>NC_082676.1:19360000-20560000 GCF_025265405.1 Mesoplodon densirostris | reverse complement strand
CTAGAGAACACTTTTTTTCCCCCTCTTCCAAGTCTGGTCCTCTCTGATGGCTGGGGTAGAGGGGCTGAGGGAGCCTCAATAGAGTGGATCTCACCACCCAGGAATATTCCAGTAATAATATGCTGAGCAGAGGGCTCTCCGTGAGAGTACAAATTATCAGCTGCCTCTGGGAACTCCTCATCTGCCTCTAATTTTAATGGATTTCAAGCGCAGCTCTCTCTTGCTTGGACATCCTAAGATAAGGTTAGATCAGTGATTCTTAACTGTGGGTGACTTTGTCCCCCTCCACTGCCTGAGAGGACATTTGGAAAGTTTAGAGATAATTTTGGTTGTCTCAACTACTGCCACCTAGTGGGTGGAGGCCAGGAATGCACAGGCTAGCCCCCGCAGCAGAGAATTATCTGCCCTCCTAATAATGTCAATAGTACTGAAACTGAGAAGCCCTGGATTAGACTGATGGAAGGCGATCTCCTCTCAAGCCACTCTTCCTGAATGCAGAGGGACACTGAATGTCCCCTCCCACCACCACCTTCCTTGGCCTCCAATTTCTGGCCCTGACAAAATGTGGAGAAATGGTAGCTGGGTTCTGAAGTCAGAATTATTTGCCTTGAAATCTGCTCTGTAACTCAGTAGTTAAAAGACCCTGGGGAAATCAGTGCATGTTTCTAAGCCTCCGTTTTCCCATCTGTAAAATGGTGATAACAGTAGTCATCATTGGGTCGTTGTGTGGAATTTAATCCTTATGTAGTCATAAGCACTCAATAAATGTCCAGTTACGCCTGTCCCAGGATTGAAACATCCTTGTTTCAGAAAGATTTGAGTTTACTATATATATAGTCAACCTACCTTTATTTCCTGCATTGTTGCAACCTTTTTTTACAAGGTCATGGACTTTCAAACCCCGGGCTCGTTTCTCTGTTACTGATCCTGTTGTCCTTCCCCAGGCTTCATTTTCTTCCGTCATGATCTCTGCAATACATGGGATCACCAGCATCCCTGTTTTAATCAGAATGTCCCCCAGCGTGAGCTATTGAAAGTGACAATCTGAACAGATTACTCTCATGCTGACTCTTGCTATGGGGACCCAGTGCTGCTACAAAATAAAATTCATATTTCTTATCATGCCCTCAAGGGCCTGTACCCTAAACTCTTACTATTTGCTTGGTCTCACCTTCAGCTATACTCACCTTATACAGTTTCCCTAATATATATATATATATATTTTTTTTTTTTTTGCGGTACACGGGCCTCTCACTGTTGTGGGAAGCCCAGTCTCCCTAATATATTGATCTGCGTCTTCCCTCTAAGCCTTTGTTTATGATGTTTCCTCTATTTGGAGTGTTCCACCCCTAAGATTTTCCCATCAAATGTTTATTTTCCAAGATTCAGGCCAGGGGTCACTCAGCGGGGAATCCATCCCCAGAGCCCAAGGTGGTCCAGGTTTCTGTACTTGCATATGCCCGTGACACAGAGGCTATGCGGTTGGTTCACGAAATTCCTTATAGTGTTATATTTGGGGGAAAATATGTTTCACCCATGGATCTTTTCAGAAAAACATTCTCCTAGAAAGAAACCATTGAAACCAGACTCTTCTAGCCCTCTAATTTTATCAGGGGTCTGTCATAGCTTTGGGACTTCCTAAAGCTCCAGCCTCACTGTCTTGGGGATAAGAGGCCAAATTCAGCTCTGTTCCTTCCTGCCTCTGTGACCTTCAGTGAGTTACTTAACCTCTCTGAGCCTTGGTTTCTTTATCTGTACAAGTGGCATGATAATATCAGCCCCCTAGGTTGCTTTGTACAGAGTAAATGAGACAGTTAATGTAAGGAATTCAGCACCAAGCCTAACGCTAGTGCTCACTGAGATCTATTGCTCCTGTTACTGGTCTCCTCAGCCTTGAAAGAAGCCATAGACCAGCTGTAACAGTGGGGTTCATACATTCATCTGGGGGGTAAGGTGAACCAGGGGATCTGGATGTGGGATCTTTGTGAGAGCTGAGCCATGCCAGGCTGCACGGCTTGAGGCCTGGGGTGTGTGCTTATGTGTGTGTATGTGTGTACGTTCATGTGCATGTGTGCGTACAGGTGGGTGATGGGGGGTGGGATCAGTATTGAGTAGGACAGCTCAGATTCAGAAACAGGCCATTGGCTTCTGCTCTGACAATTGGGAAGATTGTCTAAAGTCAAGGGTGACAGTGGAATGTGAGCTCTCCCTCTGGGGTGGGGTCCTGCAGTAGGACAGCACAGGAAGACCCTGGACGACCTGTGAGCAGCTGAGAAGAACAAGAGCCCTTTTGTGAAGACTTAGGAAGCAAAGGAAAAGTAAGCTGAGCAGGGTCTAACTCAATCTCCTCTGAGATGTACAAATTTGCCCCAGGGGATGGTCAGGCCAAGGAAGGTCTTCTGTTGTCAGGCTCTCCCCTAAAGATGTACCCCTTGTTTGTTAATCACTTTCTTTTATTTATTTATTTATTTATTTTTTCTTTTGGCGGTATGCAGGCCTCTCACTGTTGTGGCCTCTCCCGTTGCGGAGCACAGGCTCCGGACGCGCAGGCTCAGCGGCCATGGCTCACGGGCCCAGCCGCTCCGCGGCATATGGGATCCTCCCAGACCGGGGCACGAACCCGTATCCCCTGCATCGGCAGGTGGACTCTCAACCACTGCGCCACCAGGGAGGCCCAATCACTTTCTATATAGTATGCTGTACATCTGAAACGAACACGACATAGTAAATCAACTATACTCCGATAAAATGAAATAAAAAAAAGACTTACTCCGACCTACAACCTCAGTCGATAAGGGCCCAAAGATGCTAAGGCAATGAGGGGGTTAGCCGTTTGGCTTCTGTCCTGAGCTCAGCCCCTGCTCAGCACTGTGCCCTTGGGGAGGCATCCCTTCCACTCTCTGGTCCCAGTGTCTCCATCTCCACCATGGCTCTGTCAGTCTGTGGATCTGATTCCGGACGTTTCCATGTTTGCCTCATGGGGTCCAGGTCAGGACCCACATCACCTTAGCCTTGTCAAGGAAGGACCTCTCTTCTCCAGGCCTGTGGTTCTGTCTCCTCTTTCTGTGCTCTTTGTCCATTGAGGGAACCACACGAGGTCCAGTGTCAACCAGCTTCTACCCCTCACTCGGCTTGCCTGTGACCTGCTCCTGGTTTGTTTCATGGATGCATCCATTTAATGTGGTGGTTAAAAGCATACGTATTGGGGCCAGATATATAGAGTTGTGAATGGGGTGTCCTTGGGCAAAGAATATGGCTTCTGTAAAGGTATCTTTATCTACCAGATGGGGATGAGAACAACCTTTCCTTCGTAAGGTGGATGCAATCATTAAAGGTGAGAATGCAGGCAAAGCAATTAACTCGGTCCCTGGCCCATTGGCCTCCTGAGGAATGGGCTGTTTAAACAAGTGCCTTGTCTGAGTTTAGCCCTTTTCAGAACTGCTGTCGCTATACAGTTGAATGCCACTTCACTTTCCATTAGCCTGTAAGATCCTTGGGGGACACGCTAGTCTCATACTCCACTACGTATCAGTGTTTGATACATAGTAAGTGCTCAGGGCTTTGCAATGTCCTTACCTCCTCCTTTCTCACAGAGACATGTGCCTTTCCCTGTAATCTTGTGGACTAAGATGCAAGTGGTCCTGGGGGGAAGGAAGGCCTTGACATGGTCCACTCAGCTCCATGGGGAAGGGGCTTCCACATCCCTCTACAGTCATCTGTGGGACCTCAGCTGGCCATTCCACCAGCTTTCAGAGCACATTCCTCTGAGTCCCCTCAAAGTCCCAGGGAGCATGTCATGTGACAGAACACAGAGACTGTGGCTGAGGACCTGGGGCACAGGTCGTCCCAGCCCCATGGCAGTGCTGCATACCCCAGGTAGCCTGTAGGGCTACAGTGAGTGGGGAGGGGAGACAGGAGGGAGACCACACACTGATAGAGGAAGGATGGAAGCAGGGATGCTCCCACACCCAAGCTTATAGAATAGAGTGGTCTGTGAGTCTCAGAGAACCAAGTAACAGGTGGACCAGGACAGAACTCAGTTGTCAAGAACACTTACACCACTGGGTCAGTTTGGGTCCTTGGAGAAATAGATACCAAGAGGGGACCAGACATGCAAGAGATTTATGAGCGGGGAATGTCTGTGCCAGATAAAAAGGGAGGAAGTAAAATTAGGCAGGAGGGTCTTCAGACCATGACGCAGGTCTGCCATCTAAGAAAGGATAGTGGGATGGAAGGGATGGGCAAGAGGAGACTCAGATTACAGCACGTTGCTGACAAAGTTCCAGCCAGGCTGATCCGTGAGGAGTTTCAGTGCCACAGTTGCGCATCAGAGGCATCCCGGAAGCCCTACTCCAATACTCCCTGCTGTGCTTGGTCATTGGCTGGGAGCAGCCCCAGAATCTTGGCCTGACATTACCAAGGTGATGGATTCAAAGGTGTGGCAGCTGGAGCCTGTCCATCACCCATACTCCCTGCAGCAGGTTCCCATGAAGGGAGATCTGAGCAGGTCAGCTCCATGGCTGCCACAATTGAGATGATTTCTTTCCAGAAGCCTCAGCCATGAAAGTGTCTGTGGCAAAGCCAGTGGTCTTACTTTCCGTCGGACACACACACATTTTCTCACTATGAGTATACAACCGAGCATAAACAATGCACATATAGATTCATATACATATCATTTATCATGAAATAAGCACTGAACTAAATTCTAATCTAAAGTCTGCTATAGACAAGACAGATGATCTTGAAGAAAAATTCGCTGTCTATAAACAATTTTTTTAAACTGTAAAATTATAGGCACCACTCCGATCTCTTTTGATGCTAGCATTTTATGAGTTACTGGATCACTCTTATAACCCAAAACAGGAGAGACAGACATTATCAGTGGATAGTTCCAGCAAGGAAACCCAGCGGGCATACTCATCCACTCTGCTCACATTTATTGAGCATCCATTGCTTCTGGTGGGTTGGTGAAAAAACGATATGGTTCTTGACCTTCTAGAGCAATATTCAAGTGGAGAGACAGAGGGAAAGAGAAGCAGGGAAATAAACAATGGAAGACCCTTGTAGGGGATAAACAAGATTCAGTGTCAGAGAACTGTCTAGAATGGGCACTGCTGAGAGATTCCACGCACTGTTCATTTGTCCGACGTGAAGGGTAATTTATCTGCCCCACACATATTTATGGCCCATTTACTGTGTGCCAGGCATGGTGCTATCTGTTAGGTTAAGTGAGTTCTTAGTCAAGCCCATGGACAAAGCCCTTCCTTCTGGTCATTTTCCCAGACCCACTTGACTCTTTTTTCTTTCGCAGAACGCGGGCCCCTCACTGTTGTGGCCTCTCCCATTGTGGAGCACAGGCTCTGGATGCGCAGGCTCAGCGGCCAAGGCTCACGGGCCCAGCTGCTCCGCTGCATGTGGAATCTTCCTGGACCGGGGCATGAACCTTTGTCCCCTGCATCGGCAGGTGGACCCTCAACCACTGCACCACCAGGGAAGCCCCCCACTTGACTCTCTGTTAAAACAGTGCTTGTCACAAACTGGTTGGTGCATTTCTCATTAATGAAAGCATTCTATGGTTCAAGTTCATTGTGTTTTATTTTCTTCTGTGAAAAAAAAGGCAACGTGAAGCGGTCACATGAAATGTCTTTGGCAGAGAGTGAAGGTACGTTTGCTTTTTTTCCAGCTCTGCTGTGAACTAGCTCTGCAACCTTGGGCAGCTCAATCCATCTCTCTTGTTCTCTGTTCTCACTTTGTGAGATAAGGATGAAATGACAGCTGACGTCTCCTCCAGCTCTCAGATAACTGTGCAGAAGTGTTGGCTTTTCTGTGGAATTCAAACACGTCTTTTTGTTTTAACAATTCATGAGTTTATATTTTACTTAAAAATGGATATTTTTGCTTTTTTCCAATAAGGACTTGTTATCAATTACCCTAAGATTAGAACAGTTCTGTGGTCCTACTCTGAACACCTCTATGTTTTAATTAATTTAAATAATTACTATTCAGCCATTTTCCCCTACAATCAGTTTCATATTTTGTGTGTGTGTAAAGATTTTTTTAAAAATATACTTATTTATTTGACTGCATCGTGTCTTAGTTGCAGCACGCGGGATCTTAGTTGTGGCAAGAGGGAATCTTTCGTTGTGACACGCAGGCTCAGTAGTTGCGGCACGCGGGCTTAGTTGCCCCGAGGCATGTGGGATCTTAGTTCTCCGACCAGGGATCGAACCCACGTCCCTTGCATTAGAAGGCAGATTCTTAACCACTGGACCACCAGGGAAGTCCCTGTACGTAAAGATTTACACTTAATAAATGGTACCTTGGATCAGGTTCACTAGAAAAAAAGTGACATTTTCTTTAAAGCAACAACAACATTTGTACTGAGCCCCATGAAACCCATTCCTTTCATGAAATTATTTTTAAGCATAATTTACATTGGATTCTTCACTCTACCATTTTCTAGCTATGTGGCCTTGGTCAGTTTACCTACCTCTTCAGAGTTTCAGTTTCCTCATTGGGAAAAGTGTTTCCAGGCATATTCTTCCTTCTGTTCTTTATCTCCTAGGAGGTGTCTGTCTTGTTTTGGAACTCCAAGGAGAGGCTCTGACCAGAGCCATCAAGCCCAGCTGTTTCTGGGTCCTGAATGGGGCTGCCCTGTTGTGCATCTTTCTCTTGCTTTGGCACTCGAAGACCTTGAGGCTGCAGGAACCCAGGGTGACTTGTGTTAAGCAGCTGCAACCCGGCAGTTGTGTTGGAGGTCATGGTGCTCCTTCAGAGGCGGTGGGTAATTTTTTATTTATCACTGCCTACGGTCCACACTCCCCCAGCCCTTCAGTTTGCTCTGCCCAAGGCCGTTGGGGTCCGACAGAGATCAGCAGTGTTTCTACAGAGATGAAGCGGCTCATCAAAACCTGAATTAGATGTTAAATCTTTTTGAAGTGGGGAGGAGGTAAGGGGAGGGAGGAATCCTATTGAAATAAAAATGTATCCTGTGTCGTTTCCTGTGAGATAATGTCCCCGGGAAGATTTGTTACTGGGCAAGTTGCAAACTGCTGTTTCAGGCTGATAGATGTTGCTCATTCATTGTGATGAATTCTGTCAGTCAGAAAAGTAGTTTCCCCTCCTTTCATTCACTGGGGCTGGTTGGAAATGGATGACAGTTTTGAGAGCTGGGATGATGCACACTGGCATGCCTGGGTTCTGTGGAATCAAAGATGCTTTGGTATGTACTTGGGGCTCTAAAGAAAAGCCAAAAGGATATCAGGCTAAACATGGTCTGCTCTCAGTCCTCAGCCGCAGTCCATGCTCTCAGATGCTACTTTTCCTAGTGACTCACAAGCCTGCCAGGGATCCCCCGTTCAGATCTCACCCCAGTTCCCTGCTCAGCTCCCAAACTGCCCTAATAGCCCTTCCCTGTTAGGCTAGGAGGAAGCACAACAAACTCGACTCTGGAGTCAGAAAGATCTGGGCACAAATTCTGGTTCCATCCCTAATGGGTTAATCTGGACAAATTATATTATCTCTGTGACCATGGCTTTCTTCATCGGTAAACTGGAGATAAACGTGGTACAGGTCTGCCTCGCTCTTTGGATTCTTACTATGCAAACTCTTGCTGTCTAAATACGGGACCTAAACAGATCCAGATACAGTTTTGAATAAATTCCTTGCCACCTGAACTCTTCCTCCTCATTCCCTGAAACTTAGAGATGTCGCTCATTATCCTCCCTCCCTCCCTGCATGCAGGATCCAAACATATTTGGATTTTGAAGCACACTTGTACTAGTTTCTAAGTTTAGTGTGAAATAGCATCAGTAAAATAGCACAATTTTGGCAACAGTGAGGGCTCAATAAATGCTCACAAAGATGATGAGGCCAATGAGAGGACCCTGAAGTGGACCACGATGCTGCTTTGCTGCTCACCATGTACCTGGGTTTCCATAGAATGATAGTCCCTTGGCAACCCCAATCACCATCCTATCCACTGGTTCTTCCAGATCGGCTCTCCCTGCTCATCTCCAATGTCTTTCTTGGATCCAGTGCCCTCTTTTCCCCTTGCCTGTCACCAGACAAGTTGCAGACCTTCCACCCCAGCCTCAGGGCTACCCTGGCCCCAGACTGACTTTTCCCCAACCTGCAATGCATCTTTGCCTTCATCTTCTTGCTTCTAGAGGGACCTCATCTTTCAGCCTACAGTTTGCAGCTGGGACATCTCCTCGTACATTTGCCCCAGGCCCTGCCCAGCTCTTTTTTTCTATTGTGGGTATAAGTTCCACAATTCCAAATATGACTGTCAAATCCAAGCTGGGCATTTCAGGGTTAACGAAGGCCACTGTGGGTTTTATGATATTCCTTTTATTTCTCAGTCAAATCCCTCCTTCTCCTTGTCTTCTTTTTGTCCTAGCTTTTTCCTGTTAACACTGTAAGTTTTTATTTATCTCTCTGAGGTTGGCACCTTTGATACTTCTTGCTAACCAAAACCCAAGGCCATAGACCCTCTAGAAAGCTGGGAAGCTGGAGCTGTCATCATTGGCTGAGGGAACCAGTCCTGGTCAGGTTGACCACCTGCTTCAACCCCGCCCCCTCTTTCTGGACACCTCCATGGCTCTCTGGCTGGTACCCAGCTTCCTCCTCTTCCTCCTGCTTTGGATCAACGACTTCTGGTGTTTGCTTCAGTTCTCCCCAAGGAAGCACCTCTCAGATTGTCTCCCTTGGCCCTACGCACAAAAGGTATTGGCCTCTGTCTACTCTAGCCTTTGGTCACCACCTGCAGAAAACCACTGCAGTCTGTTCCTGCTACATACCAGGGGCAGCCCAACATTTTTCTCAAGTCTGAGACACTCCTGGGGAAATATTCTGTCAAATCGTTACGTCCTTTCCCCCCTTGCTGCCTCCATCCATCTTTGCCTCAACCCCATAACATGGCTTATGGAGCCATACGGACTCTTGAAAATATCCTCCCGACAGAAGCATGTGTGGAAAGAGCTCTGAGATCTTTCCTGACTTTGGCCGCAAGATTCAAGCAAGTTTCTTTCCTCTCTGGGCCTTAGTTTGCTCCTCTATCCAAGGAGGGTGAGAAGACCTCAAAACACCTTTGCATTTTTCCAAGGTCTCTGTCATCTTCTGGGGTTACTTTTGGGGCTCTCTCCTTGAGAAGATGAGGGAGGGTGGGAGGAAGACCGTGGGGAAGGCTGCCCCTAATTCACTCCCTTGGCCATCCACACCAGCTGAGGCTGAGGCAGGCATCCTCACCGCCATCTGGGGTCCCAGTCTCCCCTTCCTCCCCAAACTGCCCACATCTCAGAAGTCGCCTTTCTGAGATTTTTAAGCTGAGCTGGAAAGGTTCACTGAACAAATTGTCAGCGAGGCAGTGACTGGTAATAAACTTCACCAGAAGACATTCCTGGAGCCCCCAAGAGGTATACAGACAGAGATCTTGGCTTGCATAGCCCGAGGGCCCTGGAAGCTGAGAGAAATATGGACCCAGAGCCCAGTGACGTGTGAATGTGACACCCAACGATGATGCTCATCACCTGGGCAGGGCAGTGGGGCATGTCCTTGGGGCTCTTTTGAACATCCCCATGTAGTCTGGAATTTTCCAGGGGTCCTGTCCCCAAATCTGAGCCTCCTGCATGCCAGCTGTAGGACACTTCCTGGTACATGTGGATATTCCTTGTGGACAGATGCTTATCGGGGCTGAAGTTGTTTGTGCCTTCAGAGTTCTGCTCAGTTATAGAGCAGCTTAGGGGCTGAGCTTATGTCCTAGGTGCATGGCCTTAACCAGCTAGTGACTATTTAGGGAAGAGAAAGGGAAAGAAGAGGGGAGATTTGAGGGAGAGTTAATCAAAGTGTGTTACTTGAAGCACTCATCTCAGAATCAGTCTGTCTGGGAGGGTCTCAGGAACATGAATTTTAATAAGCTGCCTGTGCAATTGTTAACGCAGAGTGAAAGTGTAAAATCGAAAGTGTGGATGACTTTGGTATTTGGTATACTTGTCATTCAGGAGCAGCTCCTTAAAGGAGAGACAATGTAGCATGATGGTCAAGTTCATGGATTCTTGTGTGTGAATCCCAGGTCTGCCTCGTGCCAGTATGTGACCTTGGGCAAACCACTTCTCCCTCTGCCTGATTCCCCATCTGTGAAATGAGGATGTTGATAACAGTGCCCAACTCAAGGGGTTATTGAGGATTAAGTAGTTTATACATGTAAAACACTTAAAAGACTGCAACATCACACATGTTTCTAAAAGAAACTTGAGCAGATCCAACACAGCAATTCTTTGCCAGTAACCTTATTGGGATAATGGACAGAAGGGTCCTTAGTGGGGTGGTGTGAGGGCTCCAGGTGGGCTTTTGGACTGGGAAATGAATGAAAAGCACCGTCTACCTGCAACACCAGGAGGGACAAGGATTGGGCTGTGCCAGCAAGGAGGACCACTCCATGCCACCTCTGACTATACCTTCTTGGTAGACTCTCAACTACTTTTTATCTCCTGGACTATGCAGAAACTTCTGGATTTCTGCTACACTCCAGGGAAGCCAGGGTTGTCTGGAGTACCAACAAAAGCTCTCTTTGCTCACTCATAATTTTCTGTCATATTAATTCTGAGTCAGCCACCTCATGCTCTGGTGGGGGCAGCCTGTGAGGTCCAGTCTTGCAAGTGCCCCAAATTGGGGGTCAGGTCAGAGTTTCTTCTCAGCTTCCTAACTTTCCCACTTGGTGCACAGAAGCAAGGATGAATCCTATATCTCCCACTGGCCACTATTCTTCTTTCTTCCATAATCCTCCAAGATCCAAATAGAAAAGCTACCCTCCATCTTTCTCTCTAATTCCCAAGGGAAGAAGGAGCTGACTTCTCCTTCCTCTTCATTATGGAAGGAGTCTTTTGCTCCTGTTTTTGGAGCTACAGTGGTAGATAAAACAGAGAGAGAAAGACAGAGACAGAGACAGAAACTGGTGCACACACAGGTATTTCAGAAATACTACACTTATGCACACATAAATGATGCCCAATAAATATTTGTTGAATTGCATGGTATGTTTAAAATATCATGGGCTAAGTATTCAGGCTTGTCTGTTTCAAATCTTGGCTTTGTCACTTACTAACTGTATGAATTCAAGGCTGGCACTGTGGTCACTGGCAGAAATGAAATTGTGTCACATCACTGGAGTGATTTGAGCAGGGCCTGTTCACTGTGCTCTATACAGGCATGAACTTAAGGTTTTGTTTTACAAGCTAGTGATTATACTGGCTGTCAATGGAGCTTAAATCCAGGCATCTAGGAACCCACTTAAGTACTTGTTCAAATAATATATGGGTCAGAAAGACTCCCTTTTTCCTTCTTGAAACGTTAAAATTCAATAGGAAAGTGACCTGCCCGAAGAGAAACTCTATTTTATGAAGATGTTTTCAGTGGGCCCTGGGTGAAAAATATTTCATAAACCAGAGGAAGCCACTAAATCAAGGCGTGGAGAATGAAATAGACTGGCTAAAGCAGTACCATTTTGGTGTGGGAAGGTGATATATTCAACATTTTTTACTATATTTGGCTGCAAACTCCAGACAGTTTTTGCCTTGATCTATGACTGAGTTTCTGTGGCAAGGCACCATTTGAACTAACCCTCCTCAGGACTTCCTGCTGCAATAGGAGTCCATAAATGATGATAATTGGGTGAATATTTTCAAAAGGAAAGAAGGAGGCAGTTTCAGCTGCAAAGTTCTGGTGGATTCATGGAGCTACTGAATGTGGAGCTACTGTCACAGGTAGAAGGTAAGGCTGTGCTGAAAGTGGCTTCAGACAGGGGGGCTCTCTGTTGCCAGCTATGTTCCCTGGGACACAGACTGAGACAAGCAGGATGTTTACTAGCAGTTCCCCTGGGATCCACACCTGTGGACAGGAGGTGAGATAAGCAGAGATGGGCAGAGGGAAAACTCCAGCTGTGACGCAGCTCCAGTGACAAACTTGGTCCACCACAAGGGGAAATCTGGAGCTAGAATCGCCCTTCAGAATTGTCCCCAGTTGGGCTAAGGGGCTCGTCTTTTCAACACCATGGTATTAACTGGTCATTGAATCAAGGGTGAGTTTGGGTGAGATGGGTTAACTCGGCAGCTGAAGGTTGTGGCATGCCTAACAGCTAGGGCAACGAAGCCTTCAATAAAACATGGTTTGGGTATGCATCACGTGTCCACTGGGATCTTGCTAGGAGACTGGGAATTCCAGATCTGTGCGTGGTTGATTGGAGGTTTGACTGGGGTTTATCTAACAGATTACTCTAAATAAGATCCAATTGCTAATTAATCCAATAGCTCCTTGCTATGCCAGAGATTTGAGTGAGAATGAACACACATCAGTCCCCCTCAGCCTGACGACTATGGAAACTTTCCCCTTCCTGAAAGCATGAGGAGTCTATGTAGAGAAGCGTCACTGTGGTTGGTGTGGGCTCTGGAGTTGGACTAACTCTCTTCCAAGCCTGGCTAAGCCACTTCCCAGCTGTCCAGCTTTGGCATGATGGCATGACCTCTGTGAACCTCAATTTTCTCCCCTGTAAAATGGGAATAATTATTGTACATAACTCACATGTTTTTATAAAACAGTTTCCTGGAGCATATAGCCATCAATCAAAGTTAATTTTTATTGCTATTATTTGTATTATCAATAGTATGTCAGAGAAGGGAGAGGCTCCACTCATTTACCTTATCTAGTCCTGATATTAGTGTGATGACAGCAGAAGTCTCAGCTCGGGTTTTGTGGGCAGTGGTCCTGTTAGGATCACATGTGTACTTCAGTAGAATCTCTCGGGTCAGCTCCTTCTCTCGAAATTCTGGGGACGATCAAGGCCACAAAATTAGCCTCTAAGTTGTCTTGGCAATGGGTCTTCTACTTGATTGAAACTGAAGGAAATCATGGATCACTTCATTGTCAGGAATTGTCAGTGTTAGGCCCTAGAGTTTCAGCTGTGCATGTATACCCGGAGATGTACAAGGAATCATACGGGTGTGTTTGAATATTAAAGACCAGTGTGACTCAGAGTGGGTCCTTGTACCAGCAGGAGCAGCATAAATTGGTAATTTGTTAGAAATGCAAATTTGGGGGCCTCATCCCAAACCTACAGAAACTCTGAGGGTGGAGTCCATTTATGTTTCTTTTTTCTTTTTTTTTCTTTTTTTGCGGTACGCAGGCCTCTCACTGTTGTGGCCTCTCCCATTGCGGAGCACAGGCTCCGGACACGCAGGCCGGGTGGCCATGGCTCACGGGCCCAGCCACTCCGCGGCATGTGGGATCTTCCCGGACTGGGGCATGAACCCGCATCGGCAGGCGGACTCTCAACCACTGCACGACCAGGGAAGCCCTATGTTTCTTTTAACAAGATCTCCAGGTGATTCTGATGCATTCTCATGTTTGAGAATCAATGCTACTACAGTATTTTATATAAAGAGCCAGATAGTAAATATTTTAGGTTTTGTAGCCCATGCATTAAGTCTCTGTTACAACTACTCAAACTCTGCCACTGTAGTGCAAAATCAGCCATGGACAATATGTCAGTGAATGGGTGTGTCTGTGTCTCAATAAAGCTTTTACAACCAAAGGCTATAGTTTGTCAGTTTCTGGTATAGGCACATGAAAAATCACAATTCCTTCCCTTAAGGTGAGTTCCCTCCTCCACAAGAATATGTTCATTCATTCATTCAATAATTCACATTATTTTATTTATTTTTCCACTGTATGAAGGATCCCTGCAAACTAGGAACTTTGCTGAGAACAGGAGAGGCTACAATAAACAAGAAAGACACCATCCCTGCATATTGGAACTAAAAGTTTAATGGGAGACATAAGAAAGCAATTTACAAATAACTATTAGGATAAATGGATGACACAAAGGACAGAAAAGTAGAGGAGGTGTAGGGTGACCTAATCTAGTCTGGGGAGGGTGGCGAAGGCCTTTCTGAGGAGCTGTCCTTTAAGATAGGATCCTAAGGATAGTAAGTAGGTATCTGTGCTCATAACTCATTTTGTCCTTAAATGAAACCCAGTGAGGTAGGTACCATTTTTATTACTGGTTCACAAAAAAAGAGATTGAGGTCTAAGAAGCATGAGTAGAGTGGCCCTAGGTTTGAGCCCAGGCAGTTTGGGTCTAGAGGACACGTTCTTAACCACAACTCTGTATTAACCAGTTAATAGGAAAGAGAAGAACATTCTAGGCAAAGAGAGTAGTTTACAGTCTAGTGGGGTAAACAGTCCCTAATTTACTAATTATGTTTTGGAAAGTCTATTATAATCTAGACATCATGTTAGGCATCAAGGGTGCAGCTGGAAAGATGTCAGAAAGCTTTTCTGCCTTCATAGAACTTATAGGCAAGTGCAGGAGACAGATATTACTGAAAATGAGGGCAGAAAGAACAGAGGGACAATGGGGCAGGTAAAGGATATTCAGGAGTTTAGGGGATGGTCTGAGACTTCCTTAAATATTGAACAGAGAAAGCGTAGAAAGATTAAGACCAAATATCCCTTCTCGACTTCTTTGGTCCAGTGTTATCTCTAGGGCTTTTGTTGGTTAAATCTAATTTCTGGCCACCAGTAGCTAGAGAAGAACTCTCCAATAAGACATTTATATCTACAGGCACTCTCGTATGTAAAACTATATAATATTTTATATTTATATGCAATGTTTCATCATGTAAGGAAGAGAAAGATAAATCACTAGTTTATGGGGTTACTGGGTTAGTGATTTGTTAATACAACGAAATAATCCTCACTTACCACTCTATCCCCAAATACTACATTCTAGACTAATTAAAGGATTATATTTTATAACAAAATTCTGTCTTAGCCTAAATAACATAAGTACTTTAACATATTTAAGTTTAAAAGCCCTCAAAAATGTTCTGTCAGAATACATAATCAAAGGATAAGAAGCAAAACAAAAATAACGCTGCACATTGGAGACATATTTGCATTGAGTATGGCAGAAAGATAATTACTATCTATGCTATAAAAGGAATTCATATGACTAGAAAAGGAAAGAAGTCCATTAGGCTAAATATTCCAGAAGTTAAATATGGGTATAATTTCAAAAGACATGGACAGGACATAGAGCTCACAATATAGAAAACAAAAAATGGCTAATAAATGTAGACAGTATTTAATCTTAGTGGTAATCAAAGAAATTTGAGTACAAAATCAGTGTGATATAGTTTGTCAAATAAATTAGCAAAGTTTATAAAAACAATATTCTGGGGAGATTACGATAAAACAAATATTCTCACTCATATTTAATAGAGCTAGAAATCAGCATAAAATTGGGAAAAATTTGCAACCTGGCAAAATGTACCAAGAATGTTAAAATATTTGCACCCTTTGACCAGGTATTTACATTTTGGGGACTTTTTCCAAGGACATCATATTAATTTCCTCTGGCTGCTGTTATGAGGTACCACAAACTTGGAGGCTTAATCAATAGAAACAAATTGTCTCAGTTCTGGAGGCTAGAAGTCTGAGATCAAGGTATGGGCAGGGCTGGTCCCTTCTGAGGACTGAAAAGGAGACTGTTTTGTGCATCTCTCCTAGCTTCTGGTGGTTTGCTGGCAATCTCTGGCATTCCTTGGCTTGTAAATGCATCACAATGAATTCTGCCTTCATCTTTACGTGGCATTCTACATGTGTGCATGTCCATCTCTGTATCCAAACTTCTTTTTATAGGGAGTCCAGTCATATTGGGTTAGGGCCCACCCTAATGACCTCATCTTAACTTAATCATCTGCAAAGATCCTATTTCCAAATAAGGTCACATTCACAGGTACTAGGCATAAGGATTTGGACATCATTTGGGGAAACACAATTCAAGCCAGAACGTCATAATCTAAATTTTAAAAAAAATTAACTTTTTTTTAGCATAAAGGCATTCATTAAAATGTTACTAGTCATTACAAAATATTAGAAATAATATAAACATGTAAGCGTGTGAAATAAGTTAATTATACCCCACTAAATGCAGTGAAGCTTATGTAGCCATGAAAATGATGTTATGCAGAACTTTTAAAATAACGAGCGTAATATGAGCAGAGTTTATGCTATAATTTAAGTAAGGAAATACACAAATCATATAAGTACTATGTCCTCAACAATATAAAGTGCATAAGAAAAAAAACTGTACAAAGGAAATGCCTTAAATTATTCCCATTGACTGTGAGAGTGATAGAAGTATGAACATTATTCATTTTTATTTTAATTTTTTATATTTGTCTAAACTTCCACATTGAGTCTATATTTCTTTAATAGAAAAATAATTGATTCTAGAAATGTCCATGGTACACTTAAAGATAAAAAAGACAGGGCAGTCTTCCACTCCTTAGAGCTCATTATCACCGTGCCATGAGACTTTTTTTAATTTAATAAGCTAATTTTGAGGATGAGGAAAATTGATTAGAACCCCAGGACCTCCTTTGTCTTAGAGAAGTTCTGTATTAACAGTCAGAAGACCTGGGTTTTATAAGCACGTGCACAGAATTTTCTGAAGACCTTGTTCCAATCCTACCTACTGGCTTAGTAAGCCACTTCCTGTCTCTGAACTTCACTTTATCCATCTGTGAAATGAGAGACCAACCTAGAGTGTCGATTCTGGAGAATATTCTGTGTTTCAAGCTGAGTCTACACCTTTCCTTGGCAGCCTCTTCTACAGGTACCTTGTGACTCATGGGTGTTCTAACCCCAGCCACGTCTAAGCTGATTTTTCCTGCTTATTCTTCTACCAACAACCCCCTCCTGGAAAACTGGATCCAGTTCCTATTCCTTCCTAATCCTTTCTTCTCTGTTTGTGGGGTTCTAAGTATTCAATTTCAAGTTTTCCTACTTGTTTCACTTCCTTGACTTTCAAGATATTATTTTTCCTGGAACATTTATAAGAGTTGGATAATTTTATTATAGCATTGTGGAATTAGAGGACTTAGTTCTGGAATGATTTCCAAAAAGATAATTTACCCAGATAAGGATTCCTTTGCTCTTCTTTTTAGTAATATTATTATTTTAATAGTGAATAATATAAATTATAATGTGATATTTAAATTATAATTATATAATAAACATGATATATTATATTATAATAACATATTATATATTATATCATTTCAACATGCATATATATGTAATAGGGGCCAGAATTTTGCACCTGTTGTCAACACTCCCTCAGTACATACTACAACAGCTGCAAGATTCTTAGGTGTCCTAATAGAGAACTATGTTAGTTCTCCCTTTCATTTTCCATTTGCATCAGGGAAAAAAAATTACCATTTGACATCACCACTGTCTTCTAAGAAGGGAAGTTTCTGTTAAATGAGAAGCTACTCCTTGAGCTGATTGTCTTGATTCATTTAGCAATCCAGATCTAGAAGAAGGAGTTAGAAGTTGCAGAACAGCTCATCAAGGTATAGGATGAGTAATTTGAAGTCTTCCGGGAATTTGAGGAGGCAGAGGTGAGGAAGAGAAAGTGAGAGCACGAGGGTGAGAAGAAAGGAGGAAGCAGCGTTCATTGGCAGGAGGACACACTAGGAGCTCCAGGTGTGGGTAGTTTGCCTTCAGCAAACAAGAAAGCCTATTAGTATTTAAGTTCCTGTTATGTGATCTCATGGTGAAACTCCAGCTTGGTATGCAGGCTAGTACATCAAAAAATGCTCTGTGTGGGCTTCCCTGGTGGCGCAGTGGTTGAGAGTCCACCTGCCGATGCAGGGGACGCAGGTTCGTGCCCCGGTCTGGGAAGATCCCACGTGCCGCCGAGCGGCTGGGCCTGCGAGCCATGGCCACTGAGCCTGCACGTCCGGAGCCTGTGCTCTGCAACGGGAGAGGCCGCAACAGTGAGAGGCCTGCGTACCGCAAAAAAAAAAAAAAAAAAAAAAAAAAAAAAGCTCTGTGTGAGTGATTTCTGTTCTATGCATATGTTCTATGTTTGTGTGTGTGTGTGTGTGTGTGTGTGTGTGTGTGTGTATATATATGTATATATATATATATATATACGATGAAAAGGTTGACATTCATCCTACATTGAGGCAATCAGGAACCCCAGAGGTAGAGGAAACCATAATATTATAAAAATTATAAGCATCCTGGAATTTGGAGAAATGTGGTGAGGCCATAGACTAGATACATGGGGATTCAAGAAAATTGTGCCTGTGTCTCAAGGGTTAGGAAGGTTCCAGCAGACCTGTGGTCTACAAAGAGCATGCCCAGCTTCTCCCTCTGAAAGAAGAGCATCCTGGAATGCCTCTCCACCCATTTCTCCCTTCCTTTTGGGCTGCAGCTGCCCTACCAGCTGTCCCTGGGGCCTCTTTTAAGAGGGAGGAAGCAAAGCCTCCAACCTACACATTCTAGAGGACTTTTTTTCTTTTTAATTGAGGAAAGGTTGCACAATGCAAATGAACAATGGATCCCATTTCCAGCCTCCCCCAGAAAGGGGCTGCTCCTTGATTGAGGCAGGAAGGAAATGAAGGTTAGGCTTTTCAGAAACCAGTGCTGGGATGAGGAGACCAGCTTGAGCCATGTTGCAGGAGAGGAAAGCCAAAACAGTTTTCCAATCACTGATCCAAGGTTTCCTTTCAAACGTTTATGGGATTTAGCATTTTAGCATAATGAACAAGGCAGTCTTAAAGTTACCCAGAGAAACATGAATCATCTGAGCATCTCAGTCACTGACTAAAATGGCTAAAGAGAGAGGGAATAACCATTTATTGAGACCTTGCTGTGTGGTAGGCTCTGTGATAGACACTACACAAGTATTGTCTCATTTAATACCCTCTAACAATGTCCCTCTGAGACATGTGTAATTAATTATCCCACTAGAGGATGGATTTGGGGCTCAGTGCAGTGACTATCCAATGCCACAAGGCTGGTATGTGTGTCAAAGGCTGCTGATGTGGCTTCCAGATGATTATTTGGGAAGATGATGGTGCGGGGTAGCTACTGTATTATACAGTGTGGATACAGAATATTTCCATCATTCCAGAAAGTTCTGTTGGGCAGTGCTCTTCTAGAGAGAGTAGAATAGATTGAAATGTCCCAGGCAATAGAAGAGGGTACCTGTAAACATAAGAGATTTGGTAGGAAGCCAAGTGATGCTTTTGAAGCAGAGCATCACTGGGGCTCCAGGAACTGGGCAGAGACCCCTAATTTAAAGAGCAGATCTGGGGGTCCCAACCTGGCAACAGAGTAGATGACCTCTCCCCAGCTCTCAAGGGTGGAGAGGTTACAGGATATTATTTAGGTGATGCTACTCTGTGGGCAGGCAAGGCTGCAGTCAGACTTGAGACCATGCCTACATCTTGAAGGTGGTCACAGGGGACCACCTGTGAAGGGGTCACATCTTGTTAGCTTTGTTCCTAGATGGATAAGAGGCTGGAATGGTTGAGCCAGCACTGGCAAAATAGGGCAAATCTGTGGCAGGTAGAGGCTGACAACAAAAACCTTCAGCCCATTTTATGTTCACGTGCAGAATACACACATATATGAGTGTGTGTGTGTATGAGCATGAGCACGCATGCTACGAGGGCCATTAAGCATCTTTTAAGCTTTGACTAAACAGCTTGTTTTCTTGGATGTCCTGGATTCCAGTTTGAACCCTCCTGTAACTACGTTGGATTGGAAATGGAATCTTAGTGATGCTTTAGCACCCAAACAATTCTCCTTCTCCCCTTTATCTGTGAGGATCTCTTTTAAACTGGTGTCCACTTTGAGCTTTCCCCTCATGGGATTAGGAGATGAATCGGCTAGGGCTGTAAAAGAGCTTTCTCTTCAAATCCATGCTTGAAACGTCCATCTAGCTCAGATATAATTATGCACACTAGTCTGGACCAAATTGAAAAGAACTAAGTGATGTAAGGTCTGTATTCACTCAGCAATAACTGCAGCAGAACTGTCTCCATCAGCTCAGTCTCTTTGCCATCAGAATTAGCTCCTGAGATATCTCTAAGAAGCAGTTAGCCACCATTGACGTTAGCATTCCCCCGAATATGATTGTACATAGAATACTTGTCCAAGATGCTCCTTGTGGGAGGAGGGGAATCTCTTAATGTACTCTGTGCTTATGTTGGAGATTTGCAATACTTTAAACAAAGGCTCTGAGAAGTCCTGCAGTAAAGAAACTTGTAAACAATTCTGTTTAAGCTAGAATTTTCCAAACTAGTTTAGAAAGTATTTTCTTCTCTTCTTCCTCCCTCCCTTCCTTCTTTCCTCCCTCCCTCCCTTCCTTCCTTCTTTCCTTCCTTCCTTTTCTCCTTCCCCTTTCCCCCAACTTTCATTTCCCCATGAAGCACCTGTAGAATACAGCTCTACAGAACACATTTTAGGAACCACTAGAGTAAATACAGCTGAATCATGACGTGGGATGTTGGGTGGGGGAGGGATGTCTGTGCGTGTGTGTGTGTGTGTGTGTGTGTTGTCTTTCACTTTCAGGGAATCAGAAACAATGATGGGAGGTTGTTATTTCCATGGACCTGTCCTGGGGATAACCCTCACAACTTTGTGTTCCTTTCTCTAGACCATTGCCCAAATTTTACTTGTTGAGCATAAGTTCTACATAAAACTTTGACTTATTAGTTCAGTTTCAAATGCTACCTACTCCATGATTACTTTAGGCAAAAACTTACCTTCTTATGCAGTCTTCAGAGATATTTCATCTCACACTTTGCTGACACGTATGGTGACCTGACATGGTTTGCCACTCCATTGGTTTTTTCTATCTCTTACCTATTCTATTATCATGACTTCCTAATTTACTTCCCTTTCTCACAATATCATCTTAGCTCTCCCTTTGAATCTCTCCATCTCACCATGACAAAGATTATTATCCCTGAGCCACATCGTCACTGTCCACCGCCAACGAGGTGAACCCCAGCCAACTTTTCTGAAGTCATTTGAGCTTGCGACCCAATTCTACCCTTGCCAGTGCTGTTCCTTCCTCTTTATATGCTTTTTTTTTTCTCACTCAAATACCAAACACTTACTCACCCTTTAAGACCCAATCCAGTTGTTATGACTCCTGCAGATTATTTCTTGGTATTTGCAAGAAAAGTTATTCATTTCTGTGTTCTCATTGCATATTGCATTTATCCACATTTTTGGCTTTTTGCTTTTAAGGTATAATGGAAATTATTAGAAAGAAGCTCGCCAAAGATACTTTTGAAAAAAGAAACATATTGAACTCAATCTTTCCTATCTTCTAGCCTTCTTTGATAAATATAGACCACTGTCCTTACCTACAATTGCCACGGACATCATGCTCCAAGCGCTGGACTAGGTATGTTACATACATCGTCTCTTCAGTCATTAAGATGAAATTAAATATTTTACCCTCACTCCACAAATGACCTTATTCAAGGGGGTCTGGCCTCAAAATCTGTGTTCCCTCCACTATGCAGCACAGCTCTCAGATGCATGACTAGCTGGATTGTGTGCCACTCAAGATACTCTGTGTTTATAATACTTACTCTTAAGCCCCAAAGAAACCTTCCAAGGCAATATTAGTATCCACATTTATAACCAAGGAAGGTGAGTCTTATTTGCCCAAGGTCATATAGTAGGTTGATGACAGGTTAAAGCCTTGTCCTCTTTCCAGTGCATCACACAGCCTCAGGTTTCCATCAGCCAGGAGCCAGAAGTCTGAGGTTTAGAATGGAGACCAGGAAGTTCTATTGGATCCATAGTCAAGGGTGGAATGGTTAACCATTAAGGTCGTACAGAGGAAAGTCGAACATGTTAAACAGCACCACAGGAGTGCAAACAACGTGAGCCTGTTTATTCAACTAATATATTACAAAGAAAAGAGAGGGAAAAAAAAGAGGAAGGGAAGAGAGAGGAAGAAAAGGAAGGTAAGGAGAGAAGGCTTATGGATTAAAAGAGAGGTAAGTGATATATCAACAACTGCAATGTATGAATTTTATTTCAATCTCAATTTTTATTAAAAACCTATACAAACACATTAAAAAGAGATCAAGGAAAAATCTGAAAACTGATTGAGGATTCAATACAATTGATAAGCAATTGTTAATTTTTAGGTTGATAATGTAATGATAGTTAAAAAGGCAGCCCTGTTGGGAAAATGTGAATACTGACTAAATATTTGATAGCAGTAAGGAATCATTTTCTTTAGATGTGATAACAGTGTCCTGGTTATATTTAAGAAAAATTCATATTTTAGAGATACACTCTGAAATATTTACAGTGAAATGATATGATGTCTGAAATTTGCTTCAAAATAATCTGGGGCAGAGGGAATGAGTGGGAGGCATAAATAAAACACAGTTGACCATAAGCTGGTGATTGTTGAAGGAGGCTGATAGATACGTGGAAGTTCATTGTACTCTCTACTTTTATCTACGTTTGAAGTCTTCTATAATAAAAAGTTTAAAGAGGAATTGCCTGGTGGTCCAGTGGTTAGGACTAGGTACTTTCATTGCCAGGGCTCGGGTCCAATCCCTGGTCAGGGAATTAAGATCCTGCATGCCTCGCGGTGTGGCCAAATAAAAAAGAAAGTTTAAAAAAAGGAAACCCTAGTTTTGTAGAGGTAAATATTAAAATATTTACTGACACAATGATAGATATCATGGATGTGCTTTAAAATAATATGAGAGAGGGGCCAAATGGGTACCAGTTCAGATAAAAATGGATTGGCTATGAGTCTATAATTGTTGAAGTTGGGTGATGGGTATTTGGAAGTTCACTCTATTATTCTGTCTAAATTCAAAAATTTAAATTATAAAACATTAAAAGGAAGTGATTAGTCAGGCCCATCCTATGAGCAGAAATGCTGATAGATGTTTTGAATGTTTTTTATCAATAAATTAAGATATCAAGGTAGAAAACATGACTTCCGGCCAGATTCTTGTCCCAGTAACCAGATTCTTGTTTACTCGAAAGCTAAACAAGCTTATTTCTACATGGGTAGTTTGCTAGGACTGCCCATGTAGAAATAAATTGTCAGGGGTTGAAGGATCACAGACATTTTTCTTTGTGCTCCTATAACTAGTTGTAATGGCAGCCTGTATTTTGAAAATGGATTTGGTTTTACCCCTTAATTTATTAAAGTATGTGCATTTTTGGCCTAAGCTCAATTTTGCAGTTTTATATCATGTGATCAGTGTAAAAGGTTTCAAGAGAGACCCCGTGTTTGCCAAAGTGAAATTGGCGAGAGAAAATTAAGAGTTTCCATAGTAATTCTTTCTATTCCAATGCTGGTTGGTTCAATATAAAGGCCAGCTGAGATCTCCCAACAGGAAGGAGGCAGTGAGAAGGAAACAGCAGGAGTTGGGGCCTGGGAAGGACTCACTAGACTTGTTTCAGGAAGAGAAAAGTCACTTAAATCACCAACCCCAAGAATAAAGCAGAGTCGAGTTCCATCCAGGTAAAGGCTGATGTGTAAGAAGTCTTATTGTAGGGTTGGGGATTTTGGCAGAGGGTCTGTGTCCTAGCAGAGTTTTTTTTTTATTCTATAATGTCAGGCTCACTCAATGAGGCACATTCAGGATGTCGTAGGGCTGCTCTCACAGATACGAGTCCTTGTGGAGAGACGGTCTAGGCTGTGAGGCCGTGATGCTTTCCTGGGGTACATTACTCAAAGAATCAAAAGTGAGAGTCAGGAGAAAGTAAAGGAGAAGAGCCAGTCAATCAGGCTTTAGAAAACACATAGGAGTTTGGGATGAAAGAGCCCATGTGGATATCTGGGTATGTATTCCTTCTCACTCCCACATTTGTTGGCCACCATTTACAGAATAATAACTATTCCTGAAACTCCCCTTCCTGGTAGGCAGCGAGGTGCTGATATCTTCCTAAGCTGTATCTCCATTACCCTTGGCTTGGACAGGGCTGAGGATGCTGGTGGCAGTAGGCAGTGCCCACAACTGTGCTGGGAAAGGCTGGGGCAAGTGTGATGAGCAATTTTCCCAGCTGCTTCTTTTCTGACCCATGAGAAAATGCAAGGCAGCAAAGCCTAGGAGATGAGGTCTGGCCTCTTTGCCAGCCCATTTAGAGCTGAGCCTGAAGCTCATGGTCTGGGCTGACAGCCACAGACATTTACGGCCAAGGCTTCCTTGAGTCAAAGAGCCTCAAATTCTGCCATCTATATACTCCTCGCTCTATGCTGTTTACTTATCTGATGGAGCTGTTCCCTTGGAAAGCTGTGTTATTCCTGTAATGCAAAGTGACAGAGAAAATAAAAACACCCAGCTGAGAAAAAACCACAATGTTAATGTGAAACACAAACTTTCTGTTCATGTGAATCTTCGTTTATTTTAAAACAGAACCATAACGGCTCAGATCCTGGAGATTGGGAGGGGCTGTTGCCACAGCTGTCCGGCTCTCTGATCCTTCTCAACTTGCCTTCTAGTCTTAATCCTTTGCCCTTTTCCCAGGAGTCAAGGTGGTACAATGTGGGTGTGCCCTCCCCGAATATGACTCAAAGACGAAGGAAGGGCAAATTCTTGAATTTATGGTAGATGAGACTGAAATTATGTCACTGTGTTCTGCCCACTTACGCTGAAGTTCCTCTGACTGAATAAAAGCTTGGCCCAAGTTTCCCAGGAGCTTTGTTCTGGATGAATCTGGCTTTTGTGTTCCATCTGAACCAAGTTAGGGGTCTGATCCCAAGCTCTTACAGCTGGCTTTGAGCGACATCTGGTTGGCATCTTCTCTACCCTGTTTCCTGGTGTTTGCCTGCATTTTTTGGAATTAGCTCAATTTTCGTAACTTTTTTTTTTTCCCCGAATGTTTTCTGAACAGTATTATCCATATAAGAATTTTAGCCCTATAAATCCCTGGAGAGAATCCTGCTACATAGGCTGCTTCCTGTCCTCACTCCTCCCCAAAACTGGAAGAACAGGAGCCCATGGTGGAAAATGAGGAGAAGGAGTCCAAGTTTAGAAGAAAAGCAGGAAATGATCCCAGAGGAGAGGGTTTCACGAAGCAAGGGGAGGCAAACTGTGTCAAATTAGACCTCTCCAAGAAGAAGGTGGTTCAGAAAAGTGGCCACTAGGCTGAGAATTGATGCCCTCAACTAAGAAGAGTTGTGATGGTCAAAACCAGAATGCAATAAATCGAGACGTGCATGGGAGTGAAAAAAAAAAAAAGGAAATACTGCCTTTGAAGGGATTTGAGCACCAGTTCTCAACTTGAGGTGGATATTTGAATCCCCTGGAGAGCATTTAAAAAAATACTGATGCCTGGGCTCCCTCCCAGAGATTCTGGTTTAACTGGTCTTTTGAGGGGAGACTTGTTTTGCTTATTTTATTTTAAGACACAAAACAATTGAATTGTTTGTAGTCCAATTGTAAGTAGCCAATAGAGAGGAAGAAATGAAAAATGCAAAGTCAATGATGTAATGAGATTGCTGAAGAGACAGCAGTTGGGATCCAGAGCCCTGATTACTGACCTTTAGACCTGGGCAGGTGAACGAGAATACAAAGTGGCTTCTTTTGCCAATGAGAATTCTCACCTGATGATTTCTAGGCCGTGGCATTGGAGAGTAGGCGACCTTCTGAGTATCTTTTTTTGACTTAAAGCAGAACGTCTGATGAAGTTTTGGCTTGGCTTATTAATATCATCTTCTCCTAGGAGTATAATAAAGATAAGGGAAAACTTCTTCACTGAAGTTAAATGTAATCATAAATATGTTTGTGATGAAGGTGGAAATGATGGAAACTGGGGGTGGGGAAAATGTGGACGATAAAAACTTACTAAGATTAAATCATGACTTGGGAAGGGAAGAGTATGTCTAACTGGACACATACCTGAGCCACTCTATGAGAACATCTAAAACTTCCGGGACAATTCATTGCAAAGATGCTTGGTTTTCTCTTGAAGTATCTCATCCAAGGAAGGCCAAGTTCACACTAATGATCTGTCACCCTGAGTCAGTCTTAATGTGCTGAGCTAGAAGCAAGGTGATAAGCCCAGACTAGAACAAAATAGTGAGCCAGGGAAACTGAGACATAGGCAAATGGTGATACCCCAGGTGGAAAGGCATGAAGACATTGTGGAGAGTTAAGCAGACAAGAGCAGGAGAGAGAACAAAGCTGGCAGTGAGGAGGTGGGGACAGGCAATGGAGCGGGGGGAGTAGTCCTAGACAGTGCTGTGGGTGCTGGCTCTTTTCTGTGGCTTTGTCATTTCCTTTGCAAGTGAGTGTGGCCTGGATCTTACAGGGGCAGATAGGAATACCTATCACTAGGTTTTATAATTATTGGTTTACATCTATCACACTTGGTAGAATATGTATTTTTAAAGAATTTTTTTTATAAAGATCAGATGTCCAAGCCCCCAAAATTCAAGTGACATAAGAAGTATAAACTAAAAAGGAAGAATATCTCTCCATCTCTCCTACACTGTGAATCTTGCTCCATGGAAGCAACCAAAATTAATATTTTCTGGGTAGGAATTCTTAAATGGGCATTTTTGTAATATTTTTAAGTGTTAAAAAGCTAGATAATTGCATAGTACTGTGACAAATAATAAGAAACTGCTGTGAATCTCCAACATATCTGAACAGGGAGCTCTCTGGCAAGCTCAATTTTTCGAGTGATGTCTACAGACAGTGAGGACCATAGGTTAAAGTTATATGAGTGATTTTTGAGGAATGGTGAATAACATGGAAGGACTGTAGGCAAAGATAGTCACATTCTTTAAAGGGTTTATCAAATTTTGCAGCAGTGATTTTACTTGCTCTGAGGCACCATTTGAGAATGGATTACTAAAGAGATCATTGGTGAGTGTTTCGACAGAAATGTTATGCTCACCAGGGGCCAGCATGCATCAGGTAACATAAATCAGGAATTAGGTTAAAATAAGTCTTTAGGTTGGTAGTTCAAGGAGAAAGAATAGAAATAGGGCACCTGAAGGTAATCAGGGACTTGACCTGTGATATATTGATATTCTTGTGGACAAGATGGAGGTATATGTTCTGGATAGCATTGAAGTTGGGACGGTTATTAGCTAACAGTAGCCAAAGGATGCTATAAACGAATCAACCTCAGCTGAAAATGGGAGGAGATTTATCCTAAGTTCTGTCTTGTTTTATGTTTTATTTTCACAGCCTTTTGTGACAACGTACGTACAGTGTCTGGTACATAATATAATAGATACACAATAAGTATTTGCTGAGTGATAAAATACAAGAATGCATATCTGAACAAATGCCTGAATGATTGCATGCATCTGGGAGGGGCAAATAGCTATTAATCTAGGGGACACAATTAGGAGAAAAAACAAACAAACAAATTCTCAAGCAGTGAACCAGAAAAATCATTGACCTGCCATTCGGTAGGTGGGAATGCAAGGACCTTTGTTCTTTTGTGCATCTCAGCTTCTAAAGCACAGAGACGATGCTAAGTGGCTGTAAGTAAATTTCGTCTATTTCCTGAGCCTCCTTGTTTCTGGCTTTATGCTGCTTTAACAGTGCAATGGATTTGGGGGGAAACTTGCAGAGTTCCACCAAACCCCTCTCTCTTCTCTAGTGCTCCCCAAGAGAGCCCACGGTTAGCTGTTAAGACTTTATCAGTTTCCTACCTAACAGTCTCTCCACTGTAGGAAATCTCGAGTTTCTTGTGGTACCCAGTTAGATGACTATAAGAAGATGCCTCAGCCCCTTCGCCTCTGAGTACATTTCTGGGAAGTCATTCAGTCTCTTACTTTACCCTTCCCTCAATTTATTTTCAAGCCATGCAAATGAGATTCCCTTAACTATTTTTGAATGTCTTAAAATTGAAACCTGAACTTTGATAGTTTGTTCAGCTTGTGCTTAAAAGTGACATCAGACTTATGAGTATGTTGGTCTAAGCTGGGCTCACCACCCAAGCCTTCATTTCTGGGGGCACAGAAAGAATGTCACCCTCTCCCCTTTTCCCAGTCCCACATCTATCCTCTCATATATTTCTCTACTTCAGTGAAGAATAGGTACTTTGATGAGAACTGTTAAGATCTACTCTCTCAGCCACTTTCAAATATACAATACAACGTTTTTAATTGTGGTCATCATGCTGTCCATTACATCCCCAGGACTTATTTATATTATAACTGGAAGTTTGTACCTTTTTCACACCCTCATCCATTTTTGGCCCACACCCCATCTCTCACCTCTGGCAACCACCAATCTGTCAATTATATCTTAATAAAAAAATATTGTTACTTTGTGATGAAGCAGACTTGGCGGACACTAAGGAGATCTGCCTGTCTAGAAGGCAGTAGTAGAGACTGGCCCTAGACTGTCATTTGTTGCTGAGAGCATAGTTTCTGCCTGATTCATCCTCCATGCTTTATATTCCTGTGACTTATGAAGTGTGGTCCACATCGCCTGGGAGCTTGTTGGAAGTGCAGAATCTCAGGCTTGGCCCTAGATTCATGGGCTCTCTTGGGGAGCACTGAATCAGATTCTGCACATTAATGTTTGGAAGCATTGGTCTGTGTTCCTTGAGACAGGATGGTGAGGGAGGAAGCAGTCAGCTAACATTTGTTTTGCGAGTAGCCAGGGAGAAAGGGGAAGGAAGGGAGAGGAGGAGAAGGAAGGGGAGGGAACGGAAAGAATTCAAGTTGAAATCATATGAATACAAGGTGAAGGCAGTCTGCATTTGTGACAGCCATGACAGACAACTGTACCTAAGTGCATATGGTGACACGAAGCAATTGCTGCAAGGTTCTCCTGCTTTAATAAAAAATAAATATCATGCACCTTAGGAGGAATTATTTGCATATTCACATTTTACTTCCGGTCTTGGCAAAGGTTTTTAAATACATTAAATATGCCCCATACTTCTTTCAGTTTCAGCAAACTCTTCATAAAAGGGGAAAAAAGTGAATTTCTTCCTAATTCAGGACACTTATCACAAGACCCAAGTTGGTGGGACCACTGGATCCATTCATGCAGTTAGCATGTTGTAAATGATGCGAAATGGCTCTCAGGGAGCTCCAGGTCTAGTGTGGGGAGAGCTCAGGAAAAGAAAACTTGTCTTTGATGAGAGTAGGGAAGGGGTCAGAAGGAATTACCCTACAGGGTACAATGCCTGGGGAAGACCTTGAAGGCCAGATAGGCATTTGCCAGATATTCTAGAACAAGATGGCGGTGTGTGCTAAGGTGGTAAAGAGGAAGGCAAGCCTTGAGGAATGATGTAATGTAGTGTTGCTGAAACTCAGGACGTGGGGAAGTGGGAGGTAAGGAGACATGAGGCTGACGAGGTGGGTGAGGCCAGATCAGAAGGGCCTTGAATGCCAGTCTAAGCAAGGGAAGGTTTGAATCAACATTTTCCTTTTAGAAGGATTATTTATTTATTTTGAAAAACTTTTTATTTTATATTGGAGCATAGTTGATTAACAATGTTGTGTTAGTTTCAGGTGTACAACAAAGTGATTCAGTTATACATATACATGTATCTATTCTTTTTCAAATTCTTTTCCCAACTAGGTTGGTACAGAATATTGAGCAGAGTTCCCTGTGCTATACAGTAGGTCTTTGTTGGTTATCCATGTTAAATATAGCAGTGTGTACATGTCGATGGGTGATGGACAGATAGGGACAGGAGGGGTCAATTGTGAAGGCAGGTGGTAGTACTGGATAGAGGGAGACCAGTGAAGAGGGCAGTCGCATTGTTAAAAACAAGACTAGGAGGTAGAAGGAACAAGGGATGTTTCAGAGAAATTCAGGAAGGATTCAGGCTTTACTGTTCTACGACGGCTTTATTGATTGACAAATGATCCCCAACAATTACAAACCTCATTACTGAGATTTCAAGTGCTGGCTATAGAAGAACAAGAAGGCTTGTAAGCCCAGAAGCTGTTTTCTCTCATTATCATATTTAGTTTTGCTTTTCAAGTAACTCTTCCCAGCCTGTGAAGCTCTACGGAAAACCCTAAATGTCTTTTACCACCAGGGCAGACATTTCTCCACAGTCCATATTAGTAACTCCTAGTTGTGAAGACATCCAAAGAGTGAATTTCCAGTCAGCGCTTTCATTGGGAATCCATGTAGCTCCTTTAAAGGCATATGGAGAAAGAAATAAAGGTGAAAAGGCAGGTTTGTCAAATATTTTAAAGAGTTGACAGGAGCCCAAAAGTCTACTCTGTTAAACCTGGATATTTAAACTTAGAAGCAAATGTCACTTGGTTTTCTGGGAGGCATGTGCCCTGGGTGCTGGGGATTGAGACACTGTTGTCAACTCTTCCACTGTATTTTCTCCTATCTTTTCACCACCCAGATGATTAGGTTTGCTACTTGGCCCCTCTTCGTCCTCCTAGTACTCCACAGTTTCTTAACTGGGGCTCCATGGTTCTCTCAGAGTCTCAGAATATTCTGCAACTGAATGAACTCTTTACATGTATGCACATAGCTTTGTGACTTTTTCCTGACAGAGAGTCTATAGCATTACATGAGATTCTCAAAAGATCCATGACGTAGAAAAGGGAAAGAAATCACTGCTCTGCATATCACGGCCCCTTCTCAGCTCCAAGCAAGCACACTGTCTCCATCTTCATCAGCATAAGACCCCAAACACTCTCCCCAGCTAACACCACTGTTCTGAGCTCTCAACTCTTATCTCTTGCTTCTTTGGCTGCTTTGGAGACACAGCAATGAGCACACCCCAAACTTGAGCTTATCGTCTTCTCCTCAAACTTGTGCTCCCTCCTTTGTGCATAAGAAAATGCCTCATACTCCTTTCTTAACCTTTGCAGCCAACCTGCGCTAACCCCTGATACTATTACCTCTGTTTTTTTAAATAAATAACTTTATTTATTTATTTATTTTTGGCTGTGTTGGGTCTTCATTGCTGTGCGTGGGCTTTCTCTAGTTGCAGCGAGCGGGGGCTACTCTGTTTTTGATAATTTCCTTCCCCCTTTGATTTTCTGTTGCTTGGAGAACAGAATCCAAACTTGTAAAAAAGTGTAGGAGCCCTTGATTGAGTGATTCTCGTCTTATCTCCCATCATCACGCCAACTCATCCTCCACCTGCACTGCACACATGTTCACACCTCTCTGTCTTTGTGCAAGCTGGTCTCTGCACCTGGAATACCCTTTCCTTAACTGGGTGCTTGACAACCACATTTCCAAGACTCAACCATGTCATCTCCTTGATTTCTTCCTAACTACCAAGCTACTTCCTTCTTCCATGGGTACACAGTGTTTTGGGTGTAGTACTTAATTGTAAGTCTATTTCTTTGTTTCCAGCCCATCTCTCTAGCTAAGCCCTGTGTTTCTTGAAGGAAGAGACCATGGTTTATGTATTGTTGAATCCATACTGCCTAGAGCAGGAGGACTTGGCACGCTGTGGGTGTCAAAAAAGCATGTGCTTTGAATTGTATGAATCTCAATGTTACTCACCATAGTCATGCTTTACACCTATCTGACTGATAAAAGATAAGGCTCCTGAGCCAAAGACCTGATAAGATCTTAGATTGGACCACAGTGTTTTTTACCTGAGTAGAATATTGCATAGAATATTTTTCAACAAGAGTTCTTCTAGGGTACACACCAATAAGTAGGGTCCATCTTGGATTTATTTGTTGATTATTTCTTATCAGAAATCAGTAGTTCTTTGGCACATTCACTAACATTTATTAAGCTCCTACTGGGTGCCAGCGTCTGTGTTATATGCTGTAGGTACAGTGATAAAGAGAACAGTTATGTGCTCTGCCCTTTTGAGCTTACATTCTAGTTGTGTCTTCCTTGTTTTTAATTAGCTTCCAGGTTTTAATCATGTGATCATTTCTGCCTGAACAAAAATATTTAGGCTGACTTTTTTTTTTTTTGAGGAGTAGAACATCTACTTTCAGATGTCCTATTTCAGTTAAAATTAGGGTACTCTTAAACTATAATTACTGGAAGAATTATGATTATTGTTGAAAGTTACTACAGATGACATTGATTGTACACTTACTGTAATGGACTAAATGTATTCCCCTAAAATTCGTATGTTGAAGCCCTAGTTCCCAGTGTGATAATATTGGGAGTTATGTCCCTTGGGAGTTAATTAAGTTTAGCTGAGGTCATGAGGGCGGAGCCCCCATGATGAGATTAATACCCTCATTAGAAGAGGAAGTAACACCAGAGATTTCTTTCTTCACCATGTGAGAATACAGCAGTAGGATGGCCATCTGTGAGCCAGGAAGAACATCTTCACCTGGAACTAAATCTGATGCACCTTGATCTTGGATTCCCTAACCTCCAGAACTATAAGAAATAAAAGCTCATTGTCTAAGTCACGCAGTCTATGGCATTTTGTTATAGCAGTCCTAGCTGACTAAGACATTTACTGTATGCTTATCACTGTGCTAGGTACTTTTCTACGTTTTCTCTATAATCTTAACAGGAAATAGGTACAATTATCATTATTATGATACATATTTTACAAATGATGAAACCAAGGAACAAAAAGGTAAAGCTACTTGTTTAAAAACTAAGGTCAATGTAATTCAATGTAATTCCTTAATATTTTCTCTTTAACTGGGAATACAGAAATAGGTAAATTGTTTAGAATAACCAAACCATACCAGCCATACTTGTGTTCAGATCTATTCTCACTTAAAATATACAAGAAGAGGCATTACACTACATAGGAATCATTCTGGCTTTAATTCCAATTTCAGTTCCTCCTGGGGAAGTTTTAGAGGACAAGAACCAAGTCTTCAACTTCTTCAGTATTCTCCCACAGTATCTAAAAATCCACAATACATGTTCATGGAAATGAATTTATTTGTTTACATGGGTTTTTCCAAGTACACCTGTGGGAGGAGAAGGAATGGGTGATTCGGTGGACAAATGTATACCCTTCCTCTCTGGAAAACTGAAGGTGAAGTTGTGGGGTATGAGACAGGATCCATCAGAATGTGTATTTACCACAAAGCCCATGATTGTGTTTTACTCATCACCCATGGTTCTTGGCACAATCAGTGTTTGATGAATGTGCTCTCAATTGAAGAATCAAGATATAAATTATAATCATAATTATATCAACAGGTAAATATTTGTTAAACACTAGTAATTACAGTGTGCTAAGAGCTTTACATGTTTTCTCATTAAATTCTTCCAAAAACCCCATGGAACAAGTGTCATTATTAACCCCTTTTACCCATGAGGAACATGAGACTCAGAATAACTTATTGTCTCAAGGTAACACAAGGCTGTAATTTTAACTCAGGAAGTCTATATCCAGGCTCTTAACCTGGGTGCTGAACCATCTCCCTAATCCATGGGAGGGATGCAACACATGATGGGGGTATGGTAACTTGTGAGAGACAGGAGAGTAGAGTGCAGAAGAAAACAGGTCTTGGAATCAGACTGTCTGGTGAGTATGAGATGTGCAGTAGGAAATTTCCTACCATTGCTAAGTCTCGGTCCTATTCCAAAGGGTTGCAAGAATTAAATAAGACAGTATACCTACAACCCTTAGTGGAACAGGATAAACAATCAATAAATGTTTATAAATATATAAGTAATATTATATATTATCTTTATTATTAGGCATTTGAATGTAGTTCCTTCTATGCTGAACCAGGCTGTACTCAAAAATAATACTAAATATCACAAAATCTGGAGTTGCTCAGGGTCTTGGGCAGCAAATGCCCACTCCAAACCACAGCTTATTAAAATGGCCCTAACTTCCAGAGTTCGCATCATGCCTTCTATTCCTCTGCTATGTTAATGAGTTGTAATAATCCTTTAAAAGAAAACCTTTTAACATATATTCAGTTCATCTCAAATATTTCCTTCCTTTGTTCTCAAGGTTGGGCAGTAATTAGAAAAAAAATATCTTATTTTCCTTTCTTTCTCAGATCTCGTTCAAGTGGAGCAGGCCCTGGCTCCCTGCCCACCCACCTTTATTCCAGATGTTACCCTGGCGAACTGCTCAGGCTGTAACCAGGCAACCATGGGGAAGAGGGCTCTCCTGGCTTAGGGCCTAGAAACAGAAGAAAAACAAATAGGAGGATGTCTTGAGTCTTCTACTTACTTTGGTTTTCCAATCTCATTTCCCTCGAACTTTTATTATTTTTGTCATGGAAACTGGGGGTTAGTATCTGGGCTGTCTGTTCACACACCAAACGTCCGGTCTGTTCTGGAGCAGGGCTAGATCTGGGCTCTGCTTGGATTTAATCCTATTGATCCTGATTTGGAACTATGACAGCCAAGGAAAACATTCCTACGCCCCCTCTCACTGGAAAGGAAAGCTTTGACCGTGTGGCTCTGTAGTGATGAAGGGCTCAGCAGAGAAAGGGCCCTCTAGGCAACTGAATAGCTCTGTGCCGTTAAACTAGGCATCCAAAACAGAATTTCTCTGCTCAGTTTTAAATCCTAAAACATCTCTTCAATGCACACCCATCTTGCGCTCTTTGCCTCTTGCCTGGACTATGGCTTAGTCTTCTCCAGGGTCTCCCATTATGTGCATGGCTTAGAACTCAAGTCCTCCAAACCTCATTTTGTTGGAGAGAACATTTCAGACACAAATGTAACCATATTATAATCTCATTTAAACCTCTTCAGTGGCTCTCCATAAGCCTGCTGCCCTGTTTCTCAAAGTCTAGAACACTGTCTTTGAGAAGCATCATACTTTCATTCAATACTTATTTCCTGAGTACCTATCTAATGCTAGGCATCATCACTCTTCCAGGTACTCTGGCTATATCTTATAAACAAAACGGAGAAAACCCTTTGCTCTCAGGGAACTTGCCTTCTTAGGGTGGAGGGAGACCATAAATAAGCAAGTAAAAAATTTGATGTGTCAGATGATGTTGAGTTCTATGAAAAACAATAAAGCAAGGACAGAGCATAGGTGGTGTAAAAGCAGGGGCAATCAGTGAAGGGTTCACTGAAAAAATGACAGCTGGGGAGAGATGAGTAATTGGTGACACATCCGAGCAAGAAGGGGATATCTGGAGGGAGAACATTCCAGACAGAAGGAAGAGCAAGTGCAAAGGCCCTGAGGTGGAACATGCCTGATGTGTTTGTGTTATAACCATGTGGCTTGAGGAGAATAAGGATGGGAGAGAGTAACAGAGATGAACTCAGAGAGGTAGCAGGGAGACATATCTTACAGATTCTTTAGAACGTCTTATGGACTTCATCTTTCACATGAGGTGAGAAGAGAATTCATAGGATGGTTTTGAGCATCCAATTTCTCTTAGAAGGATTATTCAGGCTCCTATAGATGTGTTTTATTTTATTTTATTTTTTCTGGAAGGAAAGGGTCAAAGAAGGAAAACTTGTCTGGTAAGCAATAAGGGGGAATTGGGCCAGCGTAGTCGTAGTTTTTGCCAATGCCTCTCTCCAAGTAGACATGGACTTTCTGGTTTAATTCCTCTAGCTAAAGGGAACTCTCTCTCTGCTGAGATTATCTGGATTGCTTTGAGGATGCTTAGAATTTCAGTTATTCCTTTTAAAGAGCTAGAGTCTGTCTTTTGTAGGTTTTTTCCTTCATTATTTTGGTCCTCCCCTTGCGTTCATTAAACCAAATCTTGCTCCTTTCCTTTGAGACCATGTCCCCTTGGACCTCTTCTTCTCCAAAATCAGCATCTCCAGCTCCTACCTCCTTCACCATACAGCACTGTCCTAGCCTTGCCTCCCTATCCTGGGCACCCTCCTTTGAAGGTCTTTAGCTGACAGAGTTGTGCCTTTATCATCTTGGCAGTCAGGGTCTAACAAGAAAGCCAAGGCTGTGATCTGAGTCTCTACCCTTCTGCAACATTTAGTCACTGAGTTCATGCCTCAGCTTATGGATTTTACAGTGTAGGGTAATTCATTTCCATCATCCTCCTTTTGGGGGAATGGTAAGAGTTAACTTCTCAACAAACTCACACCACTTTGCAGGCGACAGCAAGCACCCGGTGTAATATTATCCTTATAAAACATATCTTTCCATAATGTGGTCCAAAGCATAGAGAATATTTTTACTCTAGCATTTCCTGGCATTAATGTTTTCCTTTTGCAATCTTCAGATAGTGTTATGAGTGAGTTTTGTGTTATAAAAGGCTCTATAAACACTCTCACCTTGTAATCTACTGTAATGGCATTAGTTAGACAGCCATAAGCCTTTCTGTTTTTGTTTCCTTCCCTCTTAAGTGTAACAACACTAAAGTGTTTTACCTTTCAGAGCTGCATGAGATAATGTCTCTTAAGAATGAACTGTGAGGGCTTCCCTGGTGGCGCAGTGGTTGAGTCCGCCTGCCGATGCAGGGGACACGGGTTCGTGCCCCGATCCCGGAAGATCCCACATGCCGCGGAGCGGCTGGGCCCGCGAGCCATGGCCGCGGAGCCTGTGTGTCCGGAGCCTGTGCTCCGCAACGGGAGAGGCCACAGCAGTGAGAGGCCCGCGTACAGCAAAAAAAAAAAAAAAAAAAAAAAAGAATGAACTGTGAGAAGTAAAGAGCATTATATAGAGTCAGTACTGACATTCTGAGGGCAAAATGGGTGTTAGGAAGCTTGGCAAAATTCCCAATCCAATTGATGGTTACAAAGCTATCACACATGTATTTCTGTTGGAATTATTTTATTAAATAAAATAAAAGTGCACCCCAAATGATGGTAGAACAGATAGATTTGGGAGTAGCAAAAAACCATTTCTATAAGTTGGCACCTAGGGACTAGAGCATTTCCTGGACAAAGAGGGACAAATGCATTTTAGATCTACAATCATCGATCAATTATCAAACACCTATCAAAACCATGGACTAGGTTCTGTGCTTTGCTGTAAAGATAAAAATATGAGTTAAAACAGGCCCTTGCCCTTGGGGTACTTTAAATAAGAAGGAAAGAAATGTGCCCAGATGTCTGCAATGTTGGAGGGGGATGCAAAACAAAGACGTGGTAAAACAGAGGCAGCGATTAACACCCTGAAAGTTATTTAGCGGTTCTCCAAGGATGTAAGTATACAACATACCAGGGAGCTCTAGTGACACAGAAATAGCATGGGTTTTATGTAAAATAGGCCTAATTCTGCGACCTGGAATCTGCTCCTTTGCGGAAACTCCTATGTCCCACTTGATACCCACTGTCTTCTTCTTTCTTAGGAAGACCAAAATTTTTCCATTTTATTTAGGATGCTAGTGCCCAACTAGAAGTTGACATTTCCTAAACTCCCTTACATTTTGGTAATTACTGCCTAAAGAGATGTAAGCCAAAAGATGATGTGGAGATTTCTTAAAGACAGCTGACACCACTGGCAACTGCCTCCGTGCTGCTTCTTTCCTGCTGTCTGGAATGAAGTTGGCAATAGTTGAAGCACCCACAGCCATTTTGGGACCTAGAGGCTTCATGTGAAGGATGGTGGAGGCTAAAGATGAAGTCTAGGGTCTCTGATGAATGTGTAGGTTAGTTATACCAGTCTTGTATTATCTACCTATGAACTCCTCTACCTGGCAAAGAAATGATTTTCAATCTCATATATGCTGCTTTTACTTCCAGTCTTTGTCCCTAACAGTAAACAGAACTCCTAATTCTACTTGCTTTTAAATGGAACATGGAAACTGGCACTAGAAGCTACCCAACAAGCATACTTTCCTTTCCTCTACTCACCATCTTTCCTTCTAGGAAATTTCTTTATTGGAAACCAAAGAAAACTTAAAGGAGAGTGATTAAAGGGACACAAGCAGTTTAAAGTTCGAGAGAGGACATTTGAAAGTGAGCTCTCAGGAGGGTAACTACCTTTTTTTGTGAAACATTTGTTTTAAATGAGAACAGAAGAATGAAGTCTTGAGAAGTTTAGAAAGGATGTAAAACACTCCATGTTGCTCCTTCCTTATCCAGTCACTTGCAGTGCCACTGAGGTCACATGGAAAGATTTTGTAAGGATCCAAATCAATCCATTTTTAAGACTTTAACCAGTCTTTGTCAATGGATAATAGAGGCGGCCGGATTTGAATGTGTTTCCCCTTTGGTAACCATAAGTTTGTTTTCTATGTCTGTGAGTCTGTTTCCATTTTGTAAATAAGTTCGTGTGTATCATTTTTTTAGATTCCTCATGTAAGCAATATTATAGGATATTTGTCTTTCTCTGTCTGACTTACTTTACTTAGTATGATAAGCTCTAGGTACAACTCTGTTGCTGCAAATGACATCATTTCATTCTTTTTTTATGGCTGAGTAATATTCCATTATAGATATGTACCACATCTTCTTTATCCACTCCTCTGTTGAGGGACCTTTAGGTCACCAGCCACTTGTTCAGCCAGCTCTGGTCAGGAGCAGTGGAGGCTGAAAAAGGGCTATTTCTAGCTGACCCATAAACTTACTCCAACACTTTATCAGTGAGGCATTTTTGTCCATTTCTAAAGACACGATGCAGAGGTGCAAGGCTGAGAACCTGAGGAGGGCTGCACTGCTGGGAGGGTTCATGAAGATGCACAAGCAGGCAGCCCACTCTGGAAGGAAAGCATCAAGGCATCTTCAGGAGGTGAGGATCTCTTGGTCCCCCCCACCAATAAAAAAGATTTGTACAAGCATTTTCATAATAGCTTCCTCATAATAGCCCCAAATGTAGCAGCCAACATGTCTATCAGTAGGAGACTTGATAAACAATCTGTGGAGTATCCATGGAATACTAGGCAACACTAAATAGGATAGAAGTATTGGCAATACACCAACAAGGTGAAGCTCAAAAACTATGATTGGACCCTGAAAAATTTAAAATAAAGGCAGTGTAACTTCCAGCCTAGCCATCAGAGTTGTTTCAGATTTGCTAGTGGCTTTTGTCTAAGGGGTAGGTAATGCTTCCATTGAGCATGGACTTTTTTCCTGTGGCACTGCTGGATGGATTTATGCTGATCCATCATTACTTTAGGGCTTGGTGGTCTTGGGGAATGGCTTGGCTAAGCTTCCGATGTGCACTGGTCATGGAGCCCAGAAACAAACCAACTGCAGAGGGTTCAGGCTTGAGCCTTTGGGTGATTCTTAAACCAGAGGAGTAAAACACACCTTATTCAAAAAGAGCTGATTTCGTACTGGTACAGCTGGAGAAATGTTCTCTTTAACTGTACACATTTTATATTTAAAAATCATTAACGTTATATGGAACTGTGATTAGAAAATATCTGGTCACTAGACGTGATTAGCCAGGATATAAGGTAATGCATTAAGACTTCCCAATGTTTTTTGCTTGATTTTACTTGCCATGTATAGTTTGGGGGTAGCAAGTATGTTTCTGTCTTAACGATCAAAGGCTGGTGTACAAACAAGGGGCCTAATCAGAGCCTGTTAGCAGAAGCAGCCCAAGAAGAAAGAACAGGAAGGGGTATAGGGTATGGGCTGAGCAAGGTGGCCTGAATGATGCCTCTTAGAGAGCTGGGAGCTACAGGCCCAGCCCACTGTAGGGTGGACAGGCCTGTCATTTCCTCGTGGGCCTCCTGCAGGACCATCTCTCCCCACAGTCCCTCCTCCCACAGCAGCTCTGGGTTAACAGATAGACTGTCACTAAGCAATCATCTCACCCTCTTCCCTCTCCCTTCATGCTAGTAGGTATCTTGGGTAGCAGAATTATAACAGGAGAGTGATAAAAGAAGTACATCTTTGCTCTGGGAAGAAATAAACATTTAAACTTTGCCATTATAACTGAAAAAAATAATAAAACCTGAGTTTTTAACATCTTAAAAAAAAAAACCAAAAGAACTATGCGCAGTGAAAGAAGCTGTGCTCATGTTCTTTCCCAGTCCATCCCCCACTCCAACACCACTACAGACAATGGTTCTAACTGTTTTTTTCCCCACCATAGATTGGTTTTGCCTGCTCTAGAACTTCATATGAAAGGAATATACAATATTTACTCTTTGGGGTAAGGCTTCTTTCACTCAGCATAATGTTTTTGAGATTCAGCCATGCTGCTATGATATGCATCAGTAGTTCATTTATTATTATTATTATTACTATTATTATTCCTAAGTGGTACTCCATTGTTTGAATAATCCATGTATGATTTATTCATTCTTCTATCGATGGATTGCTGGACATCTGGGCTCATTCAGTTTTTAATTTTTTAAAATATTACGAATAAAGCTGCAATGAACATTTTTGTATGTCTTTTTGTGGACATACATCTTTGTTTCTCTTGAGTAAATTCCTAGGAGAGGGGCTGTTGGGCACAGGGTAGGTGATACCTAATTTTGTAAGAAACCACTAGACCTTCCCCAACAGATGTTCCATCTTACATTCTCACCAGCAATGTATGAGAATTCTGATTACCCTACATACTTGCTAACGCTGGTGTTGTCTATCTCTTTAATTTTTGCCATTTTGGTGTGTGTGTGGTGGTATCTCACTCTTCTTAAATATATGGAATAAAATACATAGATTCAGGGCTTCCCTAGTGGCGCAGTGGTTGAGAGTCCGCCTGCCGATTCAGGGGACACGGGTTCGTGCCCCGGTCCGGGAGGATCCCACATGCCGCAGAGCAGCTGGGCCCGCGAGCCATGGCCGCTGAGCCTGCGCGCCTGGAGCCTGTGCTCCACAACAGGAGAGGCCACAGCCGTGAGAGGCCCGCAAAAAAAAAAAAAACAAAAAAAAAAAACTATCTGTAGTATCTATTAGTGACCATGTTTAAGGTACCACTAATACAACTGTAATTGTTGCCTATAGTCATAATAGAAAGAAATGCTAAATTTCACACAGGGGTTAGTAAAAATAAAGACTTATTATTTTTTTTTTTTTACTGAAGTTTGCAGACCCCAGGTAAAGAATCTCTGATACAGAGGCTATCAAAATGTTCCTTCAGTGGAGAGGCCAGTAAGATTAGGAATCTCTCGGGTACTATCTAACTCTGAGGATCTAGGCTGTTATGATGCAACCAACTCTAAGATCAAGGCATCAAATAAAATGGACAGAAATGAGGAACAATTAACAAGGAAGATGACTGGTGCCCAGAATAGCAGGTGGATGGCAAGGCAAGAAGAAGCAGGACAAGGGAAGGATGCTGAAGCAGTTTCAAAGACTGAAATAAAGGAGACAAATCTCATGCTCTCACTCATTGGTTCACCACCATGTCTGTTCTTCAGAATCATCTATTGTGGTTTGAAAAATATAAACAAATTGTCCTGTTTCTATCCCTGGAGAGCTATTCAGTTGTGTTGGGTGGGGCCTGGAAATCGGTATTTTTAAAGATATCCATTGGTGGCTTAAATGAACATTGATGGTTGAAAGCTATTGTTCTAAGTAGGATGTTTGTGCTACGGTGTAACTGACATATTTGGGGCCATGAGGGAATGGGACATATGGACAACAGGCCAGTGGGGTCCAGGCTGGGAAGAAGCCGGGGAAGCTGGGTGATGGGGTGGTGGAGCTAGAAGCTGGGAAATAGGCTAGAGGTATAGAGGAGGATTGTGGGGTTCTTAGGCAGGATTCCTTATAGTCTTGGACAGGCATCAATCTGGCAAGGCATTCAAGGTAGGGATTAGTATCATTGTATGTTATTTATGTGAAACTATGCATGAGCTTGTATTAGTCAGTGTTCTCCAGAGAAACAGAACCAGTAGGATACACAGAGATATATACAAGAGGATAATTATTATAGGAATTGGCTCACAGGGCTATGGAGGCCACAGAGTCCCATGATCTGCCATCTTCATGCTGGAGAACCAGGAAAGCTGATAGTCAGTAATTCAGTCTGAGTCTGAAGGCCAGACAATCAGGGGACTGATGGTGTAAGTCCTTATCTGAGTCAGAAAGCTTGAGAACCAGATGCCCAAGCAGAACGAGAGTAAATTCACCCTTCTTCTGCCTTTTTGTTCTTTCTGGGTGCTCAAAGGATTGGAAGAAGCTCACAGTCCTTGAAGAGAGCCAGGATTCTGCTTTACTTAATTCTCCCATTCAAATGCTAATCTCTTCCTGAAACACCCTTGCAGGCACACCCATTAATGTTTTATCCGTTATCCTGGCATCCCTTAGCTCAGTCAAATTGACACAGAAAATTAACCATCACAGAGCTTTACAGCTGATAGAGATTTTTAAAATAAAGTTTTCATTCCCTGCTTACCTCTCTTACACTCCGTATCAGTATTCAGAAGCATCCAATTACCTATAAGGATATCTAGATTTTTCTTTGTGTTCTGAGTTTTTTTTTTTTTTTTTCTTCTTTGAATATTTGGGTAGAAATCACCAAAGACATCTATGCCAACTGAACTCAATGAAAACATACACCACTGATACCAGATTGCCCTGTGAACATTGAAGTAGATTAGACTAAACATTTCACCACACCCTCTTAAACAGTTTAAGGCTGATGGCACACATATGTAGGTCCGGTTGGCCTTATCTTCTATAATTTTAAACATACTTCAATAAAAATTTGGTATGTATAGAGAAGCTTCAGAGATTGATGGGGAGAATATAAAATTATAAAGTTGTAATAAACAGAGAGAAATTGTCTATACACGAGAACATTATCCTCAAAACAATCACTTTTAGGGATTAATTACATAAAACTTCCAATGCTCAACAAATTCCTAAGGCTCCTTTCTAGGAACTAGCTCCAGAGCCACGTGTATGAACCAGCAACCAGATATGTTTAATCACAATGCTGTGGACAGTGCATTCAAGTACCACTTTGTATTTGCTTTCCCTCCCTGCCTCACCTCCCTTTTATCTTCATCCCCACAGTGCTGGAATTGCACCTCCTAGCAAAGCACTAGCGCATAAGCTTTATGTCAGCTTGTTTTCTAGGGAGTCTGGTCTAACAACCCTGTAGACCTCTCAGTTGTCTTTTTCATAAGGTTTGTTCAGACTCAAGGAGTATAATTTCCCTGGCATTTAGGAGAGTGAGAAGAGTATTCCAGATATGCTGAAAGAAAATTCCATAGAGTAGTTTCACAAAGGAAACAGTCATGACTAGACCTAGAAGAACCACGTGTTGCATTCAAGCAGAGCTGATATTTAGCTGACGTGCACTTATATAAATGAACCAGTTGGTAAAATCTTGAAATACTTCCATTTCAGCTAATAAGTACTATAATAGTAACTGTGAGACACTATATGATTAGTTTATCATATTATTTCTAATATACATTCATTAGTTCAAGATAATTGTCTTAGGATGTTCCAATGACCATAGTTAAACAGGTTTCCTGACACAGAATGATTTAATTGATTATAAAGATATAGGATAATGGAATATCTCAGATAATATTATAAGGATTAGAAAACTTTGAAAGCATTTATTAATTCAGCAGAAGTTGGAAAGGCTTCTGTACCATGAGTAATATCATTCTGGTAAAGAGAAATTTTCTATTTAGTGATTCTGAAAGTATCTAATGATGCCATGATAGTGGTGGCTATGAAATCAGGTTGTAAAAATAAATTAGTAGACAAACCTCAATTAAATAGAGTCAGGAGACTAGAAGGGGTTGCTCTCATGCCCAGCGAGGACAGAAGAGCCCAGGAGAAAGAAGAAAGCCACCTCTTCTTTCTTGGCAAGTACTCACCCAATGAAAAGTCATGGACCCTTTGTTTACTATAGCCCTCCCCAAATTCTTTTTCCTCTCCATAAAAGCTTTCTCCTTCCCTTGCTGTTTGGGGACTTGCACGTGGCTTGCCATAGTTGCAGACCTCAAATCGCAATTCTCTACTGATCTTGAATAAACCCATCTTTGCTGGAGAAAGAACTGGCAGTCTATTTATTATTTTTTAGGTCAACAATGTCCTGAGAGCAGTGCGAGCGTGGATTCTGGCAACCCCATTCGGCTACTTAGTGGACCAAGGTGATGGCAGCATAGAGTGTGCGATCCCCATCCATGGTTCCAGACTGACCCAGATTGGCAGTGACATTGCAAGGATGGATCAGAGGGCAGGCACTCTGGGTCTGGGTCATGTTGAAAGTGCTGACATCCAGGGGTGGGTCTAGGTGTGCCACGCAGTCAACACTCAGCTGCCCTCTGGAGGCAGTGAGCTGAACATCAATAACCTAACGACTTACCTACATGGGGGTGTCAGTGGACATGGTTTTTGTGTTTTTAAAATAAATTTTATTTATTTATTTATTTATTTATTTATGGCTGTGTTGGGTCTTTGTTGCTGTGTGCAGGCTTTCTCTAGTTGCAGCAAGTGGGAGCTACTCTTGGTTGCGGTGAGCGGGCTTCTCATTGCGGTGGCTTCTCTTGTTGCGGAGCACGGACTCTAGGTGTGCAGGCTTCAGTAGTTGTGGCTCGCGGGCTTAGTTGCTCTGCGGCATGTGGGATCTTCCCGGACCAGGGCTCGAACCCGTTTCCCCTGCATTGGAGGTGGATTCTTAACCACTGCGCCACCAGGGAAGCCCTGTGTTTTGTTTTGTTTTGCTTTGGTTGCAATTTCTTATGTCAAATCCTGGCTTAGACAGGGACACCATTAGCAAGAGACCCACATTTGACAAAAGATGACACCAGCCATTTCTCAAAATCAGCGTATGTTTTGGAAATTGTTATAGCACTTTAATTACTTCTATGGATGATTATGATGCCAATTACTAGAGTATTTTTACCTATTTTTTTGTTGTGGTTGCTGTAGTGACTACTACAGCAGTAATTACTGCTGAATTAATGGCAATAGTCTCATTATATCTTTTCTCACTGTGAAAGTAATCTTTAACATAGTTTAAGACTCATAAGAAGCTGCGAAACTAGTGCAGCACTCCTGTGTACCCTTCACCCAGGTTTCTGCAATAATTATATTGCACGTAACCAGAGTACTATGTCTAAATCAGGAAATTAACATGATATAATACTGTTAACTTGAGTTCAAAATTTATTCAGATTTTGCCAGGCTTTACATGCACTCTTGTGTGTGCGTGTGGTAGGGACTTACCTCTATTTTTAGGGACTCTTTGCTTAGGGTCTCTGTGCCAAGGCCATGGAGTTTTAGCCATTGCTAGGCAGAGGTAGGGCTACCCATGAGTGCACCCCTATGTACTCATGTTCCTTTTACTTAAGAATATTCATCCCACATGGAGAAATAGACCATGTTTATTAATCACTCCAGAAAGTATGTAATTTCATTAGATCGAGCTGTGTCCCTGAGCACTGAGTCATAGGAGGGAATGGCTCCCCAGTGACCCAGAGCTCCTACGACATGCTCTGTGGAGACAACACTTTGGGGCCAGCTGCTTGAATGCACTGCTGGAATCCCAGGCAGAAATGTGTAATGGCACGCCAAGGGCTGCCGAGCTGTCAGAGCCCAAGCAGGGTTATTTGTGGCTTCCAAAGAGGGGCTGTAACCTTTTATGTTCTCCACAAATCTCAAGCTTCAAGAGTGAGGGAGAAAATGCAACCATGCTGTTTGACCTAGCTAGCTCTATCCCCACCTTGCCTGCTGCCTCTCTTGCTGCCGTTCCATCCTCAGCCCTGCCTAGCTGTCCCAGGAAAGGACATGATAGTGGATACTACCTTTAGCATTGTATCAGGTTCAGCTGAAATGGCTAGGCATCCCTTCTGATTAGATGCAGGAAGGTCCAAAAAATTTGACAAAATGGAAACTTTCTAATTTGAGGTCCTGAACATTCTGTGTTCTTTACATGCAGGACAGAAAAGTCTTATTTCTTGACTGGGGCTTTTTGAATGGCAGCTGTAAGCCAGGGACAGTCATGTCTACATCTGCACCCTTTTATCATCCATCAGGCCAATTAGAATTCCAGAACTCAAGAGTATCTCTCATATGTTTTACAGGGAACACGGAAAAGGGGTTTCTGTTGTCACTTGACATAAAAGCAGGGCTTGAGTTACCTTTTCTCTAGCAACTTCTTTAATATGCTTGTATATATCTTCACTTATTTCATTCACCAAGGGAGTCCAATTAGTGAAAATATTCCAAATATGGGCTCTGGAATCAGACAGTCTTGGGTTTCAATTTTGCCTCTAACACTTACTGGCTGTGTAACCTTAGGATTAGGCTAATGTTATGGTTGAATTGCGTTCCCCCAAAATTCATATGTTGAAGTCCTAACCCTCAGTACTGAAAGAAGAATGCAACCTTATTTGGAGATGGTGTCTTTACAGGGGTTATCACGTGAATATGAGGTCTTTAGGGTGGACTTCAATCCAATATGACTGGTGTCTTTCTATACAGGGGAAATCTGGACATAGACATGCACAGAGGGAGAGACTGGGGTGATGCTTCTACAAGCCAAGGAATGTCAGATTGTCCAAAACCCACTGGAAACTAGGGGAGAGGCCAGGATATATTCTTAACCCTGCCCATACCTTTATCTTTAACTTATAGTCTCCAAAACTGCGAGACAATAAATTTCTCTTGTTTAAGCCACTCAGTTTATGATACTTTGTTATGGCTGTTGTAGAAAACCCATGCAAGTAGTTACACAACTCTTTTTGGATTTAACTTTCTTATCCCTAAAATGCCAATGGTAATTTTAGCAGCGATTCTCAGTGTGGTTCCTGGACCAGCAGCATCAGCATCACCTGGGTAGTTATTAGAAGTATAAATTCTTAGGTCCCCACCCCAGATTTACTGAATCAGAAATCCTGGGAGTGGGACTCAGAAATTTGTGTTTTAACAAGACTTGATGCCTGCTTAACTGATTCTGATGCATGCTTAAATATGAGAACTGATAGCATTGTAAAAAGGACTATATCAGAATAATATATTTAAAGTTCTTAGCATAGCACTTGACATATAGTAAGTACTTAATATATGATAAAGCACAATAAGATCTCAAACATTTATAGAATGCTTAAAGTGTTCCAGTTACTGGGGGTATAAAGATATATAAACTATGGTTGTTCAATAAACTGGTGGAATTCACAACCATGGGAAAGAGATATAGGCAAAGATTAATAATAATGCTCTTAGGTGTAATAATGTTATCTTTTAAAATATGCTTTGGGGACACAGTAGATGCACCAGGGCAATATAAAGTCAAAGGAGATGTTTTATATAGATAGATAGACATATAGATAGATAGGTAGATAGATAGACATATAGATAGATAGATAGATGTAATCAAGTATAGAATGTAATTTATGATTATTAAAATAATGTTTGGCAATTCATTTTTTTAGCTTGTATTATTTAAATTAATCCTCACAACAGATTTGTGGTATAAGACGCTATTAGAGGAACAAAGGAAGTACCTAACTATTAAGGATGTAATACTAATTCCTAGTATATTATTGTTGGGAAGATTAAGTGATGTCATGCATGCAGTGTGCTTAGAGCGGGGCTGGGCACATAGATAGCTCTAAGTCTTGTTGCCATTATTATTTTTTTAATTATTATTTAATTTAATTATTATTTTTAATTATTATTTAATTATTATTATTTTCTTACATTATTTTCATTGCTCAAATATAAGGGACATAACTGGTCAACCAAAGAGCCTTGTTTCAAGCCCACTGCATATGATTCCCATTCTTGCCTATTTCCACTGTCATGCAGTCTCTCATATGAGACATGTAACTTTCTCTCAGCCCTTGCTACAGTTCCTGTGATTACCCCACTAGTATGTCTGCTCCTGTAACTTGTGACCCAATTCAAATGTCTATAACAGGACATCTCACCTCAGTGCTCAGTGCTACCTGTTCTGATGTTTCTGAGAGGGAAAAGAGTCGAGCCTTGGGATTATGATTTTGGGATGGATAGTCGGAATGGTGGGTATTTAGAGTAAAGGAGATTGTATCAGGCTACAAGACTGTCTAAGGGCTCAAGAAATCATTCTACTGTTTCCCTCTTAGTTGGGGGCAGAGACAGACAGAGAACTTTCTGACCATAAAAGATCTGGAGTACATGAACTCTGAAATGAGACACTGTGAACCCAGATGCAGTCAGCTTGTGAACTATGACAACTTCATCCTCTGAAAACATCTAATTTGAAATCATTTGCCCTCACACTCAAGGTCTTTTGAACCCTGACTCCAGCCTCTCTTTCCAGCATTATATCCTGTCATTCCTTTCCACACTTGCAGTTCCAGCAAGACTTCGCATTTCAGTTACCTACATCCTTGAGCACTAGAACTCTGGGAGTCAGGGGTGATCTGGGGGAGGTGTGCTTGGCAAGGGAAAAGGCCTCTTGGGTTACTGTCACAACTGTTCCTGTGGCAACCTCTGCATCTTGCCCTAGATCCAAACTCCTTGAAGGGGCTTGTGGGAAAGTATAGACAGTCCTCATTCCTTGAGTGCCACTTCATGTCCCCCCTCCTCCATCTCCACAGCTCTTGACCTCATGATTGGTATTCTGGAGGGGTAATGGGCACTTGTTAATTTCTACCCTTCCTCCGGCATCAGTTCCATTGCAGGGCTTGGTGCTCCATTGTAAGCACTTCAGCGTGGGAGTAAAGGAGGGAAAGGCAAGTTCCTTTGTGCTTTAAGAGTGTATGAGAACATCATTCCAGCCACAGGAGACTCAGACCTAAACAATGGGAGACAATTCTTCCCTGACATATGAATATGTCCATATACATATGCAAACATTTCATCCAACACATGTTTATTGAGTACCTATACTGTTGCTGCACAGTTAAGTCCTCGTGGATATGACTGATAGTGAACAAAACAGATTTAATCCCTGATTTATTGATGTTGACCTTGATAAATATTATCCTAAGACCAGAAATGCCTTAAGAATCTTAAGCATAACCCTTTTTGATAAGTTACAGTGCTCTTCCTTTGTTGATATGCCCATCTTTTCTGATGGCCAGGAGTTCCCCTCCTGATTTTTCCTTTGAAACAACAGGGGAGTAGGAAGTACAATGGAAACAGTACAGGAATTAGAAGACATGGGGAGGTCTAGGTCCTTCCCAAACCAATGGGGTAAAATTGGCCAAATGTAGCCTTTTATCTATGGGGTAAAGGCCTAGAGCATTGAGTTCACTGGGGAGCCTGGTCATGGTTGTATGACACATTGAGCACTGATGTGGTAAAGAAACCTAGCATTCATTCTTACCTCTTTTGAGTTTTTGACCCTATAGTTAAGGTAATGCTGGCCATGGTAACCAATAAACACTCATAATACATGTGTATTTTCTGTCTACACCATATTCAGTTAGTGAAGGAGTCTGTATCCAGTTACTCAGCATCCCAGCCTCCCATGGGTTTTATTATCTTTAAGATGTGAATTCCAAGGATACCCTGCATATGGATATCCACCCACCAGATGAGGGAAGAGAGAGAGTGGAAGACTTCAAAGGAGTGTTACAGACTTAGCTGAAAGAAGTGTACATCACTTACCTAAATTCCATTGACCAGAACTCAATTTCATGGTTGCACCTATCTACAAGGAAGGCCAGGGATATAATCTACTGTGTACCTAAGAAGAGAGGGAAATTGATTTTCTGAAAACTTAGTACTCTTTGCCATAGATTTCTTTAAGAAAGTCAAGAAAAATTTGGACCCTATATCACACACAAATATATATATATATATATATATATATATATATATATATATATATATATATATATATATACAATCACCAAACATATAAAAAAATAGTGATTATTTTTACAGTTTAACACAATTCTTAAAGCCACAGTCCCCAGGATAATAAAAACTGACACCCCAACTCCTTAGAGAAAGGGGTCAGATAATAAGCGATAGGTATCTGCCAATGTCATTTGGAAGCCTCCTTAGTAATAAACAGGTCTGGGGTTGAAACCTTTGAGAATTCATCTTTTGGAAAATGAGAGAGGGAATTGTTATTGGCATCAGTCACATATGACTCTTACTTGCCCAATCTCTCTAGATATGTCCTAGAGGGTAAATTTTCCAAAAACATTTCGCACATTTTCTTTACAAACCAATCAACAGAACAACCTACAATGTAGAAGGCAGAAACCCACATGGAAAAGAGCATATGAGAAAGTATTTTATTTCCCCGATTGCATTTTATGTCACCCTATCCCAATGCTGAGCCAGTGAGTGGAGGAGTTAATGTAGGGCCTGGATTCATATAGGGGATCCCAGAGTATATACACTCAAGTTTCCAACTCGAATGTCTCATCAAGCTTCTATATTTCATCTCCATCTACCTACTGGGTCCAGAGAAACTGAGCTTAAGGCTGAACTTGGAATTTAGTCATGACCCTACCAGTACATGACAATGTCCAGTGAACTCCTTAAAGTGGATCTGAATTCTCAATACAAAAGAAGAGCATGGTGTAGTATACAAAGCATGAAGTTTGGAGCAAGAGGAATTACACATGAATTCTAACTCTGTCACTTCAACATCTCTGTTTAACATCTGTTAAACTGGGAGAAATGACATTTACACCTAAGAGTTGCTATAAAGATTAAATCAGACAACTTCCTTAAAACACACAACACAATGCCTGATCCACAGTGGCCACATGATAAATGTTAAAGGTAAAGAGCTGTCTTCAGAAAGAAAAAAAACAAAACACATTACAAAGCAAGTCCTGCAATGAGTACATATGCAAAACCATATAAACCTAATGGCAATTACTAGCAACCAATAGAAGTCTTTAGGCGATATTATGATTATTTTCTGGAATCCATCATCTATTGTCACGAAGAGGATGTGTTTGAATTTAGTCTGGAAGAGTTTTTATATTTATATACATCTTTAAATTATCAAACAAACAAACAAACAAAAAAACAAGATCAAACTGGGTTCAGTGTCCCATCACTTCCCCTCACTCTCCAAATATGGGAGTGAGAAGGCTAGGGCTGGGGCTGTTGAATCCACTGCCCATTATGAGTTCCAGGAATTCCTTTGAGGGTGGGGGGAAGATAAGTTCCTTTAGGAGAAAACCATGTCAAGGCAAGAACTGAAACCCAGTACTACCCTGTCCAGAAGAATTTGTGATTCCCCAGATTAAGTGGAATGTATAGGATATTTCACAAACCTCTTAGCTGATGTATTCTGGAGATATTAACTTGTACCATCTTAACCCAGTCTCCTTATTCTGGAGGCAGGGAGGGAGAGTAAGAAAGTTTAACCCCAGATTCTTCATTCCTCTCCATTTCATTCAGTGCTCAACATATATACACACACAGATTTCCAAGGGAGATCCTGATCAAAGAAAAGAAAAACTAAGGGGTTCTCTTTGGGATGGTATAATTTGTAGGTATTCTGTTTCTTGTTTTACAAAAAGAGATAGGAGAGCCATTTACATGGAACACTAAAGAGATTTATAGAAGCTTATTTAATTGAGGGATAAGAGAGAAGAGAGAGTTCCTTAAGTGAAAAGGGGTTGTATTATCTGATTATCAACTAGTTACCTACTCCTTACTGCCATTGAATGAGCTGGGCATAGCTTGATTCTTAGTCACAGGAATTTGGGGGCCTCACCATGCAGTCTCATAGAGAATTATCAGGTACCTTGGAATAGACCACTTGAATACTACAAGATAGAATGATATCTGGATTTCCATGGGAAAGATGGACAGACCAAAGAAGACAAATGGTTTCTCTGCATCCAACCAGAGGAGCCTCAAAGAATAGAGTAGGAAGACAGATGCATGTCTTAAGTTAGGTTCCTCCAAGATCCCGAGGCAAAAGCTTGGATGCAGATAGTTTATTTGGAAGATGTTTCTAGAATATGCAGGTATAGACATGGAGAAAGCAAGACAGGGAAGGTAGAAAAGTCAGTAAGTACTCTCCTGTTGAAGATCTTCTGAATAACTGTATAGAATATATCTCAGAATTATCCCACTAGATGACTGCCTCCCATTTCCCCTGAGTTGAGAGTTGCTCTGGGGATATTCATTGTCCCACCCCAGCACACTCTTCTTCACTGGGCCTGAGTGTGGCAGAGCAAGCTCCTGTGGCCTACAGAGAGACATCAGACAGAGACAATGAAAGATGTAGGTACTTTATGTATGAAACTGGGAACTCTGGTGGGCTGAGGAATCAAAGGCTGGTCATCAACAGCATCTACTACAACAGAATTAAAATGCAAAGAATTACCTTCTCTAGATCTTCACAGCTGGTAAGAAGCAGAACTAACATTGGAACATAGGTCCCTTGGGCTCTAAATTAGAAAGAGCACAGAGAAACTATAGCTTGAAATAAAATTTAATTTTAACACGTGACACTCTGGATTCTAAAAGTATGTTTTGACTCATTCCCTAAGATAGAAATCGAGATATCACTTCTATTAAGCAAGAAGAGATGGAAGGAAACTGCAGTGGAAGATTAATAAATTTGTATGGAATGATTAAAATCATCACTAGAAATATTAACAAGTAGAATTGACAGTGTGGAAAATTGAATTAGCTAAGCAGAAGCTAAACCCAAGAAACAAATCAAGAACACAAATTAATAATAGACAGAGAAATGAAAGGAATGTCAGAAAATTTGAGATTGAGCATGAAGTGTCAATAGACATATAATAGAGTCTCTTATAGATGATATGGAGAAATGGATGATCAATACTATAGCAATGGAAAGAAGTGATTAAATATTCAAATATAATAACCACATTCATAATAAAGACATAGATCATCAACTCACTAACAGCTAAATTAATAAAGACCTATTTGAGGCATTTTGAAGCAGGAAAGAGCTGTAAGGTCTGAAAATGAAATTTATCAGGAATCAGGAACACTTCTTATGAACATTCATAGTGTTACAACATGTTCTTTTCATGTAACACACCGCTATACACATAAAAATAGATGCATATTTCTGTCATGCATACCCTCTACTACACGTTATAGTTGTTGCTTTGGTAAGTTAGAAGCTTTCAGATACTTAATTTTCCTTATAATCAAAGCCATTATGAAACCATTCCTCCCATGTGCATATTAATTGCTCCCGTCTCTTTCAAAGTTTTAGGTCTGAGAACTGCCCTTGTTCAGTTGAAGGGGTAAGTTTCCCGAAGACCATTCTTAGTCACATACTTCCCACCTTATTGTCCCCATCACACTCAAAGACAACCCTCTCCACCACTTGGAACATCTAACACTTCTCCAATGCTACAATTCTCATCCACTTATCTTTGTATTTTTTAAGTATTTTTCAACTGGGATACAATTTACGTGCAGTCAAGTTCATCTTTTATTGTGCAGTCATGTAACCACCACCGCAATCAAGATACAAAACAGTTCTGTCACACTGAAAAAGTACCTCATGCCCCCTTCCACCACCTTATGCCCCTGGCAACCACAAATGTGTTTCCCATCCCTTTAGTTTTGAAATTTCCAGGCTTTTCAGTAGTTTTTGAATCTGGTTTCTATTATTTAGTATGATGCATTTGAGGTTTGTCTTGATGCCTGTGTCAATAGTTGACTCATTTTATTGCCGAGTAGTATTATATTTTATGTGTGTAGTACAGCTTGTTTATCCATTGCAGGACATTTGGACTGTTTGTAGTTTGGGGTAATTATGAATAAAGACACTATAAACATTTTACATGGAGGTTTTTGTGCAAGATTATGCCTTCATTTCACTTGTGTATTAGAATGGAAATTTCTGAGGTGTAAGATAAGCCTATCATTTAATTTTACAAGGAAAGGTCCAACTATTTTCTAAAGTGGTCACACCATTTTGAATTCCTATCACCAAAATTTAAGTTCTGGTAACAGTGTTACTAGAATTTGGAAGTGTTATCTCATTGTGCTTTTAGTTTGATTTTCTCTAATAACTAATAATATGGAACATCATTCTAAGTCCTTACTTGCTATTTGTTTATCATCTTTTGTAAAATATCTGTTCAAATCTTTTGCCCATTTTAAAAATTAGGTTGTTTGTTATCTTTGTGTCTTGAGAATTCTTCACATATTCTAGATACAAATACTTTATTAGACGTGTGTTTTTTCAAGCATTTTCTCCTAGTTTGGGGCTTGGTTTTTCATCAGCTTAACAAAGCCTTTTGCCCTTCCCCCAATGAATTAAGTCTTTTGATTCTTGGGGGTGTGTTTGAACTGAATTATGTCTTCCCCAGAATTCATATGCTGTAGTCCTAACCTCCAGTACCACAGAATGTCACCTTATTTTGAGATAGGGTTTTTAGAAAGGTAATCAATTTAAAAGGAGGTCGTTAGTGTTGGCCTTATTCCAGTATGACCAATGTCCTTATAAGAAGAGGAAATTTGGACACAGACACACCCAGAGGGAAGATAATGTGAAAAAAGAGGGAGAAGATGACCAGGCCAAGGAGAGAGAGGCATGAACAGATCCTTCCCTCACCACCCTTAGAAAGAACCAACCCTGCCAGCACCTTGATCATGGACTTCTAGCCTCCAGAACTGTGAGAGGAAATTTTCTGTTGTTAAGCTACCCTGTCTGTGATACTTTGTTATGGCAGCCCTAGGAAAGCAATACAAAGTGAAAGATTTGAGTGGGGTTTCTTTTCTTTCCAACAGGGAAGGAAGTGGCTCCTTCCTTCCCCAGTCCTGGAGTATAAAGGATGGCTTCTCCAGTCTTCTGCTTGTCCCTATTCTTTCTCGTCAACATCCAGTGGGGTCTGTGGAAAAGATTCTATGAGTGCTTGCAAACTGCCTTCATGTACACTGTTCGTGTATTCTGGGTTTCTATACTCTTGTGCTAATTCTCATGCAGCCTCAAGCAATTTTTCAAAAGTTTAGCTTTTTACTCCCTTGTATGGCAGCCTTGTTTTCCTTCCATGCTCTGCCCCAAGCAAACCAGTGCATGTGTTTTGTCTCTCCTTGGAGGTACCTGTCTCTATTGAAATTTCAGACTAGTTGGTGGATTCAAGAAAAATCAGGATTTTGTAGAGTACACAGCATTTTTTAGTTTGTAAAGTGGGAGCAATCCTCTTTTCAGCTTTGCACATCCTAAGCAGAAGCCAGAAGTCTCTTTGCATTTCAAAATCAAAATCTTATACACACTTTGTTCTTCCAAGAATGCCTTTCTCCTGATCTTTTTCTTAGCAAATTCCAACTCATATATCAAAATTCACAAACCTTGTCTCTTCTTTCATGAAGGTGTCCCTTACTCCCATGAATAGAGTACGTTGATAAAAGTCTGTGTATTCCCACAGAGTGTTGTGTATACCTCTATTTTTATACCTATATGACAAGCATCTCTCAATATGCTTGTATCTCCCACTAGGCTATGAGGCCTCTGAAGGCAGATGCTTTGTTCTTCTGGTTCATCTTGCCTCCAGCCCTTAGTATAATTTCCACCATGCAGTGAGTTCTCAGAACCTGTATGGTTCAATAAAAGGTCTCTGGAGGAAAAGTATTATAAGGCAGGTCCTCCATTCTAAGAGGCCAAAGTGACACTACAGAATTCCACATGGAGGAGAGATTTCCTGGGACCCTTGCTTTTGAGATAATCCACTTGTTTCTTTCTTACAACATGTACTTGACAGGCACATCCATGCCGAAGAGGAGAAATACATGGACCAATAATAGACAGTAGGACACAGTGGTTAAGATCATAGGCTCTGAAGTCAGGCTGTCTTAGCATTTGAATCTTGGCTACCATACTCACCAGCTGAAAGAGTTTCTGCAACTAAACATGACAAAGCTCTTTCCTTATCTGTATAATAGTATCTACCTCAGAGGGATTGTTGTGAAGATTAACTGTGAAACTGGATGTAAAGTACTCAGCACATAGTAGATGCTTCATTAATACTTCACACAATTAGCATTCTTATGTTTACTATTCCAGGTCATCTCCCCAACATGCCTGGTACCAGGACATGTATTCTAGTAGTGTGATCATTTCCCTCCAGAGCAATTACATCTTTTCCAGAAATCTGTATTACAACCTACAAAAGTTACAGCCATGAAATCCACTCAAATAGAGCTCTTAGGAGGTGTGATGGTTTAATTTTCTGTGTCAATTTGACTGGCCTCAGGGATGCTCAGAGAGCTGGTAAAACATTATTTGCGGGTGTATCACTGAGGGTATTTCTGAAAGAGATTAGCATTTGAATTGGTAGACTGAGTGAAAGAGTTCCCTTACCAGTGCAGGTATCATCCAATCCCTTGAGGGCCTGAATAGAATAAAAATGTAGAGAAAGGGTAAATTTTCTCTCTGCTTGACCTGGGAAATGCATTTTCTGCTGCCCTTGGGCATTGGTGCTACTGGTTCTGGGGCCTCAAGACTCCGACTGGGACTTACACCATTGGCTTCCCTGGTTCTCAGGCCTTTGGGATTGGACTAGAACTTAAAACGTCCATTCTTCTGGGCCACCGGCATGTCAACAGAAGCTCACTGAACTTCTCAGTCTCCAAAATTGTATGAGCTAATCCCTCACAATCTCTGTCTTTCTCTCTCTCTCTGTCTCTTTATCTAGATCCTAATGGTTCTAGTTTTCTGGAGAACCCTGATTAATATAAGAAGACCCATTCACTGGTCACATTTTAAGGGGGAGCAAACACATTGAGTATTACTGTGGTATTTGCCAAGTACCTAAACCTGCTGTAACTGGTGTAGGGTGATGGTGTGAAGCGTGAGCTATGATGATGGACAGACTTGGCTGGTTTTGAGCTCTAGGTCTATCACTTAGGGATTAATGGGACCTCAAACAGATCACATCACCCCTCTAGGCTTCACGTCCTAACTTAGAAAATTGTGCAGATAGTGACACTACCTAACCCCTATGCCTGGCTCATGGTGTGTGATCCAGGGCTGTTAGCTGTTTATACAGTTGAGTTTATCCTAAAGGGTTGGCACTTTGCTGCCCAGCTGACATTTCCTCCAGCATATATGGGGCTTCCCGGCCTCTGGCTTTTCCCTCTCTCCTTTTGCCAAACTGGATGGAGCTGGTTTCCCTTTCAGGAACACACTCTATAGATGGACTTGAGAAAGGAAGAAAGACTGAAAAACAAACCAGTCAGTTTTTCCACATTTTAAAAGTAGCTCTGTCAAAAGGTGGCATGAGGGAAGGAGTCTGCATCCATTGGCTAAACTGGGAGCTCTGCTTTCTGTCTATAGGCATTCATTAATCCCACCCTCCATGAAGCTCTCAGGCCCCACAGTCCTGGGATGTCAATCCCTCTCTCCCTGGTCTGTCCCCTGTGTCAGTGTTTCCCTGACCCACCTCATTCCCTGTCCCCATTCTATGTGCTTCTAGGGAAGAGCTGCGAGGCTGACACAGGGCAGAGCCGGCAGGTAGCCAGCAGGTAGGCTGGGTCACTGAGAAGTGTCCTGCATTTGAGCCGCTGAGCTAGGTCTTGGGCCTGACAGGACAGATGAAGCCCTTTGTTCCTGCAAATGGGCCTTTCCTGGCAGTGATGGAGCTGGCCTGTGGTCCAACCCCTCTCCTCCTCTGCAGCTGCAGCCATTATCCTAAAGTGGTTCTATTGATCTGCTGACTCTCTGTCTCCTGCCTGCTCTCCCCTTCGCCCCCCACTCTCCAGTATCCCATGGTTGAGCCCCCAAATACTCTGTACAAGCCAGCCTTACACATGCAAGTCTTTCTTTTGGTGTGTGTGGGGGGGAATAATGATTTTGAAGTTAAATTAAACAACTGTACTTGTCTCCTGGGAAGGCGGATATTCCTTTAGGAAAAGCGTTTTCAAACTGGCAAAGCCTATGTCTCCACTTATCAACTTTACCTTCTCCTGGATTTTAATTTCTTATGATTTCAAGTTTTTGTGTGATTTAGGAAACATGGAAAATATGAAAATTCGATTTTGAAGTTCGCATTTTGGCCAACTACAGTGCGTTTTGCAGCATCAGGCTACTAAGACCTCATTTTATATGACTGACAATCATATTAATATTAATACAGTTTACAGGTAACCAAAATAATTAAAAATGACTCAGTGGTTTTGCAGAAGGTATAGTTATAAGTTCCTTCAATGTATGTATTCTTGTTTTATTCTTACCAATCTTGCGAGATAACTATTATTATTCTCATTTACAGGGGAGGAAAAAGAAATGGCTTGTAATTCATAAATCTAGGCAAACCGTAGACAGGATGCAAAGCTAAGCCATCTGACACAGTAACTTCTTTTTCTCCATATGAAAGGTGGCATGTATGATGATATTTGAGATGTTAGGTCTTTATCTGATTAAGCTGTGCTCTATTTTAGGCATGGTATATTTAATACTGCTATGGAACTCTGGCAATTTTTGTCTTTCAAGGGGTGAGTGACGTGAGTGCTAATCACCAGAGTGCTGGCCCACCATGAGGAGTTTTAACTGAAATGCCCTCATTTAATTCTAGTATGGCTCTTACGATCAAGCTAAATAATTTGAAAGAATTTGGCACTGCTGTCCTTCAGTGAACATGTGACACCTGGATGGTGATTTAAGCCTTTACCCAAAGTCTGCAAATAAAGTCTGTTGAGAATCTTTTTTTCCTGGGGAGATAATAGATCACAACATGGATGTGGAAGCTCTTTGACTCTTATCCCTGGATGTGCCAGGCATCCAGTGTCAGGGCAGGTCACAAGGAACAATACGGAATTAAGAGGACAAGAGGCCAGGATGCTGTCGTGACCTTTAATTAAACTTACGATCATCTTATGTGCCTGTGCAGAAGGGACATTTAGGAGAGATATATGGACCTTCCATGGACCTAGAATGAATTACTGCCTTGTTAGAATAAGAGTTAAGGGAGGTCTCTGGAAGAACCAGATTCTGATTATTAGTGAAGGCAGGAGAATGGAGCATCAGTGAGACAATCCCTGTACATAATTATTATTTATTACTATTGAACAATACTATCTGCTGTGCACCAATCCAGTTCACTGCCATATATAACATTGACAGGCTCCTGGCCCTGCCAGATCAATACCTTCTATTGCAGAAAATAGAGATGACTTTTGTCCTGTATCTGCCCCCACTCTTCATTTTCACAATGGGAAATGTTTACAGTGAAATATAATTTTGAGTTTTTTCATTTTAAGATTAGCTCTTACAGAGGTTTTTGGCTTTACAGCAAAGTTTGGTGGTTTTTTTTGTTGTTGTTGATTCACATTATAAAATTGGCACTGTGTTTTTATTAGAAAAAATAACAACAGATTTAGTAGAACATGTTTACAAAGGGAAGATGAGTGGGGAAGAATGGAAAAGGTATAGGATTGAGAATCAGGATGTCTGGAATTAATTTTAAACCTGTTTCTAGTGTTTAGATGATGGGGCTCCTGTCATAGTTTTGCTCTTATGAGAGTTGGGACATGTTGTTTAGTGATCTGTGAGCCTCGGTTTCCACATCTATACAATGGTGAAGTTGGGACTAAATCAGAGATGCCAAACATACGCCATGTGCATTATCACTCAGGATTGCTATGCCTATAGCAGACATTGCTAATCAATAGCTGTTCTCTTTCCGACTGAGCCAAAGTACAGTCTCAGCACACCCATAATAAATGAGGGTGATGTACTGATCAGAGTTGAAACCTAAAATGCTTGAATTATATGCTCGCTCAGGTTTCTTCCAGCGTACACCACCCAGGATCCTGAAAGAGTGGCTAGCCTCCCATAGTTTTATGCCAGAAGCCTTTCATATATTCAACTTATCCTTTACATAACTCTGAATTCCCTTCAGAGAAGGAAGACATGAGGAAAAAATCAACAAGAAAGAAGACTAGGAATGTAATACAATAATACTCTTGTTAAAAGACTATATTGTTTACCCTGTAGCAGACTTGAACCAAAACTACCCATGTTCTGGATCTGTTCTATTTTGGTCTCCTTTCCTCCTGGCCTTGAATAGCTCTCACTTCCTTTTTCTCCTCTAATTTTTTTGAATTGATTCTTAAAAATTCATAATTGTGGCACCAGCTATGTTCCTGTCACTTTTGAGGGCTGATTTTCTATAGACATTGTATAAATAATCTCCATTATTTACTGCTTCATAAGAAAGGGCCTTACACATGTGTAGCCACATAAATCCAATGTGAAATAAACAGAGATGCACTTTGTAGGTGATGCCAAACATTAATTCTGCTATATTACTCTGGAAGTGTATACCGAATAGCTGAGTGTCTCCAATGAATGTTTGTTTTACCATGCGTTTAGTTCTTTTCGTTATTGTGAAAAAAATTAGTCAATTGTCTATGTGAATCAATAATTCTTTTATGACGCCGTTTTGAAAGAACATACATTTTAAATCAAATCGATCTGTTATTTATAATGTGATCATAAGTACATTGGCGGAAAGTTGTATCAGTTAGCCCTTGATTTTAGGAGTATCTTTATTTCACATTATATCTCTTAAGTTACCTAAAAAGAGAAATGCTGGTAGTCTCATCAGAGGCTGAGTTTTGAGTGAAGATTGGGTAGAAACATTAACTGAAAGCGTGAAGTTTTCATACACCGCCCTCCACAAGACACAAGTTTGCTCTTACAGTTAAGGTTATTTCAAATCAGTTTAATCTAGGCTGAACATGTCACATAAAAGTCCCATTGGGGCTTCCCTGGTGGTGCAGTGGTTGAGAGTCCGCCTGCCGATTCAGGGGACACGGGTTCGTGCCCCGGTCTGGGAAGATCCCACATGCCGTGGAGCAGCTGGGCCCGTGAGCCATAACCGCTGAGCCTGCATGTCCGGAGCCTGTGCTCCGCAACGGGAGAGGCCACAACAGTGAGAGGCCCACATACCGCAAAAAAAAAAAAAAAAAAAAAAGTCCCATTGACTTACAGGGAGGGTGGGGCCTCTGAAGGAGAAATGTTTATTCCAAATAGAAAGATGAATGAATGAACAAATGAACCCCTTGACTGTGAATGAGAGACAACATGATATAACAGGAGTCCAAGAATTGTGCTAATGTAATTTGTATAACAATTCCAACACTGTCATTAGTGACGCATAATATCAATAGTAAGAGAGAGAGAGAGCATTTCTTTTCTTGTTGCTACATCTCTGGCCATATCTTCCTTACAAGCTCTACTCTAAGTATTGAGGAACCAAGAATTTGATTCTTGGGACCACAATTTATGAATGGGGATGGGGACCGTTAGTTATAGGTCAGGACCCTCAGACCCTTATTTTTTTTCACATTCTGGTTCCCAGGTAATAAGCAAGGCCATGGCAGGTATACTGATCTTCCATCTCTCTCTCTCTCTCTCTCTCTCTCTCTCTCGTTTCTAGCTCTTTCCTTCCCTCAGTGTTGCTTCATAATGATAACATAGTGATTGCCCCTTAGGGGCTGATTGGTTAAGGTAGGTCTTAGATTTAGGGCAAAGTTGAAGACAGCCTTATTTTGACCTTCAGTACAAACTGTATTCTACCAGGGAACTTTGCATTTTGTGCGTCTTCAAAAGAAGAGTGGAGATTGCATGTTTGCCTGCATATTAGTAAAGAAGAACCTCTCACTTTTATTGGTGGAGTCTGGCTCCAGCCAGTAGGTGTTACTCCCTAGGGAACTATTCTGCTGTCCTAACTTGGGTGAGGAGAAGCCACCTTCCATGTGGGAAATGAAGCCATGAAACATACAGACTGAGGCACAAACCTCTAAGGGATACCCTCTGACTTTCTAATCCCATTCCCATGTCTCCAGCACCATCCCTCTAAATTTGGGAACATTTATGGGACTCCCAGAATTTCTTGCATTTATTTCCTGAAATACATTGCCATATTTTTGAGTAAGGGATTGTTTGAAAGTCACCAAAACTCTCTTTAAATTTTGTTAAAATGTGCTGTATTGGGCCGATAATAACTGGAGTTTTTAGTGTAAATTTTGGACTTTATCTTTGTGCAGGTTTTTATAAATGTTCACTTAAGCCACCAGATATCCAGAATGTCTTTTTTTTTTAACTTAAAATCATTTTGTTGGTAATAAACACATCAGTTCTCAAAAATATATCTCTTATTGTGCTTTTAATACTTAAATTTTAAACCTATCCCACCATTCACATGGAGAAGCGAGTAAGTTATTCGTAATCCTTGATTAGACTTCATCACCTGCAGCCACATTTCCCAGTACTCTTGGGGACTTAATAGCATTGATACCAAGTCACACACTCTGACATGGGAAGTTGACCAGAAGGGAAACCTTCACCTAATGTAGGTTTGCATAGACTTTTCTCTATTAATCACCATTAAGAAGAAATGATAAGGACAAGTGTTGGGACGTAAAGAAGAAAACCCTTCATGTAAGAAAAAGAATGGATTGAAGGCAATTAGCCGTCTAAGCCTTAGCCATCAAGTCACAGTGAACCAGGGGGTTTTGAGATCAGCAAAGGCTGTATCTCTCCCTCATCAGCTTGGCATGACTTGCAAGAATCAGAATGAGCAATCGCCAGTCTATGAGCTTATGATGGTGGCCTTTGTTGCCCTTCGTATACTCAAAACTAAAATGTATATATACTTTCTCATGAGTGTCCAGAACTGTTTAATTACATCAACCACTGAATAGGATGCTTTCTCCATGGAAATTTAGAAGCCAGAGTGTCCAAGAGGGCTTTTCATAGCATCACTGTTGATGCCTTGCACCCTCTCTCCTCAAGCTTAGTTTTGGCTCCTGTGGGACCTTGAGCTCTTCATCCTGGTGAAACGGGCAAAAGCTCTGAGTGCCCTCTGACTTATTCTCTGAGGCTGAGGGCTTCATCAGGCTCCATTCAGTAGGTTTTTTGATTACAGGGGTTTGAAATGTCTTCATGACAGGAAATTCTCACTGTTATATTTGTGCTTTCCTGTTGGACCCAGTGGATTTTGTTTTCATATTATTATTTAATTTACAGACAGGAAAATCATTTGGATCTGGAGACCTCTTGATAACACTGTTAATGCAATTACCAGGACGTCCCTGTGTGCACCGTCCAAGCCCTGAGACTCTGAATGGCTGTGCTTTCAAAGTTTCAGGTGTTGGTTTCAAGGGTGATCACATGACATGCCATAATCACATTTATGAAAGGACTAATTAAAAATACAGATGTCTTCAGCTCACAATACTAAGACAGCTGAAATACTTATTAGCTTTTTTAATGTTAAAACTCTATATCCTCACTTCTCTCCAACAGAAAAACTAATAATAGATAACAAAGCCCAGACAGAAGGGCCTTCAATCTTTTTTCCTCCCAGTAAATGACATGCTTTTTTTTTTTCTAGAGAGAAAACACCTAGTACTTCTACAAATTGGTCTTTTACAAAAATGCCTTTTTAGATTACTTTGTTTCCCCTTTCAGAATGGTTCAGATACACAGTATTTTTATCTAGGGCATGAGGGTTTTAAAATGTCTGTAGCCCAACTCCTCTAACACAGAGCTGATGGCCATACAAAACAGCATCTGTGTCTGAGAATACAGAACCATGAAGGATCATTCAGCCTTAAGAAGAGGGTCTCTTGTACTGCAAATATCAAGTTGTCTCTATCTCCTGGGAGACAGAATAAACAGAACCATTATCATATTCAAAAATGTCTTAGTGATGTGTGGTCCTAAGAACTTTGCCCTGATGAACAAAACACCCTTTACAGAAATGTTGTGTTTGCACATGTGAACCAGAGCAAATGCATTTCCCCTGCTTTGACAGATACTTTAGACCTGAATGCGTAGTTAAAATAATGTCAAAATTACCAAATTTAGGTTTTACCGAAATAATGTCCCATTAAAGTACAAAGACATCTTGAAAATGCTGATGGGACATTTGTTAACTTTCTTTCTCCCGTCCTTTATTTTCTTTTCTCCCTCCCTCCTCCCTCCCTCCCTCCCTCCTCCCTCCCTCCCTTCCTTCCTTCCTTCCTTCCAAACCTCTGTTTTAGGAGGGCTTACCAGGTGAAAGGCACTGCACTAGACACTGAGTTGGGTACATGGAGATGAACAAAACTTGCCCTAGAGGAAGTCATATGCTGTCAAGAATTATACTCTGGGGTCAGTTTGAAGAATAGACTGGAGAGAGTAAAACTAGAAATCGGAAGGTTGGAGAAATAATCCAGATTGTTGTATAACCCTTTTCTGCAGCCCCAGGGAAGAGGATGAGACATCTCAGGGCAGGAAAACTATAAATGTTTTGTCTCATCCCCTTGGAATGAAAGTGAAGACAGGCCATTGCGGGTAAGATGGTGGAAGAGTAAGACGCGGAGAGCACCTTCCTCCCCACAGATACACCAGAAATACAGCTACACGTGGAACAACTCCTACAGAACACCTACTGAACACTGGCAGAAGACCCCAGACCTCCCAAAAGGCAAGAAACTCCCCACATACCTGGGTAGGGCAAAGCAGAGAGATTCCCGCACAGAGGAGCGGTGTCGAGCGGCACTCACCAGCCCGAGAGGCTTGTCTGCTCCCCCGCCGGGGTGGGCGGCGCTGAAGCTGAGGCTCGGGCTTCGGTCAGAGCGCAGGGAGAGGACTGGGGCTGGCGGCGAGAACTCAGCCCGAAGGGGGCTAATGTGCCACAGCTAGCCGGGAGGGAGTCCGGGAAAACTCTGGAGCTGCCGAAGAGGCAGGAGACTTTTTCTTCCCTCTTGGTTTCCTGGTGCGCGAGGAGAGGGGATTAAGAGCGGCGCGTAAAGGAGCTCCAGAGACGGGCGCGAGTCGCGGCTGAAAGCGCGGAGCCCAGAGACGGGCGTGGGACGCTGGGGCTGCTGCTGCCGCTGCCAAGAAGCCTGTGTGCGAGCGCAGGTCACTGTCCACACCGCCCTTCCGGGAGCCTGTGCAGCCTGCCACTGCCGGGGTCCCAGGATCCAGGGGCGGCTTCCCTGGGAGAACGCACGGCGCGCCTCGGGCTGGTGCAACGTCACGCCGACCTCTGCCGCTGCAGGCTCGCCCCGCACTCCGTGCCCCTCCCTCCCGCCGGGCCTGAGTGAGCCAGAGTCCCCGAAGAGGCTGCTCCTTTAACCCTGTCCTGTCTGAGCGAAGAACAGACGCCCTCTGGCGACCTACACGCAGAGGCGGGGCCAAATCCAAAGCTGAGACCCAGGAGCTGTGAGAACAAAGAAGAGAAAGGGAAACCTCTCCCAGCAGCCTCAGAAGCAGCGGATTAAAACTCCACAATCAACTTGATGTACCCTGCATCTGTGGAATACATGAATAGACAACAAATCATCCCAAATTGAGGAGCCAGGAGTCAGTGCTGTGCCTCTGAGGTGGTAGAGCCAACTTCAGGACACTGGTCCACAAGAGACCTCCCAGCTCCACATAATATCAAACAGCGAAAATCTTCCAGAGATCTCCATCTCAACACCAGCACCCAGCTTCACTCAACGACCAGCAAGCTACAGTGCTGGACACACTATGCCAAACAACTAGCAAGACAGGAACACAACGCCACCTATTAGCAGAGAGGTGGCCTCAAATCATAAAAAGTCCGCAAACACCCCAAAACACACCACCAGACGTGGACCTGCCCACCAGAAAGACAAGATCCAGCCTCATCCACCGGAACACAGGCAGTAGTCCCCTCCACCAAGAAGCCTACACAACCCACTAAACCAACCTTAGCCACTGGGGACAGACACCAAAAACAACGGGAACTACGAACCTGCAGCCTGCAAAAAGGAGACCCCAAACACAGTAACATAAGCAAAATGAGAAGACAGAAAAACACACAGCAGGAGAAGGAGCAAGATAAAAACCCACCAGACCTAACAAATGAAGAGGTAATAGGCAGTCTATCTGAAAAAGAATTCAGAATAATGATGGTAAAGATGATCCAAAATCTTGGAAATAGAATAGACAAAATGCAAGAAACAGTTAACAAGGACCTAGAAGAACTAAAGACGAATCAAGCATCGATTAAAAACACAATAAATGAAATAAAAAATACTCTAGATGGGATCAATAGCAGAATAACTGAGGCAGAAGAACGGATAAGTGAGGTGGAAGATAAAATAGTGGAAATAACTGCTGCACAGCAAAATAAAGAAAAAAGAATGAAAAGAACAGAGGACAGTCTCAGAGACCTCTGGGACAACATTAAACGCACCAACATTCGAATTATAGGGGTTCCAGAAGAAGAAGAGAAAAAGAAAGGGACTGAGAAAATATTTGAAGAGATTATAGTTGAAAACTTCCCTAATATGGGAAAGGAAATAGTTAATCAAGTCCAGGAGGCACAGAGAGTTCCATACAGAATAAATCCAAGGAGAAATACACCAAGACACATATTAATCAAACTGTCAAAAATTAAACACAAAGAAATCATATTAAAAGCAGCAAGGCAAAAACAACAAATAACACACAAGGGAATCCCCATCAGGATAACAGCTGATCTCTCAGCAGAAACTCTACAAGCCAGAAGGGAGTGGCAGGACATAATTAAAGTGATGAAGGAGAAAAACCTGCAACCAAGATTACTCTACCCAGCAAGGATCTCATTCAGATTTGATGGAGAAATTAAAACCTTTACAGACAAGCAAAAGCTGAGAGAGTTCAGCACCACCAAACCAGCTTTACAACAAATGCCAAAGGAACTTCTCTAGGCAAGAAACACAACAGAAGGAAAAGAACTACAATAACGAACCCAAAACAATTAAGAAAATGGGAATAGGAACATACATATCAATAATTACCTTAAATGTAAATGGACTAAATGCTCCCACCAAAAGACACAGACTGGCTGAATGGATACAAAAACAAGACCCATATATATGCTGTCTACAAGAGACCCACTTCAGACCTAGAGACACATACAGACTGAAAGTAAGGGGATGGAAAAAGATATTCCATGCAAATGGAAACCAAAAGAAAGCTGGAGTAGCAATTCTCATATCAGACAAAATAGACTTTAAAATAAAGACTACTAGAAGAGACAAAGAAGGACACTACATAATGATCAAGGGATCGATCCAAGAAGAAGATATAACAATTGTAAATATTTATTTACCAAACATAGGAGCACCTCAATGCATAAGGCAAATACTAACAGCCATAAAAGGAGAAATCGACAGTAACACAATCATAGTAGGGAACTTTAACACCCCACTTTCACCAATGGACAGGTCATCCAAAATGAAAATAAATAAGGAAACACAAGCTTTAAATGATACATTAAACAAGATGGACTTAATTGATATTTATAGGACATTCCATCCAAAAACAACAGAATACACATTTTTCTCAAGTGCTCATGGAACATTCTCCAGGATAGATCATATCTTGGGTCACAAATCAAGCCTTGGTAAATTTAAGAAAATTGAAATTGTATCAAGTATCTTTTCCAACCACAATGCTATGAGACTAGATATCAATTACAGGAAAAGAGCTGTAAAACATACAAACACATGGAGGCTAAACAATACACTACTTAATAACGAAGTGATCACTGAAGAAATCAAAGAGGAAATTAAAAAATACCTAGAAACAAATGACAATGGAGACACGACGACCCAAAACCTATGGGATGCAGCAAAAGCAGTTCTAAGAGGGAAGTTTATGGCAATACAATCCCACCTTAAGAAACAGGAAATATCTCGAATAAACAACCTAACCTTGAACCTAAAGCAATTAGAGAAAGAAGAACAAAAACATCCCAAAGTTAGCAGAAGGAAAGAAATCATAAAAATCAGATCAGAAATAAATGAAAAAGAAATGAAGGAAACGATAGCAAAGATCAATAAAACTAAAAGCTGGTTCTTTGAGAAGATAAACAAAATTGATAAACCATTAGCCAGACTCATCAAGAAAAAAAGGGAGAAGACTCAAATCAATAGAATTAGAAATGAAAAAGGAGAAGTAACAACTGACACTGCAGAAATACAAAAGATCATGAGAGATTACTATAAGCAACTCTATGCCAATAAAATGGACAACCTGGAAGAAATGGACAAATTCTTAGAAATGCACAACCTGCCAAGACTGAATCAGGAAGAAATAGAAAATATGAACAGACCAATCACGAGCACTGAAATTGAAACTGTGATTAAAAATCTTCCAACAAACAAAAGCCCAGGACCAGATGGCTTCACAGGCGAATTCTATCAAGCATTTAGAGAAGAGCTAACACCTATCCTTCTCAAACTCTTCCAAAATATAGCAGAGGGAGGAACACTCCCAAACTCATTCTACGAGGCCACCATCACCTTGATACCAAAACCAGACAAGGATGTCACAAAGAAAGAAAACTACAGGCCAATATCACTGATGAACATAGATGCAAAAATCCTCAACAAAATACTAGCAAACAGAATCCAACAGCACATTAAAAGGATCATACACCATGATCAAGTGGGGTTTATTCCAGGAATGCAAGGATTCTTCAATATACGCAAATCAATCAATGTGATACACCATATTAACAAACTGAAGGAGAAAAACCATATGATCATCTCAATAGATGCAGAGAAAGCTTTTGACAAAATTCAACACCCATTTATGATAAAAACCCTGCAGAAAGTAGGCATAGAGGGAACTTTCCTCAACATAATAAAGGCCATATATGACAAACCCACAGCCAGCATCGTCCTCAATGGTGAAAAACTGAAACCATTTCCACTAAGATCAGGAACAAGACAAGGTTGCCCACTCTCACCACTCTTATTCAACCTAGTTTTGGAAGTTTTAGCCACAGCAATCAGAGAAGAAAAGGAAATAAAAGGAATCCAAATCGGAAAAGAAGAAGTAAAGCTGTCACTGTTTGCAGATGACATGATACTATACATAGAGAATCCTAAAGATGCTACCAGAAAACTAATAGAGCTAATCAATGAATTTGGTAAAGTTGCAGGATACAAAATTAATGCACAGAAATCTCTGGCATTCCTATATACTAATGATGAAAAATCTGAAAGTGAAATCAAGGAAACACTCCCATTTACCATTGCAACAAAAAGAATAAAATATCTAGGAATAAACCTACCTAAGGAGACAAAAGACCTGTATGCAGAAAATTATAAGACACTGATGAAAGAAATTAAAGATGATACAAATAGATGGAGAGATGTACCATGTTCTTGGATTGGAAGAATCAACATTGTGAAAATGACTCTACTACCCAAAGCAATCTACAGATTCAATGCAATACCTATCAAACTACCAATGGCATTTTTCACAGAACTAGAACAAAAAATTTCACAATTTGTATGGAAACACAAAAGACCCCGAATAGCCAAAGCAATCTTGAGAACGAAAAACGGAGCTGGAGGAATCAGGCTCCCTGACTTCAGACTATACTACAAAGCTACAGTAATCAAGACAGTATGGTACTGGCACAAAAACAGAAAGATAGATCAATGGAACAGGATCGAAAGCCCAGAGATAAACCCACGGACATATGGTCACCTTATCTTTGATAAAGGAGGCAGGAATGTACAGTGGAGAAAGGACAGTCTCTTCAATAAGTGGTGCTGGGAAAACTGGACAGGGACATGTAAAAGTATGAGATTAGATCACTCCCTAACACCATACACAAAAATTAGCTCAAAATGGATTAAAGACCTAAATGTAAGGCCAGACACTATCAAACTCCTAGAGGAAAACATAGGCAGAACACTCTATGACATAAATCACAGCAAGATCCTTTTGGACCCACCTCCTAGAGAAATGGAAATAAAGACAAAAATAAACACATGGGACCTAATGAAACTTCAAAGCTTTTGCACAGCAAAGGAAACCATAAACAAGACGAAAAGACAACCCTCAGAATGGGAGAAAATATTTGCAAATGAAGCAACTGACAAAGGATTAATCTCCAAAATTTATAAGCAGCTCATGCAGCTCAATAGCAAAAAAACAAACAACCCAATCCAAAAATGGGCAGAAGACCTAAATAGACATTTCCTCACAGAAGATATACAGACAGCCAACAAACACATGAAAGGATGCTCAACATCTTTACTCATTAGAGAAATGCAAATCAAAACTACCATGAGATATCATCTCACACCAGTCAGAATGGCCATCATCAAAAAATCTAGAAACAATAAATGCTGGAGAGGGTGTGGAAAAAAGGGAACACTCTTGCACTGCTGGTGGGAATGTGAATTGGTACAGCCACTATGGAGAACGGTATGGAGGTTCCTTAAAAAACTACAAATAGAACTACCATATGACCCAGCAATCCCACTACTGGGCATATACCCTGAAAAAACCATAATTCAAAAAGAGACATGTACCAAAATGTTCATAGCAGCCCTATTTACAATAGCCCGGAGATGGAAACAACCTAAGTGTCCATCATCGGATGAATGGATAAAGAAGATGTGGCACATATATACAATGGAATATTACTCAGCCATAAAAGAAATGAAATTGAGCTATTTGTAATGAGGTGGATGGACCTAGAGTCTGTCATACAGAGTGAAGTAAGTCAGAAAGAGAAAGACAAATACTGTATGCTGACACATATATATGGAATTTAAGAAAAAAAATGTCATCAAGAACATAGGGGTAAGACAGGAATAAAGACACAGACCTACTAAAGCATGGACTTGAGGATATGGGGAGGGGGAAGGGTAAGCTGTGACAAAGTGAAAGAGTGGCATGGACATATATACACTACCAAACGTAAGGTAGATAGCTAGTGGGAAGCAGCCACATAGCACAGGGAGATCAGCTCGGTTCTTTGTGACCGCCTGGAGGGGTGGGATAGGGAGGGTGGGAGGGAGACGCAAAAGGGAGGGGATATGGGAACATATGTATATGTATAACTGATTAAATTTGTAAAATAAAAAAAATAAAAAAATAAAAAATAAATAAAAAAAAAGAAAGTGAAGACAAGGCACAGCTGGAGAGAGGTGGCATTAACCCCTCACCTCATGTGGGCTTTTCCTTTCTGGCTTTGCATCTCTGTATTCAACTCTCAGGAAAATTGCACGTGCTTTTTCTGTCTACTCTCCTGTCTTTCATTTTATTCATTCTAGAAACATTTTCTCTGAGCATCCACCAAGGTAGAGGCACCTTACTAAGCAATGAGGATACTCCAGTGGTAAGACAGATTGGACACCCATCCTCACGGTGTTTATAAACGCTAAGAAACTAAGTAGTCCTACTCTAGATTTCTAATGCCAATGGCAATTCTTGGCATTGGAAGAAGAGAGAAGAATTTCTAATTATGATGCTACTTCCCAGTTTTTATTTTCTCTGAGATTTTTATCCTATCACTTTTCAAATGTTAAAATATTACTAGTCTTTCTAATAGAATCCACTGTCATGAACTGACTACTTATTAACTTTTTTGTTGTTGTTGTTACTGGCACTGTTCACGTCCATCATTAACTGATGTGTGAATAATTTCAGTTAAATCAGGTTTCTTCACAATATCCAATAACTGCAACTAAACAATAATTTCTGGCTCAATATCCATCTACAAATTTGAGTGTTTGCCCCATGTCCCTTAATGTTTGTGCTGTACTTTGGAAGTTACTAGATCCATGCTGTCCAATATGGTGGCCACATGTAGCCAGTGAGCACTTGAAATGTGTCCAGTCGAAACTGAGACATGCTGTAAATGTAAAACAACAGATTTAAAAAATTTGATATAAAATAGAATGCAAAATATTGCATTAATATCTTTATATTAATTACGTGTTGGAATGATTATATTGGTTGGCAATACGTTGTCTCTGACACTCGTCAAATGACTGCAAAGTTACACAACTCAACTCTCATCCCTCCCAGCAACATTGTGGAGTAGAATACAAATAAGGGCCCTATTTGGAAACACATTGCCCTTTCCCTAAAGCCTTATCTTCTTTGCTGGAAACCTGTCTCCCACTCTGGAACTTGATCCTCTGTCTGGAAATCTATCTACCTATCTCTCTCTCTTTCTGTCTCTCTGTCTCTGTCTCTCTCTCCCTGGTACAGGCTCCCACTGATCTTCTCCCTTACATGCTTCATGCTCAACCATGAAGAAATAAAAAATTGGAAGTATAAACACACACACACATGCATGTGCAACAGGAATGAATGTTTGGCTCTTTTTTCCCCTCTCACATCCTGCATCCTCAATCTTTCCTTATCGTATCTGATATGCGCCATTTTATATGGCCTGAATTTTCTCTTCACCTTTTTCTTGAGCCAGAGATCCCCTAACTTCACAATCTCTCCACCCACTCTGATCAATACCCTACTTTATGTTTGTGACATTGGTGGAAATCCAGGTGGCATTTGTGGAAAGCCCATATCTCCTCTTCCCTTACCTCACTGTCTCTGTGAGTGGGAAGACAGAGACTCAGAGATGGTTCATTGGCTTTAGACCATCTGCCCACTACACTCTATTCAAGTGTGTTTTTAAAATTCTCTAAACTGGAGTCATTTGTAACAAGCAGGGGGAAAAATATTTTTCATTAACATATACTGTTAACTACGCCAGTAAATTATGGATAATTTAATTTAATTTAGATTTAATGGCAACATTTTTCCTCACTAATGAAATGGTTATTTGTTATTAGGAAAATATTTATTGAAGTGGAATTGTGTAATCTCTCACATCGCTATTAAACCTTGTTAAACCTTTTTTTAAATTTCAATTTGGTTTTAATTAAGAGTCATTAAGCATTTTATTAAATCTAAATTAAATTCTAATGGAAATGGGGTTTGCCAAGGAAAAACAGTTGTACCCTTCCTTCCCTCTCTGTTCTTTTAAAGTGACACAGTTATAGGAGGACTTGGGATGAAGTGGGGTCCATCGTTATTGGTAGAACAGGAAGAATGCAGGGTTTGTCACAGATTGCTCATGGTAGAACTGTCTCTGACTCACCATGAGACCTTGGATAAGTCATCTCATTTTCACGGTGATCAGCTTACTCCTTTATAAGTTCAGTATTACAATAGTAGAGTGGTTGTAGAGATGGAAGGGCAAGGATCAAATACCAACCAAATGAATATTTATATCTCCTTTTCCTGTCTCAAGTATCTATAACTCCTTAGAAAATGGAATTAAATAAATATATTCTTTGAATAAGAAAACTAAGGAAATTAATTGTCACTTTTAAAAGTGGCAATATATGTGGAGTCATCCATTTAAAGCCTGGATTCAAAAGAGGATGTAGGTGGGAGGATGTAGGTGGAGTAAAAGCAGGGGAGTACGTTAGAACTTAATGATCTGGGCCTTGGAAGAGGCTGGAACAAGGATACAGGAGCTGCGGGTAAATCCAAGTCAAATGCGGTGAATCTTGTCCACCTGAAAACTCATGAGAGAAATAGTCTCTCCTTGGGTCTGAAAGTAAACTCATGACCCCAGCCTTGTGGAGCAGTTGGCTAAAGTGAAGCCTGTATTGTGTATTCCAACTTAGTGGAACCCAGAGGTAAACCCTAGTACAATGTAAAGTCCTTGAAATGGACAAATATCATTCATCCAGTAGATTAAAGGTGAGAATCACCTATGTGCCAAGCTATAGGTGTTAGGGATATGGTGGTCAACAAGACCTTCCTGACCTAATGATAGAGACACGCCAACAACACACTCCAAAGTATAAGTGATACAGTTAGGATATGGATAATGTGCTGTGTTTAAAACATTGTGTAATGTGCCAACTATGAATACTTACTCTGTATGACTTACCAACTTAGCATCTCTTTCAGATTTTCTGTATTCCACTTTAGGTTTCTACTGAGCTTTTGACTCAACCCAGTCCTTGATTTCATTCTCACCCAAAGCTCCCGGAAAAAGTCTCTCTTTCCCTAATGCCCCATCAGTTGGATAAGGCTCTATCATCTGCTCAGGTGTGGTGGTTGGGATGTACCTCTTCTAATAGAAGCATTCACCTTTGATTTGACTTTTACTTCTCCTGGAATGAATTCTTTAGAGACAGGATTAAGTCTTTCCTTTTGATGTAGCTCATCCCGGAGATTGTAAACATTTGCCATCTTGTTATCTGAAGATAGCTTTCCACACATATGATCCCACAGGAGAGTCCACTTCTCAGTACTCTGCCCTGTTCTTCAAACACTCAGCAATTAGAATTAGAAGAAAACAAGATACTCAGTAACCAATATAGGCCAAACAGAACAACAGATAGACCCTGAATGACTCATCCCTTAAAGCAAAATCAAATTTCTTTTCATCAGCCTAGCACACACTCATGTGCATATATGCATGCATATGTGAGCACAGAAGTTTACGTATCTGCATGCTCACTCTGCTGGGTAACTTCTATTTGGCCTTCCTGATCCACTTTCCACCCATTCCCACTGTGACACAGAAGTTTGACCAATATTGACCACCTCAACTGGTTTTCTTGACTTCTGGCTTCTGGTTGGGGCAGCCAATGGGGTGCTCCAGCAGGACAGTTCAGAGAAGAATGAGAGTGAGGCAAAAGCTTGTATTTTCTCATCTCCCTTCCCATGAGTACCGAGCTCACCACCTCTCTTCGCTAAGATTGTAGCTCCTGTCACATGGCTGTTTCTCTCCGGGGTTCTGTTCCCAACCCCTTCCCTTCAGGACCACAAGTGGTAACAGAGCACTGCTGCTGCTATCCACAGGACACTGCCCCGCCCTTTGTGATTTGTCCACAGCCTGCCTACACCTTTGTAAATCATCCTTGTGTTAAACTCATTTTAAGTTGTCCAATTTAAGGAGTGTGCCATTTGCTTTCTTCCATGATCCGAACTGATAGACACACATAGAAGCACTCAGATTGAAGGTCCCTACTCAGTGTATAACTGGAGAGCCTTTACGGAAACCAGGAAAACTAATTGTCCTAGTGGTCAGTCAAGGTACCTCCAACTGTGTTACTAGTTGACCTGAGATATGATAAAAGTGCTGGAAAGATCGGCAGATGTGATTTAGTCCTTGGCCATGCCTTTCTGTTCCCAGGAGCAAGCCAGATTCTGTAAGTTTCTAATACCTTCCTTTGTCTTCATTCCAGAAATGGAGAAGACCAAGTGGCCCAGATGGAAAGCAAAAATGCAGACAGAGGGTTGTGGAAGAGGAAACTTAAAATAACTGAACAACTTACAGAAAACAAGCGAGGATTTATTGGAAACAACTGCCTTAAAAGAGAGAGAGACAGAGGAAAAAAAAAAGAAAAAACACTCCCGGCATAAAAAGAAAGAGGATGAGAGGACACAAAAGCAAGCCAGATGAGAATCACAGCAAGGAAAACAAGGAAGAAGGAAGAAAGAAGAAAGGACCTAATTATGCAGAAAGTGGGTCAAGAGAATGAAAGTCTGTGGTACCCTAGCCTCTGTCTTTCTTTTACCCAGGAATGGGGCCATTGCAAGTTGTATGTACCTGAATGTGTGTTTTGGTACTAAACAACTTATAACAGTAGGATGGGGGATAACAGAGAATGCTGTGAACCTCTCCTTACCAGTGTGAATTGGCAGGAAATCCAGGCCATCACTCCTTGGGGTGGGATTATGCCTTTGTGAAGACAATCACTAAGTCTAGCCTGACACCCTGCATCGCACTCACTCCTAGGACCAGCCTGGGAGAATGTACCAGGAGGCCTGGTCAGCATTTCCACTTCTCACACTTACTAGCTATGAGACTGGAGAAGTTGTCACATTTGTTTGTCTCAATTTCTTTATGTGAAAAATGGCAGACAACTCATAAGGCAGTTCTGAGGATTAAAAAACAATAATGGTGTAAAAAAACATTGCATTGTTATCGAGTATAAAATTAGGACTTAAGGGCTTCCCTGGTGGCGCAGTGGTTGAGAGTCCTCCTGCCGATGCAGGGAACACAGGTTCGTGCCCCGGTCCGGGAGGATCCCACATGCCGCAGAGCGGCTGGACCCGTGAGCCATGGCCACTGAGCCTGCACGTCCGGAGCCTGTGCTCCACAACAGGAGAGGCCACAACAGTGAGAGGCCCCCGTACCGCAAAAAAAATAAATAAATAAAATAAAAATTAGTACTTAAAAAAATAGTTTCCTTCTTTCTATCACCTCCTTCTCTTCCCTTTTACTTCCTTCCTTCTTCCCTGGGTCTGGTATTAAACTTCTGTCTAGATAGTTGATACTACTGCTGTTTCTGTTGTTGCTGTCATTATTTTTTTAGTCACCATGATTGTTGCTGGTGATGTCGTTATGCAGTTTTCTCCTTTCTTTTTTCAGAAAACTCCTGCCCTGAACTCCAAGGATACCTACCTCTCTCCCAAGGACCTCGTATAGGGAATATCCCCCCATCAAAAACCCTTCCCTGTTTCCTCTACCTGTATCCTGTATGGGCAGGGGTGATCGGGGCACTGGTCATTACCCCAATGATTACAGTGCTATTTCTTGCCAGGAGGTGCCCCCAAATGAGAGCAACGAGGCTCTCTCCAGGCTTTTTCACTCCTCCTGGAGTCTTGGGACAGGGTCTTGGGTTTTTAAAATACTGTTTTGCCCTATTTTTAAACCAATTCCATTAAAGGTGAATCAAGCAGCAGAAAAAAAGAATCCAAGGTAATATCCCCAAAGATAAGGTTTAATTTCGTTTTGTTTGTTGGTGGTGGGTGTTCTTGCTAATCAGTCTGTCCATGTCTGGAGCTCAGGTTGAATCTCATTGACAATCTGACTATGGATAGTGAAGACCATCTTTTCACAGCAACCCAACCTGAGATGGCATCCCCTCCTCTAGCTGACTGGATCAGGCAATGAACTTAGAGGCTCCAAAAGGGACTCTTTCAGCCAAGCTGGACACATTATTTCTTTTTCCAGCCCAGATGAACCCTCTCATCTCTCCTCTCTGATGATAAGCCCTATTAAGGCCCAAGCTTTCATCTGCCTGTGTGGTATCAGGATTTGGGGGATATGTGGCCTCAGTCCTGTGTTTGGGTGGCATGTGTCTGTGAGACTCTGCTGATGTAAACAGGTTTTATAAAATAGACGATGACAATAAAGATAAAAATATAAAGACAAGTTGTATAGGGCATCTACTCTGTCAGCATAAGGGATTCTGGAGAGATGATGTCTAATTCTCCTAATAACCATGGTAGTTAGGGACTGTTATCTCATTTCTTAGATAAAGAAAGAGGCCCAGGGAGGCTGAACATCTTACCCAAAGTCAAACATTCAACAGCTAGTGAGAAACAGAACTAAGGTCTTCTTTACATTTTGTGTTTGTCTCTATCAATTAAAATATTTTCAGGTGGTATTATTCCCCTTACCATACATTAAGTACCTGTCAAGTCTCCAAGAGAAGGGAGAAAAGACAAAAAGACAAGGGACCCAGGGGAGCAGAATGCTCACTAGTCTTGCAGGGACTGTCCACTCCAGTGGAAATGAAAGGAAGACCTACAGGAGATAACACTCAGCTCCGCCATCTGATAAGATATCTTCCTGCCACCTGATTTGCAGGGCAGAGGTTTGATCTCGAGTCCATATGCTTCATCCATCTCCACCATGTCTCTAAAGATAACCTGGAGCCTTCTTCTTGGAGAGATCTTCTGTCCTTTCCAGATCTCGCCTCATGAGAAGCACATGATAGGTGTGTAGAATAGGGAGATGGGGATTTCGGACCTTCTCTTACTTTTCCCACTATTTCTGCATTCAAAAGTTAGGTGTACTCAGTTTATAACTGTCATCACTGCTCAGCTCATTTTTTTTTTAATTCAATGGTGGTGATAAGTCCTTTATTTATTTATTCTCTCCCTGTGCTTTCACATTCCTCTGTATCCCCCTCAAATCCTGGCCAAGACTAGAAAGATCCACAGCTTTCACCTCACTCTCTAACAAGGCTTGGAATGATCTCACATGTTCTAGACATAGGATCCAGATGCAGTATTATTGAGATTACTAGGTACTCATCCCCCAAAGTTGTCCGTCCATTCTTTCATTCATTTATTCATTCAGTAAATATCTATTGAGTGGTGAAGTGATTGAAAATTTAGAATTTGGAATCAGATTGGCTGAGAGTGTACTCTAGCCCTGCCACTTTATAAATAATATAAACCTTGCATAAGTTAATAAACTTCTGTAGGCTTTCTTTATCTCTTTGGTAAAACGAGGTTAATACTGGATACATGTTAGAATTAAATGCATGTCAAGCACTTAGTACACTTGCCTGGACCACATTTCGTGAAGTCAGAGATGGTTTCACCTCTGGGGAAGGCGTGTGTGTATGTATGCATGTGTGCATGTATCTGACGGAAACAGGGAAAAAGTGGAATTTCTATGCGGCTCCACCTCTGTATGGCTCCTCATATATATGTATGTGACCTTGGACAAGTCCCCTATACTTGCTGTGCTTCAGTTTCCTCATTTCATGGGATGAGACTTCAGTTAAGTATGTAAAACTTTCTAAACCATTCTTGAATCAGTGTCATTGCTTAATGAAATACTGTATCTACCTCTTGTCTTAGCCATCAGGGCTGGAGATCCAGGGACCTGCATCAGGGTTTTCCAGAAGCCATTATGAATTCTCTCAACTACAGCCAGGAACATTGTTCAATGGAGACAATGTGTGAGGGGAAGAGGAGACATAGTCATAAGACATTCATTGACTATTCTGAGAAAAATGAGCTCAGGAAAACCAAATGTTGGCCATTTTTCCTTTCTGACACCTCATCTTTCTTTCAGATTAAGCTAAACTGGCGACAAGGCTTTGGCCTGGAACGGACCCTTCCCCTGCTAAGCCAGATTTAGAGGAATGAGAAAATCATCCAGGATAAGGCAGCACGAGTGACTCTCATGCTGGCTTCATCCAGGGAGAAGGAATTCAGATCCTCCATCCCTTCCAGGTATCACCCAGAAAGCTAAAAATTAAAGACATGGCTTTATGTCTAAGTGAGTCCATTATGGAAAGTTCTCCAAAGTCCAAAGAGATCTATTCGATTTTTTTAAAACAAACTTTTTTTAAATTTTGGAAAACCGTAGATTTACGGAAATGTCTCAAAGCTAATGTAGAGAGTTCCTGTGTATCTTTCACTCCACTTACCCTAATATTAACAGCTTCCATAACCATGGTGCACATGTCAGAACAAACAAACCAACATTGGTAAATTACTATTAACTAAACTCCAGACTCTATTTATATTTCACCAGTTTTTCCACTATTGTCATGTTTTGTTTTGTTTTGTTTTGTTTGCAGTACGCAGGCCTCTCACTGTCGTGGCTTCTCCCGTTGCGGAGCACAGGCTCCGGACGCGCAGGCTCAGCGGCCATGGCTCACGGGCCCAGCCACTCAGCGGCATGTGGGATCTTCCCGGACCGGGGCACGAACCCGTCTCCCCTTCATCGGCAGGCGGACTCTCAACCACTGCGCCACCAGGGAAGCCCTTTTGTCATGTTTTGTTCCAGGATCCAATCCAGGGTACCACATTGCATTTAGTCTATTTGATTTTTAATGTGTCAGTATTTACCTTTTGACCTAGAGAGTTATGTGTCTACTAAAATAGTCTGGAATTTGAGCTCTAACTTTAACATCCTCTTTTCTAGAACAGTCTATTCCTAGAACAGCTCTATCCCAAGGATGTGGTCAGGATGCTCAGATTCTATCTGATACTCCTATGAGAAACTGTTCTGACGTTTTACTCCTCAGGTAGGTGGTTAACTAGTGAATTTCCTTGCCTGAGGAATGCATTAGCTGTGTGCCAGGCAGCATGTTAAGTGCTTGTACAAACTATCTAATTCAACTTTCATAGCATCCCTTCGAAGTTGGTACTATTACAATAATTATTTTCCAGATGGAAAGATTAGGTTCCAGATGGGTAATAACTTGCCCAAGAGAACACATTTAGTAAATGGTAGGACCAGGATTGAACCCAGTCTTCTACTTGGAAGACACATTTGTTTTCTCTGATATTTCCATTTTAAGGCCTCTGCTTTGCAGAGCTCTGCCCTAGAACTCCTATAGTTTCTCTTATGTGTATGTGGAATGGTTAACAAGACTCACATACGGTATCCTTAGATAGAATTAGCTCAGGATTAAACGCTTCAGAGTCTCAAGAGGAAAATGTCAGTGGATCCAGGTGATGGATCTAAAATAGCAAGTAGATCTTGAAGTGATCCAGAATGCAGGGTGTAAGAGTTTATCTGCATAATATCCCTCCCTCCACATATACATAGTTACAGAAGCCTGGCATTTTACTTCCTGAATGAACAGAGAGCTATGAACACATTTCCCCCAGTGGCTGGTAGGTATTTCTTTGGGAAGAGAAAAAGCACAAATAACTGGCAAAGGGAAGATCAGGGTCAGGGTGTAGAAAATTTGAGCTGAGCACAGAGTGTAGGACAGCAGCAGTCAAGGAAAAACCAGGGAGATTGCGCAATCAGGCTCAAGACATTTAATCAATTTTGGTAGAAGGTGTGTGTGTGTGTGTGTGTGTGTGTGTGTGTGTGTGTGGCTATGTACAAGACCAGTTTGAAGAGACAGAAGTAGGTCAGATATAAACATAGCTCTTTAGACATTTACAGGCACTAATCAATTCATTCATTCATTCACTCATTCATAGAACAAACATTTATTAAATACTTTTGATGTGTCAGGTCCTGTGCCAACACAGATTTCTGGTCTTGGTCTGCTTTTCAAAACTTTAACTAGACCCCCCTTGAGTGCATTTATATGTGAGGCCCCAAGAATTTCATCTTTCTGGAAAATAATAACTATTTTTTCATTTCTGTTAAAGGAAAGGAGAAGCTAGTTTCTAGGGGACACACAGTATCAGGGAAATCAGTGGAGAGCACTCTGCAGGGAAGTCCCAATCCTAATAGTAGGAAGAAAACACAGCACTGCCATCTTTCAGTGTCCAGGACTCTTCAGGGTGGAGCACATGTGGGAGCTCCAGATCATCGGTGATGTCCATTACTGCATCTTCTCTCTTCCTTCCTGAGTATCACAATAATTAAGTTGAAAATGAGAACTGCACATCTAAGCGTCAGGGTAAAGTGAAGGATCTGGAGGGGATGGGCTTGGTGTCTGCTGGGTAGACGTATGATGAACATTGTCAGGAAGATCCAGAGCAGGTGTGCTCTGCCGAGCACGGACTATCACCACTAAAATGGGCAATGCTAGTACAGAAAAAGGACCGAACTATGGGGCCACAGACAGGAAGGGCACATACTCTTGGGAAATACCTACTGCAGCAGTCAAGAAGGGAATAGAGTCACCCAAGAAAGCTCGGGTGGTGAGGGACACGCAGAACACAGGATCCACACTGTTTCATTATACCCTCCAGAAACCAAAGATGTGCCCCAAATTCCACTGGCTTGTGGATTGTGTACAGAGATGGGCACCTCAAACTGCTCCCTGGGCAGAATGGTTGGGGAGGCTATAAAGAGAGAATCTGTTCAGCACCTGAAAGTCAGGTATGACTTGAAGGAAGGTGAGAAGAAGAAATGATCATGGCAGAGACAGAGATGCTGCGTGGTGCAGGGAGAGAACATCTGCAGTGAGTCTGCTCTTGGCTTAGAAGGATGCTCTGACAGGGCCCACACCAGGAAGGTTTAGATGTATCTGGAGTTTTCTGCTTGGCTCAATGAGATGGAATTGGTATTAAGGAGAGAACTGTTCAGCTGGAAGTCAAAAAATGTTTCCCTCTCAGGAAAGGAAATTTGAGCAGGGCTCGGTATTCACAGGAACTGATTTATGACCTGTAATTTGTATAAAAAGGGAGAATTGGCTGGGGGTGTGAGTGTCCGGCTGCAATTGCCTTTGTCTGTGGGTCGTGGTAAACCTGGGAAGGAGCCAACATGGATTCAGCTGGGCTCTGGGGTCAGGGGATCAGACTGATTGATCAGTGATGTCAAGATCAGTGACCCTAGCACATTTCTTGATCAGGAATTTACAAGAAAATTGATCTGATATGGCTTTTGATTTTTGATGATCTTGGCCATTCCTTGACCAGAATCTCTGTGGCTACAATGGGACCTGCTGGGTTCAGCACTGGAATATGACCAGCAAACTGGCCGACAGACAAAACTGAGCAGAGGGTACAGCAAAAGACAGCAGCTGCAGAGGTTCATCATGTGTGTTATTTCTCACCACTCCAGCCACTCTGCCAGACTTTGCTGATCCATCGTGATGTTCTTTCTACTGAGCCCAGGCATCACCTGATGACCCTTATTAAGACAAAGCTCAAGATAGACACTATGTATTATTCATGGTAGGCTGTAAAGATGAAACCTGTTAGCCATCTGGGAGACAGAGGCAGGGAGGGTCAATGGGACACTGCCATGCAGCATGGGACATTCATTCATTCATTAATTCATCTCTGTATTGATTAGTTTAGAAAATAATTACTAAGAATCTATGATTCTACTACTGGGCCATCTACTGGGTTTCCTGCTAGATACTGGAGACTATAAAGATAAAAAAGCTTGGGACTTCCCTGGTGATGCAGTGGTTAAGAATCCGCCTGCCAATGCAGGGGACACGGGTTCAATCCCTGGTCCGGGAAGATCCCAAATGCCGCGGAGCAACTAAGCCTGTGCACCACAACTACTGAGCCTGCACTCTAGAGCCTGCAAGCCACAACTACTGAGTCTGTGTGCCACAACTACTGAAGCCCACGTACCTAGAACCCCTGCTCTGCAATAAGAGAAGCCACCACAGTGAGAAGCCAGTGCACTGCAATGAAGAGTAGCCCCCACTCACTGCAACTGGAGAAAGCCCGCACAACAATGAAGACCCAATGCAGCCAAAAATAAATAGTATAATAAAATAAAAACTTTTTTAAAAAGCTTCATATCTATTGTAAATAATTCACTATTGTGGGAAAGAGAGAAAGAAAGCACAGATCATTTCAAATAGGATTTCAAACATGTTGCAGGAACACAGAGGAAAGTGTGGTCAACACCACACAGGGCTTCTTTGAGGTGGTGACATTTGAGCTTGGTCATAAATGAGTGAAAGAATGAATGAATGGGAGATGGATAAATAGTATAGTTTGTGTAGTTGGCAGTCTAGAGGAGAGATAGTCAAGTATATTACTTCTTTTTGAAGATTTCATAGGCTACATTTGGTCAGATTAGATAATTTTTTCATTCTTAAGGTAAACAGACTGACTGATAAACACAAATGACAATCTAGCTAGAAAGGGGGAGATAAAGATCCAGGGAAAGAGGAGAAGAGAGAAAGATAATTTATTTTATGAAAACCTCTCAAAATGGCCAAAGGAGGAGTTAATTCAAAGTTGCCCTCTGTTGGAAAAAAATAGGAAGGGAGGAATATTATTTTCCACATTAGGAAGAGGAGCCATCTGTTGATTTTTTCCCCCTAGTGTCCTCCGTGTCCATTCACTCTTCTTATAGAAATCCTACCAAGATTGCTTTCTGGGGAACCAGTTCCTCACCACTCTAAGCACATGGGCTTTGGCTCCAACTCTTATTTAAGATGTGACCTAGGTCTGACTGAATCAGAATATTGGCATTAGTTATGTCTTACTTTTTTATCCAACCTGACAATCTCAGCATTTTAATTGGAGTGTATAAATCATGTACATTTATAGTGTTTATTTATATGATTCATTAAATCTACTACCTTGTTCTTTGTTTTCTGTCTTATCTCATCGTTCTGATTTTTTTTCTGCTTTCTTTTGAGATAACTAAGTATTCTTTATGACTCTATTTTGTTTCCTTTAGGTATTAACTATAAATATCTTTTTATTATTTTATTTTAGTAGTTGTTTGGGGGTTTACAGTATACATCCTTACAAAAGTGATATTATACATGTCATGTATATTATAAGAACCTTAAATGTAAGTGTACTCAGATTTCATGCATTTATAATGCATTTCTCCTTTATATAAGTTATAAACCATGTACTGCATGGTTATTTTGTTTTAACAGTCAATTGTATTTTAAGGATTTACCTAATAAGAACAAAATCATATATGTTTATGCACATAGTCGCTGTTTCCTATACTATTATACTTATTTCTTTGTTTAAATTATGTGTGGTAGGCAGAATAATGCCGATTCCCTCCCCACCAAGAAAAGATGTCCATGTCCTAATTCTTAGAACCTATCAATATTTTTCTTCCATGGCAAAAGGACTTTACAGATGTGATTAAGTTTAGGGACCTTGGGATGAGAACATTATCCTGATTATTTGGATGGACCCATTCTAATCACATGATTCCCTGAAAGTTAAGACCTTTTCCTGGCTGAATTCCGAGGCTGAGGTCAGAGGTAGGTATGATTATAACAGAATAGTCAGAGGGTTGTAGCATTAATGCCTTAAAGATGGAAGAGGAGATCATGAGCCAAGAAATGTAGTTGACCACTAAAAGCTAGAAGAGACAAGGAAGCAGATTCTTCTCTTGAGGTTTCTGAAAGGAGCACAGCCCTGCCGAAATCTTGATTTTAGTCTAGTGAGACCTATTCAGACTTCTGATTTACAGAACTGTAAGTTAACACATTTGTGTTGCCTTAAGCCACTAAGTTTGTGGTAAATTTTTTTACAGCACTAACAGAAAAGTGAAACATCATGTATTATCAGCAGAGATGATATTACCTCCAAGTGGGTGAAACTGATTTTTGGGGGTGGGGGCAAAAAATATCGCTTTTAATGTAGAAAGCCAAGATATACATGCAGTGCATGAACAAGTATATATTGTATCTGTGGTATTAAAATTTTATGAGGTGGCAATTGGGGAAAAAATGTTCAAAAGACTCCTTAGGGGGATGATAATGAAAAACAGTTGAGAAACACTGGTTTAGATGCATATTTCCATCTGGCATCACATTTCTTCTGCCTGAAGTCTTTCTTTTATCATTTCTTGTAGTATAACTACCATTTTCAGGTGACAAATTATTTCAGTGCTTGTATGTTAAAAAAATCTTTAATTTTCCTTCATGTTTGAAAGATGTTTTTACTGGGTAGAGAATTCTACACTGATGGGTTTTTCTTTTTCTTTTTTTCCTTTCAGTACTTGAAAATGCTGCTCCACTGTCTTTTTTGTTTCTGACATGAAGTCTGCTGCAATACTTATGTTTGCTCTTTTGTGGTTAACATGACCTTTTTCTTTGACTACTTTACAGTTTTCCCTTAATCACTGGTTTTGAGAAATTTGATTATGCTGTGCTTTGGTGTAGCTTTCTTGGTATTTCTATGTTTAGGATGCATAGAACTTCTCAGTTTGTGTATTTATACTTTGAATAAAATTTGTCATTATTTCCTCAAATACTTTTTCTCTACCCTCTCTCCTCTCTTGGGTACTCTGCATTAATGTATATTAAGTCACTTGAATTTTTCATACAGCTCACACATGGTCTTTTCATTTTTTAAGACTTTTTAATCCGTCCATTTTGGGGGCTTCATTTCTATTTCTACATCTTCAAGTTTACTAATTTTTTTAAAGTTACGTTTAATCTGCAGACACTGTAGAATTTTCTCTCAAAAATTTTAGATTAAATGACAAATTTGATTTGGTTTATATTTATATCTTACCTGTCTCTATGTAATTTTTTAAGCTATGAAATAGAGTTATAATAACTTTTAATGTCCTTGTCTACTAATTCTCACCTCTGTGTCAGTTCTAGTAAGTTTCAACTGATTGATTTTTCTCCTCATTATTTTATGTTTTGTTTGCATGTCTGTTAATTCTTAATTGAATGGCAGGCATTACGAAGTTTACTATTGTTGAGTGTTTGATCTGTGTGTATTCAAGTAGGTAGGTAGATAGATCTTTTGAATCTTGCTTTTAAGATATGTTAGACATGACCACAGCAGTGTTTATTGTAGGGCGAATTTTGCCTCATTTCTGAGGCAAGACCCTAAGTTGAAAAGAAAACTGAGGACCTCTTTGAGTTCAACAAGGAAGGGTGTTATAATTTATCAGCTGTGTTTATCATGCACAGAGGATGGGAATGGCAGGACATTTACTCATTATTTGTAACTCATATTATAGAAATTAATGTGCTAAAGAACAAAGAATGAAGTACAAGACAAAAATGAATACCTTGAAATTTCCCTAAGAAGTTGGAATACTCCCACTAGGAGGAGAGCAGGAAAGATGACTGGAGATATTATCCACATTTTAAAGAAAGTGAGGTTCAACAATGTTAAATGACTTGTTTAAAGTCAATCTGAATTAAATGAAGAACCAAAGTTTGCATCACATTTAGACTGACATTAACTCCATTTAAAAAATTGCCAATGTAGTAAGAGAGATGGCAGAAAAATGACTGAGTTACTGGGTTATTTGTAGCCTTACAGGAGTTTTTCACTGTCCCCCAACTACATTATGTGGGTCACTGCTTCATTCAACCATTCTAGGTTAGAGCCAGACCTGGAAAAGGGAAGCTGAGAAGGTAAGAGATGTGTATGGGTCTGATGGGTGTGTCAGGACTTATAAAAGATAAAGACGTAAAGGAGATGCATAGGCACTACTTTTAAAGGTACATCTGAGCTCAACAGGAAGGAATGCCCTGAAAAATTATCAGTATATGCTTTGAGCATGGTGAAAGGGAGATGAGGGAGTATAAATAGAGGTCACTATGCCAACAACTTTCCAAAGATCATGACTAAGACCTTGGTGGTATGAAATCCTGCTGGGCATATTTTTTGTTGTTGTTTGTTTGTTTTAAGTCTAGAATCTCTAGGTGAAACCATTCTTCCCACAATCTGAGCGTTCTTAGTGAGACTGTTGATGTCAGTCCCTCACTCCCTTGTAGGTGTGATTACTCCGTGGGATGAGCATATCTTCATAGAACCAATCAGAACCTTTCCCTGGAGTGGATATACAGATGCAGAGAGATAGAGGACCATCTCCGTCTAGATCTAAGGTCAACCCAAGGCAGGACATGGGGTCATGGAAGAATGGAACATTCCCACATTCAAACCACACACATCGTCATCTCACTTTTTATAGGGGTCCTTCTTAAGAGCTCCCAAATTTGAGAGTCATTTGGGGAAACATGATTGTGGAGCACATTCCCATAACCTTGCCCCAGACTTTGCCAACACCACAACCACCATTAGAGCACACGTCAAATCAGAGACAATATAGTGTAGCCTATAAGAGTTGGGGGCATACTGTTTAAATGCTCTTTGATCTTTGATAAGTTTGCTTATTTAAAAAACTTGTTTTTAAGTATCTACTATATTTCAGGGACTATTTTAGATACCTGCAATAAAACGATGAACAGGACAGATAATCTCAGCTCTCAAGGAACTTCTATTCTGGTTAGAGAGGCAGAAGTCATGTAAAAAATTCATTAATTCAACAGTTACACATCTCTGTGCCTTGTTTTCCTCCATCATCCATGAAATGGAGGCAGTGACAACATCCACCTTTTTCATAAGGGTCAGATGTCCTAAGATGGAATTAGTTGGAGAGATCCCAGCTCATTTATCACTGTTTACCATTGTTCCCCATGTACATTCTCCTTAAGAAAGGCGGGATTCTAGTGGTTCAGTTCAAGGAGTCCCTGGATCTCAACATGTCAAAGAGTTCTCCAAGAGTCTGGCACAGGACAAGGCATCCTTCCTGTGCTCTGAACACAGACCCCAAGCCGGGTGTACCTAGTCATGGTCCTCCACGAAGTCCTCCTTCATTTTTGACTTGCATATCAGAGAAGGCGAGAGAGGCCCTAGGCATCAACCTTGCCATTCAGCCCCAGCTCATTTGCTGGTGCTGCCTTCCTATGTCCCTTACCTGGAGGGCCTGGGAGCATTGTCTGCAGTACCTAGAGGTGTCTAGATGTACCTCCAGGTTCAGACATTACTATCCCTGCTTTTCTGGTTTTCATTTCCTTTTCTTGTCTGCTAGGCTTTTGAAATACATATTGCAGCCACTTGTTGCCCTGTTTTCTAAGCTGCCTTGAACTGCTGCCAGGAGCAGTTGCCAGAGGAGCAAATGACTAAGTCACTCTCCTTTCAGCCTCTGGCAGGACTGGGAATTCACTTGGAGATGGGGGTGGGTAGCAAAGGCCCAGCCATCCTGAACCAATCAGGAAACCACAATAAAAGTCCTGACCAAGGAGTCAGTCACTCACTCTCAAAGCCCAGAGCTGAGCTCAGCTTGGAGGTGACGACCAGTCTGGGATGCTCTGGTTTGCTCCTGCGGAACCACATAAGAGGCAGAGAAATTGGGCAGAAAGGCAGACCCATCAAAGCTGCCTTCAGGGGATCCCAGGGTCAGCAGGGAAGAGATACTCACTGTGTTTATGAGCCAGGAAAGACCACAGAAGAGCAGAAAAACAACAGGATATGAATCAGAGCAGGCAAAGCCAGGTGAACTAGATTATAAATAATAATAATAAAACAGCTAATGCCAACAGAAAACTTACTTTGTGCTGGACCCTATCCTAAGCAGTTTAAAAGGACTAATTCATTCAGTCCTTCCAATAACCTTATCTGGTAGGCTCTATTATTCCCATTTTCAGAAGAGGAAACAGGTAGAGGGAGATTTTAGTTGGTGTACTTGGTGATGGCCCAATGTTTCCCCACTGATCCTCTCTTACCTAGACCTTTACAACGTCCGCCTCCTTGGTCATCCTACTTTCTATATGCTTTTCCCAGATGGTTCATTGGTTGATATGTACCCAGAACTTGTACTGAGTTTTACCACTAATTACATGAGGTTGGAAGTGGATCCTTCCCTGATGCAGCCACCAGATGAGATCTCAACCCTGGCTGACAATTTTGATTGTACTTTGAGACACCATGAAGCCAAGGACCCATCTAAGCTGTGCACAGATTCCTGACCTTTATCCGAATGCACCTCCATCAACATTTAGAAGGAAATAAAGGGGAGATGCTGTACTCATACTAGATAGCCTTGATCATTTTGTAAAAGCAAGTGCTCAGGTTATTTGCTGAAAGTGAGATAGGAAGAGGCTTCCCAGAGTGCCAATACTGTCAAAGACAATGAATCATCAGTAGCTTTACATGGATCTTCTCCTTGTGAGAGCTTTTTATTTCTATCTGTATTTAAAGATAAAGATTAAAATGTTCAGAGAGATGAAGTTACCAGTTGACTGTTGCTCAGGTCAAACGTGGCAGAATTCGGAAACCGACCCAGGTCCTAGAGTCATGGAGTCACACTGATGTTCTGGAAACTTTTTTGGCATATGCCACAGGGAAGATGTATTCTCTGCCAGAGCTGTTTTGCTGCTTTGTATCAGGAGTGCTTTAGAGACTGTTGTAGGGAGCATGGTGGGTCTAGTCTCAGAGGAGGAGAGGAGGGAGTGGGATATAGACACAGGCAGAAGAAGAAATGTTCTTTTGCGGAAAGGACATGAAGTAAACTAGTGTAGTCAAGGGAAATCTTTCAGGAGGTGGAAGATACCCAATGTACAATTGTTGTAACTACTGGAGCATCTGCACACAAGAAACCATGGGCTTCCCGGAGACTTCAAAACAGACAGCTCAGTAGAGAGAGTGGTAATGATGGGGGATGAATGAATGTCTCCAATTACAAGGCAGATCATGGAGTAAGATGGTGAACAGGGATATGTAGGCCAGGGATATGGGAAACCTGCCCAATGCACTGCAACAAGCTTAATGTAAATGTTCATAGATTGACAGAATCTTTGTGACTTCTGGATAAGGCATCACCAGCCCTGAAAGAAGAGCCTTCATTTACGCTTCCATCTTTATGAGCCAAGCGGTTGATACCAAGTTTTCAGGAAGAATTTAGGCTTTGAGTTCATTGTTACCACTGCTAGCTCAATGCCTACAGTGATCCCAAGCTAAAATGGTATGATGCCTAATGGTTCAGAATTTGAACATCCGTCACAGGGGTCTACCAGGAAGGGTGCAAGAGTTTCCTAACTTTCAGCTGAAGAGTGATGGTGTGCTCACCTTGACTTTCCAGGTCTGGGTAGGTAGACATAAGACTCTGGGGTACCAGCCCTCTATGATACTAACAGAACTGCTGCTAAGAGGGCAGCAAGTATGCTTCTTTTATCATTTTTTTCCTTCTCAATGCCTGGCTGTGTGTTTGGCAACTAGCAGGTGCTTTATGAACATATGTTGAGTGAATGAATGAGTGTGGGTTTGATCGTGCTTGTTGTGTGGTTCAGTCGCCTTGCAGTCTCTTTTAGATAAACACACATTTCGAATTAGACAGCGCATACGCATTTCAGAGACGAAGGGTCTCGGAAGTCCAACCTCCACACATACACCCTCCTCTCTCCTGGCTTCACTCCCCATTCACAGAGGAAACCAACCTCCTCTCCTACTCCCCCCTCACACAAGAGGGAGGCCAGCTCTAATGGCCTTGGCCCCAGTTTGCTTGTATAATTAATGTGGGATTTTTCCTTCTCTAGTAAAAAATGACCTTGTCAAGCCAGAGATGACAAAATCTTGGTTACTGAGCGATTGTGGGCTCCCTGCTGGGATGGCATCCCGGGCCCTGCAAAGAGAAATCTAATAAAATCTGTGTCAGGGACTCCCTGGGTGCCAGGTCCCCTGCTGCCTGACCCCACGATCCCAATTTATTAGCCAAACCCAAGAAAGCAGACAAACCTCACTGGCTCCAGACAGGAGACTTCCAAGTGGGAGCTAGTGTGGCAGCTGGGACTAGGTTTCAGCAAAAATGACAAGGGAAATGACAGGAGGTGCCAGCCCGGCCAGGGAGTCTGGGGAAGCCCTATTCAGAGCATCCTGCTGCCTTGACAGGGCTGATTTTAACTTGGTGGAGGAATGTGTTAGAATGGCCCATTGGGAAAGGAGGCAGTTTCTTCTCTTTGCACTGTTATTGACTGGGCCATGGACCACATGCTTTGCGTTAGTCATGTTCCTGGGAGTCAGCAGGCGTCAGTAGAGGAATAGCCAAATAATACTATTTGCAAAGGGAGTTTCCATTTTGTAAATTGAGCACTTCTTCGTATGCCAGGGAGTTTTAAATATACTGTCGCTACTTACCCACCTGCACAGTCAAAACTCCCTGTGATGGGAGATACTGCTTATCATCACCCACTAGCTTCACCCCTTATTAGTTGAATGATCTTGGCTCAGTTAACTAACTTCATATATAAAATGGGATAAGAGTATCACTCTCGTAAGTCTGCTTGTGAGGATTACAATATAAGAAAGCAGAATCAATCCACAAAAACAATAACCTTTCTCTATAGCAGCAAAAATCAACTAGATGAAAAGAAAAAGAAAAGAAGAAGAAAGAAGAATCTATTCCAAATAGCCATGAGAATTCTGAAGTGTCTAGAAATTAGCTTAACAAATAATGCACAGGACATTTGGAGAAAGTGTTAAAACTCTATTAAAGGATATAAAAGATGATTTGAGGGATATTCCATACTTACGAAGGAGATGTCTTAATATTGAAAAGATATAAATTATCTTCAAATTGAACTGTGAATTCAATGCAGCCTCAATAAAAATTCCAGCTAGATATTTTTAAGGATCTAGAGACAAGATGAATGCATACAATTGTACATGGAAATATAAAAGTCCATATATAGCTAAGTGGGTTTTAGAAAAGAAGAGCAAATAGGAGAGATATGCTGTACCAAATATTGAAATATATTACCAAGCCATAGAAATAAAACAATATGGTGGAGGACCCCAAAATGGATACATACATGGGTGGAACAGAAGAGAAAGCTCTCAGTTCCCCAACCAGGGATTGAACCCAGGCCATGGCAGTGAAAGCCCAGAATCCTAACCACTAGGCCACTACGGAACTCCCAAGTGGGTAAAGTTTTATCCATCAGGTTTGACTGATGGTTCTGGAAGACCTGACTCACTATATGGATTAGGGTGGATATGCCTTCACTATAAATAAAAGGGTCCCCAAGACGGATTAAAGGCCACAAGATAAAAGGCCAAACTCTAAGGTTAATCACAGAAAATACTGTTATTGTGACCTAGGAGTGTACACAGATTTCTTAACCAAGTCTCAAAAAGCCCAAATCATATACTGCCAAAATTAAGAATTCCTGAGTATAATACATGACTGACATGATTAACAGACAGTTAGCAGATTGGGAGAGATTACTTGAAAATTGCTTACAAGTTTTAAAACTGCAAAAGGGCTAATATGTAGACTATACAAGAAACTCCCACACATCATCAAGAAATAGAGAACAAAGGCAAAAGGCATGAACAGGCAATACACAGAAAAGGCAGTGCTAATGACCAATTAATATATAAAGAGTTATTGAAAGTCATGACTAAACAGAGAAATATGAGTGAAAAAAGCAACAAGATACTATTTTACCCCATCATATGGACAAAAATTAAGATAGCTGGGTCATGTTGGGAAGGATGTGGGTAAACACCTTTTGTTTCTATAAACTGTTGTCAGAAGAATAGAATGATGCAGCCATTCAGAATAAAACTCCAGCAATTCTTTGTCTACTCCATTAGGCTGCAATCTCACTCTTGTTTTTACAGTATATTTGAGAGAAAATGTGACACAAGTCCACAAGGGGACATACAGAAGATGTTCATCACAGCCTTGTTTGAAGCAGGACTTAAACCATGGCCCTTGGGCCAAATTTGACCACACCCATTTATTAGTGTACTGTCTGTGGATGCTTTGACGCTACTGCAGCAGAGTTGAATGCTTGCAACTAAGACCTTAAGGACCACAAAGCCAAAAAATATTTATTATCTGGATCTTTGTAGAAAAAGTTTGCCAACCTTCAGATTAAAGTATCAGGGAACTATTACAGGCCACCTGGGAGTCCCACTGCTGAGGGAAAAGTTAAGTAAAATATAGTGGACATGTACTATGTAATACTATGTGGCTCTTATAAGCCATAAACTGTGTGAGTGTATACCTACAAACATGGAAAGCTCTTATAAAAATGATGCTGCTTGTATGAAAGCAAAAACCAAGTTCACAGTACTTTAGTTTTTATGCATTAAAAAATGCCTGCATAACAATAACAGTACACATTTTGCAAAGACATACACAAGATCGAGATATAATATCAAAGGCATTATGAATGTTAAAATGAGGAGTGGGGACACATGAATAAAACAGAGCACCCTTTGCATGAGTCTGATGATAGAGGTATGCTATGAAACTAGAAACATGATTTGTTTATGCCCCCTGCCTAAGATCCAGGAAAGTAAATGTGGAAAGTGCTTAGCACACAATTCAGCACATCATGAATTTTCAGGAAACACTCATTGTCATCATCACCATCGTCATCATCATCATCATCATCATTTTATTATTAATCTTTTAAAAGTCAAATTCTAACCATGAAGATAAAATTAGTGAAGAGCATGCATAAGACAATCCTGTCTCATCAGTGAATCCAGAACAGTAGCTCCTTTTAGAGGAACCCTTTAGTGGTTACAAGGAATCCAGTTTATGGCTAAAACTCATGAATTGATGGGGAGGGAGAAAAGAGCTTGTTTACTATTGTGGTCATTGTTTCTGCTCACCAGCTATTTCTAGCTCTTTGCCTTCCAGATTGCATGTTCTTGTCTTTTTTTTCTTTTCTTTTCTTCATTTTGGTTAGTTGGAGCCATGCAACCAGTTCTGGCTGAGGAGTTGTTTGTGTAAGTGACATGTGCCACCTTTGGGCCAGGCATAATTGTTCTTTCTAGACCCTCCAGAACTCTCTTTCCCACTGGCAGAGTGGCTAGCTGCATTTGAGATGGTGGTTGCTTCATAGTCCTTGGGAGGCTACAATGATTAGAGCCCCCCTGCAGTATCACAATGAATATGTTCATTGAAGCCACTGAGATTCTTGGAGTTGTTTGTTACCCAGCATAGCATAGCCTATCCTGACTGATACACCTTCCAAATCCTCAACATGTGTTGAGGCACTCACAAAGATCTAGACACATAGAGTTGGAAAGACTCAGAGGCCAGGTGATCCAACCCCCCAGCATGGGTTGAGTGGGTAAATGTGTAAAAGAGGGGACCCAATATCAATAAAGAAGAGTCCACATCCCCCACAGAAGCTCCTATCATCTTAATTCACCTCTTAGTGTTGCTGAGATTCTTCTGTTTGGGGCCAAATTCTCCATTCTTGCCACTTCCACCCCTTTGTATTAGTTCTGCCATTATCACTCTTTCACATAATAATCCTTCAGGTAGGGAAGTATGGCAGGCAGAATAATGGTGTCACAAAGATGTCCCCATCCTAATCCCCAAGACTTGTGAATGTGTTACACTACATGACAAGAGGGATATTGCAGATGTGATTATGTTAAAGATCTTGAGATGGAAGTGTATCCTGGATATGTAATCACAAGGGTCCTCATGAGAGGGAGGCGGGAGGGTCAGAGTCAGACAAGGGGATGTGATGACAAAAGCAGATGTTGCAGTGATGCGATTGCTGGGAGGAGGCCTGGAGCCAACGAACCCAAGTAGCCTCTGGAAGCTGGAAAAGACAAGGGACTGATTTCGCCCTAGAAGCACCAGAAGGAGTTCATCCCCGCCAATACTTTGATTTTAGCCTATAAACCCATTTCAGACTTCTAACATCCAGAATTCTAAGACATAGATATGCATTGTTTTAAGCCACTAAATTTGTAGTAATTTGTCACAGCAGAAACAGGAAAATAATAATGAGATTAGTTATATTATTTCTTTGCATTTTCTGTTTCCAAATGAATTGCTTTTTGCTACACCTGGCTTCATTTTTAGCATGATTTCCTGATACTTTAAAAACTTGGTTTCACTATCTACTTTGTGATAAATGGGATCCCTGCAACTTTGGCTTCATTTTTATTCTGGTTGTGACCTAACAAAGGAAATATACAGCAAAATTAGCCCTACCCAGAACTAGTCACTGTGCAGACCAAAGCCACAGGGACTGTGGGCAGCTTATTGAATTTGGGGCTTACACAGATTCTAAATCCTTTTCAGAGTTGATTTGGGGACTATTTGGAACCATCTTCCCAATCCCATAGTTGCTCAGTTGCTTCTTTTGGAATTAAACAAAGATTTTACCAATTCCTTCAGATTACTAAGTATGAATTTGTTAACTCATGAGTTGTGTAATTTGGTCAAAACGAACTACATGTAATAGTCTATGTTTCTGCTTTAATGAGAACTTTGACAAAACTTACCAGAGTTGAGAAATTCAATGGCCTTCCCTTTCAGACGTGACAACCAAATCATATGAATATCTAATTTTTCTTTATTGATTGGTATGTCCCAGGCCCTTTGCTGAGAACCAAGCAGTTATTGCCTTGTTTAATTCTCAAAACAGTCCTATGAAGAAGGGAATATTATTATTGATGTTTTATCGTGGAGAAAATGGCATTAAGAGATGTGTAAGCATCTCACAGCTAGGGGGTGAGGGAGCTGGGCTGAAACCTAGGTGTCCGAGTCTGCAGATGGTGTCTTAAGTTCATGCTGCAGTATCACCCATAAAGATATCTGTATGGCCCTCACTGGCCTCTGGCTTGGATTTGTCTGATTCCAGGTCCAGGGGCAGCCTGGAATGTGTGGACACTGTCCTTGGAAATGAAAGGGCTTGTCAGCTCATTTTTGATGGATCACATTTCTTACAATAAGCATAAAATAAATATTTTCCATTTGCTGAGTGATATTATCATGCCTCTCTGGGCTAAGCTTCGGAGGGGAGAGAGGAAACAGTTTTCATGGTTAGAGCTTGAGAAATACCTCTAAGGCAGTCATGGGTGAGAGGTTAGTAATGGGTGATTTCGGCCCCTATTCATGCTTACCTGGCACAGGAAGCTCTGGTGGTTTGGCTCAAACTCTTAACAACAAGCTCCTCATGTGTCCCCTTGAGTTGCTGGTCTGGTGGAGAATTTGTCTGAGAGAATTTTTTCCAGGAGAGACCCAGCTGCCCTTGACAGGAAAGGGAGAAAAGAGAGACAGAAGCATAAATCTCTGGCTTTCTGCCTCTTTCTTAGGAATCTGTTCTCTTCAGCCCAGATGTGTGGAAATGAGTAACTAGTGAGTTTCAAAGCCTGGATGAATATCATACCCCTGAGCAGACACGTGGGACCCCCTGAAGAGAGAACTGTCCCTTTTGGTGGAAACTATCCATATCCAATATTAAAAATTACATGAGCCATTATCACATGAAAAAATGCTCAACATCATTAGTCATCTGGGAAATGCAAATCAAAACCACACTGAGATACCACTTCACACCAATTAGGTTGGCTATAATCAAAAAGACATTCAATAACAAGTGTTGGTGAGAATGTAAAGCAATTGGAACCCTTATACACTGCTGGTGGGAATGTAAAATGATGCAGCTGCTTTGAAAAATAGTCTTGCAGTTCCACAAAATGATAAATGTGGATTTACCGTATGACTCAACAATTCTACCCCTAGGAATATGCCCAAGAGAATTAAAAGGGGTTGGTTAGATGTAGTCTCTTGGGAAGTCTCAGTCATCTTGATAATCAGTGTCCCCTGTAACCCTCTGCCCTACCCCTGTTTATTTTATGCTGTATTCCCTAGTGATAAAACTCTATGATGAACTACCAGATGCCCACCTCCTACTCCCTTCCCGCTCGGGCTCCCTTATCTAGTTGTTCTGAAATGGCCCCTGAAAGCATTTGCATTTGTGACTAACTCCTCCAATCAGAAAGAAGCATTTTGTGGGACATAACAGAGGGAAGAGGGCACACGGACTGAAGCAAATGCACCTAGAGTTGGTAGCTCTCAGAGATCTGGCATGGTCCTCAAGAGAGTCAAGAGTCACGGGATATGAATGGCAGGTGAAACACTGGGAAACAAATTTCAGGGAGCAATAGTGGAGGCAAATAAATAAATAAATAAATAACAACCCAAAAAACAGATGTTTCCAGCATAAAAAAGAGAAGGGTCTAACCCTCTGGGCCCGATCAACAACGAACCTTAGTGGAAGAGAGCTGTGAGTTCTAGGAATAGCAAAGTATAAAGCCTCATACTCTTGGGTCTTAAGATTTAAACACTGGGACTTCTGAATGGGCTTTGATTCCTTGGAGGGCCTTAGGAAAAGTGGCAATTCTCTTTAAGGGTTTTCTCTATTTGTAATTATTACCTTCAAGCAGGGTGTTTACAGTCAGCCAAGAGGTGGTTCCAAGCAATTCATCAGACTTGTCGGCATGGGTCTGATTTTAACTCACAGGCAGAGCTAAAATTCTCTCCTGTGGGAATGCTGGATCACATATTTATCAACCTGAAAGTATCAGCAAAGAGTTAGTGGGTATCCTCTAATTCCACATGCTGATGTATCTGACTGAAAGAATTCTTTCTAGTTGTTTTATTCCTTTAAGCTTTGTTTTCTTTGATAAATGCCCTCTCAAAACCAAAGGCAGCTAGTATTCTGCGATTTTTTCTCCTTCCTGACCATTTAATAGTATTTCTAAGACTTACTACATACATTGTTTATTTGTATGTAGGGGATAAGTTTTAAATTTATATCAATCTGATAGATTTGAACCTGTTTTATTGTTTTCTATTTATAATGCATTTTCTTTGTGTGCCTCTGCTCCCATTTGATTTCCTATTTTCTCTTAGAATATTCTAGCTTTTCCCCCCTTTTCTCGCTACTCTTTTGGAAGTTATATGTTGCTTATTATTTTAGTATTTATCCTTAAAGTTTTGAACATGCCTGATTATCTTAACAAAGTCTCATGTTAGGCAACTTATCTCCTTTCTTGGCATCACAAAGACCTGTGAAACTCTTTAACTGGGGTTTTTCCATCTTCATCTTCTATGCTACTTGTTCCCAGTATTTTACTTTCTCCCCATTATCAGCTATCCCCTCAAAAAAGGCATTATTATTACAATTATTAGATTTTAAAGCAAATTTTAAAAGACTTCCATTAAGTTTACCAGTTTCTGTCTTAACATTGCTTTTTACACTCTACTTCTTCCTTCTGGAATCAATTTCCATTTTTCTGAAGCATGAACTATTAGAAGAAAGAAACAATTTATGATCTGGGTTAAACACATAATATATCCATCATCCCCTGTAATTGTATCAGCATTTCTACAGAATATGGATTATTATCCCCATTTTACAGATTAAAAAAGAAGGACATGGAGAGGAAGTTGACACACAACAAAAATCACAGAACTGGTACATTTTAGATGCAACCAGATGTTCTGTTCAAATACATCAAGGAAGCAGCATATTTGCAGTCAAAATGAAATATCTTAGACTAATCAAGAAACAGTTATGGGGTTTGGAGTACTTGTAGGCAGACCAGGGTACTTAAAATGAAGCGATTTGTACAAGAAACTTACAAACCATCCATTATCCCTGAAAACTTCATCAGCAGAGTGTTTTCCAAGCCTGAGGGTTAGATCCGGGCTGTAATTAATCTGGAGCGGGGAAGGGTGCTATGATGGGAGAGGGGAGGTAATAGTATTAAAATGGTCAGCTTGACTTTACTCTTAACAAGTATCTGAATCTTACAAATAAGGAGAAAATGTTTGGGGATAATCTTTTAAAATTCTTAGCTACATAGTTTTTTTTTTAAACTTTATTATTTTTTTAGAGAAGTTTTAGGCTTACAACAAAATTCAGAGGAAGGCACAGAGATTTCCCATATATCCCCTGCCCCTACACATGCATAGCCTCCCCCATGATCAATAACACTCACCAGAATGGGACACTTCTTTTTTTACCAGAGATGAGCCTACACTGACCCATCATAATCACCCCAAATCCCTAGTTTCCATTAGGGTTCACTCTCAGTGTTGTACAATCTACAGGTTTGGACAAATGTATAATGACATATACCCAACATTATAATACCATATAGAGTATTTTCACTGCTCTAAAATTCTTCTGTGTTCATCGTATTCATCTTTCTCCTCTTCTCACTGCATAGGTTTTTATTTTAAGTTTTTCAAAACATATCTGTGTCAGAGTGTAGGAAAAACACATTACACCAAAGCTCGTTCAGGGTGGATACATGTTGGCTGGTGATGATTGCACAGATAACATTATGAAATTAGTGAAGAACAGAAAGAAGACATTAATAATTTGTCATCGTCTGTCATTGCCTTTGGTGGTGTTTGTTTGTGACTTGAAGCCCTTGGGGGTAATTATAAGAATAATTTAAAAATTCAGCCAAATCAATGCTAAACAAGCAGTTCATAAACCTAACCCCACCAACTGTTAGACATGCAGCACTCAAGATAACATGCTCAATCTGTTTATGAAATCCACACTTCTCAAAAGCATGAGGTTCACTTTTGCAATTAAAGCTAAATCATTAAAACTGTAGCCTGTTGCTGGTGACACGTTTTGCAGCTCAAATCCTCTTTAAAACAAAACTTGCAGTTATTAGGATGTTGACAACGTGTTGAAAGCACCCACATCCACCCTCCCTTGGTGCCCTATTCTTTCTGGCTTGCACTTCAGCAAGTTGACACCTGGCTTTACGGGCAATTTTAGGAGGCTGTTGATTCTGGCAACCACTCATCCTTGGGTGAGCTCAAGCAGAGATTTTCTTCTTCCAAATGAAACATATATCTTACCTAATTCAAGTGGCTTATGTGTGGAAGTTTCAACATCTGGGGGGTACTGTTGCTCAGGCCCTTGAATGGTGTGAGAATACCAGAGTCAAGAGCATTGCCATCACTGAAGGGCCAGACCACACTGTGCTTCTAATTCTGGCCAATGTGTGACCTTGGTGACACGACTCAATCTTTTTCTATCTTGGTTTGTTCATCTGTAAAATAGAATTGTAATACCTACCCCATGAAACTGTTAAACAAGTTCAGGGAAGACAAGTGAAGCTCTTACTGAATGATCGGTAGACGTTAATTATCACCTAGTTTCTAGTAGCTGAATTAGCCCGCACTTGAGGTCAGCATCAGATGGGTCAATGTCACAGCAAGGTAAGGGCAAGTGGGTAAACGTTTCAGTACCAGAGACTCTTGTCACTTGAGTTTTTTTAGAACAGAATTGACTTATTCTCATCATATTAGTACTTTACTACCTTTACCACCAATGGTGATTGATAATATTATAATATTGATAATGTTAATAATTCTAAGAAATAACCAACTAGCTGCAATATTAAAATTTAAACAAAGTTAGAAATAAATGTACCCACTTGCTCATTTAATTTTACCCTCCATAGCAACACTCTCAGTTTATGGTGCCTCATCTCCCTGACTTTACAGACATAGCCATATCTTCATCTATCCCCATGTCTATATCTACATAACTCATCTACATCTTTAAACATACATTTTGCCAAGGATCATGCAATACACAGTGATCTATAATTTGCTTATCTTGTAACATCATGAACATCTTAACCTACTGTACACACAGATCTTCCTCATTATTGCTAATCATTGAACACTAGTCTTATCTTAATCTGAACTTTCACCTGGCAACTTTCAACTTTCATCTGAACTTTCTCTGTGGCTTAATTACATTTGTATCATGGTCACAAGAAAGTTGAAAATGAAATAAGCATCAAAAAATCTACTTCTTAAATGAAATGTGTTCATCAGCTTCATGAAGGTGAGAAAATTAAGCTGCTTTCTGTTGCTCAGTTTTTTGGTGTCCAAGCTTCTTCTCCTTCTAGGTAGCTTAATGCTTTGGTCTGCTGGGCCAGTGTGGACAATGCTAATGGACTTGGGAATGATGTCTGGGAATGTAGCTCCTCAGGTGAAAGCTCATCTAGGCTAAAGTTTCAGGCTGTCCATATTCAAAGGTTTGGGAGAACTCAGTGTGGCAGAGCTTAAACTTCTGTAAATCCCAAAGACACTATAACAATTTATCCTTTCCAGAGTTTGCAAAATATGCTTAAATTCAGAAATTCACTCTTATGTTCCCTTTATTTTACTTGAACTTGACAGACCCTGACCTCACATTTGGGAGTTGAAAAATATGGACCTAGTATACATTATGACTAATTTCCACTGAGGATACTAGAGGGGAATGCATGTACCAAAGTTAATATATGTTATCTTTGGAAATGCATGAACAATAGCAACCAGAAGGTCTATTACACTGATGACTCATGAGGCAATGAGGAGGGGGAAGAAGAGGAGGAAGAAGACAAGAAATGGGATGGATCCTTCTAGGGCACTGTACCATCCAATATGAGAGCTGCTAGTCATATGTGGCTAGGAGACACTTGAAATGTGGCTAGTCTGTATTGAAATGGGCTGTAAGAGCAAAATGCATACAATGATTTCAAAGACTTAGTATGAGAAAAGGAATGTCAAATATATCAATAATGTTTATATTGATGTCATATTGATATGATTATATTTTGCATTTGGTGGGTTATATAAATGATACTATTAAAATTAACTTTACCTGTTATTTTCACTTTTTAAATGTAGCTACTATAACATTTAAAATTACACAGGTGTTACAATAGCCAAGACATGGAAGGAACCTAAATGTCTATCAACAGATGAATGGATAAAGAAGATGTGGAATACTACTCAGACATAAAAATGAATGAAATAGTACCATTTGCAGCATCATGGATGAACCTAGAGATTATCATACTAAATAAGTTAGACAGAGAAAGACAAACACCATATGGTATCACTTATATGTGGAATCTAAAATATAATACAAATGAACTTATTTACAAAACAGAAACAGACTCATAGACATAGAAAACAAAATTATGGTTACCAAAGAGGAAAGGGTGGTGGGGAAGGGATAAGTTAGGAGTTTGAGATTAACAGAGATAAACTACTACACATAAAATAGATATACAACAAGGTTCTACTGTACAGCACAGGGAACTATAGTCAATACCCTGTAATAAACCATAATAGAAAAGAATAGGAAAAGAATATACTGAATATATATATGTGTATATGTATAACTGAATCCTTTTGCTGTACACCAGAAACAAACACACCATTGTAAATCAACTATACTTCAGTAAAAAATTAAAAAGTAAAATAAAATAAAATTACATATGTGGCTTACATTATATTTCCATGGGCAGTATAGCCTTCTTTCATGAAGAGATAAGGACAGTTTCCTACTTGTATGTAAATAGCATCTTTAGTAGAATAAGAATAGTTTATACATTACTTACTTAACTGTCTCCTAAAATATCAATTTCCCCCAAAGCTTTCCTCATATAGCCTTGCCCCACTACACACTCACGAATTATGAATTAGTGGATTCTAAATGGAATTAGGCTTGCCCCTTAGAGCACGTGAGATGAAGGGAAATTAATGTGACTCATCTGTAAGATTAAGTTTGATTTAGAAAACCAATGATTAACATGACTTCCCCCCTCTCTAAATATACAAAGTGGAAAATCAGACTAAACAATCTAAACGGATAGAACCTATCATTCAGAGAGGTCTTGGGTATTGATGGAACTGTGGCCGCTGTTACCATTCTGGCACCTGTAAATGCACCCAGGTGTTATGGTTTTTCCACCCTAGATGCTTCCTTCACCCCCATGAGATGGTTCAATGGGAGGGGCCACTGGAGCTCTCTCCAGGCACAACTGCAAGAGCACATAGACTGCGTGGAAGTGACTGGGTTCCTTAGGTCAGGCCCGATTAAGTTGCCTGCCTCCACGCTCCCCATCACCCCAGTCCATTGAGACCCTAGTCAAAGGACACTCTCTTCCCTGATCTTGTGGATCCTGAGCTTATTCTGTGGGTCCTCTTCATGCCTACACCTCCATGCACGTAGCAGTGACCAAGAAGCCTGGCTGTATGGTGTTTGGGGAGAGAGACACTTGGCTTAATGACATCCACAGCCTATTTCCAACTGCTAAATTGCAGCACTGTGGGCCAAGACTGAGGATACCTATTACCATAAGACCTCTTAAGAAGAGAAGGCACACCAATGACACAGCTCTTCATCAGAAACTACAACAAGAGGCAAGTCAATAGCGGTGGCAAGAGGGGAAGTTTCCAGGGCCCCAAAGACAGGTATGTTATTGCACAGCCTTATCTTTAAATACTCAGGAAAGTAATGTGCAATGTTCCTGAAAGCATAAATATGATGGTCCTGGGAGTCAGAGGCAGAGATTATAAAGGGCTGAAGCAATATGTATGCTGGTGAAGTGGAAAGGTGAGCCTTGAGAGGGGTTCAAGCAAGGAAAGGAAGGTGGAGGTAGGAGGCAGTGCTATCAAAATAACATTGACAGCAACCACTGGACTACCGTGTCCATACTTTGCATCAGACTATAACTGCTTCACATGTGCACATTGGCTTATATAGTCTTTGGAACCACTCTGCTGTTGTTCTCTCCATTTGAGAGACAAGGGTTCTGTGGCTCCGGGTGGTTGAATGAGTTGCCCACTATCCGAGCCAGTACATGGGTAGACCCGGGATGCAAACACAAGCCCGCTTGATTCCAAAGTCTCTGAATTTTCCACTATGCCAAGAGGCCAGGCCATGAACACATCCTGTTCTCTTACTCTTCACAAGGTCGAGGATTATGTGAATGCTGTCCACGTAATTACTGTAAAATCGCTTTTGGCTGAGCTATGATGCATAGCAAGTTGATTTTCACTTTGTAAATCTAGATCAGTGGCTCTCAACTTAAGACAATTTTGCCCCCCTCCCCCAGGGGACATTTGGCAATGGCTAGAGACATTTTTGATTGCCACCACGGGGGTGTGGGGTGCTACTGGCATCAAATAAGTGGAGGTCCAGGGAGTTGCTAAACATCCTACAATGCATAGGACAGTCCCTGCACCAAAGAGCATTACCCAGTCCCCAACGTCCATAGCATGGAAGTTGAGAAACTCTGCTATAGAGGAACGGCTTGGCTATCTATGTAATCACCCGCCTGGTCCTGTCCCACCCAGGCCACTTTACAGCTTAGCTGGCCATTTATTCATTCAACATATATTTATTAAGCGTGAACTAAATGGCCAACACTATATTGGTTTCTATAGATATACATTATTAAAAAAACAAATGATTTGGTTCAATATTTGTCAAAAGCGTAGTTGAAACCCATAAGCTACACATTTAAGGGTTGTGTAATGGAGAAACTTTCTGTGATGAAGTAGCTAACACACCAATATTTTTGAGAATGCAATACATTGGGTTAGCCGTTCAATGTCTGTAAAAAGATAAGGAAGAAGATTAAAGAATGTGTCCATATCAGTTACTAAATTTGTATTTGCAGTTAAATCCACACTTACTCTGTATCGTGTCACTGTAATGTTTTTTGTCTAAGCAAATTTACTAAAAAGTACAAGAGCTTTCCTATAACATTGAGGGATTTGTTTGAAATGTATCTGCAAAGAATATTGACTTGTAACCTTCAGATTTCTGTGTTAGCTATTGAAAATTATATATATATATATATATATATATATATATATATATATATATATATATATATATATATATATATATATGTTGGCTGGAGTGTTTGTTACAGAGAATTGTATCTATTTACTTATAATTTAAATACTGTTCGTCATGAGTTGAAGAGTGTCCACCTATCTTGTGTTTATTAACCCATTGACTAAGGCATCACTAAGTTTGTGAAAAACAGTGGTCTTAGACTAGCAATATTTTTCAAGGCTTTCCTCCTTGCATCCATTTATACAAGTAAATATTCAAAAATACCATAAGGAGATTAATTTTTAAGGTATCTCATAGTCTCCCACAGCACTAGGGATTCAATGGTTAGTAGAAATCAGACATGGTTCTGAACCCAAATGTCTGACAAGGGGAGACAAAAATCAAGGAAATGATCCCACAAAGAACTAAAACTACAACCGTCATACATGCAATGACAAGGAGATCCAGAGAATGATAAATGAATAAAATTGAGGGCATGGTCCCATCTGAAGGGTCAGGGGAAGCTTCTCTGAGGAAGTGACAGGTGAGCTGAGAACTCATCAAAGTGGGCAGTAGTTATTCCAGGCAGAGGAAAGAGCTTGTGGAAAGGCCTGGGGTCAGGGAGAGTTTGGTGGACGGTGTGGCAGGAGATAAGAGAGTACAGATGAGTGAGGCAGTGTGTGATGGACTTAAGAGGGCAGATAGGGGATGCACATTTTGGGTCCAGGCAGGCCATGTTACTGAGTTTATGTTTTCATCTTGCCATCAGTGTGGAATCTCTAAAATGTCAACATTGGAAGGGCAAAGAGAGAAGTGTGCATTTTGAGAAGCTCTCTCCAGCCATGGGGTGGTGAATGGATCATCATAGGAGCAAAGTGAAGGCAAAGAGACCATTTGGGAGATAACTGTGTCAGTCAGTAGAGAGATGCTGATGATTGGGAATAGGATGGTGGCAATAGAAATGGAGAAGTGTAGGTGAATTTGAGAAAGGTTTAGGAGGTAAAATCCACAGGGCTTTATCTATAATGGTTAGGCTATGATGGGGGCAGATGAGGGAGATGGTGGTGTGGAGGACTCGCTCCTGAATTTGGGGTTTTTATCTCATATACTGGGGGCATTAGAAACTATGGCTGATGATTCAGTAGATGGGTTCTGATGCACCTGAACTGTCTCCTATGAAAAGGAAAGGCGGAAAGACCTATTTTCCTATAATGGTATACTTTCTTGCCAGGTGCTTGTTATGGTCTTTAATACAGAGGAAGACAGCCATCAGCTCTGAAACAGTAGGGGAAATCTGGGACATTTAAATATTTAACTCAAAGAATTTGAGCCCTGCCAAGTCTTAATCACAATGCAAACCTTTATCCTCCTATTTCCTTCTGTGCCAATAATGACATTTGAAACAGGAAGGAGAAATCTACTGAAAATCAAGATCGCCCTAAGTGAGCACACTGGACAGTGCTTGTTGGGCTGTCTGCTTCAGCTGTTAATTTGCACAGGAATAGCTTCTGGGCTGATTCTGTGATGGGTCTGTTGCCAAGATCAGCCATTTAAAGCTTATGTGCATTTCTGCTTTCTGCACATGACTTATCACAAGGCCAAGAACGAGTGAATAGGTGCAGAAACTATAGCCCAAAGAAGAAGGAGATGGGACGATCGCCAGAAGCCAAGGAAAGGAGTAGGAATGACTAGAAGAGAGGTGAGGGGCAGAGTCCTCTTAGACGGAGGCAAGGTCTCAGTGTGAAGCCCAGGCAAAGGACAGCAGCACCTCAAGGGACCGCAGCCTGGGTCTCTAAAAGAACGTTGGAGTCTAGCCTGGGTTCAAATTCCATCTCTGCAAGTTCTGAGCCTTAAGATAAGTCACTTCACCCTATGAACCTGTTTCTTTTGAAATCATAATGTCTACCTTGCATAGTTATGAGAATGGGGTGATTTTGCCATAGATGTTGGGAAACCCTACACTTGCCTCCACGTCTGTTTAGCAAACATCTAGTTTTAAGGAATGAAAGAGTTCATATGAGAGCTTTCCTCTAGGTTTTTTTCTGGACCAAAACGATATGGGCCCCTAGATGTCCACAGTCTTGGGTTCAATGCATTAGCGGATTTAGTAACTTTCTCTCTTGACTAAATGCAAAGCAGCTGAGGTCGACATTTAGATGAATCTTCCAGTCTAACACACTCATCTTTCTGAATCAGCCGGGTGAGGTAATGGGGTGTTAGTCACATGCACACTGAGTAGTTAGGGGGTTTTAAACTACATCACTTCAATTTTTATTATTTCATCTGTTAAAATTAGGTTTTCTCCTGGAAGAGCTTAGTGACAATATTGCTGGCCTTTCTTCCAAAAACCATAAAGATGGCCTCTTAAATTTAGAAAACGCTGAAATTGTTGGAAAATTTTATTAAACTGTTTAGAATTTAAGACAGTAGCTTACAGCAAAGCAGTTAAGAAATAAACAGCTTCTCAGGGTGTTTTCCAGTCCCTTCATGAAGCAATAACTCAAAGTCTTGTCACATTTGGAAAAGGAGACAGATCAGGTGTCTAAACATCCTAAGTGTCTTTAAGGAAAACACTTTTCCCTCTGGAACCATGAATCCAATGTTAACAACATGGTTGCTTGGTGAATTGTATCATAGCATTTTAGACCTGGGAAATACTTTATAAGTCATCTCTCAGTCATTTTCCCAAGTCAACAACATTTTTCTTTAGTTTATAAACAAGGGGTAAAGTTTCCCTTGTAAAAATGTTAAAGGCTAATTGCATCCATTGCACTTAGTGAACAATAGTCTGTGTCTTGTTTCCAGTCTGCACTCCTATCTGTGTCTGTCTTGCCCAGGTATCTGAAAAGACAACCACTTTCTCACCTGAAAAGATCTTTCTTTCTCTCTGACAGGATTAGGGTCTCTCTTCTGCCAAAGTTTATCTTTTTTATAATGTCTTCTGTGAGAATCTTTCCTCACCTTTGGCAAAACCATACTCTTACCTGTACTGGGTAATCTTGTGACAGTGACCATACTTTTTCCTCTTTAGTATATTTCCCTTTAAATGAGTTCTTCAGTCTGAGGTCATATTTTGGTGGGGGGGCGGGCATTAGGTGGACCATCAAGGCTGGCCATTAACAACATAGTACTGTAAGGTACCAAAGAGCTACTGTTAAAGAAACCTCACCTTACAGATGAGATAACCAGGGTTGAGAGAGGAGACACCATTTATCCAAGAACATGTAGGTACATAATAGCAGAACCGAAGTCCAAACCAAACCTCTTGACTCTCAGTTCAGCTTTGCCTCACTTAGGATGACATGTCAACAAGTCTGCAATCGACCACCTTTTGTAAAAGAACATGGCTCTTGGTTTCACAATAGACATTCACTGAAGTCTTATTGAGTGAATGAATGGATGCTGAATGAGTGAACAAGAATATTTTCTTAGGCATTTGATTTTAAGTAAAACATTCATGCCATGTCACATGGCAGCATTCATGATCAGCAGTCATTGGTTATATATGATTTTTGTGGAAGTTATCAGGGATAAAAATAAGGGTCTCATCCTGGAACTGACTAGAGATAGGTCAGTGCAAATCAGGAAACATCTGATTCTGCTTTGATTCCAAATCTTGTTTGCCATGTCATCTAGTTGTGGATTTGGAAGTTAATTAATTTACTAACTCAGTCAAGGCCAATGATTCTGGAAAAGGTAAAACAGTGGTATTGGATTGAAGATAAGAAGACATATCTTCAATTTTCCCGCACTCAGTGGCTCAAGCTGGCCAGGGGGCTTTCTATTCCTGCCCAGGAAACTGGGACACTCTCTGTGTCACCTCCCAAAATTTCTCTCCTCCTTTGGCTTCTGAATATCCATTGCTCCCACTGATAGAGGTATTAATACTCCTTTACATCCGTGCACTCAGTGAAATCACTTGGAAATATTTTCCTTTATTTACAGAAGCACCTGCTTTAATACCTATAGACCCCACTTCTCTCTCCCTAGAAAACAGGGGGCACACAACTGGATTTGTTAGAACAAAGTTAAATGAGGTTGAGGACTCCTTCATGGAAACTTATCCTTATGGTATACTTCAAAACTACTAACAGAGGAGAACTCTTAAAAATACTTGGATCTTTGCTAACAAAGAAAGAGATGTGCAGTGTTGCTGTAAGTTGGGTGTAAAATGGCTTAATTAATGTTCACAGTCTGGGGGAGCCAATGATGGGTAAATGGCTATGTTACTGGATAGATAAATGGACGGACTCTTGGGCAGAGTGATCTGTAAGCTAAAACATTTCTTATGACAACATAGAGCAACTGACTTGTCTTTTCAAAATGATAAGCCTAAATATTTTTCTTAAGGGCTGGGAAGGCAATGAGTTTGCCTAACTGAAACTTAATGTCTTTTCTAGAAAATGTCTGTTCTCTTTTACTTCTAGAAATTACATCCCATCCCCTTTCTCTGCCCTGTAGTTTTCTGAGCTATGTTTATCTCTTTATGGTGACTTGCTCATCTGTCCCCATGAGGCTATGAGATACTTGGTGGCAGAGACCATGTCTTCTTCTACATACTTTCTATTTTTATTTTCACTTTTTGTTTTGAAATGATTTCAGACTTACAGAAAAGTTTAAAGAAGTGTATAAGTAATTTCCATATGACCTTCACCTAGATTATCTGCAAATGTTAAAAACTGACATTTCCTTTATTATTCTATCAATCATTGTATCCTATCTATCTACCTACCTATCTACCTTTCTATTTATCTATTTCCCTTTCTATATCTATCTATCTATCTATCCATCCATGCACACACACACACACACACACACACACACACTTTATTCTGAAATGCTTGAATGAAGGATACCTCTTTGCCTCTAAATACTTCAGTGTGAGTTATCTAAGATCAAAGACATTTTCTTACATAGTTCAATTATCAAAATCAAGAAATGATCATTCATTCAATACTATCATCTAATCTGCAGCCTTATTCAAAGTTCAACAGTCATCCCACTAAATCCTGGGACCAATTCAGTATCTAATCTGGGGGCGCATAGTTGCATTTAGTTGTCCTGTCCCTTTAATCTGTCTTGTCCCTTTGTTCTCCTTTAATTTGGAACAGTTCCTTAGCTTTTCTTTGTCTTTCATAATCTTGACATATTGGAACCGTACAAATTAGTTATTCAATAGGATGCCCCTTAATTTGGGTTTGTCTGAGGTTTCCTCATAATTAGATTCAGGCTCTGCAATTTTGGTAGGAAAACCACAGAAGTGATGTTATGTACTTCTTAGGGCTTCATATCAGGAGAAAAATGATGTTGATTTGACACCCCCCTCCCCCATTTTTTGTTGATGTTTACTTTCATTGCTTTATTTAAGTGCTGTCTGCCAGGCTTCTTCACTGTAAAGTTACTATTATTCTTTTTTTTTTTTTTTTTTTTTTTTTTTTTTTGCGGTACACGGGCCTCTCACTGTTGTGGCCTCTCCCACTGCGGAGCACAGACTCCAGACGCGCAGGCTCAGTGGCCATGGCTCACGGGCCCAGCCGCTCCGCGGCATGTGGGATCTTCTTGGATCGGGGCACGAACCCGCGTCCCCTGCATCGGCAGGCGGACTCTCAACCACTGCACCACCAGGGAAGCCCACCATTATTCTTTTTGTAATTAATTAGTATCTTGTGGGGGAATACTCTGAAACTATGTAAATATCTTGTTTCTCATAGTACTTACACCCACTAATTTTAGCATCCATTAATGATCCTTGCCTGAAACAATTATTATTGTAGTGGTAGCCAAGGGGTGATTTTCTAATTCCATTTTCTAATTTCCATCTATTTATTAGTTGGAATTCTGGCATGTCATCTTCATCCATGTCCTCTTTGCCTAGTTCAGTCTGGTCCAAAGAAGGCTTTATTTTGTGAACTCTTTTAGTAGTTACTTACTTGGTGTTATCATTAAAATATTTGAAGCGAGGACATTGTTTTAAAGAGGAAATTCTGCCAACATAATAGGATGTGCTGTTCAATAAATTTTAAATGGATTGCAAGTTAAGTGGGTCTTTAAAAAATTAGCACAGATAAAGGCATTTTGCAAAATTTGTCAAAATAAACTGGTCCAAGACCCCTTTCCAAGCTCAGTAAAGGGTTCAGGGTCAAGTCTTCATTGTCTCATCTCTCAGTGGGAGGATGTTGATTCTGTCAGAGATGGAAGACTGAGTCACATCAGGCACCATTTTTTGCTCATAGGTCAGTAAATTGCCCATGTGATACTTGACTCTGTGAGGACACAGTTGAGGAAGAGCGGGCAATCATCACAGACAATTCCTACTAATTCTCTTTGTTCTTTAAGTTCATGGTTTTGTTTGTTTGTTTCTCCCTGATCCTTATACAATGGAGTTGATCTATATGCTGCCCCATTATCCTTTTACAGCATATTGTCACATTTAGGCATACATGATGGGGGCCACAAGAGAGGTTAAGTTAAGCCATTTATATAGATGATGCAACTAACTCAGAGTCCCACCAATGCCTTCTTGCCTGCCCTCCCTCTCTTTTCTCAAGTTCCTTGGACAGTGCTCCATTGTCCCAAACTTGACCCTAGCTGCTAACCAGTTTCCCCCATGACTCAGTCCAAACACTGCCCAAGCCTTTACCTTCACCCCTCTGGGGTTTTGCATCTGGGCAAGTGGCTCTTGTTCCTGGCCAGCCTTTGATCTTATTTCCTGGAATCCTCCACTGCCACATCTGTCAGTTTGAGGTCTCTGACCCTGTCTGGCTTCTCTTCTGGGCCACTGGCCCTCTCCCAAAGACAGCCAGTTAATGAGTTAGGGTCACATTGCTTCCCTGTCTATCCTGACTTAAAAAGGGGGAAAATCCATTTCCCATTTGGTTCTTCAAAAGGGACTAGAATTTCTCAAAAAGAATGTCCACTGAGAAATAAGGATAAAACAGAGACCAAAAGATTAAACAAGTAAACCGTTGTGTTTTTTTTTTTTCTTAATGAATTTATTTATTTATTTTTGGCTGTGTTGTGTCTTTGTTGCTGCTCACGGGCTTTCTCTAGTTGAGGTGAGAGGGGGCTGCTCTTCATTGCGGTGTGCGGACTTCTCATTGTAGTGGTTTCTCTTGTTGTGAAGCATGGGCTCTAGGCGTGCGGACCTCAGTAGTTGTGGCACATGGGCTCAGTAGTTGTGGCTCGCGGGCTCTAGAGAACAGGCTCAGTAGTTGTGGTGCATGGGCTAGTTGCTTTGAGGCATGTGAGATCTTCCCGGACCAGGGATCGAACCTGTGTCCCCTGCGTTGGCAGGTGGATTCTTAACCACTGCACCACCAGGGAAGCCCCAGGTAAATAGTTTAAAGAGACCCCAAGTTTCACACCAAGTTTAATTTTGAGCACAGGTTATATTAAGTGGCCCAACTTAGAAAACAGGGACCCATAGTACTGATGACTACACCATCCTTCAATTTTATCTTTTAAGGAAAGCCTTTGGTGGGGGATGTCTTTTTGAATTATTGAATGTTTTCGTGTCTCAACTTCTAGGAAAAGGACAAAAGTATAGCCTCATAATCTCACAGTCTCAATGAGAGCTAAGGATAGGCCTGTGGTGGTCAAAGACAAATCACCTGGGGCTCATAAAAAGTCTGGAATAGAGTAAGTGACCCAGTAAATATGCACTTGAATTTTCTTAGAACATCCTCCTCAAAACTTTCATAGATCCCTGAATTTCCAGTATTTAGGCATTGGGATTATAGCTTCCAAACTGGAGGACTAGAAAATAAAGTTATATGCAAATAGGCAGCTTTCATTTGGCATTAGAAACTTACACTAACCTAGGTGCACATCAGGGAGCCTGGTGTCTACCCAGTACATTCCTTTCTAGGTGGTTAGAAGGACTCAGGGCACTTTATAGCTTTTTGTGCATAAATTCCTAAGACCTGAGATTGCCAAAGTGTTTTGAAAAGGCAAGTGGAAATATGGAAGCAGGGTTAATGTGGTGTGTATTTGTCTCTGGTAAGCTTGCCAATGGCCACATCATTTTCCAGAAAGAAATCAAGCCTTTAATTACTGCCTGATCTCCACATTAATGTGCATTTTCTCTTATTTTCAAACAAAAACTTGGAGTCATCAGTTAGACTTACAAACACTGAAACCTTGGGGGAATTGTTCAATTGCTGAAGAGTTTCTTCATCTGTAAAATGGGATCATGGCTTATCATATAATGTTGTTATAAAGATTAAGCAAAAAAGAAGGGAACCAGCTTGAAATAACTTGTAAGTGGTTTCATTCCAGAGTCTCAGGATAAGAGCCCAGCCCAACTGACACACTGACTTCAACCTTGGGAGATGTTCAGCAGAGAACCAATCAAGCCCACCTGGACTTCCAAACTTACAGAACCATGAGATAAATGAGTCTTGTTTTAAGACATTAAAGCTTGTAGTAAACCAGCACACATTCCTTCCTTCCTTTTTCTTGCACTTGTAAACATTTATTCTTGTCATAGTCTATGTTGGGTACTGCTTCAGGCACCCTATAAAAATTGGGGCATTTAATGCACAGAACACTGCTAAGGAAGTGTGCTTCCACATCCCCATTTCCACAAGGATGACTGTAAGGTTATAGAATTTTGGAAACCATCTGGTCTCTCACACAAAGCCTTCTGCAACACCATGTTATCTCCACTTTCCCCTCTTCCCTATAAGATTTGGATTTTCCTCTGCCCATATGGCTGAGTGGGGTTGAAGAATCTGAGGGCAGGGGAGGAGTGGGGAGCATTACTTCTGAGGTTACCATGGAGATAACACAGCATCGAGGTGGGAGCAGCACTTGGTTTGGTGACTTCTGAAAACCTTGGATTATTGTCCAGCTTGCTTTCATCATCTTCCTCTCAGCTCTTCAGAACTGTATTTGGCAGAGTCAGCCGGAAGTCCTGCTTCTGATTTGGAGTGCAGGAGAAGAGATTGTGATAACAATAACAACTAACACTTAAAACATATTTATCTGTTCCAAGAATTAATTAATCTTTAAATCTATCCTCTGCCTTGCCCAGAGGACTGCCATGCCAAGTCATATTGGAACCTGAGACAGAAACAAATATGTGTGCCCTGGATTCAATGAAAGCAAACACATCAACAATGTTTTCAAAATTGACTTCATTGCTTGTCTCATTTTCAGTTGAGAGAGTGCCATGTTGATGATTTTTCTTCACCAGGTGACAATCTTACACAATTTTTAGTTAACTTAAGCTGAAGTAAAATGATCATAAATTATAATTTGGTATAAATAAAACACTTAATCTGAAAATGATGTCAGTTTTAGTCCACTTACACTTCAATTTTCAATATTTTCCCAACTATTTTAATGTTCTGCAAAAAAAATTAGCCACTAATAAAATATATAAAAACATGTGTATAGAGACACACATTTTTCCTGTTGCCTCAAGTGCCATATGACTCAACAGAGAAATGGTCTTTATTTAAAATATTGATATTTGTTCATCATTGATTTGTTTGGATTAATTCTGATTTCTTAAAAAGATATTGCATTAAATTATTATTTATCTTGAATACTGATTTCTTGGCATCCCCTTAAATTTGACACTTGAGGTGAGTACCTCACTTGCCTCACCCTAGTCCTGGCCCTTGCTCAGGGCACACACACAGCTTCTAGAGAAACATCTCTAGACTTTTCTGTACATTGAAGAAAATCCTGATATTGGCTGCCTTATTCTTCAGGGATGTATTGACAGACTTTGACATTTCAAAACTCTCAAAGTGTTATTGCCTTCTTGTTAACTTTAGTCTATCCTAGGCTAGATTAGAAAAACACAGGGCTTTACAAAGATTCGGTGTGAAAAAAAAAAATCTTGCAAAGACCATAGTTGCACTAGTGTAGCTGGACTTGTAACTTTAGTCTGAGACACACTCAAACTAATATTTAAGGGGATCCAGAAGACTGCTGAGGGCCAGTTTACAAGCCGAGTAAATGAGTCTCCTAGGAAAGAGAGAAGGCAGGTGTTCAATTTTCCACAATGTTAATTATTTGACCAATGGTGTCTTTATTGTTTTAATAATAATAGTAAAAAAGCATCAGTGCAAATATATTCTGGGTCATAGAGACAACTACTCTCTACTTATATATTACTAGACACTAGACACCTTTATTTTCCTATACTCCCGTTTGTGTTTTTATAAAAAAAAAACAAAAACAAAAGATGAGAGGAGAGTTAACTGCATAACTGAGGTGTCCATTTTCAAGTGAAGGTCAATGAATGTCCGCAATCCATTTGTAAGAACAAAGCTTCAGTAACAGTTCAAACAGGCAAACAATGTGAAAGAGTGGGATGGATATTGACTCATCACACAGTGCATTGTAGTATCAGCTTGCTGGACAGAAAAGATGCTGTCGAAACAGAGCAATCAGTGTGCCATGTTTAGATTTCAAATGGCAATTTAGTTTCAGGAGCACAACACAAGTTGCACATTGAATTAATATTTTAATTCAAATGTAATGGTTATTGTTGTTTTGCTTCAGTTCCGGTTGTGAATGAGTTTTGTATTATAGTTGTATATGAGACATGAGAATAAACAGTTAATACAAAGCTTTATGTTTGCATACATTGAAGATATATTGTGATAGAAATTATATCAGAGCTTGGCATACATGCAATTCTTTTATTCCTTCAGACAATGGCCATTATGTTACCCAAGTGTAAAATTCTGGGGCTTAAAGCAAGTCTTGGCTTCATAATGGGTACTTGGGAAGGAGAGAGAAGGTGGTTCTTAATCCAGATGAGCTAATAGCTTGTGGCACACAGTCTCTCAGCCATGATGGAAGAGACATTTGGGGGCTCTGAGTCTCCTGGACCCCCTTCAACCATAGCTGCAGCCTTTGCTTAAGGAGGAAACGGATCTGAGCAGCTCTGTAGTTTGTTCACAAAGCATTAGAGTGAAGTTAGAAAGGCTCTTGCTTCCTCCTTACACCAAACAGCCTAATGAGATTGTTAACAACATTGTGAGAATCCATTATCACCGTTACATTTTAGCACGAGGGTGTGTACATGCGGGGGTCTGGGGGATGCGGCAAGCCCACGTGTGGACAGAGTGCAGAATTGTCACTGCCGCTACTTTTCCAAATCCCGGAGCTGTGAATTTGGCTGGTCAGGGTCTGGGCTTCCAGCCAACTGCTAAGCTGTCCAGGTAGATGACAAACTAATTAGGGAACTGTGAACCAATTAGCACTTGGGCTGGGTTGGCTGGTCTGTCTTAAAGATTTCTTCACTGAATGTTTGGCAATAAGACCCAGCTCCATGCCCCCTCCTCCCGCTGTCTAGATGGGTCATCCAATCTGTCTTGGAAAGGGGGGTGCTTTAGCCCTAGAGACATTATTAATGTTCCAAGCAAAGTTTCAGTTCTACAATGTTAGCCTTCCTTTGAAGGTGACAATCATCTCCCGAGAGATGACCATCATGCTTTAGGGCAGGTGGACTGGGCCAACCCTTCCACAGTGAAGAGACAAAGCAAAGCAAGTTCTCCTGGGAGACGGGAAAGTAAATATCTCCCTGACCAACATATTAATCCATATGTCACTGTCACCTCTGATACAGATTCCAGAAATGGGTTTATTTTCTTATCTTCTGAAGCATCCTTGACCTCCCCTTCTGTAGATCATAGACACCTGACCTTGCTGCTCTCCTCCCTGGAAAGCTCTGCCTTTTAACTTCACTGGTGCAGGTCCCCTACACCCATCCTGCCCTGTTGGCTTCTGTTGTCCTATGACTGAGGAGGAGACGGACTCCCCAGAGGGGCATCTTCTGCTTAATTAATGTTTCCTGTTATATTTTAAGAGCTATTCATGCATCTGAGGAAATGGTTTACTTCTGATCAGTAACAACAAATAGTCAAGAAACACATTTCTCATTTGTTTAGCAAGTATGTTATTTTCTTAGTATATAATACCCACTGAGTGGCAATAAAAATTGGGACAAAGGAACAAGGGACTCTGTCCACCACTAGAGTCTTTAATAGGAATGAGTGATTCCTAGGAATCACCTCTGAGCGCCTGAATCTAGATGTTCCCCTGAGTGTGCACCATGGGGGGGGGGTGTCTGTGTGTGCATGAGTGTGTGACCTAGGACCACAGTCTTACTTATGGCATGTCAGCCATTCCATCCTAAATGGAGTCTGACCCCTCCCATTCATAAGGAAAGGTGATTTTAAGAGACCCCCTGTTTGAGAATAGACTTATCATGGTGCTCAGGACAGTGTTTCCTTGGTTCATAGTTTGCATGCATGATAATATGTTTGACCTCCCTTATTCTAGAAGAAACAAATAAACAAAAAATGATGTGTATGGTTCCAATGGTAATTCTCGCACACCTTTGTATCAGCAGCCTCTGCTGTTCTCATCTTAGCACCTTGACATGTCTAGACAAGCCAGGAGAGTTTTGCATGATAGGGAACAGGACATTGGATTGAAGACAAAGAAGCCTCTTGGGATAGGATTTACTCAAAATGTGGTTTATTTCTTTCTCCAGATCCGATCAATTTACTGTGGAACACTGTGCTGATAGAAGGTCTGAAGTGTGTTCCAGATCTTCCATCAAGCATGCTGGACTCCATGCACCACAACTGTCATGGAGGTAGGAGGTGGGGATGGTGACATTTGTAATCTCTGCCTTAAGGACAAGAGAGAGTCAATATAAAAATAAAAGATTGGGCTTCCCTGGTGGCACAGTGGTTGAGAGTCTGCCTGCCAATCAGGGAACACGGGTTTGAGCCCTGGTGTGGGAAGATCCCACATGCCGCGGAGCAACTAGGCCCGTGAGCCACAACTACTGAGCCTGCGCGTCTGGAGCCTGTGCTACGCAACAAGAGAGGCCGCGACAGTGAGAGGCCCGCGCACCACGATGAGGAGTGGCCCCCACTTGCCGCAACTGGAGAAAGCCCTCACACAGAAACGAAGACCCAACACAGCCAAAAATAAAAATTAATTAATTAATTTTAAAAAGATGTCTCTTTTTTTTTTTTTTTTTCGGTACATGGGCCTTTCACTGTTGTGGCCTCTACTGTTGTGGAGCACAGGCTCTGGACACGCAGGCTCAGTGGCCACGGCTCATGGGCCCAGCCGCTCCGTGGCATGTGGGATCTTTCCAGACCGGGGCACGAACCCGTGTCCCCTGCATCGGCAGGCAGGCTCTCAACCACTGTGCCATCAGGGAAGCCCAATGTGCCTCTCTTTAAAAAAAAAAATTAAAAAAAAATAAATAAAAGATTGATTAATGGGTTAGATCTCATAGTTCTTATTCTTCACCGTTCCCTGCATCCACACGTGCACATACCATGGCCTTTTCATAGGTGGAGTACATTCCTCTTACCCTTGACTTTGGACTTGACCATGTGATCTGGTTTGACCAATGACATGTGGGTAGAAGTGAGAGCCTGCTGATTCGGAGACTAGGACTTAAAAGGCCTTATCTATTTCTACTTGCCCTAGTCTGTCTCTGCCCCCACCATGGATGACACATGCCTTGGCTAACACCCTGGTCCCAGGAGGAGGTTGAGAGATAGAGCAGAGCTTCCCCAGCCAAGCTTCTCTAGCCAAGCCTAACCAGATCAACTTAACTCCAGCCACTCTGAGACGTGTAAGTCTTGATAGTTTGTTACACAACAGGAGTCATCAAGACAATCCACAAACAAAAACCTTGGTTACAAAATGAAAGTGTGACTCTGAGTACAGAAGAGTATCATTTCCCCAGTCTAGCATCAAGTGACTTATATCTGAGTCCCAGGGCAAAGGGACTGAAAACAAATACTTGCCAGTAAAATGGCAAGAGGAGTTTTATTAATAAATCATAATAAAGACTCAGAACCTGTTAATGCCAGGCAAAGCAAGGTTTTAGCCCATATTGAAGAATGTAATACTTATGGGGCTGGGTGTAAGGGTGTGGTGGTTTCAAAATATGTCTGTAAATTCTTGACACTCTTACCACCAAAAGGTAGAGTCTAATTCCCTGCTCCCTTGATTACGTGTCAGTCTTAGTATTTAGAAGTGACTTGCTTCTAATAAATATTATATGTTGCTGTGACACCATGTGGCTTCCAAGGCTAGGTCATACAGTTCCAACTCCCTCTCTGTCTCTCTTCCTCTTTCTCCCCCACTGCAGTCACCCCTGCCCTTAGAACCCAGATAACAGGCCATGGGGAAGCCAACTAGCTACATACAAAGACCACATCCAGGAGGTCCAGCCCTAGCTCCAGCGAAGGTTCCATCTAATCCTCAACATTAATTGTCAGAGATGGATGTGAATGACATTCCAGATGATCCCAGCCCCCTGTGATGCTGAGTGGCTCTGAGGTGACCTGTTCTCTGAGCCCTGCTCAAACTGCAGATTCACAAGCAACATGAATGTCATTGCTTAAGTAGCTAGGTTTGATGCCGGAAACTCCATCCCTGTGCACCAGTGTCGAATCAAATCTCAGAGACAGAATTTTGAGAGAAGTAGAAAAGAATAGCTTTATTGCTTTGCCAGGCACAAGAGGACACAGTGAGCTCATGCCCTCAAACACTGTCCCAACCCAGGGAGATTTGGTGAGGAGTTTTATAGCACTGGTTCAAGGCCAGGGTTGCTGACAAGGATCAGGGTGTGTGCAGGGCCTGAATTTCTTTAATCTGGTCTCAGGTGGTCTCCTGATGAGTTTTTGTGGTTCTCAAGGTTATCAAACTGTGACCTTCTCTCTAGAATGAAGAATGCTTCATTAAGTAGTTAACATCTCCATTTGTTGGGGGGGTTTAGTTCTGTAGAAGAGCTCAAATATACTGATATATGTATACCTTGAGGAGGAGCCAGGACCCTGTCCCAAGGCTGCACTCTCGTTTCTTGGCTGCTCCTCCCTTGTCTCTGCATCCCCACCCTTCCCTGATTAGCAACTGTTTGAATCTTCCCTTTGGAACTCAAGGAAGGTCATGGAGACTGAAGCCTATTTCCTACAAACAAGAAATGGGGAGGGGGGCACAGAAGAGCTTCCGTGCCTAGTAGGGAAGACCCACAGGGTCTTGTTCAGTTTTGGGTTTGTGGGTTGATATTTTATGCAGCCACAGGTAACCAGAATGAGGGTGTTTCTTTTTGAGGGATAATATTGGCCTGGGGAGGACACAGCTGTATAAACCAACAAGCTCCATGACTGGACCAAGAAGAAATCACTTTCCAAGGACTTGAGGAGGAGGTGGCCCTGGCAGCTTCAGCGTGGACAGGAGATGCACCCACATTTCTCCATGACTTGAAGGCACCAGGAGCCTGAGCAATGAGAACAAATGCTGTGGAGTAACAGAGAAGTCCATGTGTGCAAGAATCCAAAGACACCCTGGGGGTCCACCCCCAAGTGTGTGTACGGGCTGGCCTTCCCATACTCTGGACTGATGTAGGTCCGTGTGTGTGACCGGCTTCTCCTCCTGGGCTGCCTTGGCCTGGAAAGCCGAGTTTGCCCATTTGTTATGATACTCCTGTTTCCCAAAGCCCTCACATACTTCATCTGTTTAAGTGCTCACATTAACACCTATGAGGTAGGTATTATCATTCCCAGGTCTCGCAGCCTGTAAATGGCAACTCTGACAGGAAATCAAGTCTTGGTTCACTCTCTGGACCACAGCTGCCCTGGCAAATCAAATCTTATTTTTAATGTAAGCCCAGAGAAAGCTTCTTTAATTAGCTCTGAGGTGAATTTTAAACCTTATCCTAAGCCCTCAATGATTCATCCATCCTGTGAGCTCAGAGCACTGCATAGTAAAATCTCATGAATTCAATTTCCATGAATGTAGACTTTGGGGTGGGAACCAGATGGATGGTCTCTCCTTGATAACATAGACACACTTAGTCTGGCCCGTTGAACCAAAGGTTTTGTGTTAAGGCCTTTCTTCAAAATAATCTCTAAGGCATGCACTTTATAAATGGAGGCCACATAAGCCTAAGGCTTGGTGGTGGGTCTGCCTTGGTCTTGCAGGTGTCACCTTCATACCTGCCTGAGGAGCAGGCCTGCCTACAGGTGCTTAAGGTCCTTCTAGCTTGGCCCCTTGACTCTTTTGCACTGTGTGCAAGGTCTTGGTTTGAGGACACTGATTCCTTCTCACTGGCCTCTCCCACCTTGGAGTCTTGCTTCATAGGCAGATCAGCATCTTGGCTGATACAGATTCTGTCTCTAAGGTTCAGGAGAGCTCACACCATGCCTTAATGGCATTGACCACAGACCTAGGTCCCAGATATCTGCCAGGCAGCATGGGCCAATGATTGACTCTGGTTTGGCCTTCCCATAATTATACACCCTGGAGAACACCTGCAGTCAGTCTACAAGTTGGATTGTTTATTAAATAATCACTATTCTACTGGTGAAATTGTGCCTCTGCAGAAATTGAACTTGTGGTGGCAAAGAACAACCCCTATTCCATACTTCCAAATCCTCCTTCCTTAGAATAAGTGTTGTCACTTGAAATTGATGATACACAGTTCAGGGGATGGTCCTTAACTATTTGGAGTGTGAATTGGAGGCAGTTTGCCAACATCTAGCATTTTTTTAAAATGCACATAAACTTTGTTCCAGCAGCTAGACTTTCAGAAACGTATCCTACATCTGGGTGTCATGAAACATCTGAGGAGTCTTATTGTAACTTTGCTTGCAATGATCAAGTATTGGTAACAACCTAAATACCCATCAATGGAAACTAGTTGAATAATTGGTTTCATCAATACATGGGAAAGTGCTCAGTCTTTAAGACATAGTTTCAAGTAAACACAAAGAACAAATGAAAAGAACAATGACATGATTCAGAAAAGTGTGTAAAGTAAAGCACAAAGAGCACACACACAGACATACATGTCAGTCCTACAAAGAAGATTTTGGAAAGATAAAAGAGAAACAACTGTAGTGGTTACATCTGCTATTCTGGAATGGGAAGAAAATTTACTTTCAGGATACTCTTCTTGATGTGTGAAGTTTTATTTAATTTCTTTCTTTCTTTTTTCATGTACATGTATTAATTTTTTAAATTAAAAGAAACCAAAAGCTAAAAACAATATTGACATAGAAAATTTGGTTCAGGATTGTCAATATGTAAGGTATGAAAGCACAGATTTTTCAAAACTGAATCACAGGAAAGTCAAGGGATATTCACACTTTGGAAAACAGATTGCATCCCAGTCCAGGGAATAGGGTTAGGAGTAGGTGAATGAGTCTGATTTGAAGTCTTGAGGCCTGGAGAATGTTGCTGCAAAATTGTTCTTTATATCCTAATTTGGTCATGGTCTTTGGGTTGATCACATTCAATATTTTATCAATGAACCTTTTCTTATATTATAGAGAAATGCTATATAGCACTATTTCCAAATCAGATTTGGGCCACTTTGTTCCAGCTGGTGAAAGCCAAGCTCAAACTGGCATACATGGTGCTGCCTGCTGGTCCATAGCTTTATTTCATAATATTTCCCACTTTCATGAAAAATACCATCTTTGTTTTCATTTACTTTTTTTTGAGACTATGATTGGAATTTTACGGCTCAAAGTTTTCCAGGGTGAAAATTTAGGTGTAGTCCAGGGGAAGAGAGCAGCTGCCAAGATCCTTGCCTCCTCTCCTCCTCCAAACCCCATTTTCTTCCAGGACCCCCCTCTTATTCTTCCCACTTCAGTTGGAAAAATTTAACATTTTACTTACCTTGGGATTTGGGGTAAATTTTTATTGGAAAGATTGAATGCCGCTACTCAAACACATTTGGAAAATAGTCTTTTATTGCAGTTTGCACATAATGTTGTTTCAAAATAAATAGAACCCAGACAAATTCAGAAGCTAATGCTAGTGCTGAAAATGAGACTTTCCTAAATGTAATATAATTGAGATAAAGATGGCAATCGTTGGGCTTGAAAAGAGGTGACAATTTGAACAAAAGAAATATGAGGTAGGGTTGAGCACAGGGATTTTAGAGCCAGAATGTCTGGTTTGGATTCCAGTGCTGCTAGTTACTAGTGATGGGACCTTAGGAAATCACTTACACTTTCTGCCCTCTTGTTCTCAAATATACAACATAGAAATGATCATTGTGGTAGCGACAACCGTAGCTTTGTTGTGTAATTAAATCAAATACCTGAAGGGCTTAGGCAATGCCCCACGCACAGTAAGCGTTATATAAACATTGGCTCTTGTCCTTACCTTCCTCATTTGGCTTAATGCCATGTTCAAGTGTGAATCGGCATGAAATATTGGAAACATTTAATTATTTGGAATCTTGTGATATGTTTTGGCTTTGGGGGAATTCAATCACTCTTAGGATATGGAAACAGATTATTCAACTTCTAAACATTTGAATTCCATACACATTGTTCAGGAACACACTAAACAAGACCAGTGAAGCCGTTCTGTCCAAATATCTTGGTAAGTGTTTTTAAATTTATTTATTTATTTATTTATTTATTTATTTATTTTTGGCTGCTTTGGGTCCTTGTTGCTGCATGCAGGCTTTCCCTAGCTGCCGCGAGCAGGAGCTACTCTTGTTGCAGTGCGAGTGCTTCTCATTGCAGTGGCTTCCCTTGTTGCAGAGCATGGGCTGTAGACACGTGGGCTTCAGTAGTTGTGGCACGTGGGCTCAGTAGTTGTGGCTCGTGGGCTCTAGAGTGCAGGCTCAGTAGTTGTGGCACACAGGCTTAGTTGCTCCACGGCGTGTGGAATCTTCCCAGACCAGGGCTCGAACCCGTGTCTCCTGCATTGGCAGGCGGATTCTCAACCACTGAGCCACCAGGGAAGCCCTCTTGGTAAACTTTAGTTGTAATCAACATGCAGTGAGGTCTACAAATCAATTGTTCAGATTGATGAAATTTTACATATGCAGACACCTGTGTAACCACCACTCAGACCACAATGGAGAATGTTTCTAGCAGCCCCGAAACACCTGCTCCTTCCCAATCAATACCATCCATACAGGGAACTCTCTGACCTCTAGCCATATTTAGCCTTCTCTGTTCTTAAACTTCATCTAAATGAACCATTCAGTGTGCCGTCTTTTTGTCTGGCTCCTTTCCCTCAGCATATCTGTGTGGCTCGCCTATGTCAGTGTGTGTCTCAGCTGGTCCATGGTGTGGATATACCACAATAATTTCATCTGTTCTGTGGTCGACCTTAGGGTTGTTTCCAGTTTTTGGCTTTTTGAATTAAACAGTTTTGAGTATTCTCGTTTGTGTTTTTGGTGAACCTCAGCCCTCATCTTTCTTGGGTATATTTCTAGGAATGGAATTGCTGGGCCATGGGAAGGCTTTAGTTTGGTTCAGTATATAGAGCTGACCAATTTTTTCTTAGCATCTCCTAAAGCAAGTTAGGCCATTCTCATCCCAGAATGGAGGTCAACCTTCCTGCAGCATCGTGGCATGCTGGGCTGTTCTGTGGATAAATTCACTGAGCAAAGAATCCTTAAGCACCCAGGGGAGCATTGCACTAACTGACAGAGGGGGTCCAAGAACAGACATCTGAGCTGGAGACCCTCAGACCTCAGGCTTCACTTCTGCAGTTTCTATGGAGCAAGGCTTCTTCTGGCAGGCCAGGCCCCCTGCCTTCAGGGACGCCTCAGGCAGTGAGGGTGCACCTCTCCCTCCTGGCAAGGTGAAGTCCCACATTTCTGAGCCAGGCAGATGAATCATTTGTGAATTTATGACAGAAAAAATACTCTTTAAACAGAGTCTTCCCTGATTATTGGAGCAAACTTGACTACTAGAAACTGCTTCTCTACATCAGCTCCTTGGTAACAGAGGTAAAAGTTTCTCGCTTTGCCTAACCCCCGATGGTCGTGTTTCTTGCTCTACAAGGGACTGGACAAATGCATGGTGAGTGCAGTGGAAGTGATCGCTCCTCCTTTTAAAGGTCTCCTCAATACTGCTTGTCATCCACACAGTGCAGACTTCAGGATCATCCTCTCTCCTCCTACCTAATCCTCATGGCTTTTTTCCTCTATTCATCTTGTTTGGAACTAGACACATGGTATGGAATAAGAAGAATAGTGGTTAAAGCACAAATTCAGGGGCCATATACCTACATTCAAAACCCTGTTTCTGTTCCTTAATAGCCATGGGGTCTTCATCACATACCTGCACTGTATGTAAGTTTCCTTGTGTGAGTAAATAGGTTAATAGGCATAGAAGAGCTCAAAACTATGCTAGGCTAAGTCCTATATAATTAGGACTAATTATTATTTAAGAGCCCAGAGAGGACGCAGTGTTCCCACCACATGCCTGCACTGGTAAGCATCATGAAAAACAAACAAAATAAAAATAACAAAAATTCTTTGTTACTCTGATAAAAAACTTATAATCTACTTTAATTTGCATTCATTTTATGAACAATAAGATTAAACATATGTTCATGATCTTTTTTTTAAATTTTTATTTTATACTGTAGTATAGTTGATACACAATGTTGTGTTAGTTTCAGGTATACAGCAAAGTGATTCAATTTTACATATTTATATTCTTTTTCAGATTCTTTTCCATTATAGGTTATTATGAGATACTGAGTATAGTTCCCTTGCTATACAGTAGGTCCTTGTTTGTTATCTATTTTATATATAGTAGTGTGTATAAATTAATCTCAAACTCCTAATTTATCTCCACACCTCTTCCCCTTTGGTAACCGTAAGTTTGTCTTCTATGTCTGTGAATCTATTTCTGTTTTGTAAATAAGTTTATTTGTATCATCTTTTCAGATTCCACATGTAAGCGATATCATATGATATTTGTCTTTCTCTGTCTGACTTACTTCATTTAGTATGATAATCTCTCGGCCCATCCATGTTGCTGCAAATGGCATTATTTCCTTCCTTCTTATGGCTGAGTAATATATATATGTACTCAGTGGAATGTTATTCATTTTGTTTTTTTATTTTAACTTTTAAAGCCATATAGAATTTATATTCTTTTATGGCAAAAGTTAGGAAGCAAACTTATATTTTTTTAATTGTTTAGCCAGTTGCTCTCTGAACTGTGGTTAAGATCCACTGATACAAAACCTCACCAGTTCTTTGAACAGTGGTGCCCATGGCTTATCTCAGGCTGGTCCACCTTCTCTTTCTTCTTCCCTCCTGTCACTCACATCCCTTCCTCCTGGGCTCTATCTTCATGCAACTCTCCTCCATTCCTGGGGCTTGTTTAGGTCTTTACACCATTGTACACAACTGCAATGACTTCCTTCACTCTCCACCCTCATCAAACACTTTCTGCTAGGAAAATGAGACATCTTTTAAGATCCAGGGAAGGTGCCACCTCCGTTGTGCATCCTTTAATGCTGTAGAAAATAACCTCCTCTTTGGGCTGCAAGCTCTTCATGAGCAGTGGTCCAATCATGATCATGTCTGTATCTTCAGCTCCTCTGGTAAAAGGCAGATGCTAGAATAAAGTCCCTTCAGTGAATGAATTAATGATTGACATCTAAGCAAAGCATCATGCCTGTAGAGGTAAGCCTCAACAGGGACATTTATTGGTTCTCTTCCCAGCACTCAGGACTGGCTTCTCCTCCTAGAGTGCACTGATTGCCAACAGGGAACTCACCCTTCTCCCATCCCCCCACTGTGCATGTGTGATGAGATTGACAGTCAACCCAGAATGTGTAATTGACTTAGGACAACCAGCCCACTCTGGTCACAGTGATAACTTCAAGACCCAGCGTGTAACCTGGCCAGCATCCTTAGCCCAAGGGGACATGTTCTGAGGTCTCAAGGAGAGGACAGCCTGTTTCTTCAGAGGATGAAATTGAAAGGTGCCTCCCTCCTTCCCCCCCAGCACACACTGGATGTGAAAGAGGAAGGAGGTAAACCTCAGAAGCTGTCGGTGGTCCTCAGCAGACCTAAATAAGAGCTTTTCAGAAAATGTTGCCCAGCCAAGCACAGCCAAGAAATGATGAGATAGAACCCTATTCTTTAATATAACATTTAAATCCTAGATGGTACTGCACCAAAAGTGGATTCCCTTGAACCACTGAGTTACATGAGCCTTTGAATTCCCCTTGTCATTTAAGCTACCCTGAGTTGAGGTTTATCTTAATTGTAACCATCAAAGCAAGATATGGTCAATTAATGCTGTAAGGACTAAAGCTAACCATCACCAACCACAGAAACTAACACTTCTAGACAGCTTTCTAGATACCAGGTCACTGTTAGCAAAGCAATTACCCATGTATTTTATTAGTTGTTTCTATAGATTAAACGTTTGTGTCCCCCCCAAATTAATAAGTTGAAACCTAACCCCCAAGGGATGATATCAGAAAGTGGGGCCTTTGGGAGCTGATTAGGTCATGAAGATGGAGCCCTCACGAATAGGATTAAATCGTGTTCTTTTATAAAAGAGATCCCACAGAGCTCCTTAGCCCCTTCTACCAAATGAGGACACTGAGAAGGCACCGTCTACAAACCCAAAAGTGGGTTCTCACCAGACACTGAATCGTGCACTTCCCAGCCTCCAGAAGCATGAGAAAAAGTGTTCCTTTTTGCTGTTTAAAAGCCACCCAGGTTATAGTTTGTGTTATAGCATTCTGAAGAGTCTAAGACAGTTGCTTTGAATTCTGTGACATTCCTAGCCTAGTTCATGGCACAGAGTAGCCCTCAATAAACAATAATTTCCATAACTTCACTTTTACCCAATACCCTTCAGGCATAAAAATCAACAATTTGATTTAGGATAATAAAGTAACCACTTACAAGCACGAACTGTCATCCTTAACTTTAGAGAATTCATGGAGAATTCATAGAGAATTCAAGGCATCAGATGGAAGCTATAAAAAAGTCGCATACCCCAGCTGGATGCAAAAGTGAAACACCAAGTGATCCTTTTTGGAGAAATACAAATAGTCACAGCCCTGGGAGATAGAGCACAGTCACATCTCACCAATGGTGGTCCAGCCCATAACTGACCTGGAGAGATAGTGCTGGAAAGTCAATCATTGGACCTGGCCTTGTGGGCCTTCTATTCTAGTGGAGAAACTAAACAATGAAGCTACATGTGGTCATTTAACTTGTAATAAACTGTGTTCTTAGGGATGCTTCAGTAGAGAGTGGTCATGGGAGGCCTCTCACAATGGATGGCTTGTCAGTTGAGATATAAGGTGTGAGAAAGGGTCAGCCAGGCAGAGGACACGAGGAAGAAGAGTCCAGGTGTCTGGGCCAACATGTATAAAGGCTTCAACTGAGACATGGAAGAAAGAGACGCACAAAATTCCATCGGCCTCCAGAGAGGACAGACATGGCAGTTTACAACTAGTGAGAGCAGGGATGTGGTTATGGAGAGACTTGTGAAAGATCAAAGGTGGGGACCCCCAAGGACAGGGGTGTAGCTGGGACTGATGAATGCTTTAAACCTGTGCCAACAGTGACCACAGAGAGGGCTGAGGCCACTGACACCAGCATGACCCTGGCTTGGCAGATACTGACATTCCTTTACTATGTGGTTCCCACAGTGCTGGGGCTATTCATTAGGAATGAGCATTATTAGTGACCAGACTCAGGGGAGGGAAGAGGCCACATATGCAGAAAGTGGGAGGAAATAAGGCAAGTGGGAGAACAGGAGGGCAGACCACATCACGGTGCTAGGGTCACAGGGTCAAGGGTGTGGGGTCCTCTGGTTCAGAGGCATTGAGTTAAACCATGGGTGCTTGAACCTAGGGACCCACTGTTGCTCCTGAGAAAGGAAGTGTCGGGATAGTGGGGCAGGGGACATTGGGTTGGGGTCATTTCTTATTGTGAGGGCCTCACTTGCCTCCTCTAAGAGGTGCAGACAGTGTTTAGGGGTACCACCTCAGCCTGGGTATGATACTGGTCCCCAGAGAACTAAGTATATTTCAATTACACTAATACTTTGCAAGAAGCTACTGTGTTCCAGGTACTGCAGCAAACAGTGCCTCTATATTGAGTGAGTATATAATGTGTTATCAAACCTGAGATAATTTTTTTCTTTCTTTTTTTTTTTTTGGCCATGTCACATGTGGGATCTTCTCAGTTCCCCAGCCAGGGTTTGAGCCCGTGCCCCCTGCAGTGGAAGCACGGATTCTTAACCACTGGACCGGCAGGGAAGTCCCGAACCTGGGACTTTTAAGAATGATAGGGAGTGGGATAATTTCTAAACCCACTGGAGTTCCGGGACAACTGACAATTACTAGGTAAACTGGGTGAATGGTGGCCTTGTATATACCTCCCTGCCCTTAGGGTGGTGGTGTTTGTTGACGGACTTAATGTGTGATGGGTGTTAAAAATTGTTTGCTATCATCTTGTCCGTTAAGAGGTGAGCAAATGGCAGAATTGGAGAGTCAAGAATATACTGGGGGGCCTAGACTTAGATACTCCTTGATTCATATTCTGCCACCACTGTTTACTCTGAGTTGTTTCACCTCTCTGAGCCTCAGTTTCTCTGGGAATATTGATTTTGATACCTCGTTTGCCAGGTGTTATGAGTTTGAAATGAAATAATGTGTACAAAGGGGTTAACATGGTGCCTGGTACATAATAAGCAGCAATAAATGTTAATTTACAGGATTAATTCTCAGGGATGGAGAGTGACCAATAAAAAGTTGCATCAAGACTTTGTCAAACACACCTTCAACAGAGTTGTGTCGCCCATCCCTAGGACCTGGTAGATACTCTCATTTGCAAAGGACATGCACACACACACATACACCGCTCCCCAGAGCATTGTCCCCCCTGTTCCCCAGGGGAGAAGTCCTGATCCACTTTCCCTCCTAGGAGGCTGAGTGGAGAAGGCAAGGGGAGATCCGAGGTACACATAAGCTCCAATTCAATCTTTCCAATCACTAGGGATTACTCACCACCAAGTGACAGATGAGAAGAATTTAGTAATTTGAAGGGCTGGGCAAAGAACACATATTCTAACATGTTGCCATCGCTGGTTTGGAATTACTGAGCATTGCTCATTTCAGCATTCAGTGAATTGTGCTGTCCTGAACTGAGGTTGGCAGTTCTGAGGAAGTCCTGAGATTCACCCAGAAGCTGAGACTCAACTCCAGGGATTCATACCTTAGCTGGGTTTCGGATCATGGCTGTTGGCTTCTGAGCTTTTCCAGCATCTATATAGCCATTCCCTACCTATTTCCTGTCTTCAGTACTTAGCATAGTTTCTGTTTCTTGGTCCAACCACAGAATGGAATAAATATGACAAGAATGCTAGGCAGGAGGTATATGAAACACTGGAAGGGGTACAAGATGTTTTCTTTGGGTACCAGCAGATCAGCGGAAGCTAAACTGAAAAGAGGTGACATTCAAATAAGACCTTGGAGGATGAGTATGAGCAGGGAGTTTAAGGAACAGAGAGAAGGAGGGGCATTAACACCAGAGGAATGATATGAACACATGTATGGAGATAAGGTGTGTCTGGCAGATAGACCAATGTGTATACATGGGTAAATTTTTTTTTAATTTTTAATTTTATACTGGAGTATAGTTGATTTACAATGTGTTAGTTTCAGGTGTACAGCAAAGTAACTCAGTTATACATATACAGATATCTATTCCTTTTCAAATTATTTTCCCATTTAGGTTATTACAGAATATTGAGTAGCATTCCCTGTGCTATACAGTAGATCCTTGTTAGTTATCTGTTATAAATATAGTAGTGTGTATATGTTAATGCCAAACTCCTGATTTATCCCTCCCCCCACTTTTAGCCTTTGGTAACCATACGTTTTTTTTCTAAGTCTGTGAGTCTGTTTCTGCTTTGTAATTAAGTTTGTGTGTATCATTTTTTTAGATTTCACATGTAAGCAATATCATATGACATTTGTCTTTCTCTGTCTGACTTCCTTTGCTCAGGCAGCTCAATATCAAAAAAACAAACAACCCAATCAAGAAACGGGCAGAAGGGTTTCCCTGGTGGCGCAGTGGTTGAGAGTCCACCTGCCGATACAGGGGACACGGGTTCGTGCCCCGGTCTGGGAAGATCCCACATGCTGCGGAACAGCTGGGCCTGTGAGCCATGGCCACTGAGCCTGCGCGTCTGGAGCCTGTGCTCCACAACGGGAGAGGCCACAACAGTGAGAGGCCCACGTACCGAAAAAAAAAAAAAAAAAAAGAAAGAAACGGGTAGAAAACCTAAAGAGACATTTCTCCAAAGAAGACATACAGATGGCCAAGAGGTACATGAAAATATGTGTAACCAGTAGGATGTTGTCAAAATTAGAGTAGCCTTTTTATAGTGAGGTTATAAAATACTGCTTGTACTTGATTCTCTCTTGGCCCACTAGCTGTGGAGAAACCAACAGCCCCACCATGAGGACACTTGACAGCCCCATGGAGAGGGCTGCTGGCTGAGGAACAGAGACCTCCTGCCAATAACCAGCACTAACTTGTAAGCAGGTAAGGGAGACACTTTGGAAGTGGATTTCCCAACCCAGTCAAGTCTTCAGATGAAGGCAGTCATGAACAGTAGCCTAATTGCTACTTTGGGAGCCAGAATCACCCAGCTAACCCTCTCTTGGATTCACAGAAACAGTGTGAGATAATAAGTGTTTAATGTTTGAAGATGCTATGTTTTGGGATAATTTGTTATGCAGCATAGGTAACTAATACATAGACCACCAAATTTACCTCTATGTAACAGGGTAGAAAAAAATATGACTCCATGTTGGATCTGTTTCTTTTACTTTGACCTTTGCTTTCCATTGCTTTTGTTCTGTTTATAACTATAAGCATACATAGTGGCCTTCCTCTGGGAACCCTGCTTCTCTGCCTGAATATTAAACTAGAGTGCCTTTGTTCAGCTCACAGGGAAACACCCTGACCCTGCCCACCTGTGAATGACTGCAGAAAAGAAGAAATTAACACACCCCCTCTCTGAGGCTGGCCCAAATCAGGAGATATTTTGCAAGACTTATGACTTTTTACTTTACTTCCTCACCTCCTCCCCCTCTCCATTCTATAAAAGAAATTAGCATCCAGACCCTGATAAGATGGTACTCTAAGATGTTAGTCCACCATCTTCTTGGATGCCTGGCTTTCCAAATAAAGCTGCTATTCCTTGTGTCAGCACCTCGTCTCCTGATTTATTGGCCTGTTGTACTTCCAGCAGAGTGAGAGCTTGGACTCGGTAACATCTACTTTGAACTCTAAATCAGAATAGTCCTATGCTATGTTTTTTTTGTTTAGAGCTGCCACACAAAGGGACCTTCATCATGGATGACATTGCTGCAATAAATACAAGAACCCCCAAAGTGGCATATTCGAGGGACATGTGTCATGAGGCAACCTGGACCCTAGATGTTTGTCAATGTGGCTCCACATCTTTGCTTTTCCCTGCACAGACTACACCCTCCTCTGTGCAGGCCACTTCCTTTGGAAGGCTGTAGGTTTCTTCTTCCTTATAACTCTAGTTGGCATATGGTTTGTATAGCAACACTGGCTTTAGCCTTGTATGACCTTATTAACTGAGAGTCAGTCCCAATCTTACAGCTTATTTCATGAGGCTCAATTCATTTCCCAAGAGTAAAGATGACTGGCTCCACCTGAGTCAGGTACCTGCCCATGAACTTTGCAGGTGGGACCCAGAAGCAGAGTCACCCAGTACGATCATGGCTATCCTGGTCTCTCTTTTAGGATGGAATAGGAGATCCATTTCCAAATGGGGTTATGGAATCTGGCAAGTACTTCAAACGTGTCTAGCATATGTAGCCCCAATTAAGAGTTTCTGAGAAAGCCTGCTGTGAGATCAAGATCACACACTCTCTCCACTTTTATTAACTCACTGGGGTGTGAAGCACACTCTTCTGAATGAGAAGAGACAGGAAACGTCCTCCTCCACATGACAAAAGCCTGTTGGCAACAAGGCATTAGGCTTCATGACTCAAGCCCATAGTTCTACAAAAGCAATTCCAAACTCTCCAAAGCAATTATACATCATATGATATCATCAGAATAAAATAAACATAAATCCCAGGATTAATATGAAGGCATAAACAACTGCTGACAGCCTATAAATTGTATTAGGAATACTTTGATAAACTCCTAGTTTTCTATACTTCCTTCATCCTCATGACAATAACTGTTGAGATTCAGCACATGCTGGGGACATATGTGGTAAGTATCTTGGTGGCAGGGGGGAGTAAGGAAGGTTGGGAATTAAAAAAAAACAGAGAAAGAAAAAAGAAAAAGAAACAGAAAGCAGGAGAAGTGGATGGATGAATAATGACTTTAAGGAAGTGGGTCAGGGGGCCCTGAAGAAGTCCATCTCCGGAGGCCAAGGAACCCCCTTTCTCCCCTATGACCTCTCTATAAAAGGACGTGGCTGGCGGTGTCTTCATGACTTTGCTCTTTGTACTTCCCCTCCAGCCCTCAGCAAAAAGGAGGCAATTCTGAATGGGTTATTTCTTCCAGAAACATTCACTGAACATCCATGGGCTGAAGGGTCACGATCTCGTGCAACTCAAAGACTGATGCAGGAGATAGTTGAGCAGACAATTAAAGTTCAATGAGACTGTTGCTATATAATGAGTATTTTTAGGAAAAATTAAATGTGTGCCCAGGGATGTGGGGAGAGCTCTCAATTCTGTTGTTTTGACTCATGGAAGGGGCATTGTTAAGGGCATTGAATTGTGTCCCCTTAAATTCATAGTTGAAGTCCCAAACCCCAGTACCTCACAAGGTGACCTATTTGGAAATAGGGTCATTGCAGGTATAATCAGTTAAAATGAAGTCATTAGGATGGAACTTAATCCAATGTGACTGAAGTCTTTATATAAAGGGGGAAATTTGGACACAGTGACATGTATACGGGGAGAATGCCGAGTGAAGATGAAGGCAGAGATTGGGGTGCTGCTTCTAAAAGTCAAGGTGTGCCAAACATTGCCAGTGAACCACCAGAAGCTAGGGCAGAGATATGGATCATATTCTTCCTTAACCTTCAGAAAAAAACCAGCCCTGCTGACAGAAGACCTTGATTTTGGACTCTAGCCTCCAAAACTGTGAGAGAATAAATTTCTGTTGTTTCAGCCAACCGATTTGTGGTAATTTGTTATGGCAGCCCTAGCAAACTAACATAAGCTTTTTATAGGTTCTAAAGATTAAAAGAGGGAAGGTCCTCCAGGTTTAGAGGCCAGAATAGGGATGCAGTTGCTTGAAGAAAATCAGCTTTCAGGAACATGGCAAGATGCCTTGTGTTGCTGAAGGGAATGGTAGACAGTGGTATGAAGTATGGCTGTAGAGAAAGACCAGGGGGTTGTAAAGTGATGCTTTCTGAGTTTGCAACACATTATTATAAAACCTGATGTAGAAAGAGGGATAGAGGCATTGAAATAGTTTGAGGGCTGCCCTGAGATGTGTCCACAGCATGCCTTGTATTAACAGATATTCAAAAGCTATTTGTTAGTGAATGGGCAAGCTTTGGCTACTTCAGTGCAAATAAGCAAGACTTGGAGCCCTGGCATATCCAGCCTCTGTCTCCATCCAGGTAGCCTCCTGCATGAATGTTGCTTTTGCTTCCTAATCCCCAAATGAAAGAAGAGCCCTAAAAGTAGAACCCTACAGTTATTCCTGGAATGAAACAACCAGTGTTAGCGCAGGAGGGTGTGAGTCCCTCTGCTTCTGTTTCTCCCAAGCTCCTCTGCCTTTCAACCTCACCCATTGGAACTATGGGTTGTCCAAGTTCACTCTAATCTCAATCATATGTTTTGACACTTAGAGAAAAGTGTAGGATGTGTTGAGAAGCCAGAAATGGTAACTAGAAGGGGGGGAAAGAGTGACCAGCAACTTGGAACTGCTCTCTTACAAGGATTGGATTTGTCCACCAATAGCATTGTGGTGGGAGCCAGAGGGGGGCAGCCTTGTAGCAAAATGCCCCGAGTTAAATGCATTCACTTCTTTCCCTTGCAACTTAGAAGGCAGCTAATTTACACGCTACCTCCTATTAGTTTTGGGGAAAAAACATAGCTAACAATAAGGAAGAGAATGCCATCTCTTTCTTCAGCCTAAACATGCCTGCTCTGGTGGTGAATGGTTGATCTCTAAGCTTGCTGTTTTCAGGCTATAAAAGCTGTTTATGTCACTCTATAAAAGAACATTTGAACTTATTTAGCTATCTGAGTTGAAATGTTTGGGGGAAATTAAAATGCAATGGGAATTAACAAAGTGAAGCTGTAACCTGATTGGTGAGGGCTGCAAGGTTTGCATAGAAACTTACTTCATTTGGAATTCCTCCTCCCTGCACCCCATGCACCCAGAGCAGCCCCCATGCACAGGAGATGTATGAGCTAGGCAGCACTCCAATAGCAGCCATCATTTCAACAAAGCTCTCCAAGGCACTCATTTCTCGTGCACTGTTGTGATCCACATTCACTGGGGACCCTTTGGCTCTTAAAAAGCTGCGGCTGCCCAGAGGAGGTGACAAGACGTTGACAAATCTGTGTTGTTTTTCTCCTAAAAACTGTGAGTCTGTGCGAGTGCCCTAGGTAGAAATGTGCTTCCCCCACATCGAGTGTGCCTCTGTTTTGCTTGCTCTGGGACTGTGAGGCCCGAAGTTCTGAGAGATTAGCTAAGTACCCATGCTGCCTTCTCCCTAAAGAGTGCTCACCCCACTGGCCAGCCACCAGGATGCTGGCCTGGATATCTTACCGGAAAGGTTAAAGCATCTTCGAGACAGGCTGATCATGGACCAATTTGCCCAGCACAGTATCCTCTTGGTGTACTTTTAAGGGTGCCCCCTTCAGGCTCCAGAATGTCCTGGTTTAGATCCTATATCATATCATCGATCTATTCGTAGAAGTCTGTTCATGCTTTTTCAGATGCATTTTGTGCCCACCTTGGGGGGATATGGGAGCTTAGAGACTCAGATGAGTTTGAGCGAAGCGTTCTCTTGGTTTAGGTTCCCATAAGGGCAGAACTGAGTCAAGGAATTGGGTGCAAGTGGTGTATTTATGAGGTGCAGAAAACACCTGTAGGGGAACAGGGGAGTAAGAAAAAGGGACAGCAGCCAAAAAAGGTGTGCTAGCAAACCACACTGTGGGCACCTGGAGCTTAATTCTCTTGAGGACATGCTGGCAGACAATGAATGCCCCAGAATTCTTCCATGCATGGGGGAAGAAGGCTCCCAGGGGTGTTTTTCTCGCACTTCTTGTCTGCCTTCAGGAGGGCAAGGCAGCCTTCAGCTGCTTTGGAGAAAATCTATAAGCAGAGTTACGGACACTGGTGCATATTCTGAGCAAATTGAAGGAATATGGCTCAAGGCATATGGGCAGGCACTGATATTATCGGCTACAGGAGGAAAAGATGAAATAGAGAAAGAAAACACGAATGTTGTGGAGTACCCACATTTTTTCTGATGTTTCAGAATTTAGCTTGATAGACACGTACACTCCTTTAGTGGCTCTTTCATCCTAATAGTGATATTATTTTAAGTACAACGTGTCTTGTATGTCTCTCCTACAAAACTGTGATCTCCATAAGGAAGACCACATTCATTGTCTTCACCATGTTCCTTCAATGTAGAGTGATAATATTTGCTAAATGAATTAATAAATGAAAGAATTGTGCTAATTCCTTTCATATACTTTATCACTCTATATTTTCCACTCCATTTAGGAGGTATACATTATTATCTCCAACTTGTGGGTAAGGAAACAAGAAGAAACTTTCCCCAATATCACATTGCTAAGTTCAAAGTTCAAATCCAGGTTTGTCTAACCTGTAAGCTCACCCTCTTCCAGCATAATCTTCCCATAAAGGGGAAATATTGATACACTAAGTCCCCTACATATGAACCTTCAAGTTCCAAACTTTCAAAGATGTGAACGTGTGTTCACATGTCCAATCACGTAAGTTAGTTCACATGTCTGGCTACATTGTCACGTGTGTGCATCTTCTACAAGTGGTTGTGCTTTTGTGTACTTTACTGTACTGTACTGTATAGAGTACAGTATCTTTATGTCAAGCCAAGGATGTCCAGAAGCAAGCGTAAAAGCAGAGGTGATGTAGCTGATACTACTGTACTTTTCAAGGCATTGTACTATAAGATTAAAAATGTTTTCTGGGTTTCCCTGGTGGCGCAGTGGTTGAGAGTCTGCTTGCCGATGCAGGGGACATGGGTTCGTGCCCCGGTCCGGCTGGGCCCGTGAGCCATGGCTGCTGAGCCTGCGTGTCCGGAGCCTGTGCTCCGCAACGGGAGAGGCCACAACAGTGAGAGACCCGTGAACCGCAAAAAAAAAAAAAAAAAAAAAAATGTTTTCTTTATATTTTGTGTTTGTTTGCATTTTACGTGTTATTTGTGTGAAAAGTATTATAAACCTATTACAGTACAGTACCATATAGCTGATTGTGTTAGTTGGGTACCTAAGCTAACTTTTTTGGATGTATGAACAAATTGGACTTACGAATGCACTCTCAGAACAGAACTCGTTCATATGTAGGGGACTTACCATACATAAAGATCTTCCCGCTTCTGCTGGCCTCTGTATTTCAGTAAGCAGTGTAACAAATCCCCAGATGCTGCCTAATCCTAGTTCGCATTGCCTCCCATTCTCTTGGCCCCTCGTTCAATTTATCTTCCTATTTCAGAATATGTCAGACTCAAGCCTGCTCTAACTACTTGAAGTCTTAGCCTGGAAAAGGAACATTTTTTTGTTTAAACCTTCAGGTAATTGAAAAAAAGCCAAAGTTTCAGAAACTAATGCCTACCTTTCCCTTGAGTGATTCTCCTCATCAAAGAAGTAAAGGCATTTCAGGATATGTGACATCATTATTTTTTTTTCTTCATTGTTCAAAGTCTGGTCATGATTCGATGGGGAGGGGAGACCCCAGTGTTGGGCTGATAAATGTTCAATAACCAGCTCTGTTGGAAAACCCAACCAACCAACCAACCTTTATGTTCAGCATATGCAAATTTCCATGGTGTTGATTTTCCCACTATGGCCAATTTCAAACTACCCACGTAAAATCATTGAATGCCTATGTCAGGAATAGATGAACAGCAGCACATTAGTTTATAGTATTTCCACCACATGAATACAATAGATGTAAATAACCTCACATGCATAAATAATGGTAAAACAGTGAATAATTAGAAAGCAATGAATTTTGAGTATTTATTATCTTTATTTTTAATGCAACTTTTTTCATTGTGATTTATTAATTTAATTTTTAATAATGGCTGTGTCTAACAACTGGTACCAAAAAATCTGAAAGTTTAACAAGCAGCTCTCGTGACCTGGTGTAAGCTGACTACAGCACACCATTTTGGAGACTCTTTCTTGAACAGGTACTTCCTTTCGTAGACTCTGCTCAGATCTTTGTCCTAAGTCCATAAGAGGAAGGGGAAATTGGTCAATGACATAATTTAAGATTCTGGCTGAACAGCTAGAGTGAGAACCAACTATCTTCTTGATGTTATCAAAGTCTGAGACCCTTTTTGTATAAGTTAGTGTTTGCCACGACCCCCATCCCTGACCTGCCCTTTGGTATCCTGTGTGTCCAGAGGCTGACACCTGAGTACTGTTCATGTTGTCTTGCTTCTGCTTGAGCTCAGCCGAAAGGATGCAAGACAAATGAAGGCAGAAGAAGAGAAAATTAGGAGGATAGTGTATATACATATAACCACTCTCTTTCTGCCTCATGGCAGTTCTGACATGAGCCTTATATGACTCCTCTTGGGCAGCCATTTCCCATGGCTCTCCCTGGACCAGTCCCAACTTCCTCCTCTTGGCTTCCTCTGTAGCTGTGACTGTTCCTGGGTTGCTTCATCAACCTCAGTCCACATCTGTGTAAATAGTCCTTTTATTAAACTATTTTCAGCTAACTCCTTTGCAGTGTGCCTTGTATGTTACCCACACTCTATATGATATACTAAGTACATTTATCCAGTGATATATCCTGCTGCATTGGTCTGTAGGAAACCTAGTAGCCTGATTCCTCATATGGGGGAACACTTTTCTATGTGATATTTTCATTGTGACCACCCCATCACATCCAGGAGTTCCTGAATATCATTCTCTCTGCCCAGTTACCAGCCATAAGTAGGGAAAAGGGGGTGGAGTCAACTACCTTCTCCAATATAGAGTTTCCTTTTCCCCCACATGCAACTTCATCCACTCAGGTGGGCATACCATCAAGTCACCTTGACTCGTCAGCTGAGCATGACTCATGCATGCTTTGCTCTGAGAGCCAGGCCTCAGCTCCAGTGTCAGATACAGTCTGTCCTACGGGACCTGTAAAGAAACCAGGCACCTGCTAAGGGCATTTCATAGTTCCTATCCTGTTCTTCTGGCACCACTATTCTCTCTGGGTCCTTGCCTTGCTCTTATGCACAACTTTCTCCAGCCTGACATCTTTCTTGGCCCAATGTCCCATCCCCATGCATGAATTTAGTTGTCAGAACTTCCTAGAATCAATAATAGGTCATCAGACTGATATGAATTGAGTGTGTACCATGCACCATACACTGTGCTAAGGATTTCACGTGTACAGACTCCTCTACCATGGAAAGAATTCAATGATACTGGCCCTTTCATTATCTCACCCCTCCAATCTATTACTTACCAATCATGCAGGCCATTTGTCTGTTTACACTCAGATGCATTCCTTACCCTTTTCTCCACCTGCTCTGTGTTACAGGGAACTACATTTCCAGGCTCCCTTGACTGTTAGCTTCTGGAAAGTCACTGCCAGTGAAAGAACTTGGCAGGAGATAGAAGGACAGGAAAAAGGTAAGGTTCTCCCTCTCTCCACCTGGGGCCTCATCTCTGCAGCAACTGTGCTTCTGTTGTGGCACCAGCTCCCTCTGGACAGCCCGTTCCTTAATGGTCCCAGCAAGCCTGCCACAGTTCCAGCTTCTCCAGGGTTCCTGGGATTCCTTCCTTTGTCTCTCCAGCCCTAGGTGAGACAGTGGCTTTCTATAGTTGCTAATATCTGGATTTCCCTCATCATCTCTTTTCTATTTTGACTTCTTTTTTAATTTAATTTAATTTATTTTTTATACAGCAGGTTCTTATTACTTATTTATTTTATACATATTGATGTATACATGTCAATCCCAATCTCCCAATTCATCCCAAGACCACCCCTCATCCCCCACTTTCCCCCCTTGGTGTCTGTACATTTGTTCTCTACATCTGTGTCTCTATTTCTGCCTTGCAAACGGGTTCATCTATACCATTTTTCTGGATTCCACGTATATGCATTGATATACGATATTTGTTTTTCTCTTTCTGACTGACTTACTTCACTCTGTATGACATTCTCTAGGTCCATCCATGTCTCTACAAATGACCCAATTTCGTTCCTTTTTATGGCTGAGTAATATTCCATTGTATATATGTACACATCTTCTTTATCCATTTGTCTGTTGATGGACATTTAGGTTGCTTCCATGACCTGGCTATTGTAAAGAGTGCTGCAAAGAACATTGCGTGTGTCTTTTTTTTTTTTTTTTTTTTTTTTTTTTCTTTTTGCGGTATGCGGGCCTCTCACTGTTGTGGCCTCTCCCGTTGCGGAGCACAGGCTCCGGATGAGCAGGCCCAGCGGCCATGGCTCACGGGCCCAGCCGCTCCGCGGCATATGGGATCCTCCCAGACCGGGGCACGAACCCGTATCCCCTGCATCGGCAGGCGGACTCTTAACCACTGCGCCACCAGGGAGGCCCGTGCGTGTGTCTTTTTGAATTACAGTTTTCTCTGGGTATACACCCAGTAGTGGGATTGCTGGGTCATATGGTAATTCTATTTTAGTTTTTTAAGGAACCTCCATACTGTTCTCCATAGTGGCTGTATCAATTTACATTCCCACCAACAGTGCAAGAAGGTTCCCTTTTCTCCACACCTTCTCCAGCATTTGTTTTTTGTAGATTTTCTGATACTGCCAATTCTAACCAGTGTGAGGTGATACCTCATTGTAGTTTTGATTTGCATTTCTGTAATAATTAGTGCTGTTGAACAGCTTTTTATGTGTCTCTTGGCCATCTGTATGTCTTCTTTGAAGAAATGTCTATTTAGGTCTTCTGCCCATTTTTTGATTGGGTTGTTTATTTTTTTTAATATTGAGCTGCATGAGCTGTTTATATATTTTGGAGATTAATCCTTTGTCCACTGATTGATTTGCAAATATTTTCTTGCATTCTGAGGATTGTCTTTTCATCTTGTTTATAGTTTCCTTTGTTGTGAAAAGCTTTTAAATTTCATTAGGTCCCATTTGTTTATTTTTGTTTTTATTTCCATTACTCTAGGAGGTGGGTTAAAAAAGACCTTGCTGTGATTTATGTCAAAGAGTGTTCTTCCTGTATTTTCCTCTAAGAGTTTTATAGTGTCTGGTCTTACATTTAGGTCTTTAATCCATTTTGAATTTATTTTTGTGTACTGTGTTAGGGAATGTTCTAATTTTTCTTTTACATGTAGCTATCCAGTTTTCCCAGCACCACTTATTGAAGACACTGTCTTTTGTCCATTGTATACCCTTGCCTCCTATGTCATAGATTAGTTGACCATAGGTGTGTGGGTTTATCTCTGGGCTTTCTATCCTGTTCCATCGATCTATATTTCTGGTTTTGTGCCAGTACCATACTGTCTTGATTACTGTAGCTTTGTAGTACAGTCTGAAGTCAGGAGCCTGATTCCTCCAGCTCTGTATTTTTTCCCTCAAGATTGCTTTGGTTATTTGGGGTCTTTTGTGTCTCCATACAAATTTTAAGATTTCTTGTTCTAGTTCTGTAAAAAGTGCCATTGGTAATTTCATAGGGATTGTATTGAATCTGTAGATTGCTTTGGGTAGTATGGTCATTTTCACAATCTTGATTCTTCCAATCCATAAACATGGTATATCTCTCCATCTGTTTGTGCCATCTTTGATTTCTTTCATCAGGGTCTTATAGTTTTCTGAGTACAGGTCTTTGACCTCCTTAGGTAGGTTTATTCCTAGGTATTTTATTCTTTTTGTTGCAATGGTGACTGAGATTTTTTCCTTAATTTCTCTTTCTGATCTTTCTTTGTTAGTGTAGAGGAATGCAAGAGATTTCTGTGCATTAAAAATTTTGTATCTTTACCAAATTCAGTGATTGGCTCTAGTAGTTTTCTGGTGGCATCTTTAGGATTATCTAAGTATAGTATTATGTCATATGCAAACAGTGACAGTTTTATTTCTTCTTTTCCTATTTGTATTCTTCTTATTTCTTTTTCTTCTCTGATTGCCATGGCTAAGACATCCAAAACTATGTTGAATAATAGTGATGAGAGTGGACATCCTTGTCTTGTTCCTGACCTTAGAGGAAATTCTTTAAGTTTTTCACCATTGAGAATGATGTTTGCTGTGGGTTTGTTGTTTATGGTCCTTATTATGTTTAGATAAGTTCCTTCTATGCCCACTTTCTGGAGAGTTTTTATCACAAATGGGTGTTGAATTTTGTCAAAACCTTTTTCTGCATCTATTGAGATGATTATACGGATTTTATTCTTCAGTTTGTTCATATGGTGTATCATATTGATTGATTTGTGTATATTGAAGAAACCTTGCATCCCTGAGATAAATCCCACTTGATCATGGTGTATGATCCTTATAATGTGTTGTTGGATTCTGTTTGCTAGTATTTTGTTGAGGATTTTTGCATCTATATTCATCAGTGATATTGGTCTGTAATTTTCTTTTTTTTTTCAGTATCTTTGTCTGGTTTTGGTATCAGGGTGATGCTGAACCCTTAGAATGAGTTTGGGAGTGTCCCTTCCTCTGCAATTTTTTGGAAGAGTTTGAGAAGAATGGGTGTTAGCTCTTCTCTAAATGTTTGATAGCATTCACTTGTGAAGCCATCTGATCCTGGACTTTTGTTTTTCAGAAGATTTTTAATCACAGTTTCAATTTCAGTACTTGTGATTGGTCTGTTCATATTTTCTATTTCTTCCTGGTTCAGTCTTGAAAGGTTATACCTTTCTAAGAATTTGTCTATTTTTTCCAGGTTGTCCACTTTATTGGCATAGAGTTGCTTGTAGTAGTCTCTTAGGATGCTTTATATTTCCGTGGTGTCCATTGTAACTTCTCCTTTTTCGTTTCTAATTTTGTTGATTTGAGTCTTCTCCCTCTTCTTCTTGATGAGTCTGGCTAAAGGTTTACCAATTTTGTTTATCTTCTCAAAGAACCAGCATTAGTTTTATTGATCTTTGCTATTTTTTTTTTGGTTTCTATTTCATTTATTTCTGCTCTGATCTTTATGATTTCTTTCCTTCTACCAACTTTGGGTTTTGTTTGTTGTTCTTTCTCTAGTTCCTTTAGATGTAAGGTTAGATTGTTTATTTGAGTTATTCTTGTTTCTTGAGGTATGATTGTATTGGTATAAACTTCCCTCTTAGAACTGCTTTTATGGCGTCCCATAGGTTTTGGACCATCCTCTTTTCATTGTTATTTTTCTCTAGGTATTTTTTTGATTTCCTCTTTGATTTCTTCAGTGATCTCTTGGTTATTTAGTAACGTATTGTTTAACCTCCACGTGTTTGTGTTTTTAATGTTTTTTCGCCTGTAATTCATTTCTAATCTCATAGCATTGTGGCCAGAAAAGATGCTTGATATGATGTCAATTTTCTTAAATTTACTGAGGCTTGATTTGTGACCCAAGATGTGATCTATCCTGGAGAATGTTCCATGCGCACTTGAGAAGAAAGTGTAATCTGCTGTTTTTGGACGGAATGTCCTAAAAATATCAGTTAAATCTATCTGGGCTATTGTGTCATTTAAAGCTTCTGTTTCCTTATTTATTTTTATTTTGGATGATCTGTCCATTGGTGTAAGTGAAGTGTTAAAGTCCCCCACTATTATTGTGTTACTGTTGATTTCCTTTTTTATAGCTGTTAGCAGTTGCCTTATGTATTGAGGTGCTCCTATGTTGGGTGCATATGTATTTATAATTGTTATATCTTCTTCTTAGATTAATCCCTTGATCATTATGTAGTGTCCTTCCTTGTCTCCTGTAACACTCATTATGTTAAAATCTATTTTATCTGATATGGGTATTGCTACTCCAGCTTTCTTTTGATTTCCATTTGCATGGAATAACTTTGTCCATCCCCTCACTTGCAGTCTATATGTGTCCCTAGGTCTGAAGTGGCTCTCTTGTAGACAGCACATATATGGTTCTTGTTTTTGTATCCATTCAGCCAGTCTATGTCTTTTGGTTGTAACATTTAATCCATTCATGTTTAAGGTAATTATCAATATGTATGTTCCTATGACCATTTTCTTAATTGTTATGGGTTTGTTTTTGTAGGTTCTTTTCTTCTCTTGTGTTTCCCAGTTAGAGAAGTTCCTTTAGCATTTGTTGTAGAACTGGTTTGGTGGTACTGAATTCTCTTAGCTTTTGCTTGTCTGTAAAGCTTTTGATTTCTCTGTCAAATCTGAATGAGATCCTTGCTGGGTAGAGTAATCTTGGTTGTAGGCTCTTCCCTTTCATCACTTTAAATATATCATGCCACTCCCTTCTGGCTTGTAGAGTTTCTGCTGAGAAATCAGCTGTTAACCTTATGGGAGTTCCCTTGTATGTTATTTGTCATTTTTCCCTTGTTGCTTTTAGTATTTTTTTTTGTCTCTAATTTTTGTCAGTTTGATTACTATGTGTCTCGGTGTGTTTCTCCTTGGGTTGATTCTGCCTGGGACTCTCTGTGCTTCCTGGACTTGGGTGGCTATTTCCTTTCTCATATTAGTGAAGTTTCCAACTATAATCTCTTCAAATATTTTCTTGGATCCTTTCTCTCTCTCTTCTCCTTTTGGGACCCCTAAAATGCGAATGTTGGTGCATTTAATGTTGTCCCAGAGGTCTCTTAGGCTGTCTTCATTTCTTTTCATTCTTTTTTCTTTATTCTGTTCTGCAGCTGTGAATTCCACTATTCTGTCTTCCAGGTTACTTATCCATTCTTCTGCCTCAGTTATTCTGCTATTGATTCCTTCTAGTGTATTTTTCATTTCAGTTATTGTATTGTTCATCTCTGTTTGTTTGTTGTTTAATTCTTCTAGGTCTTTGTTAAACATTTGTTGCATCTTCTTGATCTTTGCCTCCATTCTTTTTCCGAAGTCCTGGATCATCTTCACTATCAATATTCTGAATTCTTTTTCTGGAGGATTGCCTGTCTCCACTTCATATAGTTGTTTTTCTGAGGTTTTATCTTGTTCCTTCATCTAGTACATAGTCCTCTGCCTTTTCATTTTGTCTATCTTTCTGTGAATGTGGGTTTTTTAACAGGCTGCAGGATTGTAGTTCTTCTTGCTTCTGCTGTCTGCCCTCTCCATATAGGCTTTTTAAAAATTGCCTTTGCTGGAACTTTTTATAAGGAGTCTCAGACTGAACTTTTAAAAGGGCCAGGAAAGCCATGCCAATGGCTTGTCGCAGATCTCGTCTTAGAGACTTAGGTGAATTCCTCCCCTTTCCAGGTCCCCCAAATTACTTGAGATTCCTGCACCTGTTAGGAGGTGACCCTCCTAATTTATCTGGTAAAGCTTCTGGAACCTGAGAGTTTCCAATCTCTAAATTCGTCTGGAGTCTCTGAGGAGGCAGATGGGCATAAGTGTCCTCTGCTTGTACCAAGGCTCTAGTTCTTTGTAGAGTTCAGGCAAAGCAGAGAAATCTTCTCTGGGTCCCTTAGTTGCTGCTAGTGTTGGAGGGTCTCCTGCAGAGGTGGGGGGCTGCCATGGCTCACCACAGGGACAAGGACACCAGCAACAGAATTTCTGGGAAGTACTCCTGTTTTGACTCTTCTTATATCTTGAAACTAATTCCCTGTATTGAATTCTACTGAAATACCCAACCTGTAATTTTCTTTCCTGGCTGTACCTTGACTGATATACTTCTATACTTCTTTCCTTCTATACTCACACCTCTATATGTGTGTATGTGTGTGTTTAATTTATTGAAAACATCCTCTCCCATAACTATTTGTTCCCTTTATAGCATTAACTAGCAATCACTAGCTATAACTAGTTATAGTAATAACTATAGTATATAAACTATTTGTTCCCATTTCCTTATTTATTGTCTGCCTTCTCTGATAGGCTGTGTGCTTTGTGAAGGTAGGTATCTTATCTATTGTATTCATTGCTGTATTTCTAATACTCCAGTAGATGATTGGTTCATGGGCACTCATGTCCAATAAATGAATGAAAAAAAAGTTAATGAATCTTCATTTTATGTATAAAGACACTCAAACTTAGAGAGATGAATTAATTTTTCATATCACTTGATTTTTGAGCTGCCAACCAGCCAAGGGCACTGGCTTCCTCATGCCAACTGATGTTTTTCTTATGGAGTTTAGAATTGTGACCCAGATTCCTCATGGCAGAAGCCAACCTATTTCATCTTAGATCTCCCACTCATTATTTCCCTAGCACTGTGTGAAGCCTTTATACAGTGTGTATTAGGCTTTTGAGCCCTCCTTCCACAGCATCCTGAGCCCTATTCCCCATTATCACTCCCATCCCTTGGGTGGGCCAAATTTCATTCCAGCTTTGATCCCCACCCCTTTGAAACTGACTCCCAAGATTCTCAAACAGTGTATAGTGTCTGGGAGAACTGAGGTATTCAGATACAGGCCCAAAACAAGTTGTCTCCCCAAATGGCTAATTATCAGAATTTCCCAAAGAGATTTTAAAAAGCAGACTCGCAGGTCCAATCCTAGACTTACTTGTTAGGTAAGAACTGGGGAACCTGTTTTTAATAGGGTCCCTTGTATTCTGTGAGTCACCTAGGCTTTGGAACAACTGTCACTGCTACCACAGGAGAACCAACGTAAGAGAAATCACTGGGTGTGGGTGGATATAGAAACAAAACAAAACAAAACAAACAAGAGTTTTAGGTAAATGCGAGGAATGGGACAGTTTGATTCTCAAATATTGTGATTCTCTGGAGCAGAAGGGAGGGATTGCCTGTGCCCAGGATTGCTGACCAATCATGTCCTGGGACTGCTTCCTGCCCCTGGTGTCCATCCTTGCATCCTCAGCACTCTGCGTGGTGAAGCCCTGACAGTAACCAGGAAACACTAGAGTGTTGCCTAACCTCCCTGTTGAGTTTGTCAGATAAGTTATGGAATATCCAGTTAAGTTTGAATTTCAGATGAACAATGAACAGCAAATAGTATATATAAAGTGTGTGTATATATATAACATATATATTACATTTAATTTGAAATTCAGTTTTAAATGGTTGACCTGTATTTTTGATTGCTACACCTGGCAACCCTATTCTCTACAGTGGTCAAACATCAGGCAGGTTGAAGCATTAAACAAGACCATACTCCTTTCTAAGAGGACATTTTGAACTTCTGGTTTTGTGAGTTACTCATGGAGCCAGTTATGATGAGGAGGTCCTCTTTAATAAACCTGGCCTCTGCTAGCTTTAGCACTGGTAGATTCCATTTTGTACACATTTATTTAGTATATATGGCTGGCTGTTCTAAGGGCCCCAGGTCCACCCCAAAGATCTTGGAGGCAAATACTTAGTGCTCTGGAATGACTTGGGAGAGAAACTCCATCCATTTCAGAAGAGCAGTGTCAATTCAGCTAAACCAGCTCACTTGTTTTAGTTGTCCAACTTGTCTTTTCCATTTTTGGTTACTGAAAAGAAGTTTAACAAATTTGCCTGAGGGCATATCCTGCCTTACTTTACCTTTCTCATAAATGTGTATCAAGCATTGAACATTTTCATGAGTGATGGGATTATTTTCTATCCTTGGAGAAGCCTCTGTATTTGTCATTTATTTATTCATTCAGCAAATCTTTTTTTGAGAGTATATTATGTGCCACCTGCTGTTCTAGGTGTTAGGAATGTTGAAGTGAAAAAACAAACATAGTCTTAAGGAATTTGTGCTATGGAGAAAATAAGGAAGGAAGCGGGATAGAGTGTGCCTCTGGGGAGGTAATGTGGTTACAATTTTAAAATATTGATTAGGGAATATCTCACTGAAGGTGACATTTAAGCAACAATTTAAAGGAAAGCTACTTTTAGGATTCTAAGAACACTTTAGTGGGTTTGTCTAACCTTTATTCACTTTAAAATCTATACATTTAACTAAAAAGAAGTACTTCACAAAAATTCTATCACTTACCAAGATATCAAATTTGTAAAATGATATTGGAATCCAATGCATTTAATGTAAATATCCACTTTTCCATTTCAAATGGACCAACTCAGGAATACATAGTGCATTACAGTTATTTCTGATTAATGTTTGACCAGGCAGTGTAGTATTTAACGTGCACGCTCTGGAGTGGGACCGCATGATTTCAAATCCTGTCCCCACCACTTAATAATGATATTATATATGACAAGTTGCTTTAGCTTTCTCTGCCTCCTTTTCCTAATCTTAAAGTGAAATAATGATAGTAGCTACCCCAGAGTATAGTGAGGATTAAATAAGATAATGCACGATCCTCTCACATAGAAAGTTCTTAATAATGTGCTGATAAGCTGACTCTCCAGGAAAAAAAAAAATCCCTGATATATAGCATTTGCCACTTTCCTTGGTGTAAATACTCCTATCATGGTCAGTTTCAAGCTACCAACATTGTCATTGTGGAGTTGGGGAGAGATGCACACAGGAGGCTCTAATGAGCTGGTGCAACTGGCTATAATGCACCACACAAATGACTCATGCTGCCATATTATCAATGGTATTTATTTCTAGAAATACAGTAGTCTGAAGAAAGTATCTTTATGTACACTTATTGATGGCCTTAGAGTAGTTTCTCAACCTTGGCATTTTGACATTTAGGGCTGGATTTTTTTTTTTTTTTTTTTATTGTGGAGGGCTGTTTTGTGAATCACAGAATGTTTAACAGAATCCCTAACCTCTACCTACGAGACACTGGGAAATACCCTCATGCCCCAGCTGCGAGACCCAAGAATGTCTCTGGGTATTGCCAAATATCCCCTAAGGGACAAAATGTCCCTGATTGAGAAACATTGCTTCAGAGAAATATAAACATAGCTAGAAAAATATATTTCTAGAGGAAATATTTTTAAAAGAAGGCAAAATTAAAATGCCCATGTGGGGCATTTTATATGGCTGCAAATACAGCAAAAAGAGGATTGGTTTTAGGTAACTACTGGTTAGACAAATCGAGACTTGGGTTAATATCAGGAGAAAAGATGGGCTCAGACGTCATAGTTGGGAAGCAGCATGGCGGACTGGCTGGAGCACTGGGGGTGGATGGTTGTGTGATGCCCCCACTTCAGTAGCCTGTTGATATCAGAAAGGGCTCAGCTCCAGCCTAGACTTTGTACCTTATTAGCTGTGTGATTCTGGGCAAGTCACTTAACCACTCTGAGCCTCAGAGTCCATCATTAATGGAAAAATGATGAAGACTGACTTAAATGGGTTGTGAAAATAATAGTCAAATCTTATAAATATTTTTGAAAGAGGAAAGAAAAGATCCTTGTTAACTCTGGGTTTTGGGGATTAGCAGTTCTTGGGTGGGGACTGATGGAGACAGGAAGGTCAATGGGAAGGGTGGGCTGGGAAAGCTAGTTGATAAAGTGCCTGCCTGTCACACATGGCTGCAGGTCACTGCTTGGAAATGTGAGAGCAAAATGGGACCCCAAACTAATGACTTTCAGGTGTGCTGGCCTGGCTGTCTGGCCACTGGGGAATCATGTCAAGGCCAAGGCTAACGCTCAGGACTGCCGAGGCTAACATCCAGGCCCAGGGTAAACCCACCAGAGCCTGGACCCTGGGGCCTCCCCCTAGACTGCGGCTGCTGATACCCACACCTGCCCACTTGTAGACTCAGCAGGTGCTGCCCAACTGCCCCTGCTACCAGAAGCTCCCATTCCCTGTCACCTGCCCAGCCCAGGAGTACTGTCATTGTTCTTCCCTTCTCACTCCCAATCTGGTCCCCAAGGAAAGCCCTGCTGGCTGGAGTTAGGCACGTAGACAGAGAATCTCTCCATCCTCCTTCCTCAAGACCCTTGCTCTATTCTTTATACCCTACACCCTGGTCCATACCTCATCAGGATTCCATGGTGTTCCTTTCTCTCTTTCATCAATCATCATCTATGGAGATGGACCCAACCCAAGCCGCATTGTACCCAGGCTCTTCTTACACAACAGCCTCTGATGGGCTACATAGCAAAACCGAATGTCACAGATGCAGCATTCAAGACTCCCAAGGACAGGATGGAAGGTAGCCAGAAAGGTAGGCATGCAGATGGGCAGAGTCAGCTCAGTTCACAGATGCCTGTTGATACCACACAAATTCCACCTGACCCCAGGCTTCCAGGAAGATCTGCTCTGACTCCACAAGTAAGACTATTGTGAAAGCGTTTTTGTTCTTGGCCCTACAGACATGTGTCAGAATCTAGACAACACTGCTTATTTCTTAGCTGTGTAAGCATGAGATTTTTAACCACTCTGTGTATCAGTTTCCTCATCTATTAAGCTGTAATGATATATTCTTTCACATGATTAGTAGGAGGATTGATGCTCCCTCAGCATCGGAGCTCCCACTTTGGGGAGGTGAAACCCCAGGGCCATTTTGATGGAAGGCACAGTTTCAATACTCTCACACAAAGGAAGCCAACTCACGAGGTTTATTACTTACAGATCCCAGTACAGGGATGCAAAGAGCTGGGGGAAGGGCAGTCCTCCATCCCAGGTCATGAGTGAGAAGGAAATAGAGAGGAGGGTAGCAAGCACCTAGGGTGGTGGTCACTAATATTTAGTAGCCTCAATTCTACGTGATTATTTTAAAAGCTGTCCTCAGAAAATCAAAGCGAGAATTTGTAGGGGGAATCCTAAACTGCAGTCCTTATCTAAATGGCCAGAATTTGGGTGTGAGCAGGGTTGCTATACCATAAAATGCCTGGGCAGCAACCCAGAATGGCTGTTTTCTCATCAAACCCTTTTGGTAAGATTGGAATTGACATGGAACCTAGAACCTAATTTTAGTTTTAAAAATTAGGAAAGCACCAGACACACAAAAGATACTCAGTGTTTTCCCAACGTCATCTTCTCTCCCCTACATCGATCTATGAGGGGTACAGAGAAACCTTGAAGGGAATAGTCTATCCTACTGAATAGTCCCACAGTCCCCTTAAGCCAGGTGAGGGCATTATGACAGGTGAGGCCTGGGGTAACTGGTGTTTGGACTAGATCACTCCATGGACTGCACATTTCAGTATCAGTGTGCAACTCAAGGAACTGTTTGCCCCTTCCCAGAATTCAGCCAAGGCCAGTCAGCTCCAGTCCAGCCATCCGCCCCATTTTGAAATTCTCCATTCCAAATATGCTGTTCCCCAAAGTGTTGATGAATTTGGCCTTAATTACCCCAGATCCAATCTCATTCTGTCCCGGTTACAGTAAGTAAACCAGAGTCTATTTAAATGGATTTTTACCACAGGGTGATCTTTTGCAGAGACTTTTTATTGAAATAGCATCACTGCTTTGAAGAAGGCAGGACTTTCATAGAAGAAGCTTGTGGCAATTTCTCCCCTGCCCTGTTGACAGTCTTAGAAGAAAGAAGAGGATGGATGCTGAACTAAAATGAGGGAGGCTGAAAAACTTGGTGGAATCAACAATATTGATTCTTTTTCCAGTTCCTCATGCATGTCCAGGGTGTTGAAGAGATCATATTCTAAGAGAAATTAAAGAGTCATGGCAACTTCTGTTGTTTTTGAAATGCATTTTTAAAATGGTATTTCAGAAATGAATGGGCACAATCACTGTGGTATGGAGGCAAGGTGTGAGGTAGGGATGTGTGTATGTGTGTGTGTGTATGTGTGTGTGTGTGGTAATGGAGTGATTATGAACTCCAGGAAATGACCCCTTAGGTCATCTCCCTTGTAAATGGCATTAGAATTCATTCATGATTTGGGGGCCTCATTACCTATCACCCACAGCATCTGTCCCTTAATTAATCCTTGTGCCTCAAAGCTCACCCATGTCCAATCTACCCAAAGATTTCATCAGCAAAATCTTTCTAATATGCAAATTATACAACACATTCTCTTTCTCAAAACCCCTTCAGGATAAGCTAGTGTCTTACAGAATAATATTCAAACTCTTAAACCTGGTATTTATAAGTCCTCCCGAACAGCTTTTCTTTACTTCACCTCCTGAACCCCAGCCTTCTACATTTCAGCTAGAGGAGATCTTCAGGGCCTGCTGTATCTTTTATCTTCACTATTGAACATGTCTATTTGCCAAAGACCTAGTTGCCCTGTTGAGAGCTTGCCCTGAAAATATTTTCTACTGAAAAAATGTAGGGACTATGAAGGAAGTACACAAATACAAACATTTGTTTATGTTCTCTCCTTTTTATCCTTTGCTTTCCTGTGGTTCCAACATTTTCAAGAATACATAACTTCTCTGATGGAATCCACAAGCATGTAAGTCAAGGTTAGAGTGACGGACATTGAAAGTGTGGATAAGCCAAGTTTACTTCTCATTTCAGGGTCAAGTATTCTTAGAGACAAGGCTCATGCCTTATAAAGAGAGAACTGTGTCATCTTTGGGAAATTATTAAATAGCTAATCAAGAGACTCAGGCTGAATGAGGGTGAGGAAGACCTAGCCTGACCCAGCTAGGGAGAGAGGGAGGGCCACTGGTGTTCTCATCCTCACAGGTCTGCTCCTGGAGTCACAACCAGCCTCCATGAACCTGCTCCTCCTTCAGAGAAAACCTTTGGTGGCAACCTACTCTTGACAATGGCTGGTTGCCAGTATATGTTGAGTCCCAGTAAAAAATCCAGCCCAGATAACTAGCATCTCTTCACTGACTGCAAAGGAAAATGCTACCATTTCAGAGAACCAGGACAACAACAAGCTGTAAATTGTCTGCTCATTGCAGAACTTTTCCCCCTAGCTCTAGAAGACAAAATAAATCTTTTACCTGAAGTGAATCTTTTGGAAAGTATTTGTCCTGTGTTGAAATTAATTGGATCCTCGGTTATCTGAGATGCACTAAAGTCATTAGATTCACTAGAATATGGAAATAACTGAGACCCATCCATGATTCTGAGGGGTCACAAAACAACAGATGCCACCACACACCAGCCCTAGATTCTGAGAGCTGTTCCAAGGGCTGGGCATATCTCAGAATCCAGCCAAACACGGGGAACTTAGCCCCAATGGGCTAGTTCCCCTACATCGATGTATGTTCCAATGGGCTAGATCCTTAGAAGGAAGCCAGAACTCTGTCTAGTCACTGAGCTGGGCCACTCACTTGGAAACCAAGAACAGGAAGATCCAGCTATGGGTGTCTGGATAAAGTCAGAGTGTGAATTCAGGTTTTCTTACCTTCAAATCAACACGCACACATGCTGCACTGTGGTCTCTACCTTAATTCCACACTGCTAGTGTTTTACTATATGAGGCCATACCTAGAGGAATACTTCACACCCTAAGTCGGGTCCACAATACATACAGAATCATGACTCTGGAGGCTGTGTCTCTCTGCCTTTGGTTGATTTTAATATGATATGAGGTCCTGGAAGTCCCTCTTATTCATTTTATTTATTTATTTTAATAGCCTAAGTTCAACTCCACTAAGCAAATCAATTCAGCACCAAGGCTAAAATTTACAATATATCCACCAATACTTAGGCTCAACAAGATGCATTAAGAGGCCAGTTAAACACCAAATGCAGTATAAATCTCAGGCTTATAGGTGTGCTGAAAACGTAAATAGCTTCCAAAGAGCTTCGATCAATACCAAGATATATGTGCTGGCTCAAAGTGTGCAAATAATTTACATTTTAAATCAGCTCCGCCTTAGGACCCCTACCCACCTCCTTTCTTGGGCTCTGCTATTTCTGTTAATGGCACCAAATTTCTAGTATCTAAATACTGGATTTTGAATGTCTATTAAGATATCAAAACTGAGACTGAGGTGGCATCAGGGTCGGCGTGTTGGTTGGAATCCAGAGATAGAAATGAGAAAGATCTGAAGAGGGGGATCACAGGAGATGAGATAAAGGTGGGACCACAGAGCATCACGGAAGGTATAAATAGGTAGCATAGAGAAAAGGGCAAGTAGCAGGTTGGTACTGAGCAATCTGGAAGCAGGTAGAAGGTACCAGGTCATACAAAAAAAAAGGTGCCTTGGCAATGCTTAACTGGGGCTAGACTGGACTTGCTCTAGAAGATCATGGATTCTGAGCACAAGCACAAAGTAAGGGTCTCACCATGGGAACACGAGACATGGCCACAAGATTTGAAGTGGCTTGAGAAACAAGGCAGACCCAACGCTCCCTGCCAAGCCAGGAAGTAACTGTTTGCTTTATGCTGGTCTTGGCTTTGAGACTGAGGTGGGGCTGAGCTCACAGGTGAGTCAGGGATGCAGGGCTGAGGATATACAGAGAATCTGCAATCTCTCTTCTCCTGGAGCAATTTTTGCAGCCCCTAGCTTCCCTGGGTTGTGGGACAGAAGTATTTTCATGATTTTTCCCCCAAAGGAATGCATTCCATACACAGCCCAGATTGCAAATACCTGGGCATGAAACTATTCTTTACCTGGATTATTCAGGGATAGGAGACCTTCACTGATCCTCATTTTCTTCCAGATGTTTGGCATTGATCACCTTACCTAATGGACCAGAGAATCTGACCATCTGGGCTGCAATCCCTGCTCTCCTGCCCACTAGCATTGCCACACCAAGCAAATTATCCCACCCTTGAAAACTTCCCTTTCCTCATTTACAAAATAGGAGTAATAGTGGAAGCTCCCTCAATGAGTTGATGGAAGGATTAAATAACATAAAGGCATTGAGCTTGGCCCATAATAATTTCTCCACTCACTCTTATATTCAGTAGTATTTATTGGACAAACTCTACAAGCCAGACACTTTTTTACCTTTGAGAATACAGAGAAGAAGCACAACAAACCCTTTCCTTCATAAACTTACATTCTAGTTGGGGAGGCATAGAATCAACAGTGGACAAAAGGACACATGGTATGTCAGGTGGTGAGTGTTACGATGAAAAGATAAAACAGGGTAAGGCAGTAGAGAGCAATGCTGTCTTAGCTAAAACAGTCAGAGAAGTCCCCTCCCAAGAGACTTTTGAGCAAATATGTGAGCGAAATGAGAGAGCAAGCTATGCTGAGTCGTGCAGGAAGAAGGTTCCAAGCAGAGGAAACAGATGTGCAAAGGACCTGAGGCTTTCGGTCTAAGGAGCAGCAGCATGGCTAGAGGGACTGGAGCAGAGTGAGCAAAGGAGAGAGGGGTGGAGACAAGTGAGCACGGGTGGCCTTGACATCTCTGGTAGAGACTCTGGTTGTTATTCTAAAGAAGATGGGAAGTAATGGGAAGATTCTGAGAAAGGCAGCTTCGTGATGTGATTTACAGATTGAGAGGGTAGCTGTGGCCGCTGTGTGGAAGGTGATGTGGGGACCTCTTAGGACGTCCTTGCAGTTATTCAGGGGAAAGTTGATAGGGATGGGGATGTTCCTGCCTCCGTAGCATTGTCTGGTACATTGTCTGATACACGTTAAGACCACAAAAAAAATGCTATCTATCCTTATTTTATTCTTGTTAACTTCCCCTTAGGTGTGTGTGTGTCTCTCTCTCTCTCTCATTTTGCCTCTTTGGCATAGGCAGGACCTCTGCCCCAGTCTTCCCAGTCCTTCTATCTGAGAGCATTCTCTTGCCCACCCCCTGTGGAGCCAGTGCTGCTGGAACATCAGAGAATCAGCCCAGTCTTAGGGAGCATCCATGGACCCCATGTGTTGTGCTAATGGCAGGAGATACACATTCAAAAGCATAGCTTTTCCTGGCAGGCTTGAGCCTCAGTGCAAAGCTATGGATCATCTTTCTCCCCATTCTCCTTGCTGCTCCCTTGACCCACTGGATGACCAGACTAAACCACAAATGGCCTGGAGTTCCAGGGAGAGGTCAGCAGGCAGAGGGCATTTCCAGTGGACATCAGTTACCATAACTGCTGGGTTCTGAGGGCTCACTCCCACTACCCAAAGGAGATGACATGGTCAAAGTAACAACCAAAGGAAAAAAGTGGGAATGGATGCATCCCAAAGACAATATCGTCAGGGAAGATGGTCTAGCAGGATGTGGATTGTTCCATTAGTCTGAAGTGCCAAACTCCTTTGAACTCATACTTCAGGTCACAAGATGGCTCTACCTTCCTGGGCTTGATGCAATGGGGAAGGGCTTATTCCAGCTTCCTCAGCTCCTCCTGGGGCTGACAAACAGCTGACAGGGATATGAGCACAGGTCCATTCTGATTCGTTTCACTAAGGTTGGTTGCTGCTCCAAGAAACCTCCTTCATGCAGATGTCTGCTATGCCACCCGTTTAACAAGCCTTTCCATGAACCTTCCAAATAGTCCTCTGGCCTTTCTCCCTCTACCCTAATGTCCTACTGCAGATGAGTCTGTATTGTCTCCAGAACGGGTGAATACACCAGCTTCTTGAATGTTCCACCTGCTGTCACTCTTGCCCTGTTTCTAACGCAAACCTGGACAAGCACCCTCCTCCCAACCCCTGACTCCTTTGGTTCTCCAAGGGCCTCACAAGAAAGTACAGTCATCTCTCGATATCCATAGGGGGTTGGTTCCCAGACCCCCACAGATACCAAAATCTGCATATGCTTATGTCCTCTGCAGTTGGTCCTCAGTATCCTCAGGTTCCCCATCCAACTGTACAACCAAGTCTATGTGACTTATCTTGCACCTGCCATGACTCCACCCCTAGACACTCTATAGCACAGCCTGAATCCTCAGCCCCCAGGGAGGATGCAGGGACGATGCAGTCCCCTCACACACTTCTGTGTCTTTACACACACCCTCCCTCCTGTCGTTTTCCTGACCTAGCACCCAGTTCAAAAGCCACATTCCTCATGAAGCTTTCTATGACCAGCCCAAGAAATGAGATTGCTCATTCCTCTGGGTACTTCATACATTTTCCTACCTTTATTTAAAATTTCCCAAATTGTTTTCCAATTATCTGTGCATGTGGCGTTCTCTTGTATAAGTGCATCAACTCTCTGAAGGCAGTGGCTGTTTTATGCTGTCATGCACAGAGCATTTGTACTGTTGGTCGCAGAGAGTCCTATGAAGTAGATTTAGGCAAAATGGATGAGTGAAGGGTGTAGTAACACAGTGAGTCACAGCTACAGTGGGGAAAATCCCAGAACATATTATAATAATATTAGCAAATTTTTTTCCATTATTGACTCATTTACTCTTCACATAAATCTCATGAGAGAGGTATTTTTATCCCCATTTTGCAGACACCAAACTGAGGCTAAGTTAGGTTAATTGAATTGTCCGAGGTCTGACAAGTAACTTGTGGTGTGGAAGCCAGAATTTAAAGCCCACTCCATCTAGCTTTGACACATGAGCTCTTAGCCACTGTAGAAATACCCACTCCCATTGTGGTAGATGTTTCTCTGTTGGCCTGTCTTTGACTAGCCCTGAGATTGCACTTGCAACAAATTGAGGAATTAGGTAAGAGAGGCAAGTGAAGCTGAATACACAATGTGTCTGCCTCTAACAGGGCTTACAGACTTGCTTCTCTGGGATGTCACCAGTTGAAAGCACTTCATGCAAAAACGAGTGAGGAGAACTCACATGACTTAGCTCAGTACTTTGTTTAGAATTCCAATTCATCCTTATCAGCTTCACCATCCAAAGAGGGTTCTTTCTTTCTCTGCATAGAGTTTTCAGACCCAGAAGGAACTGTAGGTGATTGGTTATCATTATAAAGCTTTAATTTTGTACTGGCTTTGATTTGGAGGCAATCATTTGTGCCTGAAAGCACTGTGCAAGGGTAGAGGAAGAAAAGGGGATGATGTTACCAAGGGGCCCTGAGCAGTTCATGGGCTGTTTTTCCTCTGGAAGCTCTGTCTCAAAAGTCTATTTCATGGCCCACCCAGAACCCCTTTGGACCTTCCTGTATTCATTCAACAAACACCTGTTAACACCTAATATACCAGATCTTTTAGGCTATCATGGCAAACAAGAAGAAGGCTCTTAAAACCATGAACTTCATGTTATACAGGGAGAGACAAAAAATACTCAAGTAGATCATTATAAAAATAAAACACTTTTCATTGCAATAAGTATTACCAAAGAACTTAATAGGAGGAAGGGAGAGAAAATCATGGAGGTTGCGTGATTTTATATTGTGTGGTCAGGGGAGCCTTCCTGGAGGAGATGTCATTTAAGTAGAAGCCTGAAGAAAGAGAAGGCCGGCACTGGAGCATGGTGGAAAGGAGGACTCAGGCATAGGGAGTCAGAAGGCTGGGTTGGCATCCAGAGTGTTGAAGAGCATGTGTATCTGTGAAGGTGCTCAAGATCAGGATGACATCAACGTTGCCTCTGAAACTTAATTTTTTTTTAAATGACATATCGGTGTTTTTTTTTTTTTTTTTTTTTTTTCGGTACGTGGGCCTCTCACTGTTGTGGCCTCTCCCGTTGCGGAGCACAGGCTCTGGACGCGCAGGCTCAGCGGCCATGGCTCACGGGCCCAGCTGCTCCGCGGCATGTGGGATCTTCCCGGACCAGGGCACGAACCTGCGTCCCCTGCATCGGCAGGCGGACTCTCAACCACTGCGCCACCAGGGAAGCCCAACATATTGGTTTTTAAAAATATCTATTTATTTAATTAATTTATTTTCCTTTTTTTTTTTTTGGCTGCGTCAGGTCTTAGCTGCAGCACACGGGATCCTTGCTGAGGCATACAGCATCTTTTCATTACGGTGCGCGGTCTGCTCGGGCTTCTATCTAGTTGTGGCGTGCAGGTTTTCCCTCTCTCTAGTTGTGCCATGTGGGCTCCAGGGTGCGTGGGCTCTGCAGTTTGCAGCACATGGGCTCTCTCGTTGAGGTACATGAGCTCAATAGTTGTGGCACGCAGGCTTAGTTGCCCCGCAGCATGTGGAATCTTAGTTCCCTGACCAGGGATCGAACCTGCATTCCCCACATTGGAAGGCAGACTCTTTACCACTGGACCACCAGGGCAGTACCTGAAACTTAATTTTGAATAGCATGTTGCCTGTGCACCAAATGAACTAGAAAAAATGCTGCCTCTCTCCTCCATTTCTAACTATATGAACTAGGTCTCCTACGACAACATTCTAGTTTACCCCTGGTGTTCATTCAAGTTGAGAACACACTGCTGGAGAATCTCCTCAGCTGAAAATCACCCCATTAACAGAAAAATATGGATGGTAACTCTGAAGTCATCTGCAGTCACCAAAGCTTCTGTTTCAGGTTTGCAATGAGCAGGGGGTCAGGGCAGCTTCTCTAGCACCAGGGCCAACATTTTTTAACACATTACTGAAAGAAGCAAGCAATTTCATATAAAAATGCTGAGTTCTCTTCTTTGGATGGCATTCTGTGCTTCAAAAACAGAAAAGTCTCTTGGAGGAGGTGACTTCAAGGTGTATACAATGCCAGCTGATAAAGAGGAGAAAGATGCACATTCAGGATAGAAGAAATAAGTTCCTTAGGTTTAGAAGCGTGTATCAATTGGTCCGTGCACATGTGGAGATAAGCCAGATTGGAGAAGGTCTGGGCTGGAAAGAAGTCAAGGTCAGAAACATGAAGTTCAAAGGCCAACAATAAGGTGTCTTGAAAGCCAGGTCTGAGCATGTTCATCTGGCACTTCCACTCTGGCCTCTCTCTCTGCTTTCTTGAGTGTGAATGGGACTTGTTCCCCATTCTCCTTACAGGACACTTCACAGCTAAACTCCATTCTTTCAACCATCTTGGGAGGTACAATTATTCCCATTTGCTGGATAAAGAGACCGAGACTCTGGGATTAACTGAGTGGTGGTGAAGAATCATTTGGACTCATGTCCCATGTGTGTCCGCTAAGCTACACCACAGCTCCATCCTTTTCTTCCCTGCATCCTGCCTCATCTCTGTGCACTGCTCAGCCTCTTTATGCCTTCGAATCTCAGCCCAGTTAGGTACCATGATCATCCCATTAGTCCACGTAAGCAAACTGAGGTTCAGGCATGTTACATCAGTCCTCTAATGTTGCACTGCTAAGAAATGGCAAACACGTTATTCAAACCCAGAGGTTTCTGCTCCTAAGAGCACACTCCTTGCCCCCCAGGACCCAGTAGCTGTGATTGTCAGATAATTATTATTGTTCTTAGTAAGGAATGATTGCTCCGGGTGATGTCGGAAGTGCAGCAGCGAGTAGGCGAGAAAGGTGCCGAGGCGGCCAGTCTGCCTGGGAGCTGCTGGGGCACCAGGGACCCTCGGGAGCCTCGGAGCTGTCAGCACAGCTCTCACTAGGGAGGGAGCAACACCCCGGCTTCCTCAGACCTCTCTGAAATCCAGCCAAGGAGCAGGCCCTGAGCAAACGCTCAGACAGCTCCCCCAGCCTCCAGCCCTGGGCACGGTGCCCTCACCCCTGTAGCTGGAAACAGCAAGGCCCCTCTGACTCCAAGATGCCTCATTGATCCTGACACCTGGGACTTCAAACCCACCATCACTGTCGCTCAGCATCTACCCGAAGGGCATGATGTAGGGAGGGAGCGGGGAGAGGAAAGGGAAGAGACCGCGGGATGGCGAAGGCGGGAGGGGAAGAGAGGCCGGTGGAAAGAATTAAGGACCCACTTGTGGGAACCCTTTTGCGTGTTGGGCTAAAAACCCAGCTGTGTGGGATCAAAGGGGAGCCCCCAGCACAGCCCAGGGCCAGAGGATCAGCACCTTGCAGGGCTTGTTATGCCTTAATCTTCCTTCTTCTAAGCCTTTGAGGGTGAACTGCAGCCCCTGCCTGACAAGATGCTGCCCCGGGAGACAGGTCTCCAATCCGGGGTTTCCAACGAGAGGCCCCTAAGGGGAGTGTTGTAAATCTGGATTCTTCCACCAATCGTGAGGTGAACTCACATCAAGAAAAAAAAAAGTCATTCCCTTTTCAATTCTCTTTCCTTCCCGAGATTACCTTAAAGGCAATGCATCAAATTAGTTCTAGAGTGTCTAGAACCGCTAACTCCTTTCGAAGCTTTCGTTTAAACAAAGAAAGAGCCAGGTCTCTGGTAGGTAAGGGTGTCCAGGTAAAACATAATATCGTTGTCGAGTTTTCATTGTCCTTGGACCGTTAATAGCTGCTCAGAACAGGAAGCATGCCTTGTCTCTCTCCAGTCATGATATAAAGTTTCTGTTTAAAGCCTTGTACTGGACGTTTTGAAAAGTGGAAGAAAATAATAGCTCAGGCTTTTGCAGATATTCTGAATGTCTTAAGGAGACTCAGGGCTAACTGGAGACAGGGAAATAGGACCCAGGATGGCAAGCCTGGACAGCTGAACTCCCAGGGCTCTGGGAATGTTCTGGAGACAGGACAGCCAGTCCCGGGGCTGCCTGGTGGAAAGCCAGCTCCTGGCAGCCAAGGGGGCCCCCTGAGCCCCTTTTCTCTCAGCAAACATCCATCTCTCTCCTCTTTGTCCTTAATGACCACAGCCAGAGGGGAGCGGCTTTGACTCCCAAGGAGGCTGTTTGTATCCAGCCTGTGAGGAGACGCCCAAATTGGCATTCCACATCATAATAAAAAAATTCCCAGCAATTATTAAAAGATTCTTATCTCTTGCTCCCTACGTGGATAATGAGGTCCTTCTCTGCTGGACTGAGACAGGCTGTCTCGGCTCTCATTTAATGAAACAGGACCAAGTTTGCAAATGAGCCTGCCTGGCTCTCCCCCCTTAACCTCTGCTTGTCGACTTGTACATCAAACCTCCTGGCTTCTGTCCTTCCTTATTAAGAGCCTGTAATCTTAGCAGGGCCCTTGCCTTGGCACTTCCTCTTTGCCTGTACAGATCTTATTTTCCCTGGACATAACTTGGGAGGGGGGTGGGTTGGGGGGATAGGGTGTTGCTTTTGTCTTTCTGGGACTGAGGTTTCAGGGGCTCTGGGTGCTCCTGGTTTCATCCAACAAGAAGAGGGTTGGGCAGAAAGAGAGAGAAAGCCTTAGCTGGAAAATCACTAGTACTTTTCTCCCGGGAGCCATTGGTGCTAAAAGCTGGGTTTGGTAATGCTTCTGACTGAAAACTTCTACCTGCAGCTGTGGGTTTCAGGGGTTCATTAGTTATTGTGTTTTTTCCCCCAGACCCAGTCTACTCCTGAGGGCGGGATCAAGTCAGCTGAGTCATCAGGCTAAGAGTCATTGCATTCTACTTTCCTAAGTCACTGTGTCTTGGTCTTCCAGGGACTTTCCTTTATTTTGACCCCATTTCAACAAAAATCTTTGAAATAGAAATAACTCTTCTAAGTGGAATGCTTGACAGCTTTTTCTTAAAGGCTCACACCCTGCTGGGGAAGGAAGGAGACCGTGCATGTGTGTAGAAGGGGCAGTTTCACCGACTGGATTGATCCATTGGTTTCTTATGGATATCAGCTACTGTTGTCCCAACATGGGAACTGACGGTGTCTCTGCTCCCAGAAGGTGCCGACTCTGTCTGGTCAAGTGTGGCCAACACTATAGCTCTTGAGATAGATGGCATTTGGAATAATAACCACCCACCATTCTAGGGGGCTTCACTCAGATTCTTCAAGATTCTGTTCCAGTTGTCTATTGCTAGCTAACCAAGTATGCCAAAACTTAGTGACTTTGAACAAAAATCATCTTATTGTATGTACCTCATGATTTTGTGGGTCAGAAATTCAAGCAGGGCTCCATGGGTCTATTCTGCTGCTGCTTGTGGCATTGACTGGGTTCTCTAGGTGACATTCAGCCAGTGACTGGCTTAGTCTGAAGATCCCAGATAGATCCACATCTGGAGGAGGACAGGTTCTCTTAGCAGGCTGCTCAGCTCACCTGGGCTCCTTTCCCTCATTATGCTTCTCAGAGACTCTCCAGTGGTCTCTCCAGAAGAGTGCTGGATTCCTTACACAATTGCCCAGGGATCTAAGAGCCAGTGTTTCTAGAGACAGGAAGTGGAAGCTGCTGGCTTCTTATAAACTGAGCCTGGACCCTGGTTTTGCATCACTCCCAAGTCATCCTGTTGGTCACAGCTCCCATAGTCTCTGCCCCGATTCCAGGGAAAGGAAGATACTTTAAGAGTAAGAGCTGGGCTCCCAGGCCGATGCCTTCAGAGGAAGGTACCAGCAACACACAGAAATGCCTGGAAGAGATATTGGACGTGGCCTCTTGATGGACATGACTGAAGGAGTAGTGGGAATGGGCCAGCCTGCCAGTCCTTATATGAACTCAAGCTTAGAAAGTGACAATCACAGGAGTATGATTCCCAGTATATAAAGATGTTAGGGGAGGGACTTCCCTGGTAGTCCAGTGGTTAGGACTCCTCGCTTCCACTGCAGGGGGTGCAGGTTCTATCCCTGGTTGGGGAACTAAGATCCTACATGCTACATGGTGCAACCAAAAAAAAAAAAATTGTTAAGGGAAACCAAGGATCTAGGGAGATGGAGAGCTGGAGACCTAGGTTTCATCTTCCAAAGGAACTCAGAGCAAAGAGCTTAAATGAATGCCAGTCTTTATGTCATTTTTCCCCACAGATGGCCCCTCACAGCTTGGGAAATAGGGTAACCCAGAGTCAAGGCTGACACTCACACCCAGGAGAGTCAAGCTGTGAGCTGCTGCCTTCCTTTTCTGCACCATGAGTCTCCTAGGGAGTCACCCAAAGCTAACGTTATCACTGCCTCAATCAAATGAGGTCCTTTTCAGGAAGTTGGGGTGTGGCATTGCATTGCCATTGGAGGTCTTTTCTGCTTATGTAAACATTACTAGAGTCTCAGTACTTACTATGTGAGTCTTGTGGGGATCCAGAAGCAGTAGCTTCCTACCAAGGCAGGAATACCGTCTCCTCTTCACGTCTGTGCCCCTGCCCCTACTACTGTCATCCGGTCTGCTGGCCACAAGCACTCCTGAGAGATAAACTTGAGATATATACCCTGATTCTTCTTCCCTATTTTTCCCAGCTCAGCACCAAGAGCTCCCCATTCCACTTGATTATCCTCAGAGGCACACAAGAGGGGAGGAGATTTCAACGGTTCCCAAACCTAGCTGTGCATAAAAATAACCTGGGAAATTTAAGAAAAATATGCAGAGTCCTGGGATTTCCTTAAAGAGATTCTAATACAGGAGGCCTGGGTTGGGACTCAGGAATCTGTAGGTCCCCAACTTCTCCCTGGTGATTTTGATTTGAGCCTGTGCCCTTCTAGATACATTTTATTAACTCCTAGCTATGCTGGGTCCTCATTTCAAAGGGATGGAGCCAATTAGCCCTCTCTGTTGGTGAGACCAGCTTGGTTATTGAGGAGACAAAGGCACAGGGTGTGTTTTCTATAGCTAGAGCCTGACCTATGACCTTAGCCAGCTGCCTTGCAAATGCCATTGGTCACCAGGGCAACCCAAACATAGAGAGTTAATGGTTCAGAGCAAATGCATCTTCACTATTGGCGTGGGAGGAGGGAGGGAAAGACAACTCTCTACTAAGAAGAGGCCATACTGAATCTGTCACTTCTGAATAGCATCATCATCTTTTATTCTGAAAATATATGATGGAACTAGACACCTCCTTGGCATTTAGCATGAGGTTTAAGATTGTCTGCCATCTCAGCATAGGGTCTCACACCTACCCCTTTCTTCCAAGGAGGTCTTTGTTTAAACCAAGATAAAATAATACATCCATGTTATGTTGTGGTTCAGACACAGGCTCTGGATTTAAAGACATGGGATGGAATCTTGGCTTTAGTATTTGTGAGTGGTATGTAGACAAGCAAGAAAAGTCACCTCTGTGCCCCAGTTTACTCATTCTGTAAATTGCTGGTAAAATGAATACCTATCTTGTTCTTAAGATGAAGTATGAGATGGTACTTGTAAATACTAAATTTGGCACAGTGCCTGCTGCATGGTAAGGTCTCAAGAAATATTCACTATTGATAAACCCCTTTCTCATACATGGCTCTCCTTCTGGTCCCCAACTACAGTAAAAGGCACCTTGATACCCCAATTGGCCAAGGCATAATGGAGGGGTCTTCTTCCTCTCCCTTCTCTCTCCAGCTACCATTCAAATATCTCTCTGATCTAGCCCATTCTTCTTATTACCCATAAAATGTCCAACTTTGCCTTCATCACCTCTGCCTTCACGACTGACATCAGCCTCAGCTTGTCTCCCTACCAACAGTTTCTCTTCCTGGTGATCATTCTCCATCTTGGTCCAGAAAGATCCTTCTAAGAGTTGAATCTTTTTTTTTTAAATAGTTTTTTTTTTTTTTTTTTTTTTTGGTGGTACATGGGCATCTCACTGTTGTGGCCTCTCCCGTTGTGGAGCCCAGGTTCCGGACGCACAGGCCCAGCGGCCACGGCTCATGGGCCCAGCCACTCCGCGGCATGTGGGATCTTCCTGGACTGGGGCACGAACCCGTGTCCCCTGCATTGGCAGGCAGACTCTCAACCACTGTGCCACCAGGGAAGCCCCTAAGAGTTGAATCTTAATAGCTCATTCTGCTTGAAGAATTTACTGGTTTCCTTTTCCCATGACACTGAGTTCAAGTCCTTTGCTCAGTATACCAAGCCCTTCACACCTTGTCCCAAATCTTCCCTCCAGACCACCCATGTTGCTTTCCTCTGTATCAGTTAGAATTCTACAACTATATAGATGTCCTTCTGCGTTTCTCTCTGCAATATCTTTCCTTCTGGCCAAGACATCCATCACCTTCTTTTCTCCATGGTAAGCCTCAAGTCATGCTTAAAAACCCAGCCTCAGTGTCAGAGGTCCCTCTTTGATGCCCTTTGGTGGGACCAGTCTCTTTGTTAACATACCTTGTTTCCTTACTCATCCCCAAGTGGGGACTCATCTCAAAGGACTTATTTAAGGACATATATCAAAGCTATATTGCAAGCACCTGAGGTTCAAGCTAATATGATTAAGAGCTCAGGCTCTGAGGGCACAGACTTCTGGGTTTAACTCAAGTCCTAACCTAGCTGTGCCTCAATTTCTCCTCTACAAAATGAGCATAATAAAAATACTTTTTTTCCTGAGTTATTGTAAAAATTAAATGAAATCATGCAAGAAGAATATGCAGTATAGCATACTAGTACTAAATAAATGCTGGCTACTTTTTGTTTGCTTTTCCTTGCCGGTAGGCTGGTCTTCCATATGAGTTGAGGGCAGAGCCCTGGTCTTTTACAGCTTTGTATTATGAGCTCCCAAGGCAAGGTCTAGCACTTAATAGCTGCTCAATGAATGTTGAAAAAAGAATGAGTTAATCCCAATCCTGAGTTTATTATTAACATATCATCTGATTATTCTACTATCTGAAATGTGATGAGCCCTAAGCTCAAATATGAAGGGCCTAGCTCCCTCTCTATTCCTTGCTCCCAACCTTCATTCCTTTTTCCCTCTCTCCCTCATTCCCTTCCCACCCTTCCTCCCTCTTTTTCTTCCTCTCTGCCATCCTCTAGTCTTTCCTTTTCTTCTTAGCTGCTAATATGATAATTTATTAATTTACAATGAAAAATAGATCTATAGTAAGAACAAGGAACACTTTTATCCTAGTGATAAGCCATCATATTACCAATTTCAAGCTGTTCGAGAGCCTAGATCATAATTAAAAATTACTTGTCTTACTTGGTGAGGAACTAATGCCCCCTGCCAACAGGCACATAAGTAAATTGAGAGTTAATTCTCCAGCCCCAGTTCAAAGCCTGAGGAGATGTTAGTCCCAGCTGACAGCTTGACTGAGGCCTTATAAGAGCCAGACTCGCCCAGCTGAACTTCTGGACCTGTAAACCTCAGAAACTATGTGAGATAATAAATCTTTGTTGCTGAATATAAATTGCTAAGTTTTGGGTCATTTGTTACACAGCAGTAGATAAGTAATATATTCCTTGTCAGCAATGCCTTCTCTACTTGCAGACAAGGAGAAAATACTTGGAATTTAGAAGTTATTCAAGAAAGAATTATTTTGCATAAAAGGGGATGTGATAGTAAAGTGACTGACGGGTTATTTTTTAAAACAAAAAGTATTATTAATATGGTTAAGACTTAAATGTTAGTAGTACAAATTCAAGTAGTGTAAATAGAAAATAAAATTTAAATTCCTCTTCATTCTCCAGTCCTATGCCCCCAAACCAACAATATTATTTTATCTTAGAATATGTATAGTCATATACAAGTAGACATACAATAGTATCATACCCTGCATCAATGGATTTTGAAGTTTGGTCCCAAAACCAACAGCATCAGCTTCACCTGGGAACTTTTTAAAGATGCAAACTTTCAGATTTTGCCCCAGACCTATTGAATCAGAAATTCTAAGGTGGGTGCTTTAACAAAACCTTCAGATGATTCTGATATATCATAAAATTTGATTCTATGTACCATTCTGTAGCTTACTTCTTCCACCTGGTAGACCTTGGACACCTTTATGTGTCATTAAATATATATATCTGATGTATTCTTTAAATTGCCACCCAGGACTTTATCATAAGTATACATCACACTTCATTAAACAATTCCACATCAATGTTTCTTTCCAAGTTTCTTTAGTATCATAAGCAAGGTTAAAATAAAAAGGCTTGTGTTATGTTTACATATAGTAGATAGGTAGGTAGATAGATAATAAACTTTATGAACATTCTCTAGGAGAAATTCTTAGAAGTAGTATACTTGGGTCAAAAATAAATGCATTTTGACTTTGGACAAATTTGATAGGTTCTCTTCAAAAATATTGCATTGATATTTATTAGTAGGTCTAATCCTTGAAATCTACTTCTATATTGGGCATTGCTATAAACGTTTAAATTTCACTTTCATGGGTTAAAATCATTACTCCCTTTATACTGCATTTCTTAATTTATGAGTAATATTAAGCACTTTTCATAGTTTTATTGACTTTCCCCTGCTATGAACTGCCTTTTTCAGATCACTTCTTTCCAAAATGAAGATTTCAGCAAAGACGTTAATCTGACTGCTTTGGGAGTCTTTTTGAAGGAAAACTGCATTATTAACATCCTGCCGATTGCCCTGAATGTTTTATTATGATTCTTGAGGAGTGATTGACCATAATCAAAAAATTAATCACCAAACAGCACTAGTAATTAAGTCATAATCATATTTGCATATATGTGATAATTTATGCAATCTTTAGAGAAGGAAATTTAAATGGAAGTTATTGATTGTGGAAAATGTGTCAAAGCTGCCGGTTACTGGGAAAGTGATTTTTACTACAGTGTTGTTGGACCCCTAAGGGTTAATTCATTGGACTATAGGGGGTAGGCTGGAAGAATGATGCCCATGAACTGGTTGGTGTTTTCCTACCTCACTAGCTGCATGCTGCACCCTGGTACACTGTTCTACCAATGAGGTGTGTTAATTTCAAGGCCCATGATGATAAAATTATGGATGGCTCAGGGCAAATCCAGCTCTATCGCACAAGCAAAGCTCATAGTGCACCTGCATAGAATGGATCTGAAAAATTTGACATTATGAGCTGATTTCATTCAGGTTCAGTAAACATTTTTGGTAAAGGGCAAGATAGTAAATATTTTTGCCTCTGTGGGCCATATGGTCTCTGTCATAACTGCTCAATTCTGAGATCATATCTCATAGACAACATATAATTGAGTGTGCGTGGCTGTGTTCCAACAAAACTTTATTTACATCAACAGACAGTGTGCCAGATTTGACCCATTGGCCTATAGTGTGCTGACCCCTGATTTAGACACTCTTAGTAGATGAAGAGTTTGCGCTCATACCTGTGATTTACAATGATTTTTCCTGGTTCTCCCCTTTTCCCATCTCTACTTCTCCTCATTTTTCTCCTCTGCTTTTACTTCTTCTCTCTCTTCCTTCCTTCCTTTCTCACCTCTCCCTTCCCCCTCCCCACCCTCTTCCTCTCCTCCTCCTTCTTCTTCTTAATAACTTAGTAATGTAAAGCCAGTTTCTTCAAGTCTCTGTATCTCAGTTTCCAAATCTATAAATTGGTAATGACAATAGGACTATATGAAAAGGTCATTGTGAAGAGTACATTAAGAATTCTAGAAAGTTCTTTGAGAGATACACACATCTATATCTATGCAAGTATATGCAATATCTCAAGACAGGGAAGAGTCATAATCAAGAAATAATTATAATTCTGAAATGAAATATTTAGCTTTCAGACAAGCATACCTTTTAATGTGTTTTCTTGTCAAATTTCAATATTTTATATATTGTACAAACTGACAGTAGTGCTAGAGTGCCTTTCCCCTCCTTGTGTTCTGGTTCTGCCTGGTGGATGAGGAGCTCTTCAGAGCTCCATTCGTTTTACCTGGAGCCAGAGTATCTTCTACTGACCCATTTCTATTCACTAGCTGAGGCTCAAGTCTGTCCAGCCCATTTACCAAGGATGGTACAAGTACCCACTAGTCATGTCACGATCTTTTGCCAGGCCCAGCTTACTAAATTGGAATGCTTTGAATAGGTAGAGTAATCTGAATCAAACTTGATTTTGCAATATCATTTTGAGCACTTTCTGTTGAACAGTGAGTGGCCTCTGCACTTACCCAGCAATTCTAGTTGTATGTGTTGTCCCAACCTCTGATTCTGGCTTTTACCCGTCTTCACCAGCCCTTGCTCCTTAAGTGTCAACATGACAACATGGGCCCTCTGGAAGGAAGTATGACCAGGAAGTCTGAAGAAGTTTTTTTTTAAATTTTATTGAAGTATAGTTGATTTACAGTGTTGTGTTAATTTCTGCTATACAACAAAGTGATTCAGTTATACATATATAGTATATTCTTTTTCATATTCTTTTCCATTACGATTTATTATAAGACATTGAATTTAGTTCCCTGTGCTATACAATAGGAACTTTTTTTTTTTTTTTTTTTTTTTTTGCGGTATGCGGGCCTCTCACTGTTGTGGCCTCCCCCGTTGCGGAGCACAGGCTCCGGACGCGCAGGCTCCGGACGCGCAGGCTCAGCAGCCATGGCTCACGGGCCCAGCCGCTCCGCGGCATATGGGATCCTCCCAGACCGGGGCACGAACCCGTATCCCCTGCATCGGCAGGCGGACTCTCAACCACTTGCGCCACCAGGGAGGCCCTACAATAGGAACTTTTTGTTTATCCATCCTATGTATAATAGTTTGTATCTGCTAATCCCAAATTCCCAATCCTTCCCTCTCCCTACCCCACCGGCAGCCACAAGTCTGTTCTCTATGTCTGTGAGTCTGTTTCTGTTTCGTAGATAAGTTCATTGAAGGAAGTTGAATGTGCTGCTCCTTCAAAAAATACATGGTTATAAATATAGAGTTCTAATATTAAGTATAGTAAATATTATACTTTTTGTTATGGATTAAATTGTGTTCACTCAAAATTTATATATTGAAGTCCTAATCCCTAGTGCTTCAGAATGTGGCTTTATTGGGAAACCCTGGAAACAGGGTCATTGCAGGTATAATTAAAGTTAAGATGAGATCATACTGGAGTACGATGGGCCCCTAACCCAATATGACTCATGTCCTTATAAAAAAGGGAAATTTGGAAACAGGCACAGACACAAGGATATGAAAGCATGTGGAGATGAAAGCAAAGATCACAGAAGCATCTACAAGTCATGAAACGCCAAAGATAGACAGCACATCACCAGAAGCTAGGAGAGAGGCATGGGCCAGACTGTGCCTCACAGCCTTCAGATGGAAGCAACTCTGCAGTGTGATTTTGAACTTCCAGCCTCCATAACTGAGACAATAACTTCGTTGTTTAAACCACTAATTCTGACTTTTTTATTGCAGCTCTAGCAAATGAATTCACTTGTAATTTATACTCAATAATACTAATAGTAGTAGTAATAATAATAACAAAGCTCTGCATTGAACAATAATTATCCTCCAGCCTTGTGCTAGGTCTTTTTTTATGTGCCATATTTCATTTTGTCCTACCAAATACCCCTATGAGGTAGGTGTAATTATTAGCCCCCTTACATGGATAAACAAACAGAGGCTTTTAGAGATTTTTAGAAGCATTTCCAAGATTACACAGATGGAAAGAGGTGCAGCAAGGATTTGAACCCCCCTAATGCCAAATCCTGTGGCCTGATTCACTGTGTAATTCTATGGAAACTCAGGAGAGTCCCTCCAGGGAGCGATCACTTCCCATCAGCCTCGGTAAATGAGAAGTAATAAAAGATACGGAAGGTAGGATGTTGACAATGCAGCAGTTAAGTGGCAGAGAGAAGGCCAAATGGACAGGGGGTTATTTGTGGGTGTTGCTGATTCAGACCTCAGCTTGCAGATCTGAGTCATCTGTTTGTCCTCCAATGTTCTGTGCTCGAAAGCAATCGAGGTGCTGGTCCTGGATCAGCCTCCCTGAGTTTGAGTGCTCTCCCTGTAATCACTGGCCTATTTTCCCACACAACAATCCTGGTTATGAATCCAATTGGTACTTTCCTCATCAGAACCCCAGGGAAGCTGCGGGAAACACACGTCACACTAGTTTGGGGGCCTGGGTTCATCATGCTGAGAGTCAACAGATCGGGCCAGAACTAAGTTCAGAGGTTAATTGGAATCAGAACTTTGGAAACTGTGAAGTTGCTCAATTAATTTTCTGTGCCTCCTCCCTGTCTTCCCCTTTTTTGCCTTCACACCTGAGAAATGCCCAGGGAGAAAAGGACCCTTTCCTCACACAGGTGTTTACCTTTGTCCCAAGAGGTCAGTAGTGTCTTTTCATCATGTGGGCACACTAGAAAATACAAATACACATTCTCAGTGCTCTTACAGATGGTGCTTCGGAGATGAGAGAGCTTGTGACATAACCTCAATTCCTTCCTGAATCTAGAGGATTCCACACTGTGGCAGGAAGCTGGGGAAGTTATCTGGAGGCAGAAAATCGATGCTTTACTCCCAGAGTGGCTACAAGCAAAGGCTAGAAAAGCAGACCAGCTTGGGTTTTCTTCCTGTCTCTGCACTAACAAGCTGTGTGCCCTGGAGAAATTTCATATCTTCTCTGGCCTCATATGCCTGATCCACAATATGGGAGTGATGCACAGATCTGGTAGTGGTTGTGAAAAACAAGTGAAATTTTGCATCTAAATCACTTAACACAGAACTTGGAGATGTAGCAATTACTGAGTCAAGGCGAGCTCCTTGGGGATGCTTTGCTGTTGACAACCCAGGACCTTCCCACTCCCACCTCCTTGTTCCTCTCTGTGTGACAAACTGGCAGACAGTGTCTCCATGTCCTGACTGATCCCTTGTGTATGAATGGCCCTGACTCCTAAGACAGCTTCCCAGATGCTGTAAGACTTCAGCGTGAATTGTTGGCTTGGACTTTACTCTTTCCAGAAAGATGGGTCCGGGGTGAGATAGACTTCAGCTTCCAGAATTCACCGTGGGGTCCCTTTCCTGCTTGTTTACTAGGTGGGCTCCCCTTGGCGTGAGGGAGCTAATATGTTTCACAGTGTGTTTTTTAGATTGCATCTGCCCAGATGTTCCTCTGTGTGGGTTCCCTAAGTGATGTGGGAGGGAAGGAACACCCTGGTGTCAATGGAATTTCAGCCAAGAGGGGTTTCGCCACCTTGCTCAAGTCCATCCACCTCCTTTGTTGTTCTCAGGGAGAAAGACTGTATTTCAGACTGAAGGCTCAGAGGCAGTGTTCCTGAGACCACTTTTGATATTTTCTCCCCTTTCATTAGGTCCACACCAATGACTGCTTATTTGATGATACAGGCATTAGTGCTTGAGCCATCTTTGAAAAAAGGGGCCCAGTTATAGATAGATCTATAGATAATAGGTATTCCCCAAAGTGGTTATGGAAGGGGTAATGTGTGATGGCCAGAGGGACTATAACTCTTTGTTTGCTAGAGACAGCCCCATCCAGTCCTGTCCATTGTCTTAGTCAGCATCTCTTTCCTCTATTTGAATCTGGAAGTATATAAACATTCTAGCTATGGCTCAGAGTCAAGGCATCTTGCCTGGGGGTCCAGGGTAGACATATGATCTTCATAGGGAGGCATCATCATCCCCAAATCAAAGGATGAAGGGGAGTGGTAGAAAGTTATCATCAAGAGGTCAGCTACTTAACCAAGCAGGATTGATAGATACCCAGAAAACAGAGAGTGAAGGCCTTGGGACAGGATTAGAAAAGGAAATATTGGAGTGACTGTGCTGCTCTCCCTTGATTGAAGAGCTTAGATTCTAAAATCCAACTCACATTGAGGGTGCTGACCAGGTGCTGGGCATGGTGGAAGATGATGATGGAGCCCCTGCCTCCCCCACCGTCTTGCCTTGCAAAGAACAGACTTCATCAAAGACAAGAGGTTTGGGTTTCCAGGCCACACTGACCTAGAGAGGATAATCTTTGGATGGGGGTTAGGAGTAAACGGACAGGGACAGCAATGTCGTAGTAACATGACAATAAGAAGAAACACAGAAAGAATGGGAAGATAGAATAGCCCCTTTATTTATTTATTTTTTTGATTTCCCATGAATCTCTAATGACAGTAATTGTAAATGAAGTATTCTACTTCCCTTAAGGGAGTGGAGTTGGGAAAGTGTGGAAGAATGAAGAGGGTTAATCACTGAGGATATGACTTCTAACTTAAAGCTAGGTTTGTGTTCGTAGGGAGAATAGTCCCTTTAATGGGATGCTTGGTACATGCAAGTTGTGCTGACTTCTTCATAAGCATTGTCATGTTTCATTGTCACACAGCCAACTGAACTAGGGCCTACTATTACAGATGAGAAAATGGATCTTAGAGGAAAGGAAATTATTTGCTCAAGGTCACTCAGTCAGGAAGTGGCAAAGCCAATTCTTGAATCCAGGAGTCCCAAAGCCTGAGCACTTAACCATCATGTCACCTGTCCTTTTGGGGTTCTTCCAATTTCCTCCCTTTCCAGGAAACTTCTTTCCCAAAGTCAGCTGAGCTAAGTCTCTGCTCTGTGTTGCTGTCACACAAATTAAACTCTTCCCAGTTTTGCTGTAGTTATGCTTTCTTCTCTAAAGCTACATCATTCTAAGGTAGTGTGTTTGGCTGTCATTTTGCTCAAAAAGTAAGAAGCATGGGAAAGACCTTCCTTGCAAAAGAGCTAAAATAATTCTATCATAATGTCAAATGAGCATCAATAAATTACTGATATTAGTGGAAATGTTGGTTGTCATAATAATAAAAAAGTATGGCAGTTATAATAATTACAACAACACAACCATACCCCATTTTCAATGAACACTTACTATGTATCAATTCCTACTAAGAGTGCTTTATATGTAAGAACTCGTTCAATCCTCACCATGATTCTCAGGGCCTGGACTAAGATGAAGTGAGTAAGGTCCTTTGGGACAAAGGGTAAGGAGATGCTCACTGTCAGGGTTGTGAAGAGGGATGCCTTCTTAAATGAGACATCCTGGGTGCCCCACTTGCCTCACCCTAGTCTTAACCCTGCCCTAGGAGGGCTGTGGAGCTGAAATATTCAGTCACATGAACCTTTACAAACGAATCAACTTGAACTTAAATAGAGTTGGTATTTTGGAATCCCAGGCAAGATGGTTCTTTGGGACACTAACAAACAAAGTCGCTATTCCTTACCCCAGCAACCCATCTCTTGATTTATTGACCTGTATGAGCTTGGACTCAGTAATGGAAGGAAGGAAGGAAGGAAGGAAGAAATGGAGGAAGGGAGGGAAGGAGGGAGGGAGGGAGAGAGGGAGGGAGGAAGGAAGGAAGGAGGGAAGAAAGGAAGGGAGGAAGGTCAAGACTTGTTTAGAAGCCAATGTGAGGTGCTACATTGTCCCTGCCTGTGTATTAGGCAGGACATTTTTTTGTTCACATGACAGAAACCCAGTTCACACTACTTAGGCAAAATGTGGAATGTATTTTTAAAATGTAAGATTGTAGTATGTAATAAAAGAATAACTAAGAACCAACTACAGATAAAGCACAGATATTGTAGCTTTAGGATTAACTGAAAATAGAGAATTGAACTCTCTATTATCAGCATAATCTTTTCTACAAGGCTTGTGGGATTTCTGCTCAAATAGAAACTCAGGCAACCTCAGCTGTGATCCCACACTGGAATTCTCATGGTGGATATGCAGATGGGGCCTCATTACCTGTGTAGTGACAATCATATTACCAGAAAGAATATGATAAGTGCACATATTTCTGTGCTGTAGCATTTCTAGGAATAGAGAATTAAAATCTGGTGATCAATCAGAAAGAAGAAACATCATGAAAATATGACATGATAGGATGGGTGGGATTTTGACAAGTGAAAGCATAAAACCAGGACTTTAAGGGGAGGGAATGGTATTGACAAATGCCTGAAACAAGATTTCAGAGCATGACCAGCCATGGTGTTTGGCTGGATTTTAGATTATAAACCATGGTATCATGGGGTTTAGGCAGAAAAAGGAAGTGAAAATATTGTGGTGGAGAACTTTGAATACATGAATGAGGAATTGTATGTATTTAATGATGTTCATTTGTTCATTTATTTATTCATTAATAAATATTTATAGGGCATTTGTTAGACACCTACTAAGTCTCTAGGTGCAAAGATAATTCTGAAACACAAATATTTTCCAGTTTAGAGAAACTGCTCACGTGAAAGGGAGCTGTGAGTAGCTGAGGGCATCTCTTATTGTTCAGATGGTGTTAAACAGTCCTTCTTATTTGGGGGTTTTATAGAATATTGCCGTGGCGACAAGGTAAAGACCCCTAACTTACCTCTGGCTTTTAATGAAAAGACCGTTGTGTGAAGGAATCAAGGAAGCTCTGAAGCTTTTTAAAGAGGAATGACACGATCGGGTTTTCCCTTTAATAAGTTGGTACTGGTGGGTGTTGCAAGGGGAGATTGGAATTGGGAGATTCTGGAGCAGAAAGAACAGTGTGTGTGTGTGTGTGTGTGTGTGTGTGTGTGTGTGTGTGTGTTGGTGGGCTTGTTACAAGAGTTTGGGTAGGAGAAAATAACAATTTAATAAATACAAAGCCTGAATTTCAAAACAGAAGGAGAAAATGGAAGGACAATTTAGAGGACTCCATAGTCCCCTGGGTATGCTGGTCATTGAGGGATATTGAGGATTCTGTTGTCTGGGTGGATGGTGGTTTCCCTGGACCAAAGAGAAAGATCAAAATTAGGAGTAAATGTGAACAGGGAAAGGGAGGGGAAAGTTTAGGACACGTGGACTGTCTGGTACCCTAGATTTACTAGGGGAAGCTGGAAATTCGTTCAACAGCCTTGAAGGTCAGTAAGGAGGTTGAGGATGCAGATATTAACTTGGGATCTTCAGTCTAGAGCCACCCTTCTAAACCAGGGTTCCAAAAGAATTAAACCCTAATGTCCTAAGGCATCCATTGTACGTAATGGATTGACTTTCCTCCTGTGCATGGAGAATGATATTAATTATGTGCCATCCTTGAGAGAATTGAGAAATGTTATTCAAAGCATCAAATTATCTCACCTGAGAAAGGCTAGTTTAGAAGTAATGACTGCTAGAACTGGGGATTAGTGAGAACATTAGGAAGAAGAATATAACTCATGCAAAAGGGAACCTAGGTAAAAAAATTAGTTAGGTCTAATGTTTAGGAAGTAAGAGGGAAAATAAAGGAACTGGTATGTCAGTAAGGATAGGAGTTTCGAGAAAAGTAAGAGAAGACATATCCTCCATTGCTGTTGTTCACTATGTACCCACTGTCTGGAAAACTCTCTATCCACTTCTTTTCCTGTTGACTCCTATGCATGTTTCAAAGGTCAGAGCAGGAACCGAGTACTTCAGGAAGCATTCACTGCCACACCTTTATCATCCAAGTACGTCAAAATGCCACTTCAGAACACCCAGAGCACCCTCTAAATATCTTTGACACATTTACTATATTATTTTGAAATTTACAGTTTGAATAATCACTTCTCTTACTGGATCTTGAATCAGATCATGTTACATTCTTATAGTCCCATTTGGTGGGCATAGAGTTGCTCCACCCAGATTGTCCTTTATAGAAGGGCTTAGCTGTCAGCTCCTTCAACGTTCGTCTCAGCTGCAGAGCTCCATCTTACCAAGGAGATTCCTTTCCTATGGCAGACCTTAACCAATGATGGATCAAGCCCAATGTGAGACAACACCAAGGGTCCATACACATTCCAGAGCTTCCCATACGGTTTCCCCAGTCTTTGTCAGGCTTCCACCACAAGCTGATTTCTCTGTCGTCCTAATCCTACTTTTTGCCTCACCCTTCCAAAAATATTCATCCCTAATGCAACACTGTATATCAAATTCTATCTCAGCATCTGCTTGTGGAGGGCTCAGTCAGTGACTCTCCAGCATCTAGAACATAGTCTAAAGTCAAGTGAGATTAATGCCTTTTTTTTTTTTTTTTTGTGGTACGCAGGCCTCTCACTGTTGTGGCCTCTGCCATTGTGGAGCACAGGCTCCGGACACACAGGCTCAGCGGCCATGGCTCACGGGCCCAGCCGCTCCACGGCATGTGGGATCTTCCCTGGACCAGGGCACAAACCCATGTCCCCTGCATCAGCAGGAGAACTCTCAACCACTGTACCACCAGGGAAGCCCCATCAATGCCTTTTTGTGCAGAGAAAAAAGTTGAACATCACCAAAGTTGCATTTTATATTCATCCATTCAATAAAACGTAAGTATCTATCTAGTGCATGCCAGACTCTGCTCTAGGCACTAGATTTTGACATAGATTGCATTGACCTTTGGTGTCTTTGAGAGCAGTGAATCAGAGATGGGGGCAGAGATAATACAAAATTGTAAAATGTTAAGGAGAATGAAAGTTGAGGTGGGTCAATGCTATGTTAAATGTAACACACTCTACAGAGGTTAGTCAGTTTTGTTTTTCTTTCAAGAGTGATAAAAGGGAAAAAACAGAAAGGGATGAGGTGTCTCTTGAAATTGCATGGTTGAGACTGATGGTGCTCATAACGTCTGGGGTCTCCTCTACCCCTTGGCACTCTACTTGACTACATACCTTCTTTCATAAGTGGGATGAAATAATTATTTCTGGCCAACCTAATGTGAGCAGAAGTGATGTGCATCTTTTACAATCTTGGGCCATAAAACTGTCCACTGAAGGGTCTCTATTTTATCTTCACCCATACTGCAGCAGAATGGAGCGGAACCCAGGAACTAAGAATATAGCAGAACCATGAGATTTAAGAATTAACCATGAGCCTTAATTCTTGCATGACTGCATGGCACAGACACTCTCCACATTGACTTACTCTGGACTCTGATGCAAGCCAGAAGTATCAATACATTATTACTGTTTAAAAACCACAGAGATTTTGGAACTCTTTGATAAGGCAGGTTGTCTACTCTAACTAATATATATGGTATATAATTTAAAGGAAACTTTCTTCTTAGAATGGGAAAAGCTTGACTATATTTAGAGGCTGAGGGGATGATGCCATGGAAGATAAATTGAGAAAGCAAATGAGAGAGTGGATAATCATTAAAGCAATTCCCTGCAGCACAGAAGGAAGTGACCCAGAACAGGGTCCTCTGTTCTCCTATGTTTTGTTGTCAAGAATGAAAAGAATATTGGTCATTTTTATATCAGTGGTTTTACTACTAATTATTACCTAGAGAGAAATTATGAGAAAAGAACAAGGATCACAGACATATGGAAGTAACAAAGGTTCAAGAATCTTTTCATGTTGTTACACACAGGGTGTGTTACAGGAAAAAAAAAAATCATAGTAAGGCAAATATGAATTTAAATCTTGGCTTTGCCATATCCTAGGTGTAAAATATGAAAATGATTTATTCTAAGATCATTTATTCAGTTCAGCTCTAACACAGGTAAATTGGAGAACACCTCACATGGATTATTATTATTTTTTAGTGTGTGAAGACATAATGAAATGTCATGTAAATTGCAAAGGAAAATGTTTGGTAAATTTTGAAAATCATGCAATAGCTAATCTTTATTGAACACTTGCTCTGTGTCAGGCACTGCTCTAAGCAAAATATAAGCATTAAATCATTTATTTCTCATAACAAATCACTGAGGTATGTTCTTTTATTATCATCAATTTTATAGATAAATCCATTCAAAAAGCATTAGCTGCTAATACTTGTTTTTGGGTAGAGAGATTATGGGTATGTATTTTTTAATATTTTCATATATTATAAGATGTGCATATTTTACTTTTAAAATAAGAAAATAAAATGAATGTGATTTTTTTTTCTTTTGCGGTACGCGGGCCTCTCACTGTTGTGGCCTCTCCCATTGTGGAGCACAGGCTCTGGATGCGCAGGCCCAGTGGCCATGACTCACGGGCCCAGCCGCTCCACGGCATGTGGGGTCTTCCCGGACCGGGGCACGAACCCGTGTCCCCTACATCGGCAGGCGGACTCTCAACCACTGCGCCACCAGGGAAGCCCAATGAATGTGATTTTTAAAGCAATGAAAATATTAGGTTTTATTCCTTTTGGGAAAACAAGAAGTATGGTTCTTGAATGTGATGTGTACCATACCCCAGCCCTACTGAACCTTTTGCCAGGGTCCTAAGGCTATTCTCCCAGATACCCTTATGGCATATAGACCTGTATGGAGAATCATCAAAGCTAGAGCAAGGGCTGTTCTTAGCTCTTTGATTCTCCAGTTTGGGTGGTACCCAAGCGAGTATGCCTCTAACCCTCTGGGCTTCTCCCCACAGAATGTCTCATGGGTGGATTTTTTCCCAGTGGACAGCTCAGTGTTCTTGGAACATGCCTCTTAATCTCCCCCAGTAATCTCACTGGGGACTCTCTGAGAATCTGTATAGAACCATCTCAGAATTGTCCTGCTGAGGGGCAAGGAAGTTGGGATATTTATTCACCAATGTCTATCCCTGATTACTCTTGGTGGTGTTAACACTTTGGCTTTTCTAGCTGCCCACCGCAGTAAGACAAAGTTCTCCTGTGGCCAGAGGACATCATATGGCAGAGGAACATTGTTCCCTTTTGGTATCATTGGAGATCGTTGGCTGGTGACCTCTGAGGTAAGCTGAGGTGTCAGTATCGGGCACCAACATGATCCACTACAGATGTTGAAAAGATACATAAAATATTAAATAAAAAAGATAAATAGCAGGCACCAACAGAATCTGTTACAGATATTAAAAAGATAAATGAAATCACATGGTAAATGCTCAATAAATGCAGCTGCCATAATTAAAATTATAACATTAGCATTATCATAACTAGTGCAGAATTCACATTGAAATCCAAGTCTCTTAGGAGTCCAAGTTTCAGAGTATTTTAATTAACAAGAGGATCTTCAGGTTCCTTTTTGGTTGTTCTCCTTACCCCTTCCAACCCTTATGGCTGCTTGGACTAATTTTTAATTCCTCATTCTCTGGGTAGGAATAATTAAATGGGAAGCATTTTTATAGACTACATTTTCCATCTCTGAAATTCTGTGCTTTGTTTCACAACCCCCCCACCCCAAACTAGCATTAGCCTCTATTGTTGTTTTTATTTCTCTAAGCTCTGCCACTTATGGCTCTGGGGTCAGGAGACCGACATCTTGTTTGTATGAAGGTTCCCAAGGGGTGAACTACAGTCAAACCATTTTACTCTGGAAGAGTTTAAGCCATTTTAGCTGCTCAGTGGAGATTGCATCCCAGGATGTAGGCAGGTTTCCAGGACAACTGGCATTTGATGGTTCATTGAAGGATGGCCAAAGTAGCTACATATTGGTGCTTTGGAAGTCTCAAACTATTCTTCAAGAGTTTTTGGTTCAGGAAATCCAAAACATATTTGCTACAAACATTTTTCTCCTCAATTTTTAATCACATATATATTGCAAGGGAAATGTATCCCATCTGTTTTTTTTTTTACTCATTTATACTTATATCATCCAAATAAAATTTTGAAATTTATTTGATGTTCCACATTAAAAAAAAATACTACAGTGGAAGAACATACAGTATTTGGTAAAAGGCAGTGCTTCTACCCCTCATGCTGATAGTGACTGTGGGTCACTGAAATGGCCTCAGAGTCAACACAGTGAATTGGCCCTGCCCTGGATTCCTTTGAGGGAAGGTTTCAACTCTCTCAGTGGCAAACACAATAGGCAACAAAGGGCTCATCTAATTCTATTCATCACAGAAACTTGGCAAAGAGAAGAGCAACGTCAAAAGAGGTTAAAGGACCTCAGATATCAACGAGTCCAACCTCACTGTTATTTTAGAGCTGAGGAAACTGAGCCCTAGGGGGAAGAAATTCTTTGCCTGATGACACATGGTTAATTAAAGGCAGATTTGGGGTCATAAACTCAGGTCTCTTGAGCCTAGAAGTAGTGGTTCTTTCTACTCTTTCTGTTGTAAAGCATCAAAGCACAAATGCAAAATCAGGCTGTAAAACCCAAATCATAAGAGTGTTCAAAAGTCACAGACCGTTATGAATTTGGGGGGAAAAGGGATTACAAAGATTTTAAAAACAGGCTTACTCTCTCAGAGCACAGGCTCTGGGGTTAAATAGGTTGGTTTCTTGTTGCAATTTACTTCCTTGATGATAATGACCTTGGGAATGTTACTTAACAACTCTGAGCCTCTATTTCCTAATCTGCAAAATAGGTTAAAATCAGCATCCATGCATTGGACGTTTGTGAAAATTAGATAAAAGACTGGGTGTAAAAGCACTTGATGTGGTAGCTACCACAGAGCAAATTTTCTAAAAACAAGAGTTTTTTTCTTAGTATTACTATTATCGTGATTACTCAGGGGTCTTCCTTCCTAGAGCAGTGTTCCGCTCCACTGTGTTTTGTGGAACACTATTTCCGGCAGAAGTGAACTGTCTTATGAAAAATAATGTGAGAAAAATATCCCTTATTTTCATATGTTTTGATAGTATTATATACTCCACCATTTTCTTGGAGATTCTTAATGCATGCTATGCACTCAATAAAGTCTCTGAGAAGGCGTGCAGGAGAGTAAACTGTCAAATTTTGTTGAAGGTAAACATTACCAAAGATTGCTGCACTTTATTCTAAGAACACACATTAATTAGCACTCTGTGGAATACCTTCCTGTCGCACATCAGTTTGGGGAATGAAGGTACGGGAGAGAAAACAGGTAGATGCAAAACTGTAATGCATAGCAGCTCACGATCCATCATGACAAAGGTGCAAAACTGTGAGCTGAAGATCATCTTGCAGAAAGACACTGTGGAGGGGATATCAAAGCAGGAGAGGGTCAGTTGGAGATTACAGTGAGGAAGTGTCTGAACGCAGAGTCAAGAATGTGCTGAGGAAGTTCTGGAGAACAGCAAAAATCTCACTTTACACCTTCAGCAGTGGGCTGGAGCAGGAAGAAGCTCTGTCTGGAGATTTGGGGACCAGCTTACCTTCTTTATTTCCCCCAAGGGCAGGAATCATCCTGGGCTCATTTTTACGTTGACAACACCTAGCACAGAGCCTGGGATGAAGCAGGGACTCAATCCCAGGAAGCATCCTGGGCTCATTTTTACATTTACAACACCTAGCACAAAGCCTGGGATGAAGTAGGGACTCAATAAATGTGCACTGGGTTGAGACCAGATCTAAGTGGATGTGAAAAGCCATGGTAAGGAATCTGGACGTTATTTGGCAGACAACGGGGAGCCGTCGAAGCTTGTTGCTTGGAGGAGTGACATGTTCAGAAGGGCACGTTAGAGAGATTGGTTTGGCAGCATGTCGGCGATGCAACCAAGGAGAGAGAGAAACTGGAGGCAAGAATCAACCAAGAGTTCATTTACCATTTCGAACAAGAAAAATCTGAACTCAGTGAAGGGCTGTAGGGATGGCGATGCGGCTGTAAAAGCAGCTGCAGAGGTAGAAAATTCATGCAACTTTCTATCATGATAATTACTTCTTTTAAGTTAAAGAGAGGAAAATTAATAAGGATTACAAGTGATTTCATGTTGTGCAAAGGGAAAGAAATAGATCTGGAGGTTCTGTTTCGCCCCCTGGAAAACTAAAAGAATGATGGTGTCGTGGGCAGACGAGGGGAAGTGGAGAAGGTGGACGAGACTAAGTTGGGGAGAAAGCTAAATGTGGGCCTGCAGGCAAATTTGAGCTGTTAGCGGGGTACCAGAAGGTTCACAACCAGAAAGCATTCAGGAATGTGCAATGGAGATGTGCAAGCTTGTTCCCTGCCCTCTCATGAATGAAGATGCTACCAGCAGTCCCATCTTGGTCCAGTCCCTGAGTCAACCCTGTAGAACTGACTTAGCTCCTCCCACAGTGGTGTCTGGACATGACCATGCTCTTTGTGGGAGGACCCCAAGACACTCACCTGCCCACTCAATTAAATTCTTTTCCTGCCTCAGTGGTTGTCTTAAGAATACAGCCTCTGGAATCAGACTGTTTGGATTTGACTCTCAGCACTAAAAGAAGAGAAGAGTTTTTCATCCTCTGTCTTCTCTTCCATTTTTCTGCAAGTTTGGAATAAATAGAGCGTATATGTGATACAGTTTTGTTACGAAGAGTAAATGCAAAACATTTAGAAACTTCTCAACATACAGTAAGAGCTCACTATACAGCATTTTGGCCATTTATTATTATTTCTTTTATCATACCAGTCATTTGTACCCATTTGCTGATGACTGAGCTTGTGCCTCTGTTTCCCGACAATGATTCAAAACCTGCCAGGAAGCAGAATTTAAAGTACTTAGTTGAACTCGTGCTAAGCATCTCCCGAGTCAAGCTCCTGTTCACCCTCCCTCTTCTCTCCAGACAGCATTACTCACATCATCACTCACATCATCACAGCAGTCTGGGGATATCAGCTGCTACCTCTTTCCCATCACTCACTCATTCATTTATTTATTGAATCATCTATTCAATTAATATTTATTGAGCATCCACTTTGTGCTAGATACTCTCTCCACAGCCACCAGATAACACTACCTCATGTCTTTGTCTTTCTGGATACTGTGCTGCTGTGACTTCCCCCTGAAGCCACTGAGAGAACAGGAAGAATTAGAACCCCGCCCTCACGTGAATTTCTAGTGTGTTTTGAGGTTGAGCCACCAAACTCCTCCAGTCAAGTAACCATGCTTCCTTGCGCTTCTCCAGACTCGCAGAGCAAATGGTGGGCACAGGCTAAAAACCCAGTAAATTCATGCTGATGACTTGGGAAAATACACAAAAAGGTCAGCATGGCGTTTACTCCATGATGAGTCAGGCTAGAAGACATCCGTTCTCCCATATCTGTTCACATCTGCCCTAATACCTCATAAAACCTCTCCCCAGATAGTCATTAACGAGGTGGCAACATGGATATCAGGGGCCCAGGGGGAGGCGTTTTGTTTGATGTTCTGGAAGAAGGAAACACAGAATTGCTCTTTGTGAAAGCATGGGGGCTCTCTCTGAACCCCTGCTTGACAGTTGTTCTCTGTAAGCTCAGGCATGAAGTCAGGGGAATACAATAATGTGGGGGAAGCACAGCCGTGGAGTGTCGGGGTAGGGGGATTTGGGGGCTCAAGGGTAAGAATGAAAGAATAAAAACAGATGCAAGAGCTCCGTGTGTGGCTAACATGAAATGACGAATCAGACCCACATCAACAGAACACTCCCTAGTCTGTGCTTTAGTGAGTTGTGTTGTTGTTGTATGTGCCTCCCTGCTTCTGTGCATACATCCAAACTTCTGACCTACAAGGATGGGAAGGGGCTGGACACTTTTTTTGCAGTAAACTTATATCCATGTGTAATCGCACATGTATTTTTCTCCTCTGTTCTTGTGTAATGCTTAGCACCATGCCTGGTATGTGGTGAGTGCTGAGAAAATTGTTGAATGAATGAATGAGTGGACGATCAAAGAGTGGGGCTCCTTAGCAGGGAGAAGGGAACGACCAACTCTCACTTTCTCTTTTCTGTCCATGACCCCATCCCCCATCCGGAGATGAAGAATGTGGAAGAGGCCTGGGAACTCCATTCTAGGAGACCCCCACTTGTCGATGGCTCTGACTCCCGCCCATCCTAGAAAGGTAACTTTCTGTGGCCACAGATGGATAAGCCCCCTGCACAAGGCGATGTACAGAAGCCAGACCTCACTCCTCAGCCCAGGTGTGGCAGTCCTTCTGGGGTCCCCTCCCCAACTTACACAGACACACCCAGCGGCGGGGGGCAGACCTGGCTTTGGAATGGGGAAGGACGCTTTGTCCTACCCACGGGGGACCATCTAAACCAGAGCAACCACAGCCCGGCTGACACATCCACACGCGCCTTAGGGTTCTCCTGTACGTATTAGGAACCAGGCATTTCTTTACTCTCTAGAAACCAGCCACACTTCGGTGAAAAGGTCATCGATGCTGTGATAACAATAGGAAATAGCTTTTGAGCATTTATTTTCATAGGGCACTTTTTAAAAAAATCTTTTACGTTCATTACCTCACGTGGTCAATCACCACCATCCAAGAGGCAGAGGCTGGCATCTTTCTTATTTAACACATGGGCAATAAGGCCCAGAGAGGTGAGTTAACTTGCCTGAGGTTCCAAGCAAGTCAGTGGCAGAGCTGGGATGGCATCCAGGCAGGGACCCTCCTGAACACACTCTTAAGCCTTGCATTCAATAGTTAGACCTGTGTTTACGTCTAACTTTGGCACTAGTTACTTCGTGGCTTTAGGTCTGTCCCATGCCTTAGACTCATTAGTTTTCTCATCTATAAAATGAGAAACAAAAATTTTGTGTTGCACAGTCGTAAGGATGGGGAAGGCTGTATGCCTGGCAAGCAGCACAGTGTCTGGTATATAGGACATTGCTTTTCTCTCCACCATCTCTGTCATTAAGACAAGCTCATGAGGGTTGCTGCTGTCACAAGTTTTGCCGATTCTCCCTCTCCCTGGATCTGAGCCTCTTTCTCCCTGGTAAGGGGAGGGCTGTTGGGAAGCAGTTGCCTCTCTGGATAAGGGAGAAAACATCTTCAAGTGTGCCCAAGGCAAACTCATTTATAAAACAAACATTGATGGATCTTCAGCAAGAAGCCAGGCGGCAGCAGCAGCCCAGCATCAGGGTCTCCTCTGTTGGTTCATTAGAAGCTGAAGCCCCCCTGGAGGCCGGTAGGGAGTGGGGCTGGAGGCGGGAGCCGTGCAAAGGCCAGCTGGCTCTCAGGCAACAAAGTCAACATTGCCCCAGATGTCTGCCCTGGGGTTGAGGCCATTAGCTCCAGTTTACCTGCTCACTTCATTTTTCAAAATTAGCCACAAAAGCTTCCCATGGAAACACAATGGGCAGCATTTCTCAGCAGGGGTAGAAAGAAAAACTCTATCTTTTCCATGCGCTTGTTTGGAGTTTCTGAATGTCCCCCAGAGCCCTGGAGCCTTGGCAGGCACGTTCCTGATGGCTCCCACATGGATGTCTGTGCGAGCCCCACTTTTCTTTCTGCTCCCAGATGTGCCTCAGCTAAGGCCAGACTTCTATCCTTTCCCTGTTGCCAGCCTTGCCCAGGCACCCCAATACCGAGCCCAGCAAGCCCCTGAATTTCTCATTTTCTTGCTTCTGTTCCTGGGGGATAATATTACAGTTTAAATTCCTGGACTCACTTTGAGGGTTGCTTAGAGACGGGGTATGAGCTTTCATCCACCTGATTTAATTTCTTTTCTCACTCCCACCTTCCCCCCATGGCTGCCCTGACAAGGCAGAGGGCAAAGGGGAGAGGTGAGGAGGTTAAACGCTTGTCTGCAGTGACATCTTTTCATCAGGTTGTGCAGAGAGCAGGGCCAGACAGGAGCGGCTGGTGCGTTGGTGGGCCTGTGATAGGTTGTCTATGTCCTGGCTGCCTGTGAGCTTCACTGGGAGAAACGGGGTGACTGAGGGCGGAGTGAACATACTTATGAAAGACAAACAAAACTTTAAACACCAAAATAGAAGGCTGTGCAGTGGAGGCTGTCTGGTGCAAACCCTAGGAAAAGGATTGCTAATCTACAAAGCAATAGCAATGCAACAGCCTACTATACGCTTAAAAAACATCCCCCAAATGAAAACGAATTGGAAATACTGTAAGAGAAGAGCCAAATGCAACCCAGGTGATGAGAGAACTCCCAGCAGTGACTTAATGGTTTCTAGTTTCAATTTTCGGGGAGTCAAGGAAACGGGAGTGATGCCAGAAGATTGGAAACAGGGCCCGTGGACTGTTTTTATGTACACATAATTTAGGTATGCATCAGGTGTATTGTTAATTGTCTCCCAGCTGGAATGAAAGCCCCACCAGGGCTAGAACTTTTTTTTTCATCTTCTCTGTTGATGTATCCCAGCACATAGAACTGTGTCTGATTCGTAGTAGGTTCTGAATGACATTTGCTGACTTATTTAAAAAGGAGAAAGAAAGATGAGCCTACAGCTGTTCCCTTGACCGGCTTCTTCAGGATTACAGTTTGTGGTCCAGGTGATTGTGAGTGTTCCTGTGTGACTCAAGCATCCACTCAGAGTTTCTGGACCTCTCTCCTCACTGTGTCTGTATGTTTGTGTGTGTGTCAAATATATTTTCTTATCCTCACTAAAGAAGTGATTGAGAGATCTTAGTATTCCCCTAACTCACCATCCTCCCAATTTCAAGACCTCTTTCCTTCTACATAGTCTGTGGCTCTGGAGCTCCACTCAAGCTATTTTGGATAGTGTAGTAGGCTAAAAAATCAGCTTCCAAAGATATTGGATATCAAGCCTTTCCTTAAAGGTTACCTTGTAAGGAAAAGGGTCTTTGCGGATGTGATTAAGTTATAGATCTTGATTTGGGGGGGATATCTTGTATTACCCAGGTGGGGCCTCAATTTATCAGATGTCTTTATAAGAGAGAAGTAGAGGAGATTTGATAAACACAGAGGAGAAGACAATTTGAAGATGGAGGTGGAGATTTGAGTGATGCAGCCTAAGCCAAGGAAGGCTAGAAACCACTGAAAGCCAGAAGAGGCAAGGAACTGAGTCTCCCCTAGAGGCTCCAGGGAAAGTGTGCCCATATTATCATTTTGATTCAAGCCCAATGAAACTGATGTTGCACCTATGGCCTCCAGAACTGTGAGGGAATAGATTTCTGCTGTTTTAAGCCAACCAGTTTGTGGTCATTTGTTATGGCAGCCCTAGGAGATAAATATAGGGGGCAATGCTAACATGTACTTATCTCTTGGAGCAGATGTTAGGACTTGGCCTGGGTAAGGCTCATCAGACCAGGAGAGAGGCTAGGACAAGGGACAAGGTGTAGTAAATTAAAGCCAGCTGTATGTAAGACATAAACTATGAAATCTTAAGGTCCTAACCCTGTAGACATTCATATCTTGCTCTTATAAAACCCTGTTGGCAGTAATGGTGAGGGTGAAGTCTCTGTCCTATGAGAAGAACTCAACTAATAGAGGCTCAGCCGTCTTTAATGCATAATTTCTGAGGTCCCCTTGGGTATCCACATCCAGGTGTCAGGTGGACAGAGGGCAACATTTCAAATGGGGGCTTTTACAGGTCAAGGTTTTACGTGGCATTTATCACTTCTGCCCCTATCCCATAGGGTGTAAATTAGTCATGTTACCCAAAGAAGGCCAGGAATTCTGGTTCCTGATTGGGTAGCCACATTTCAACAACAACTCTATTATGGGGAGAGAGCATGAATTCTTAGTGGATAGCAAACTAAGGCCTTAACGAAAAGAGAAAAATAACTATAAAGGTAAAGAGATGAAAATAAAAATTAGACAATATAACTCAAAATATAAAACCATCTTATTTTCATTTTAAAACTGACACAAAATATTATGAATTAAACCATAAAATTTATATCAATTTTTAAGATAGGATAAAAGGCTTGCCTTTAGTATGCCTCTTTGGGGAAGACCTCTGATCAGGCTAACGTGTTCACTCCTCTCTGACGTGCACTATTGGGAAAATAAACATAAACTCTGGAATCAGAAAGAACAAGGTTCAAGTTCTAGCTCCTCTACCTACCTGTGTGACCTAGAAAAATTATTTTATTCTTCTGAGTCTAGTTTCTTTATATTTGGAAACGGGCTAGTTTCTGTAGGTTACACAGTCTTCAGGATACAAAGACAAAATAAAAAGAAGAAAACTGCCTAATGTGTTTATTCCTGCACCTGCGAGAGTGGGATGAACCAAGGTCACACCTGAAGTCTGATCAAACATAGCAGAGTGACCAAGGAAAACTGCAATGCACATTCCTCACTTCCTGCTGAGGGGTCTCCCTTTCCAGATGAAAGGTGATAGGAAGAAACATTTGTAGTCTGGTGAGCGCCACCTAGGGGACACACTGGGGAAGAGTCTGTGGTGCAGACAAAGGGATGAGATCATAATTTCTGTTCCTAAGAATTAACTTGAAGCTATATGCATGAAAGAGCTTCTGGGTACCGTTTATTTGTTGGTCATCCTACTATCTCGAGAGGATGTAAGCAATTAATCATAAAGTTGCATATCTATGTTCTATCCCTGTTCAACTCATGCATGTGACTGAACAGAAGGAATTGTGGTGTAATAAAATGAAAAAAAAAAAAAAGAAAAACACCAAAAACCTTGCTCTCCATGAGAAGGACTGGAAGTATCTAGGTGGTCTGCTGCCTGTACATATATTGCTTTCCCTGTCCTTTACACCATCCAGAAGGGGTGTGTTTCTACTATGGGGCTGCCCAGATGGGGAACAGAACCAGGAGTCAGCCTAAAAATTTACAAGGGAGAGTGAGTCAACACATACACACACATACACACACATACACACGCACTAATAACTCTAAGGATTAAAGATAATTTGACAATCAGAAAATGTCTGCAAACTAAAATTTTTGTTAAATGTGATTAAGGATTAAACGACATCATAGAAAACAATGTGAAAATATGGTATACAAAATAAACATATTTGTAAAAGGAACAAATAATACTTCTAGGAAATAGTAAAGAAAATATATAGAAATAAAAAATATGCCTTAACAAACAAATGAAACACCAGCATAGACACAGCTGAAGAGAGAATCCATGAACTGGAAAATAGATCTGAATTCAGCAGTGAAAGATGAGAAGATGATTGGTGCCTAATGTCAAGTTCAAACGGCAAAAGGTGACTGACACTGGTGAAACAGTAATCTGCTAAGAAGCCTGAGAGATGCACTGAGTGAGATATGAGGTTTGGTTTGGGACAAGATGTTCAACACTAAGGCTGTGAATGCAAGTGAGAGCTGGAGCTTTTTTTTTTTTTTTTTTAATTAACTAATTAATTTATTTTTGGCTGTGTTGGGTCTTCGTTTCTGTGCGAGGGCTTTCTCCAGTTGCGGCAAGTGGGGGCTACTCTTCATCACGGTGCGCGGGCCTCTCACTGTCGCGGCCTGTCTTGTTGCGGAGCACAGGCTCCAGACGTGCAGGCTCAGTAGTTGTGGCTCAAGGGCCTAGTTGCTCCACAGCATGTGGGATCCTCCCAGAACAGGGCTCGAACCCATGTCCCCTGCATTGGCAGGCAGACTCTCAACCACTGTGCCACCAGGGAAGCCCTGGAGCTTTGTTTATATGTTGTTGCTTAGCAATGGCATTCCCCATCCCCAGTTCTGGGTGACCATGCTCTTTTTCCTCTACTATGTAGTCTGTCACAGAATTACTTTGACTGGTGGTATTGCTGAGGGAGATGGAAACTGGAATTTTGTATTCACTTAAGTTTTCTTGAAATGTAGATCTGCAAATTGTTTTAAACCAAAACTATATTAATAATAAAAGTATATGTTACATGCTTTCCTAACAGGTGTTCAGTAATGTCAGGCTTAGGATAAAATGTTTAAAATTGAGTAGCAACCTAGTAAAAACTATAATATAATTATGGCTATAATTACAATGGAAACTTTATAAACTTCTCCATTCCTCATTCCGGCAGCTGGAGAGCCCTCTCAGGGGGCTCCAGATTGGTGGGGAAAGGGATAAAACACATTTATCTCCAGGAGCAGGTCCTAGAAGAGAAGGGAAGATACAGTCCTACTCACCTCCTGGTGGGTATTTCCTTGCATATAGAAAAGTTGATATGTGAGAGGTAAGTTCTTGGTCACCAGTACTTCAACCAGACACTTTCTGCTGAAAATCTCAGAAGCCCCTCATTCATACCTCACACTATCAAGGCTAGTATTTCCAGCCCTCAGGCTGCATTATTTGCCTTCATGCCTCAGAAGGCAGAGAATTCATAGCCGAAGCTTGAGCTGACAAATGGTAATAAAACTGAAGAACTCCCAAGCAGAATTTTGAGCTTGACCTCAGAGCTAGTGGTCAAGCTGGAGATGATATATTTTTAATGTAAATATTCCTGGTAACATGAGCTTGGGACTCATGCCAGCAAAGCTTCTGAGGGGCCTTTTCTCACCCTGTGTTCTATGCATATGTTTCTCCTTCTTAAATTCTTTTCTTCTGTTTAGGAGCAAACTTTGTTTTATGATCCCTAAAGCAGTTACCAACCTGATGAGTTTTCCAAAGCCAAGGCTGAAAGACCATAAAACAGGTTTCAGAGATTGAGTTGAAGCCCTTAGGAAACAGTTTCTGGTCTAGATTTGACAAATGTTTGTGAAAAATTGGTTCTAGACTGTTGCTTATGCATAATGCATTCTAAAATGAACTTGAGCTGGCTAAAACAAATGGCATGTAAGAAAGGGCATTAGAGATTTATTCATAAGGATTCAGAGTATTTGGAGAATTAAATAAATATGTTAAACTTAAGAGTAATGTAGTTGTTATGATTGAATAATATATTTGAGCCTCCTGGTGGTCAGGGTTAAAAGAAAAGTCTATCCAAAAGGAGGAAATAGATTGATTCCTAGGGAGAAGTAATAGGTTCCATTTCATTCTATGTATTTTGCTACATTTTAAAAGAAATATGTTACATGAAAACTTCTTAAGGGGACATTAATAGGTACAATAGAAAGTGCCCTTACAGCAACATTAAAACCAAGACAAGGGGTTTTTAAATGGTCATTTGGTTAAAACAGCTGTGATAAATACTAAGGGTAAAATCTTGAAGCAAGATTTGGGTGAAGAATGTCTTCTATGGGGCTGAGCTCACATGGGCTAAGTATGCGATTTCCCAGTGACAGTATCTTATAAAATAACGAATAGAGTTTAGACTATTCAGAGTGCTGGATGAATAGGCTACCTATTGATTTATATTTCTTCAATTTTTTTTCTCTCTTAGAGACCCTTTTAAAAGAAATGCTGAGCGTACAATATGAACCCAAACTCTTGGTTTACAAAAGGTCTCATCTCCCTTCTATTTTTATTTCTCCCCTTCCTTCTCCTTTCCTCTTCATCATATCTAAGATTTACTGATTTCTTATATACATCAATCACTATGCTTCATGGTTTTCATGCATTATCTTGATCACTCTTCATAACAAATCTTATGAAAGAAGTGATGCTAAGTCCCATTTTTTGTATGTAAAAATTGAGGCAATAAGAGATTGAGTAACTTGCCAAAGGTCACAGAGCTAATAAATGTCAGCACTGAGGTTTTCACAATGATCAGTTATCTACCACCTTCATAATATTCTGCAACAAGACACCTCCAAACTCAATGGATCAAAATGGTAACCATTCATTGTTAATGAGTTTCAGGGTAGGCTGTGTTCTTCTTCTGGTCTTGTCTGCCTCACTCATATTACTGCTGTCAACTATGAGCTAGAGAGGTGGTTCTGCTCATTTTAGCTGATATCTCTGACATCTGGGGGGAAGAGGTCAGCTAGCTGTCTGTCAAGTGTTCTAGGATGACCTTAACTTTCCTCAATGTATCTCTCACATCTTTCCAGGAGGTTAGAATAACACATTCTCATGGCAAGGAAGAAGTGTAAGAGTGAAAAAGCCCAGGTTGGCAAGAGAGCTAGGAAAAACATGCATGTGCTTTTCAAGACACTGCTTACATCATGTTTGCAAACAACTCGGTGGCCAAGGAAATCACGTGGTTGAACCCAGAGTTAGCATGGGAAGGGACTATCAAATAAAGGACAAAGGATGTGGATACATTCAGGCCATAATGCAATCAGTACACTTTAGGAAGATTCCAAAGTTCCAACTTTTAACAACTATGACTATTGCCCATCAAAATGAACAATCCTCTGAAGCTCAAGATTGCTGCAAGAACCATAGTCCAATGGCACTCTAATTGAGCTATTTTGACACTCTATACCCAGGTAGGGATATGGGAGTCCAAGAATTTTTTTGTTTTCCTGAATAGAAAGTGAAATGGCTTGGGGATGAAGACATATAGTGGGTGCTTATTTCTTAATTTATTGTTTGACGTATAAGAGTAAGTAATAGTATCTGTAATACAAACAACCGCCACATCTTAAGCTAATGGAATTTATTTCTTACCCAAAAGCCAAGTGCGTATTTGGAAGGTAGTTTTCCATTCAGTTCTAGGGTCTCAGAGTCCTCCACTAGATCCTCTGTATCATGCCAGAAGACAAGCAAAGAGGGGGAATCTCCTGGCAGTCCAGTGGTTAGGACTCCATGCTTCCACTGCAAGGGGCCCGGGTTCTATCTCTGGTCGAGGGACTAAGATCCTACAAGCCCTGTGGTGTGGGCAAAAAAAAAAAAAAAAAAAAAAAAAAGACAAGTGAAGAGGGAATGAGCTTGAGATTGGAGGACTGCATGGGGCCAGACCTATTCATCTGCATTTCACTGGTAAGAACTCAGTCACAGGGCTATATGTCCTGGATGAAGAAGAAACAGGATGCAGTAAACATCTAGCAGTCTGCACCAGTTTAGTATAGTCTTTCAGCATTGGGTTCATCCACCTTCTTGTGGCAATGGCAACCTGATCTTGCTTTAGATGTAACTCACCTCCCCCTTACAATTATGTATATACGTTTTTTTCATATGAAAATGTTTTTTATTGAAGTATAGTTGATTTACAGTATTATATTCATTTCAGGTGTACAACAGTTATTCAAAATTTTTATAGGTTACACTCCATTTAAAGTTATTATAAAATATTGGCTATATTCCATGGGCTGTACAATATATCCTTGACGTTTATTTATTTTATACATAGTGGTTTGTACTTCTTAATCCCCTACAACTATTCGGCCTCTCTCCTCTTTCCTCTCCCCGCTGGTAACCACTAGTTTGTTCTCTAGATACCATATATTTTTAGTGAAGCAAATTCTATCCCTGGATCTAGGGGCAGAGGGATTCTATAGAGAAAAGATATTTAAGCCAAACCTTAAGAATTAGCCAGGTTAACGATCTTGGATAAGAGATTCCCAACAAGTGAAAAGCTCATGTAGCACAATCCTGATAGAGTTCTGTCTTTGGGAGGAAATGAGAAAAAGCCTATTGTTTCATAGAATGGGAGATGGGAATGAGAATGGAGATGTCAGAAAGAGCTAGAGCACATGGGTGCCATGTTACAAATATTCGATTTAACATCAGCCTTAGATTCTAAGAACAATGGAAAGCTGCTGAAGGGTCCTGAGATGCCAGTGGTATTAATGATTTGTGTTTATACAATTCACATTTTTTATACTGTGAAGAATGCATTTGGCTGACAGAGTGTAGAGGAGCCAGTTGGGAGCTTCACTGTGATTGGCAAGACCAGGTAGACAGATATTACACTAATCCAGGAAGAAAGGAGGGAGTTCTGGAATATTGATTGGAGACTAGTGATGGAATCAGTAGAAACTTAAGAAGACTATGGCACTGACTAGACCTCAGAGGAGAGGCCAGTTTTAGACAGAGAAGGATCTAATTTTTATGTGGCCTGAAGATTATACAACTTGGGGGCCCTCTTTCAGAAAAAATAAAGAGAATTACAAGCTTAGGTATAAAAGGTAATTATGTATTTTAGGGTTGGAAAAGAAGTTGGAACAAATTATTGGCATCTTGAAGATTCAGCTTCTTTTTTTTCTGAGATTTTTTTAGGTAGCCTACCAGGGATGTTTATGTTGAGATGCTCCCTGATTGTAACTGGTACTTCACTCTATATCTGGAATATTCTACCACTCCTAGAATCTCCCAACACTCACAGAGGCCCATGAACTGAGGGGTCTGACATAAATATAACAGGCTCTCTTAGCTTTACAATAAACCTATCTCTGGGTTTTAATTAATTAGTTTTAGCATCATTAGAATCTGGTGGTGGCCAAAACAATGGGAATTAATAATTTAAAAAATCAGCTAGGAATAAAATAGAATACACACAAATGAGTGCCAAAGAAATAAAGAAAAATAATACAAAATAATACAAAGAAAATTAATGAAAAATCTTTAGGGACTCTGGTATTGAGTAAAGAAAAAAGCCAAAAAAAATTTAAAAAAAAGAGATGATAAAAAGAAAAAAATCATCCAGAGATAGAAGAAAAGCAGGAGAGTCTCAGATCACAGGAACCAAGATTGTTCCAAACAAGGAATCATCAAGTTAAATGAACTCTGTTGAGTTATCCCTCACTGATACAGAATATGTAACTTTTTTTTTCATCTTTATTGGAGTATAATTGCTTTACAATGGTGTGTTACTTTCTGCTTTATAGCAAAGTGAATCAGTTATACATATACATATGTTCCCATATCTCTTCCCTCTTGCGTCTCCCTCCCTCCCACCCTCCCTATCCCACCCCTCTAGGTGGTCACAAAGCACCGAGCTGATCTCCCTGTGCTATGTGGCTGCTTCCCACTAGCTATCTATTTTACGTTTGGTAGTGTATATATGTCCATGCCACTCTCTTGCTTTGTCACAGCTTACCCTTTCCCCTCCCCATATCTTCAAGTCCATTCTCTAATAGGTCTGTGTCTTTATTCCTGTCTTACGCCTAGGTTCTTCATGACATTTTTTTTCTTAAATTCCATATATATGTGTTAGCATACAGTATTTGTCTTTCTCTTTCTGACTTACTTCACTCTGTATGACAGACTCTAGGTCCATCCACCTCATTACAAATAGCTCAATTTCATTTCTTTTTATGGCTGATTAATATTCCATTGTATATATGTGCCACATCTTCTTTATCCATTCATCTGTAACCCTACACTAGAATGGTAAACTCCAAAAGAACAGAGGTTCATGTCAGTTTGTTCATTGCCGTATCCCTGATTCCTAGAAATGAACTTGGGTACATAGCAGGCATTCAATAAATACTTGAATGAATGAATGAATGAACTAATGAATGAAAGAAAGAAAAAGAAATTGAAGTGTCCATTTTATTGGGCTGGCCAAAAAGTTCGTTTGGGTTTTTCTGTAAGATGTTATGGAAAACCCTGAACCGACTTTTTGACCAACCCAAATATTTAGTGATGTGGCAGCCTTTCATGGTATTGAAAACAAATTATTTCCTGGAGAGCCAAACTAAGCATGTTTGGAGAAATGAGTACACTTTTAGAAAATGGATATAGGAGTGTGGACAACTTTTTGATAAATGTTAAAAGAGGACACACAGCAAAAGAGTTAAGGGGAAGTAAAGTCAAAGATGTTTTTCTTCAGAATGGAGAGAGTTGAGCAAATGATATTCTGGAAGGATCTACAGTCCAGAGAGTGCAAAGTTATTGAAAAAGCAGAAATAAATGATATCTAGGCAGCAGGTGAAGCAACTGCCTCGGGTAGAAATATAGAACCTCTTAGAATTGCTTTCAATCTGGGTTTGATAGAATTACCAACATTATATGCACACTGATGTGTGGACAATGATATGAATTTTTTTTTTTTTACATGAGTGATACTAGGCTCTGCTTTGAGGTACCAGGGGGCAAAAGCAGGGAAGAACAGCTCATAATTTTCTCCCCACCATGCTTCTAATAAGACCATTTTCTATTACCCACAAACAGTCAAGTGATTTATAACGAAGACATTCTACTCTTTGAGTAAAAATAAATTATAATAACATTTCTGGAAAAAAGCATGTTCCAAACGAGGTGATCCTCTTTGGGCTTGGGTTTATGTGTTCTCATACATTTGCTGAAAGCCAATAACCTCAGAGAGTCCTTGAGAATAGTATTTGTTATCTGTTCAAAGATGTCATTGCTCTGAGTTCTCTAGAAGGTAATCCAAATATCATGTTTTTTATGTTTGGGGATATAAGTTTAAGAAAAACTACAATATACAAAAAGCATGAGTGAGAACAAGGAAGAAAACTTTTGTAGTATTAAGAGGAATAAAACATAGCAACAGGCTCAATTGCTTGAGATCTCTCACTTCATGATAAAATTGGCTACCATCATCCCTCGCCTAAATAGTTTTTTAATTAGGAAATTAATATTATTTCAAACAGCAAAAAGACACTTGATCATATAAAATTGAATTGTAGTTAAATCCAAACTGGATCATTGAAAATGTATACTTTTTTCTGTACATACACATACATACATATACACACAGAGACCCCACTGGTTAAGCTTCACTAGTACTATTGTTACTAAAATAATATGAAACAAAGATTAAAGACTGATTAATGTTTTCAGTACTGATCCATACATTCCGTTCCATGTAACCTATGAAAAATTTCCCAGTTTCAGATCGCAAACTCCTCTGGGTAATGGGAGCAGTGAAATTCTTCCCTGTTTAGCTTCAATGTCTGGGCAAAAGCAGAAGGTGCTCAAAGGGATCATTTTGTATAAACGCTCTTCTTTCTCGAGCTGCTGTGGTCAGTCTATCCCCATTCATAGCTCATTTTAGGAGTGTCATTCCTGTAGTCCTTGGAGCAATGCACAGACAGGTAAATAGGGGAAGCTGCTTACAGCAGAGCAGAGCCTTTGTCTTACAAAAGGACAGCTGTGTCGGGTTCCTCTCCCCTCCTGTGCATCTGAAACCCTGAAATTGGAGGCTAATGGAGCATGTTGCTCAGAGGAAGCCTGGTGAAACCCTTCTTATTTAACCTACCTGCGCTTGAGCAACCTAAAGTCAGGAATTAGAAGAAAATTTTTTTCCTGGTTAAAAAAGTTAAGAAAGAAGGCTGGAGAGGAAGTTGCGCACAGGTGGTACAGGCGTGCTAGGTACCCGTGTATGTGAACATAGGTGGGTTGTGACTTAGAGATGAGTAGCAGTGTAACTGGCATTATGTTACCAGAGTACAAGCTCCTTGGAATACCTTAAACCTCAGTATTTTCTAAGAGCCTGGCACTTAGTAGGTGCTCAGCAGGGGGCAGTGTGACACAGTGGTTCAGAGCATAGACAGTATGTTCTCCCTGGGCCTCCTCTTCCTCATCTGTAACATGGGGACGATCAGTCTTTTCATGGAGTCCTGCACAGATTAAATTAAATAAAAGATGATTAGCCTTGGCACAGAGGAAACAGTCAATGAATGGTAGTTCATTATTTATATATTTTTAAATATACCCCCCTCCCAGCCTAGAACTCTCATCCAAAGTCCAGACCTGCATATCTTTGTTTGGGAGATCAGGGAAGGCTTCCAACTCAAAATGCCTAAAATAAAACTCATGACCACCCCGCCCTCCCAATCTGGTATTTGCCCAGCCCTCTCTGCTTCAGGCAAGAGAATAGCATCCAAGAAGTTTTGTAAATGATTATCCTAACACCTCCCTCTCCCCTGCTGCTGCCAGCCAAGCTAATCCGAATTCTTACAATTTTACTATCTACCTATCTCTTGGGACACCCCACCTCTAGTCATTGCCCCCAGCACCTTCACAGTCCGAGCACCAGGCTCCCTGCCTTGGGGACGGCAATGCAACCCTAACTGGTCTGCTCCCTGCATCCTCCTTTGCTTCCCTCCAACCTGTTCTCTACATTGGTAGAAGGACCATTCTCTTAGGAACACGCCTATGGCCTTGTCCCCTGCTTGAAAGCCTCCATTGCTTCCCAGTGCTCTTAGAAGGAAGACCAAACACTCCCACCACCACTCCAGACTCAGCTTCTCTCTCCTGCTTCCCCCTCCTCCCTTCTCTGGGCTCCTCTCACTCCAGTTTGTTTCAGCTCCTCAAAGGGCATCGATTCCCCCTGGTCACAGGACTTAGCACCAGCTGGGAAGACTCCCCGTCACACCCGCCTTGGCCTGGTTAACACTACCCACCCTTCAGTTTTGTTGCTTCTTCAGTGAAAGCTTCCTGAACAGATCTGTCTCCTTTTTCATGTTCTCATAGCACTTGTACCTCTCTTTTAAGGCCACTGTTAGGATAGAACATATATTTTTGTGATTATTTGATTCATATCTGTTTCCCTTCAAGGTGTAAGCCCCACAAGGGCGAGGGATGAGAGGTGGTGATGGGACTCAGTTTTGTTGATCTTTTTTTTTTTTTTTTTGCGGTACATGGGCCTCTCACTGCTGTGGCCTCTCACTGCTCTGGCCTCTCCCGTTGCGGAGCACAGGCTCCGGACACGCAGGCTGGGCAGCCATGGCTCACGGGCCCAGCCGCTCCGCGGCATGTGGGATCTTCCCGGACCGGGGCACGAACCCACATCCCCTGCATTGGCAGGCGGACTCTCAACCACTGCACCACCAGGGAAGCCCTTGTTGATCTTTTTTGATTCTCCAGCATAATGATAGATGCTCAGTATGTGTTTGTGTGTGTGTGTGTGTGTGTGTGTGTGTGCGCGTGCATGCACGTAAGTATAACAGACACCTATTACACTCCAAGATTTACCCCAGGTTTTTATTCACTGACTTCTCTCTGTCTTTTCTCCAGCTGTTTGAAATCCAGTGAAATCAGGGATTTCATTATGCTTTGATAACAGTGTAAAGCCAAATGATAATTGGGGCAAACTAGTCTCTGACTTTGCTTTGGAGATTTTTTGTTTTTGTTGTTGTTCAGTAAAAGCCTTTAGCACATATTACCAGAGGCCAGACTTCTCTTTGTTTTCAATTTGAATCCAGGCTGCAACAGTCACTAACTTCCTAAAGATGACAGGACTCTGGAGTGAAAAATCAGAGGGCGGTGACATCAACCATTGAGAAAAGCTGGAATAGCCAATGGCTGACTCTCTTTCTGTGACTAGAATAAGCAACTGGTCTTGAGATCCCCATTAAGACAAACATCATATGCTTTGTCCCAACAAGGACCAGGATCCAACCAGAAAATGACTCAAATGCTAAACCAGTGCTACAGGAAGTGGAGAGATGGAGAGAAGCTGATTTAGAGGGCTTTGATTCAAGGGGGGGATGTTAAGAACTTATCTAGGCATCAACCCAATTGTGTAGGTGGCAGGTTGAAAGTTGCTTTTTGAAAACTTCACAAACCTTGGGTATGGATTCCTGTACACACCAATCACCCAGGGATTTTGTTCACTTTCGGATTCAGTGGGTCTGAGGTAAGACCAGTGACTCTGTAGTTCTAACAGGTTCCCAGGTGATCCCAGTGCTGCTGGTCTGGGGACTGTAGTTTGACCAGCAAGTATGTAGAACACTTTTACCAATCTTGGAGCAGCTCCTTAAATGATCCATACTGGCCAGAAGATTCCAGTGCTGATATAAGCCATAACCCAGGCTGGCAAGCTTGCTGTCATCTCTTCTAATGGCTTTGCCACTGGAGACCCATGTCTGCCCCAATGCTCTGTAAATACGAGTTATACTTAATTATTAAAAAAGCAAACTGGGCCACCATCAGCCTGAAGCGTACCCAGGTTAGAAAAGGGTTTCTTGATAGATCCTGGTGTCTAGGACCTCGGATTGCACCTTGAGCCAGGATGGCACTCAGCACTCTTTGATACTTGCTGAAAGGTTGAGACAAAGTGGATAGATGGGGATTGGGTGAGAGTAGAAGATACCTATGAAAGTGAGCTATCTAGAACAAATACTGAGCAAGCATTCTGCTCTCTCCACATGTCTATTTTATCTAAATATTATTATAGCTTTATAAGAAAGGAACTTTTATTTTATCTCCATTATATAGATGTGGGAACTGAGGCCCAAGGAGATTAAGGAACTTTCCCAAAGTTGTGCAGCTGGTAACTGAGGTAGCCCAGATTCTGACCTATAAAGACCTATTTTTAATCTGTTCTTAATCTGACTGCACATTAGAATTTCCTGAGGAGCTTTCAGAAAATATCAATTTCTTATCCCTCAAGAATTCTTATTTCACTTCTATTATTAAAAACAACAACAACAACAACTGTTCAGTGAATTTAATGTACATGCAGGACTAAGTATGATTGTCTAGCTCTGACTCTTAGTTACTAGGATTTACTCCCTTCGGAAAGTAATTCAGCATTCAATACAAAGAACGAGGAAGGCTTGATGGGGTATTTTGAGGAGGCTGCTTTTGGGTCAAATGGTGGCCAGTCCTAACCCCCAGCTCACAGTGCACTTATGTTACAACTGCAGGACAACTTCCAGACTCAATTTGCTGAGATTCTATGTGGTAATAGCTGCAGAGTGTTTACCACGTGCCAGGAGACACTATCCTGAGACTTTATATACAATGCTTCTTATAATCTTTCAAGAATGCCTTAAGGTAGATACCTAGTAATCTTCTTATTGTATAGATGAAAAAACTAAGACTCTGAGAGGTTAAGTGCCTTGCTTTGTTACAAGTGGATCCAGGATTCAAACTCAAGCACTTTGGCCCAAGTCCATGGGCAACCCACTTTGCTGTACTATCATTTCACGGGCTGTACTTGTTCGTCACAGGCTCAGATCATGCTTGTTTTCACTACCTGACATGTAGTAAGAGCAGACCGGAGCTGAAAAAGATTAATTTTGTTAGGGAAAGGAACCCACATGAGAGAACAGGGCTTGATGCAGGGAATTTGGGCAAAGAGCTTTCCACTTAAAACCAGGAATGAATTTTATCTGGCAAAGATATCCAGCAAAAGAAAGAGTTACTTTGGGCAAGAATGAATCCCTTGGGCTTCCCTGGTGGCATAGTGGCTGGGAGTCCGCCTGCCGATGCAGGGGACACGGGTTCGTGTCCCGGTCCAGGAAGATCCCACATGCGGCGGAGCGGCTGGGCCCGTGAGCCATGGCCACTGGGCCTGCGCGTCCAGAGCCTGTGCTCCGCAGGGGGAGAGGCCACAGCAGTGAGAAGCCCGCTTAAAAAAAAAAAAAAAAAATAGAATGAATCCCTCCATCACCAGGATATCAAATATTTCCTAAGCACCTACTTGGTGGTGATTTTTTTATAGGGGTTCAGAGATCGAATGTGGAGATGGCATGGATGCCATCTGAGGCCTCCCTTTAGTCACTGTGATCCTGTGATCTGACTTTAGTCCCCAAACACTCAATCAGCAAGCGAGGGATTGATCATTTACAGTTACACAGTAAAATGTTTCCAGGAATGATTTCCCTGTAGCATTTTAATAAGTACTCTATAAATAATAATTTATCTGAGTTGACTACTATGTTAGAAAAAGAATATATTAAAGAAGCCCACCTAATTGAAGCTAGCAGTTAAATTCCTTGAATCAAAACCAATTGGTTTATCTACATGACTCTAAAGATTTGGGATGAAAACGGCTCATTATATTCTGACATTCTAATACCTAAAGATCCAGATGTTTCACAATATATTAACATGGCCTTCCAGGAAACCTAGGTGTAACACTGAGCTGAAAATATTCTGAGACAATTAAAAATAAATTGAGGGACTTCCCTGGTGGTGCAGTGGTTAAGAATCTGCCTGCCAATGCAGGGGACACAGGTTCGATCCCTGGTCCAGGAAGATCCCACATGCCGTGGAGCAACTAAGCCTGTGCGCCACAACTACTGAACCTGCATGCTGCAACTACTGAGGTCCACATGCCTAGAGCCCATGCTCCACAGCACGAGAAGCCACTGCAATGAGAAGCCCACGCACTGCATCAAAGAGTAGCCCCTAGGGCTTCCCTAGTGGCGCAGTGGTTGAGAGTCCGCCTGCCGATGCAGGGGACACAGGTTCGTGCCCCGGTCTGGGAAGATCCCACATGCCAAGGAGTGGCTGGGCCCATGAGCCATGGCTGCTGAGCCTGCGCATCCGGAGCCTATGCTCCGCAATGGGAGAGGCCACAACAGTGAGAGGCCTGCGTACCGCAAAAAAAAAAAAAAAAAGAGTAGCCCCTGCTCACCACAACTAGGGAAAGCCCGTGCACAGCAGCGAAGACCCAAAGCAGCCAAAAATTAATTAATTAATTAATTAATTAATTAAAAATAAATAAATAAATAGGATCAGAAAGAGCCTGTACTCTTCTTTGTCTGGGGGCTGAAGGAACTTGAAAGAAGCTGAAACCTGTGAGATTCAAGTCAGCAAGATTGCTGGTTCTAACCTGTATGACCACACAGCTTGAGTTACCAGCGACTGTCCAATTATACCTGCGGTCCCAGTGTAATATTTAACAGAACACCCTTTCCCTCCCCAGAGTGTCTGGGTTTGGACAATAAATTACAGAGTCAGTATAATCATCCAAGTTATTCCTCAGGGAGAAAGACTGGATGGGGCACAGTTTAGTGGGGGCAAAACAGGCACTAAAGAAGATCCAGTTTCAGGCGGTGAGAGGGAACACAGACCAGGAGACAGAATGGAGGCTCAGGAAAGAGCAACTTCTCCCCATTCCTCAAATATTCTTTACCCTTGGGTGACTCAGTAATTTCACACAACTTCTTCTTTCAGCTCAACTTTTGCATGTGTGTATGGATATCCTTTTTTTTCCTTTAAGTTTTTTTTTTCCAAGTTGTATTATTGTAGGCTGGCTAAGGACAAAGACACTAGGATGAGACATAAGATATACAAAGTCCTCTGAAGATTTTGTCTTAACTGGGAGAAAATTAGTGTGAATCAGGCTTGACAATTTAGTCTCTCTAGTCTTTCCTCAGGATTTTATCATAAGAACTAACATTTTGAGCATCTGGCTGAGTTAATCACAAGTATTATTTTTAAGAGTCCTGTAATGTAAGTCCTATAGGACAGGTGTTATCACTCTTTGCATTTGATGGTTGAAGAAAATGACACTGGAAGAGTTGAAGCAACTTATCCAAGATACCACATCAAGCAGGTGATACTGTCAAGATTCTAACACAGAAAGTCTGAGCCATGCTCATCCTGATTAATACTCTATTTTGAGCATGCCATTGTGCACAGTTCATAAACAAATAGTTACTGAGTTGAATGGAGCAAGGAAAAGGATAGGAGACAGTCCTGAAGCTCATAGTGTCTGGGGTGGGATGTCACAAGTCCAACCAGCACGAGTGTGAGGTAGAATACAGAAGTGTTCTGAGAGGTACACGTACCTGTGAAGAGATGTGTGTCCACTCAAGGAAATCGTCAAACGTTTCTGGAGAAGTGAAATTTGGGATTGGTTTTGAGGGGTGAGAAAATGTTAAAGAGATAGAAATGAAGAGGATTATGCCTGGCAGAGGGAACAGCATGGCAAATGGTGTTGGTGAGGAGTAAATGGTGAGTCTGGGTTCTCAGTTAATCCCTTTGGGCTGGATTGTTATAAAGTTCAAATGCCTTTGTTGTAAAGCAGAGACTAATTTTAAAAAAAGGAAAAAATTAAAAAATATAACACAGAAAAAAAGAAAATAAATAAATAAATAAATAAATAAATAAATAAATAAATTATAGGGACTCCCCACCATGGCCTCTGCTCCCTACTTCCCATCACATAATTCTTTCCCTGTGTTTTACTCTCCAGATGCAGCTTTTTATACATTATACTTCTAACTCCCATATAGCTGTTTCAACTCAATGATACCACTCATGATTTTCTTTCACACAAGAATACCCTTCTCATGGATGCTTTCTTCATCTAGTTCACTGTTGTTGACCTCACCTTTGCTTCTTCAAAAAAGCCTTCCCTGATAACTTCGTCGGGTAATTTCTGTCTACCCTATACTTCAATAGCTCCCTAGTATGTATCAACAGCTATGCACAGTGCTTAGTAGGAGCTTAAAAATAGAAATAAAATAAAATCGACTGGAAAGAGATGCAATTGGAGACATGCAACTTTCAGGCAGGGGTCAAGTTCAAAGACTGCTTCAACAGTGGTTCTAGTAAGAACTAGGGAAGTGTCTGAGAGAATAGCAGGGGGGTATGAGGAAGAAGAATTGCTGAGACATCATCTTGGCATGTGTACAAGAATCTTCCAAACAATTTGGGAGGACATAGAATTTGAGACTCCAAGAGATGGGAGGAAGTTGAAGTCCATCTAACCCAATAAACCTCTTCCCTGTGCTTCTCAAAATTTCCGTGCAAATATTTAGCCATTTCTTCATCTCCTGTTATTGGAAAATCTGTGCTAGAAATTGCCATCCTTCATTCATTCATTCATTCATCAAATGAACATGTGTAAAATACTGTATAAACTTGTTGGTATAGCACCAGGAGCCAGGGATGAGCAAGGCTTCTTTCCTATCCTAGAAAAGGTGAGAGATTATTGGAGGAGACAGAGGCTTGGAACAGAGGATAAAACCTCTTTAAGTACTGAGTCTCCTCTTCTCATTGGCTTCTGACAGTAGAGTTGAAGACTCAAGTCAGTCTCCTTTTATGTTAAAACATCTATTATGTCTCCCCAAAGATTTACCTGCATGTCCTTCTGATATGAGGCAATTATAAAATGTCAACTTGTTCTTCCAAGTGTACTTAGTAGATGACTTCTTTAGATACATGCTCTTTTTGGTGTTCTTGGACCTAATTTGGTGTTCTTCATTACGTGTGGGGGTCCCTTCACACCTCCAGCAAAGCAATTCTCCAGACACCATGTGGCTGTCCTACAATTCAATTCTGACACTCTCTTCCCAGAAATGACATCAGATTCCCCAGGGTAAGGGCTCAGTCCATAAAGCTTCACCCTGCCTCCATCACACCCATTCAGATGCTAATCACAAGTCCAGGTATTTATACGTATGCTTCTGATCAGTTGGCTATAAATCCGAGGTTCCCACCACCCCCTCCTTCTTTGGGTTTATTTGCTAGAGCAGATCACAGAATTCAGGCAACATTTTACTTACTACATCACTGATTTTGTATAAAAGGATATAACTCAGGAACAGCTAGATGGAAGAGATGCACAGGACAAGGTGTGGGAAGGGGCAAGGAGCTTCCACGCCCTTTCCAGGTGTAGCACTTTCCCAACACCTCCATGTATTTACCAGCCCAGAAGCAATCTGAACCTTATCCTTTTGGGTTCTTTTGGGATTTTATGGAGGCTTCATTACATGAACATAATTGACTAAATCATTGGCCATTGGTGATTGATTCAACCTCCAGTCCCTCTTTTCTCTGCAAGGTCAGTGGGGTGGGACTGAAAGTTTCAACCCTCTAATCACAGGATTGGTTCTCCTGGCAACCAGACTTCATCCTTAGGTGGGGTCTAAAAGTCACTTCACATAACAGGAGACATGTTGATCCCTCTCATCATTCAGGAAATTCCAAGGGTTTGGAGGGCTCTGTGCCAGGAACTGGATCAAAGACCAAATGTATATTTCTTATTATAAATCCCAATATCATGTATGTGTTGAAGTAGTCATTATGCAGGGGGTGTGTAATAAACAGATGCAATGGGAAATTCAGTAAGAACATACAGAACCATTCATGTTTCTCAATTGTAAGTTAAAAGGCAGAAGCTTGGGCACTGGATTTTCTTAACTTTGGTGCAAGTGTGACATAATAATCCTCATTCCTTCTTGCTTAAGAAATGAAGATAAATGAGTGCTTTGTTCAGTTCTTGATATAAAAAAGTCAACTTTAAAGCAATATTTTATTAAAACCATAAGTTTTGCTTGAAAATTTTTTAAATCCGGAGTTTATTTTCCCTTGGTATTGCCACAGAGCATCAACAGGAATTGAGATAATTTTTTTTTCTTGTATTTGTACCCACTTACTAAACACACATGTGAGCTAGATTCCTTGCATAGGTGCAAAAGGGATTAGAAGAAGGGGAAAAAGGTGTAATTTAGTCCATTGACCTGTTTCCCTGCCCTCAGGACTCTTTCACACAGCTGTGAGACAAAGGGAGAGGAGGAAGGAGGTAATTTAGCAGCTCATATCCAGATGTTCATTTCAAACACACCCTGAACAACTTTTGCATGGTTTATTTCATTTTCTGAAACCATTTTTCACAAGCCTGTTTTCTCAGCTGGGAAACTTCTGGTGTAGTCTTTTCAAACAAATATTGCATTTGGCATTACAAAAAAAAAAGAGCTTTTGAGACATTCAAAGGACAATATATTTGCCTTGGTCTGCAGAAGCAGGAATACAAGAATGTAGGCATTCTGTACCACCCAAAGTATAGGTGGGGTAATGTTCCATTCTTACATTCCATTTACATGGAATCTTAAGAGCTCCTTTAACTTGATCATTGTAATGCTCTGCCGTCTTTCAGGTTGGCTTGAAGTGTCAGAGCCAAGAAACCTCACTAAAGACGAGCAAGGCCAGTGGAAGAATCCACCAGGGTTAACACTAAGCCAGAAACTTCTACATGGCACTTCAAACAAAGCAGTCCATTTTCATAAAACTCTGTGCTATTCTGGTTCTACTCGCTTTCTTAAGTAAAATAAGAAGAACTAGAGGAATTACAGTTCTGAATGCCAATGACTCTCTTATGCAGAATCCCGTAGGATAACATCTCCATGGCTGGTTCCATTCCTCTCAACGTCCAGTTCCTGACAACAGATTGTTCCACCAGAGTCATAGGAGTTGGGGTCTAGGAAAACCCCTTCCCCCACCAGAGTGAGGCTGTTCTTCTGCCCAACTATAGGAGATAAAACATTCCTCCTTCATAGTTTCTTTAGGTTGAATAAAACCTAGAGATAGATGCAGGAAAGAAGGGACAACCCAATAATGAGTCCAAATGGAAGACTAAGTTCTGTCTCTGAAGAAAGGAAATCAAGCCACAAAGATAAAGGAAAGAAACAATAGAGCAAAGTTTTGATGTCGGAGACATTAAAAATGGAAAGTTTTAAAACCTAAACTGAGTCTTGGATAGTTTCTTAACCTTCCTGAGACTCAGTTTTCCCACTTTTAGAATTAGGCACCTAAGTCCTTAGACCAGAGTATTAAAATGAAGATTGAGTATGAAAATGCCTTGTGCAGTGTCCTCATTATTGGCTAGCTCTCGTCACCACATTCCCTCGACTTAAAGAGAATAGTGAAAGAATGTTAGAAGTCTTTATTTCTGTAGTTGTTTCTGTTGAGGATCTGTGTGTCTCTGAGATATTAAAGAAGATATCCAGGGGATGTGGTCGAAGAAGGAGACATAGAAATATCATGAACTCACTTCCTCGCATGGACACAGCAAATCTACAGATATATATGGGACAATTTCCTTTGAAAAAGACCTGAGAACTGGCTAAGCTGCTCTGTCAAATTGGGCAAACGGAGGAAGGTAGTAGAGGCTGAAATAGATCTTGCCAAACCTCACTTCTGTCTGGGTGACTCACAATTGGAAGGGAACTTGCAAACCCAGAACTTCTCCTTGAGGAGCAAAGGGTTCGTACCCCATGTCAGGCACCCCAACTTTCAAGACTTTCACCTGAGAGATGAACACCAGAAACATCTGACTTTGAAAACCAGTGGGACTCACAAGACCCAAACCATGAATGGCAAAGTGAGAAATTGTCTCTTAAGGTGCTCAACAGTGGACTCACTCAACTCAGGGTCCCGTGCAGAAACAGCCATTTGAAAAGCACAAGACTTTATGTGAAAGTGATTCATTTACTAACTTCGGAGCATTGACCTGAGGGACAGGGGCGTGTTGGGATAATCTCCAGGGACAGAGGCACTGGTGGGTGCCATTTTCATTTTCGTGCTCTCTCTCTACCTTGCTAAAGCTGGCAGTGACTTTTTTCTTTTTTTCTCTCTCTTTCTCTTTTTTTCCTTCTCTTTTTTTCCCTTCCCTTTTCTCTCTCTCCTTTCCTTTTTTTCTCCATGGGTGCCATCTTTATCCTTCAACCGACAGGTGTCATCTTTTTGGACTCCCTCTGCCTCTTATAGCTGGGGTCCTGATTTTTGCTACTATCCCCCAGGGGACACCTCCAGATCCCCTGGTCTGGTGGCCAGCAAGGGTTATGCTTGCCATCTCACAGGACTGTATATATTTGCATACTATAAAAGTTTCTGCCTGAGGGTATGGCTTCAAATCAGCCTGAATCTGGGTACTAACTAAAATCTTGCCCTTTGGGACACTGACAGGTCTTGGCACACCTTTAGCAACTGGGAGCTATTAAAAATGAAATAGGATGGTATTTGTCTTTCTCTTTCTGACTTACTTCACTTAGTATGATGATCTCTAGTTACATCCATGTTGTTGTAAATGGCATTATTGCATTCTTTTTTATGGCTGAGTAGTATTCCACTGTATATATATCCCACATCTTCTTTATCCATTCATCTATTGATAGATATTTAGTTTTTTTCCATGTCACTGAGTCACTTTGCTGTACAGCAGAAATTAACACAACACTGTAAGTCAAGTACACTTCAATAAAAATAAATTAATAATAAATAAATAAATTAATAAATTAATTAATTAATTAAATTTTAAAAAAATGAAATAGGCTGCTTGGAGAATCCAAAATGTTCAAGAGACACCAAGAGTTAGGATGAGATTGAAAAATAATGTTCATCTCCTATCTAAGGCCACTCCTTCAAGACTGGGAAAAGATATCCAGTAAACTGTTGGTTATAAAAATCTAAATGTCAGCAGAGACATTTACTTTGAGGATAGAGATTCAATAGTCATAAGCACAAAAGTTATGACCAGATGCTTAAGAGTACATGAGAAAACCAAAGAGACTATCGATATTGGAAAGGATAAAGGACATAGAACAGAGATGGGGACATTGCCGTTTGAGGAATGGCCACATAAGAAGACCCTGCAAAGACAATGGAAAAGAAAATTGAACAAGAACATTTAAATTGGAAATTAATGAGAACAAGGCCAAGAATATTTTTTAAAAGAAACAAGAGGGAAGATTTTCTAAATTTTATAATACATGTACATATTACACTCTGAAATACTGGGAAGTGGGAGAAGGCATGAAAAAATAAAATGTGCTCACTTTCTTCATTGAAATAAGATAGAGTCAAAAGCTATTGTTTCTTCTTGACCTTGATAATTAGAGAAGTAGCAGATCAAGTATGTTCTTTTGCAAAATTTAGTAGAAACAAAAACAGGATGATTCCTCCCAAATTACTGGAGGAGATTAAAGAAATCAAAGCAGAGTTCAACTAGCAAAAGACAGGAAATATGGGAAATGATAGGGGAGCATGAAATACAGAAAACATAAAATAAGATCACAGAAGGAAGTGCAAATTTATTTCTTATGACAGTAAATATAAATGATTTTAATACCACAATATTTAGAAGCCATCAGTTCAAGTGAGAAACAAAATTATATCTCTTGGAAGATACACTTTTTTAAAGTGTCTTGGAAACTTTAACTATAAAGTATCTGGAAAATGTGCATCAGGAAAATGCAAATAAGAATGACATAGATATTCAGTTTATATTTATTTATATTTATTATCAGATGGAGTAGAATCCTACTTTATAGCAGATGGAGTAGAATCCTGGGTTGAAAAAAAATACAAACAGGAAAAGAGTTAATTTACTTGGAGTTATATTCCATTATGAATAAATGTTTGTTATATACTTTTCTCAATAACAAAGTATTAAATAAATATGTAAATTAATCTTTTAGAAATTGAAAGGAAAAATTTTGTTTGGAATATTAGTTGTCCCTCAGTATCCATGAAGGATTACTTCCAGGACCCCTCTGAGATTTTACAGATGCTCAACTCCTTTATACAAAATGACACAATATTTGCACATAACCTAGGCAGACATATCCTTCTATATACTTTAAATATATCCAAATTACTTATAATACCTAATACAATATAAATGTTATGTAAATAGTTGTAAGTACAATGTACATGTTATACAAATAGTTGCCACTATAGGGCAAATTCAAGTTTTGCTTTTTGAAACTTTCTGGAAAATTTTTTTTTCTAAAATATTTTTGATACAAAGTTGGTTGAATCCATGGATGTAAAATCCACAGATAGGGAGGGCCAACTGTGTATGTGTGTGTGTGTGTGTGTGTGTGTGTGTGTAAAATTCTCAACTAGACACATCAAATAGACAAAAATAACTAAGGATAGATAAGGTTTTATTAATATAATAAGAATATAGAAAACATGTATATTACCCCTACAGAATGAATACTCATCATCTATGTTTCAGATGTTTTCCCTCTGAATTTCAGTGAACTCTTCCTAGAACCAGCTTCATTTGCCTTTAGGATGTGATTTCCGTAAGAATATGAAGTTATTTCTCCATTGTGTTCTACCATATGGTCACACTTCTCTGATGACATTCTGGACCCTGTAGCTTAGATGTGCTCCCACATCCAAGTACCCAACCTTTTTTTTTTTTTTTAATTTATTTATTTTTAGCTGCTTTGGGTCTTCGTTGCTGCATGTGGGCTTCTCATTGCAGTGGCTTCCCTTGTTGTGGAGCACAGGCTCTAGGTGCACGGGCTTCAGGAGTTGTGGCATGCAGGCTCAGGAGTTGTGGCTCATAGCTGTAGAGCACAGGCTCAGCGGCCATGGCTCACAGGCTCAGTTGCTCTGTGGCATGTGGGATCTTCCCGGACCAGGGCACAAACTTGTGTCCACTGTATTGTCCGGCAGATTCCTAATCATTGCGCCATGAGGGAAGCCCCCAACCTTTTCTAGAAAGATCTTAAACTCATTCTCTAGGAATAAGGACAAGTTCTTGAGAGACAGATTGACTCTCTAAGTTCTTGTTTTACAAGTAACCTTTTGAGAATATTAGTTTAATTTACCTTCACAAAAAGCTCTCTTCCTTTCAATTACTTGTTCTGATGAATGTCTTTCCAAGACTTAACTTCTGCACAGACTTTAGAGGAACCCATTCACATCACCCACATTAGAAGTAGCATATGAGGGTATAGTCATCTCTTACTGAAGTGTCTTAGGGGTATCTTTGAATTGCTTTATTTTTTTTAATTCAATTTTATTTTTTTATACAGCAGGTTCTTATTAGTTATCTATTTTATACATATTAGTGTATATATGTCAATCCCAATCTCCCACTTCATCCAACCTCACCACCCCCACTTTCCCCCCTTGGTGTCTATACATTTGTTCTTTACATCTGTGTCTCTGTTCCTGCCTTGCAAACCAGTTCATCTCTACCATTTTTCTAGATTCTACATATATGCATTAATATATATTTGTTTTTCTCTTTCTGACTTACTTCACTCTGTATGACAGTCTATAGGTCCATCCACATCTGTATTGCTTTATGATGAATTGGATCTAACATCAGGAATTGGGCTGATAGTCCAGATGTACACTTGCTAAGTACATTTGGATAAGTCCTCAAAATTGCAAGCTTTATTTTTTTTCCTGACCACAATAAACTTAAAATACTTTTGGATTGTGAGAATAGTGATAAAACAGCCCTCCCCTAGCTCATTACTAACATGCCAGCATTGGGATAACCCTACTCAAGACTTTCCTACCCTGATGAGAATGGAGTATTTCTGGTAAATTTTACACCATGTTATCCTCTTCCTATCATTATCATCATCATCGTTATCATCACCATGATGTTTACTATAAAATAACACATTAGCAACCATATAGAACCCTTTGCATATGTTATATTGTGTTGGCCAAAAAGTTTAACATCTTACAGAAAGAAAAGAATGCACTTTTTGGCCACCCCAATATAATTTAACCTGATAATAATGTTCACGGTGGATATTATTAAAATTTCCACTTCACTGATGAATAAACTGAGTCTTATGTCCAAGGCCACAAAGCATGTATGTAGCAGAGATGGTATTTTTAACACAACTTTTCATCACAGGAAACATCTCCCTTCTCCAGTCACCCTTCAAGTGCTCCATAATGGGAGAGGCCACAGCAGTGAGAGGCCCGCGTACCGCAAAAAAAAAAAAAAGAAAAGAAAAAAGAAAAGCAGCTTGCCCAAGGGCTCACAGTGAGTAAAAGGTGAAAGTAGAATTTGGAGTCCAGAGCGTCATGCTCTTATATACTACAGCCTACTGAATGAACAGCATCCTATATTATTGAATATCTAATTTTATTTTAAAATCTCTAGTAATAAGCTGTACTCTACCTCTGTGCACTTCTAAGGTACTAACAAAAATACCAAATAGAAAAAAAGTGTCATGATGGGGGCCATACACCATAAGGCATATTATTGAAGGTGCATCTTTAAAAAAATTTGCCTCAGAGGAAACTTTAATAATTATAGAACAAGACAAATAACTTAAATCACAAAAAAAGTTTGGATATATAAGTGTTGAGGTTTGCTTTTTTATTTAGGATGGAGCTTCATCCCAGAGAAAGAATTTATGCCGTTGTGGCACCGGCCAGTCCATAAATCTAAATAAAGGCCCACAATGTGCCTTAGGAGGCAGGAAAACATAGTAGTTAAGAGCAGAGAGTCTGGAGGTGAATTGGCTGGACCTGAATCCTGGAACTACCACCGACTGTGTCAAACTTGGAAACTCAAACGTTCAGTGCTGTCAAATGGGGGTAATGACAGTATCTGCAGTGTTGTGCTGAGGAGCGTTCAGAACAGGAATGTTTTGCATGATTATTAGACGTTTTAATTATCAGGACATAGTGCCAGCTATTAAACAGAAGATGAATGTGAACAGGGAGATACTCAGACATAAGTGGAAGAGAGAAGTAGGGTGTTGACACAGACATTGGTGAGGTTTAAAGAAAATTCTCAGAGGAAGTATAAAGCTGAATCCTCAAACACGCACAAGTGTGTTTTTGATAGGGGTGAGTGGAAAAGGGCATTATTAGCAAAGGGAACCTCCATGAAAATGATGAGAGCATGGCCAAGCATGGCAGTCTTAGAGGACTGTAAAAGGTGGGGTATGACTGGATTTAGAATCCTAATTCTAAATTAGGATTGTTAGAGGGCAAGACTGGGGAGAAAGTGGGTATTGTGAAAGAGGGCCTTTAAGAATTCAGACTTCATTCTGTGGGCAATCAGGATCCATGAAAAGGTTTCAAGCACAGTAAGTCATATTACTGTTTGTCTCTTTTGTTGTTGTTGTTGTTCATTGATTTTTTTTTTACTTTACTTTCTTAATGAAAGGAACTTTTCAAAATGTCCTTCCAGCAAGTGAAATATTGTATAATCATTGTAAAGATATTAATCTATAGAAAATTATAAATAATAGTTTTAAATTGCCTAAGATCCTACAACCTTGCGGAAAAAACCACTGACATTTCACTGAACATCTCTCAGAATGCATACATACAACTTCAATGAACTGATTGATACTATTTCAGAAATGTTTTAATCAATAATATGTTATGACAACCTTTCCATATCAATAAATAAAAGCATGCATTAACATTTTAATGATGGCAGAGTTCTCCGTTTTGTGGAGGTAATGCAGTTTATCTACCCAGACTTTATTGATAAAAAAAAGTTTCTCTAATTCCTGACACTTCCACAAACAGAACACTGCAACAAAACTCCAAAGTCATCAACAGATTAGAAAACATAACAAAGAGATGATTGAAAATTAAAACAAACAAAACTCACTCCTTTAACCTGCTGCAGAGCAAGAAGAGAAGGGAAGGTGTTACCCAGTAACTTGGGTAGAAGTTTATTTTTTCAATAATTCAGTTCTTCATCTCTTTTTTATTGATCATCAACAATGTGTCTGGTCCTGTTCTAATAATGGGATAAAATGACAAGCAAGTAATTGAATGTCACCTTTATTACAACTTACATTATAGTAGGGGAGACAGATGATAAACTAATAAACAAGAGCATATTAGATAGCCAGGAGCACTATACAAGGAATTAACATAGGGTGGTATACAGAGTAGGAGACTATTTTATGGATTATCTAGGACACCTTCTCCAAAGAGCAGTCATTAAGGCTGAGAAATAAATGACCAAAGGACACAGGCAGGTGACAATCATGAAAGGGGAATTCAGGGAAGAAGCAGCTAGTACAAAGGTCCAAAGTGGGAAGTGAGCTCAGCAAGTTCAAGGCAGAGGAAGATCAAGAGGCCAACGTAGCTTGCAGATATTCAACAAGAAGAAAGGTGGCATGAAGTGAGAAACACAGATACGTCAGGAAGCACCTTATAGGCCACATAGGAGATCAGTTGTTACTCTTACTTACAATGAAAGGAGTTTGGAGAACTTTAACCAGAGCAGAAACTGGATCTCAGTTTTCTTGTTTTTTTTTTTTTTTTTTTTTTTTTTGTGGTACACGGGCCTCTCACTGTTGTGGCCTCTCCCGCTGCGGAGCACAGGCTCCGGACGCGCAGGCTCAGCGGCCATGGCTCATGGACCCAGCCGCTCCGCGGCATGTGGGATCCTCCCAGACCGGGGCATGAACCTGTGTCCCCTGCATCGGCAGGCGGACTCTCAACCACTGCACCACCAGGGAAGCCCTGGATCTAAGTTTTAAAAGACTACTTTGGCTTCTTAAACCATAAGCTCTTAAGGATAAGTTGCTGTCTTCTCTGGCTTTACAGTCACAAGACCTAGAAAATACCTGTTACATAGGAGATGTTACATCAACGTCATGAAGAATCAACAAATGTTAAGTATGGAGTCCAACACAGGGAAAACGAGAGTGGAAGCAGGGATTCTTTTATTAATATTTATTTAGCATTTAAAGGTACTATAATAGGTGCTGTGGTCATAGTGATAAATAATGTGTGATTATTTTATTTCAGTTGTATGTTGGAGACTTACCTTTATTGGAAGAAAGAGTGTGTCTTTTCTTGACACTCCAGCCTAGGATCTATTCATTTTTGGGTTGGAGACAGACTATATCTGGTAGCCTCTATTTTTTTTTTTTTTTTTAAGGAGAAATCCAGGTCTTCTACTTGACCAGAAAGTCTAAGAAGAAAGGGAGATTTAGGGTAAATGATCAGTTTATATTGGAATCTGTTGGATTCTTAGAGTATGTTTGGTTTTGTGGGTGCAAATGAGCAGTGGAAGTTAGACATGGTGATGTGGCAAGAGACTTGGAGATGAGATCATGGCTGTGTAGAGACAAAACAATGCATAGAGAAAAATACAGTGTGTGAAATAATTGTCATTATTTGCCCTCTCTGTCTCAGTCAGATTTATTGTTCCTTTACCAGTTCCTCAGAGAACCATGATAGCTTTTAAAGAGTATGCAATTTGGAGTTGGACTGCTTGGTTGAGCATCAAAGGAGCATCACCAGTAGGACACTTGTGAGCCAATTTTCCAAACTTTTTGGGCTCCTGTTTCCTCATCCGTAAAATGTGGATAACAGTAACCCCTATTTCGTACAGTTGATTAAATTCTTTACTATACTTCCAGCCCCTGAGCTATATTCAGGACATAATAGATGTTATCTAATATCTTTATTATAATCAATTGAAGATATTTATTACAAGGCTGTAACTCCTCTAGACCATCATGCATTGTGATCTTCTGTATATTTCCAATGGCCACTGCAGTATTTTGTGAAAGGTGTGCTTGATAAAATGTTCTTTGAATTTATCTTACTGGGGTCTCTGCTTATCTAAAGTCCAGGAAAGCTTTTCATTGTTAAGGGTGTTACACACAAACAGGGCACAGAAGTGTAAATGGCATGCTCTTCTGTCTTGCTTCATATCGCGGATAATGTTGGGATCTAATATATCATTTCCACAGAATGGTTCACATTGAGATTTAGACAATTTAGCTGAATCATGTGTTATCTGTGAATTCAGGGCTTGATGGAATCTCCAAATGCAAAATGTTTTAAAGCAGGGCCCATATACCATCCAGATCAGAGTCCTGTGGATCAGATGCTTATTGGAAATGAGACTCCAACCTCAACCCTCACTGATTGCCAACTTACTGGTGGTGGGTGAGGTGGGAAACAACCTTCATGGAACTACCTCAACTATGGCTCTCTGTATGTGCCATAAAATTCTAGAAACAGAGGAAATCAAAGAGAAAAAAAGCATATTTATATTTTTGCTGATAAAGAAATTACTTCTAGAGGTCATAGCATAGGCTGGGTCAGTGAGATCCTGGAATCATTGTTTGTCTTCGTGTAGCAGAGTGTTTCTTTTTTGAGAGGACATGGGAAGTAGGAAGCAGACAATGCCTCTCAGTGATCATCTAGGTTGGCAGGGAGCCCCTTCTTCTGGGCGAAACCTCTTTGGAGAGCACAGAGCCCTCTCTCAGCTTTGACCAACTCACCTATGAGATCGGTCCTGTCTCCACTCTCCTTGAAGAGAGAGCCAATGATTGTTCTGACCCTTGGTCTCTGCCAATTACAGGGGGATGTAATTTAGTTGGATTCAAAAGAAAGACTTTCTTTCTTCTTTCTATTTTTTTTCTCTTTCTCTCATTTCCTGAGTCTCTGCCAAGGCAAACTGGTTCCAACCAATGCCACTGGGAGGCCCGAGATGGAGCCCAGTTCTCTTGAACACTTTGTACCCAAGTGAATTCTTGCTCCAAATCCATATCCAACACTTAGTCAAGTGTGGACTCCTGTAAAAGCCTTGGAAAACAGAAACACAGATCAAACACACCTTCAGTGTGCTTTCATGTTGCATTGAAACTCTATGTGCAACAAGCTAGTCACAGCCACTAGGTCATGAACAGAACACCCCTGAGATTTTTCATGAGGGACCTCCCATTGGGCCCTTCCATTGAGACCTAGCCTCTGTGGGTCTTTTCCACCTTCAGAATATTCTGGTGTTCTCCCTTGAGAAAGGGCAAGAGCAGCCCCACTAGAGGCCCTTTTCCCTGGCAGCACTCTGTATCAGCAAAGCGTCTCCAGCAAGAATTTCCGTGGGAAGGTCTTCCATCTGGAGCTCAGCAGACAAGGGAAGTTTCCTTTGAGGTTCTGCCACCCTCTCCCCTCAGCTGTCCATAAGGTGTAGCTTGGAGAGGCCCCATCTGATTTTCCGGATGGGGTTGGTGCATTTCGTGTAGTCAGAACTGCTCTTCTTAGTTTCCTCAGTGAGTCTGAAAGGGGCAGAGAGAAAGAATGTTGTCTGTTTTACCACCACCTCCCATCTCAGTGTGCAACAGGTCACAAGATGTGACAAGTTCATGTGCTAATTCCTTCCTTTTCAGTTAATAGAATAACACAGATGGGAATACTTATCCTGGAATCGGACATAAACTCGAACAGCAGTAGAAGGGATATAGAGGAAGCCTGGCCCCTTCTCAGGACTTCACTAAACAGAAATCATTTTCAAAAGCATCTTTACCCTCAGCTGGGTAGCCCTGAGAAGCTATTCTCTGACAGGAAGACACAGGCCTCTGGCATGAGCCCTAGTCTCAATCCACTCATCCCACAAAAAGCTTACAGCACATTAAAGAAATAATAACACCTGACAGGACGTCAACTTCGTTGCTTCCCAGGAGTCTTTGGGCAGCAGTGCTGTGGAAGTGGTTCTAAAATCACCCTAGAGATTCTCTGTGAGTTGATTAATGGAACACTAAAGAAAGGATATTGAGACAGAACTAACAGAGCCATGAGCAACACCACAGGGATGCCTGTTGTCCATGTTGGATACTGGTCACCTTGAATATTCAGGGACGGAACCAGTTTCAAGTGTTACCAGATTATGACCTAAAACTTGGTTCAAAAGTGACAAAGAACCTTTCGCAATCAAATGGTTAGGGATTTGAAGGCTATGAGATTTCTTCCTGTCTCAGGCTGTCCATGATGGGCTGGGAGTGTTTGAGCAAATGATCCTACTCTTCCTAAGCCTCTATTTCCTCACCTGTGAAAGAAATTAGGTCCATACTTTCCTTTTAACTCAATTGTTGAGGATCAAATAAAACGTCTAGAGCTGTGACTGGGACATTTAAACAGCGGTTTCATTTTTTTGACATATTTCACATGTGTCAAGCCTTGTGCCCAGCACTTTTATGGGCATATTTCGAACTAGCCTTCCCTAAAGTGCTCTAAGGCAAATGCTATTATTACCCCTTCCACCATATTGCAAATGTGGAAACTGAAGTGCAGTGACAAGATCCTACAACTTGCAAGTGGTGAGTCCTGGTTTGAAACCAGCTTTATCTATACATGACATCAGAGTCCAAATTCATAGCCACATGTAGGTGCTATAAAGGGTATCTGTTATCATCACTACCATCATTTTCATCACTGCCACTAACCAAACCATGAGGATACTCCATGCCTTGCTAGACAGTTTGTACCCATTATAAGAAGATGATATTAAAATAGATTATTAAAGGAGAATTCCAATCTTGGAAGAGAACTGAAAATTTTGGAAATCCAGGAAGAAGAAGACACATACTTCTGGGAATTGAAGTGTGATTAGGTTCAAAATGTATCTCCATGGGTATTTGTCAGTTACTTTCTGCTTGGAACTCCTCCCTCCCTTTCTATGGGAATAGCTTACACTTCCTCCTTAGAAATAGCCCTTCCCCTCGTTCATATATCTGATGGGAAGGACAAGTCATATTTTCCTGTTGCACTAGACCACAAGAGTGGGCTGCCAATCATGGGGCCTTGTCCATAGAGACCATTACAAGGGAAAGTACAGGGCAAGACTATGATCCAAAAGTGTCAATCAAGATCATTCCAGAAGATTTCATATATTGACACTAGAAGAATGTATATATGTCTTCTGCCATTGCAAGGCTGGCATGCTGTAAATCTGGAACATTCTGTAACATTTTTGCTTCTCTCTTATGTAAATAAATGGAGGAAGTGAACAGTAGGAAGGAATACCACCAATACAGGAAGAAGCAAGGGATGTGCACAGAGGAAGGAAGAGGAAGGGAAAAGGGAGGAGGACAGGGGAGAAAAAGGGAAAAGGAAGGAAGGAAAAGGAGAAAAGGGGAAGGGGAGGAGACTGTTACTTTCACCCCAGGATCCACTTAGAACTGTGTGTCTAGATCAGTTCTACTCCTGGGTTTCCATGTTGAGTTTCCATCATTTACACATAAGAATACTGGTTTCCAGAGTATACACTGGCTTTGTCAACACTGAGGTCATCATGAGCTTGGTAAGAGTAGTTTCAGTAGTCTAGAAGTGACCACCATTTGGGGGTTTCTCAGCCTTTCTAAGTCCCTGTCTGGAACATTCATCTTTCTCCCTACTGGGACATGTAGAAACCCATACCAATGAAGCTCCAACTGGTTTTTTATTTCAGTTTCATGGTGTGATGAAAAGAGACTGAGCTTTGAGGGCATATAGACCTAATTTCAAATATCAGCTTTGGCAGATGTAGGTTTATGATCTTAGACAAATTAGTTAAGTTCTCTAAGCCTTCATTTTCTCATCTCTACATTGATTGTGGGTACTCGGGTATGAGAATAGGGTTCCTGAGCAAGTCAAATGATTTAGGGTAAAATAAAAGAAAAGAGAAAAAAAGAAAAGAAAAAAAAGCCCCTAGCCATAAAATGCACTCTGAAAATTCCATCTAGTTCAAATAGCTCAAATTCACTCACCCCTCATGAAACTAATAGTTGAAGGTAGGTTGCTGAAGTCTTTCTGGGAACCTGAGGATCTTCAGTAATTCAGAATAATGATGTTCCTCTGCATGATGGAGGTTGTATTTGATTGTAAGATGTAAAATGTCAACAAAATTTGACAAAACGTCTCAGACTCAACTCTCAGAATAAGTTACAAAATCTAGCAAAATATGTAAAGTTGTCTAATTTGTCCACTAAATACACAATTGCACACCCTACGTTATTGTCACTTCGCCCGGCTGCTTTCTGCCTTGTTAGTAACAGTTCACATCTCTCACAGCCCCTACTCCTGAGATGGACGAGGTAATGATGATCTGGTGGGTCTTCTCTGACCTCAGGATATACCTAGCAACAAGGATAGCCAAGCAGATCTCAAGGCTTTAATGGTGACAGTCTCTCTTTAGCTGCTTTGATTAACAAAGGGAAGCAGCACATTGCTGGAGGTTTAGGGAATTTTATAGTTGAAGTTGTTTGTGTGCCCTTCTTACTTTCATATCCTCTAAGCAGCCTGTTCTGCAGGGTTTCTCTGTGTTTCTCCCTCCCTTCTTCTCTTCCCCCTCCCTCCTCCCCTCCCCCCTCCCCTCCTCCTCCCTCCTCCCCTCCTCCCCCCTCCTCCCCTCCTCCCCTCCTCCTTCTTCATTTTCTCTCTCTCTCTCTCACACACATACACGTTTGTGCCCTAGTTCTAGACAATGGGGACAAGACCAATGAATAAAAGTGAGTAAGATACAACTTTCTGCCTCAAAAAGATCACAGACTGAGAGCAGTTTATGATCACTATTTCTTTACCTTGCAGCCAAGGAGGTGGAGTTGAGACCCACGCCAGGGTGCAGAGCTGGCTTCTCAGCCTGGGAGAGGTGACATTAAAGGGTATCTGTGCCTCACATGGTGCCCAGATGCCTCCCTTTGTACCCTGTGAGCCAGTGAAGAGCGAACTATCTTCCTATAAAAGTAGAGAGCCTTAATGCCTGGCAGACCCTGGATGTAAATTTCAAACGATGTGATTTAAGTAAAACTTATTTAAAGTGAAAGTTGTGGTCACACTGAAGATACAACCCGTCTTTGTTTTTTGCCTTACAAAACTTTATATGGAATTCCTTTCTTTCTTATTCTTGATGCCCATTGGGCATAAGTATCCTTTTGGCTGACTCAGAACATTCATGGGGAAAATCAGAACCAGGACCTCATCTCTTCTCCTGAAAATGGTTTCTCATTTGCAAGTAAACCTCCTGATAAAATGTTTACAAGTGTGATATTTCACACATGGAGGAAAAAGTCATATTAACTGCGAGAAAATGAGAAACTGCCAACTCATTCAAGCAGCATCCCTCATACTTCTGGGATCAGAAGTATGAAATGCATGCGTCCAGACGGCGGGGGGATTGAGTACAATGAGGGGCTCCAGGAAAAATTACAGCAAGGAAGAGCTGAGGTCAACTCGCCATCTGAGCCTCAGTCTTTCATGGAAGATGCTTATTCATAAATTGCCATTTTTTAATCCAAAAGTAGTTTTCCCCTCCTGACCATCTAGAGAAAATAAATTAATGTTCACTTAGCACCTACTGGGTTTTGCAGGACAGAGACACAGAGAGAGAGAATACTCATTATTTACAGCATCCCATGCGAGAGTCTACAGTTCAAATTCCCTTGGCAAATCTGTTGTTGACATTTCATCTTTATGAAGGGATTTTCCTTAATAAGCATTTCCCAAGTCTTTTTCAGTCTCTGTTTTCTTAATTTCCTAATTTTGCAAATTGTCCATAAAGGACCAGGACTGAGAGGACAAAACCAACAGAGTGAGGCCGTGTGAGTTTTGTTTGCCAAGACTCAAGATGGTCTTGCTCTTACTGGAGCCTCAAGTTCAACAACAGTCTTAGTAACAAAACACAAACAGTTCCCTTGAGGCTCATTTGAAGGGGGAGGGGAGGGGGAGGGAGCAAATGGCTTTTCTTCTAATAGGACTGAAAGTAAAATTCAAATGAAGTCAATTAAATCTATGAATAAAGTAATTTTCACAGGACTTGCCCAGCAGAGAGGAGCAGTCATATTGAAGATGCCTCGCAAGAAACTGGAAATATTTCCAACTGGACTCATCAGACCACACAAAGGCATTTTGGAATCCTAAGACTGGAAAGTATAGCAAAAGGCTATTATATATAAATGTTCTGTCCTAGTGTGTCTGGGGGCTGTAGAAACTCCTGCACTTATTCATTGGTGAACTGGTCCAGGAGGCCAAGAGAGGCAGCATGGAAGGGGTTGCATGGCGGACTGGGAGAGAAATGGAGATGGAATATCAGGAAGGTGGAACCAAAATGGTCTCTGTTGTAGTCTTTGGGATCCAGGGAGACAATAAAATATTCAGTTCAAGCAGAGATATGAGAGGGCTTGTTCAATCCTGGCCAGTAACCAGGAGCCAAGGTGAGCTGGGAGGAGGGAACTTCAATTTGGGTTGAAGGGGCTAGACCTTGGGAGTACAGAGGGAAGACAACAGGAACCCCAGCTGCTACAGGGTCAAGTGGGTCACACCATATGATCTGAGGCAGGGAAAGCAGAAACAAGTCCAGCAGAAGTTTCCAAAAGGGGGCAGCTGAATCGGGGGCCATGGCATAGAGAACACAATAGATGATTCATGAGCATTTTCTGATTGCCTACTATGTACCAACACTGTGCTGGGGATATGATGTGATAAGATAGTCAAGATGGGGAGAGAGACAAGCTAAGCGACAGTTCCAAAATAATGCAATGAGTAACATGAAAGAGAAGTGTAGAGAATGCAGAGTACAGGTCTGGTTATACTATGTTAGTGTGAAAAGTCTCTTTCCTACACCTTTGACCCCAGTTCGGGCCACCAACGCATCTTACCTGGGCACTGCAATTATTCTGCACTGGTCTCTTCACATGCACTCATTCACCTTTCCAACACACCTGATCATATTGCACACCTACCTAAATGTCTTTAATGTCATGCCACTACAATGTCAGTGCAACCAACATTCTTTGATATGACCAGCATGGCTCTGCTACACCTGACTGTCTCTCCAAATCCATCCCATTCTATTCTGCCATGCCATCTGAAACGAGGACACACTGAGTTCAAGATGCCTGTAGGACACCCAGGCAAAAATGTGTAGAAAAACGTTAGGTATATACAAGAGAAAAGTCAGGGTGAGGATAGAAAAGAAGTTATGTGTTCTTTCTGAAATCCAAGTTCTTGGTGACTCTGAGGACGTGGGGTAGGCAGAATCCTGTGGTGTCCCTCCAAGATCTCTGGCCCCTGGTTTTCACGCACCTACTGCAAGTTATTAAATCAAGCACTAATTTTGGTGTGCTGTGAAGGGCTTTTGCAGATGTAATCAAGGTCCCAAATCAACTGATCAGGAAGTTATCCAGTGAGACTGACCTAGTCACATGAGCCTTTTAAAAGCAGAGTGTTTCCTCCAGCATCAAAGATGAGGAAGTCAGAGGTTTGAAATACAAGAAGGATTCAATGTATCATTGCTGGCTTAAAGATGGTGGGTGACATGGGCAGCTTCTAGGAGCTGAGAATGGCCTCTGGCTGACAGCCAGCAAGGAAGCAGGGATTTCAGTCCAACAACCACAAGGAAACAAATTCTACCAGCAGCTGATGAGCTTGGAAGAGGACCCTGAACATCAAATGAGGATAGCAGCCCTGCTGTTCCCTCAACTTCAGTTTTATGAGATCCTGAGCAGAGAATCCAGTCTTGTACACCTAGACTTCTGACCTATAGAAAGTGTGAGCTCATAAATGTGTGTCATTTTCAGCTGCTACACAGAAATAGAAAACTAATACTTGAGGCAAAAGGAAAATTCAGCTTTCAAAAGGCCTAGGTATGGAGACTTCCCTGGTGGTCCAGTGGTTAAGACTCCATGCTTCCAAAGCAGGGGACAAGGATTCGATCCCTGGTCGGGGAACTAAGATCCCACATGCCACGTGGCATGCACCAAAAAAAAAAAAAAAAAAAAAAAAAAAAAAAAAGGCTTAGGTATATAAGACTTAAGGAAGCATTGTCTCCATCATTTACCAAGGCCCCACCGTGAAGTTTTTAATCCAGACCACTGCCTAAAGCATTAAGGGGATGCATATCATCTATGCCTTTTGAAATAGGGTAGTGATTGTTTCTACCCTCAGTGACAACTTGCAGTTAATTGTCTAATTTCTTTTCTTTTTTTTTTTTTTTTCTTTTTTTGCGGTATGTGGGCCTCTCACTGTTGTGGCCTCTCCCGTTGCGGAGCACAGGCTCCGGATGCGCAGGCCCAGCGGCCATGGCTCACGGGCCCAGCCGCTCCGCGGCATATGGGATCCTCCCAGACCGGGGCACGAACCCGTATCCCCTGCATCGGCAGGCGGACTCTTAACCACTTGCGCCACCAGGGAGGCCCTGTCTAATTTCTTAAAATATGGATACATGAGTCCTTCTTGACTCCAGAATAGGAATGGCAGATTATCTTTCTGAACAGCTAGGATTGGATAAAAAAGTAGGAATGGGCTGAAAGCTAGTGTTAGAGGCATGGGTACTTCTTCCCTATGGAAAAAGTAAATGATTAACTTACTCATTTCTAAGGTCACTTCCAGATCTTGAATTCTACAAGCCTGTGAAATGAATTTGAAAATATTGGCATACACAAAGGCCCAAAGTGCTCTTAAAGTGAGAGCCAGAGGGGCATCCATGGCTATCTCTTAGACATTGGCACACATGGGAGACCCACATTCTCTATTGGAAGGGAACTGGGCTAACGTTGACATTTGACCTGTGGCATTGTTCTCCAAATATACACAGCCTGAGTCAAGGCAACTCCTTGCCAAAGGAGAATTGCTGGCCCCTTGCCCAATCACCAGGACCTGCTTATTTTAGAGAAATTTATTATCATAAAATAGAGACAAATTGCAAAACTCAGACTTCAGTGTTGAAAAATTAATTAGGTCTTTGGCCCTCTCTTCTCAGCATTTGTAAAGAATTTCCTTGTAGACTTAGCCGGTTCAGTGATGGGGTTAAACATGTGTACCCTGGAGATTAGCACTCTTGTTGGAGCTTTTTCAAGAGGGAAACTGTTAGAACCAGGAGCCCACTTAGTATTTCCAAAAAACATATCAGGAGAAGGCAATTAAATCAGGTCGGTGGTTGTCAGGAAAGGCTTCCTGTTGGAGCATTGAATGATTCATATGCCAGACTGGGAGAGGTAGGAGAGTCTAGTCAGAGGATCTTAAAAAGTATAAAGATGATGGCATGAATGAGCATGGTGGATTCGAGAAACTGAAAGCTAGACTTAGCATGTGTGGAGTAAAAAATCTAGCCAGTGGCAGGAAGTGAGGATACGACCCTAAAGTTGAAAATGGAAAAATAGGTCTGAGTCAGAGGAATAGTAGCCTTGAGCCCTTTCTAAGAGGTCTGGGCTCTAACCCGTAAGTATGTATGAGCTTTTACTGAGGACATGGCATGATCACTCTCATTTGAGAATGGTATCTCTGAGGGTGGCAGTGTGTAGAATAAATCAGAGAATCTAGGATGATACCCCATAGTTTGGCTTTGCCAATGTCATGAACTGAGGTAAGGGTTGAAGTTGGAGTTGGGCGATACATTTAGGTAGCTTTTAGATGTTGAATTCTAATTGCCTGCATTACACGTGTGACTATGTTCTGTTTCTGTTACTCAGAACCTGGCCAATAATTAGAGGTTCAGACTGGAGAGCTGCCACACTTGATGCTGTGGGATCATGAGCCTGCCTATGGGAGCAGCTAGCAGGGTTATCACCTTGGAAATCAGGATACCCCTTTCATTCATGGTGCATTGGCCAATCACTCTTTAATTTTTGTTAATAAAGTCATTCACTCATTCATTCATCAATCATCAAAAGATCATCAAAAGTTTAATGATATTCTACTGTGATGGGCACTATTCTAAGAATCAAGGGTACTGTACAGACAAGGTGGACAAAGTCCCCAGTCCCATAGAAAGTCCATCTTCAAAAAGATGGAGACAATGAACAAATCATTGAATAAACAAATGTCAGAAAGTGTAAGGGCTATAAAGAATAGTAAAACACATTAAGGAGATCAAACATTGTTGAGGTGATGGCAGTTCTATTTTAGGTAGATTGCCCAGGGAAATTTTCCATGAGGAGATGACATTTGGGCAAAGACCTGCATGAGACAAGGAGTGAGCCAAGTCAAGGCCTAAAGGAAAAGAGAGCAAGTTATAAAACATCTGAGCCAGGAATGAGACATTCAAGGGGAGGAGAGAAGGTTTAGTGTGGCCAGAACCAAGTGAATGAGAGGCAGAGGAGTACAAGATGAGAATTAGGCAGGCAAAGGGCTTGGAGCCAGGGCTAGTGAGTTTAGGTGGGATCGGAAATCATTGGAAGGTTCCAAACAAGTCAGTGATGGCGTCTAATGTGTATTGGAAACAATCTTATTGGTATCCATGGTGAAAGGTAACTTAGCTGAAAGATTGAGTTTGTATTGTTATTATTGTTATTATTATTATTATTCACTCATTCAGTCACTGATTTGGATGTTTTAGAAACATGTTCTGAATGCTTTCTCTATGCCAAGCATTGCAGTAAATATTGGGGGCACAGAAACTAGTGAGAAGTGATACCTTCCTTCAGTAGTTTGCTGTGTTACAAGTATATGTGCATATATTACAAGTTACAAGTATATGTGCATATATTACACTCAACACAGACATTTCCGTGATGTACTTCCCACCCCATCCTTACACCTCAGGTACAGGAGGTAGACTTATTTAAATGCCATAGATCCTGGCATGATTTTATTATCTGTGCAAGACCCCTCACTTGATTTATTTATTTTTCCCTTGGTTTTATTCCCACTCCTCACTGTCATTCCCCTCCCACTATGTCCTTCTGGTATATATTTTTGTTTTTATAAATTCTTTCAAAATGTGTGTTCCAGTTCTGTAGCAACTTTTTGTCTTCTAAAGCACACACGCCAGGACAGCAGTAGAGAGTATCATGCATTAGATAATTGTGTGGAGGCCAAGAATCTGTATTTTAGATGAAGAAACAAACAAACAAAACAAAACATATCCCCAGGTATGGCTAAGACCTATCCCAGTTTAGAACTTTTCAAAATGGGGGAAGTTAAAGTCTACTGGTATGCCAATAAACTTCTAGAGGGGAAAAAGCCCTGACTCGGAGTATTTGCTGATTTTCATGGTGTAAATAATCCCACCTTGACCAGTTTCAAGCTTTGATTCGACAACCAGGTTACAAGTCCAGAGTATTTAACAGTTGGCTGGAACCATTTCCAGAAAACCTTTGTTCATGCCCTCAATTTCACCTGAACAAGTACATGATGAGGTCATTGCTCTGCTAATGAAAATGGACCATCCCAGTGCAATGTGTCCTTCTTCCCACGTAACAGGAACTTCCAGTGTCCTTACTTAAGGAGCAAGTTAGATGGGTGTTCCAGAAACCTTGAGAAGCCCAGATGAAGATGAATGACATGACTGTTTTCCTTTTCAGGGATAGACTAAGAAAGTTCATTATTGGGTCAGCTGTGGACCCTATTGTTGGAGTCGCTTATGTGCACAGGGTATGAGCTGACTATTTATTCCTGATGTTATGAACAATGTCTCAGCCAAATTAGAGGGATGGCCTGTTACCATTCTAAGTATTGCCTCAGAAATGTTTACAAACCTTGGGTTACAGTGTTTACTGGAGCTGACATCTGCTATGGATGACTGAAGAGTGTGGTTGGACAGAAAGTGGATCTTGAGAATATAGAGGATGCTTGAAAGTCCATAAAGACAAAAGCTGAGTCATTTCTAGAAGGTCCAAATGTGGCTTTTTTGGGTTTTTAAAAATTATTTATTTAAAAAATTTTTTTTGGCTGCGTTAGGTCTTCATTGTTATGTGCAGGCTTTCTCTAGTTGTGGCAAGTGGGTGCTACTCTTCGTTGTGGTGTGCAGACTTCTCATGGCTGTGGCTTCTTTTGTTGCAGAGCATGGGCTCTAGGTGTGCGGGCTTCAGTAGTTGCAGCACGTGGGCTCAATAGTTGTGGCATGCGGGCCCTAGAGTGTCCAGACTTCAGCAGTTGCAGCGCATGGGCTCAGTAGTTGTGGCTCACAGGCTCTAGAGTGCAGCTCAGTAGTTGTGGCGCACGGGCTTAGTTGCTCTGCAGCATGTGGGATCTTCCTGGACGAGGGATTGAACTCGTGTCCCCTGCATTGGCAGGCGGACTCTCAACGACTGCGCCACCAGGGAAGTCCCAAGGTGGCTTTTTTAAATTATGCAATTTCCATAGGAGTTCTGGCATCTTAAAAAGATAAGTATTCTTGGGCCTCCCTGGTGGCGCAGTGGTTGAGAGTCCGCCTGCCGATGCAGGGGATGCAGGTTCGTGCCCTGGTCTGGGAGGATCCCATATGCCGCGGAGTGGCTGGGCCCGTGAGCCATGGCCGCTGGGCCTGCGCGTCCGGAGCCTGTGCTCCGCAACGGGAGAGGCCACAGCAGTGAGAGGCCCGTGTACCACAAAAAAAAAAAAAAAAAAAAAAAAAAAGATAAGTATTCTTATCCCTTTGAAATAAGTGAGGAAATGTAGCTGCTGGAAAGTGGAAGTAACAATGATAATAATGCTATGGACTAAATTAGGTCTCCTCAAAATTATCTTTTGAAGTCCTAAGCCCTAATGTATTTGGAGATGAGACCTTTGGGAGGCACTAAGGGTTAGGTGAGGATGGAGCCCTGACCCAAGGGGATTAATGCTCTTAAAGGAAAAGGCATCGGAGAGCTTGTTCACCCTCTCTCTGCCATATGAGGACTCAGCAGAAAGTAGTCATCTGCAAGCCAGGAAGAGAATTCTTACCAGAAATTTAAAGCTGCTGGACTTTGATCTTGGACTTTCCAGCCTCCAGAACTTGGAGAGAATAAATTTCTGTTGTTTGAGCAACCTAGGCTAAGGTAGTTTGTTATGACAGCCTGAGCAGACTAATACAAATAATCATCATCGCCACCACCACCGTCATCATCATCATCTAACTGTTTTACATGTATACTCTCCTATAATCCTCACAGTAATCTGAAAAATTGATTTAAGTATTTTCCTCTTCTCATAAATGAGAAAATAAGACTCAGACAAGTTAAGGAACACATGCAAGGCCATAATAGATGGCAAATAGCAGCTGGGGTCCTAACCCCAACTATCGGTGCCCAAAGCTCCCATTCTTCACTGCTATACCATACTGCTTCCCAATGGCCACCATGGTGTCTGTCATATAGTGGGTGCTAAAAATTTGGAATGATTGAAAATGGATGAATTATGGTTAGGCTACCAAGAAAAGAAACTGAGTTGGAACGCACGGCTTTTTGGAGATTCTAATGTAGTGAAAGACCATGCATATGAAGTCACAGTAAAATTTTTTGCTATGAAACTTGAAATTTTAGTTCTTTCTTGGAAATCTGAAAAAAAAAAAAAAGGAGTGTAAGCCTAAGGTAATTGTCCTTTTATACTGTTATACTTGTCGTGGTGCCAGTATCCACATATTTCCCCGAGGGATGAAATTAAAATGCCAAATTTTCATGATCGTAAGATGATTACAAACTAAGTGCTGAGGGAAGAATCATAGAGTAGAAAGAAGTCTGTATGAATGCCTTCCCAACTGGTTAAAGGCAAGCTTGAGGCTTTGCATTATTTACAGGGGACTTGCTACGTATGGGTTTTCTTCATATTCCTGCTCTATGAACCATTTATCTCCTGATTATCCTACAGCCCCTGATTGGTTGTGACATGTGTCTTTAGGAAGGAATGCTTGTGAATGCATTAATACCTTTCATAAGGCAGTTTATTCCAGTCACACTGAAAATTTTAGGAAAGTTTCACACTGAAGATAACTTTGGTAAAATATATAAGGATTCTGGAAAAGCTACCAAAACCTCTTCCCAGTGATTAGAAAGAGTTCTGACAAGAAAACTTTGGACAGAGTGTGAAAAATTAGGCTTACATTATACTTATAAACATCATTGTTACATGAAATTTAACCTTCCAACTTATTTAGTTGTTCATGACATGTAAAAGAGAAAGCAACAATGGAGGAGAAAATTGGGTTCTGATTGCTTCAGTTTAACCCAGAGAATTTTTTTTTTTAATGTAAAAAATAAAAGCTACAGAAAGAGAATTGCAGACATAGAATCTTTCTTTTGCTCTTTCGTTTCCCTTTTCAGAGAGATTCAGCCAGATCTGTGAGGAGAGTTGCAAAAAGCCAGCAGGAGATATCCAGGGCTCACTCCTGGAGCTGCCTTTGATTTTACCTTTGCTGACTGCAGAGCATATTCTGATGGAGTTCTGTGTTAGTTCTCCCCCTGGGGCTGGTGGGAGGGGACACGTCCATTTGTCCTGTTTTACAAGTGCAATGCCTTTCCCTCTTAAAAGGAAGAGCTTGCCACATGCCATGTACCCCACCATTAGTCAAGCAGTAGAAAGAACTCAATACAAGCTAAGAAGTACAATGCCCAAAGGAACACTATCAATCCTTTATTACCACAACTTCCTCATTCTTGAGTTGTTGATATTGATTTATCTTTGGCCCAGGTAGAGTGACTGAGAGTAATTTTCTCAGCAAGACAACACAGATTGCCTCAGTTCTGAACACATGCCTGTCCAAGAATGTTTTTCGTCTGCTCTCACTGATTGGTTATGGGATATTTTAGCCAGTATATTTCCCCCTCAGAACTCAGTAGTTTCCATTGATTCATACACTCAAGTGGCAGATACCAAAATATGAAGCTACCGTGATTTGGTGTCTATTTAAATCAACCTACCTCTTCTTCACACTTCCTTTTAGGATGTATACTTCATATACTTCAAATTGTATGTTACCTGGGTAAATCTTGGATTTTATTCTATTTTTATTAATTTTGCCAAGGATGATGCATTATTTTAGTCAGCAGATGATTTTCTTTTACTCAAGAATATTTTTTCTTTATTTCTTTAATTATTATTTCCAGTCAATCTTTTCTACCCTTCTCTGACATACTTCTGTTTTATGTGTGTGAGTATATATTCCCTATATTCCTTTAGGCTTCATTTTTTTCTTCTAAGTTTCAAAGTTCTTTTCCCCTTTTCTCTCTTGTGATATACATTATCTTTAGCATAAAATCTGTTACATGCCACTTTTCTCATGGGTCCTTAATGTAAAAGTTAAGGATAATAATGCATCTTTTAATTCCCCCCTTATCTATCTTTGCTGTCTTTCTTTGCTTCACTTAATGTTCTTATTCTGATTTCATAAATTTCATGTGTCTTATAGAACCTTAACCAGAAATATTCTAAAATTTCTATTTTGGAGAGTTTTTCTCTAATTCCCAGGACCAGTGTGGAGGTTTGTTCTTGATCCCATCTGGAGAGCCTTTTTTCCAAGCTTGGATTTGCTTTCACAAGAGACTGGAGGGGAAAGTTTACCTCTTTCCCATGTCTCTTTATCTCTGGTATATTTCCCCCTCAGCTCTTTCTTAATACTTGTACTATTCCTGAGTTTTTATATAACCAATAAAATGTTGTTAGCATAAAGAAGGCAAAGACCCAAATCTTTCCTCTGAGGTTTTATTTTTTTGTGTTTTTTTTTTTTTTGGTTTATTTTCTAGTTGGAAATATAATCTTGGACTAACTTCAAAGGAATTTACTAACTAGAAGAAGCCCTGTATTCCAGGGTCTGAACCCCAGAAATAATTTTCCAGAGAAGAAAGTTTTTCTAAATAGCAAGACATTCAGCCACTAAGTGTGTCCATCTATCACTACGGGCATAAACTCTGCCTCATTAAAAAATAAAAATTCCTTCTCTTGAGATGCACCTCTTAGTCTACACCACTGTGTCGACTGATGTACAATGCAAGAAAGAGATTATTAAACATTTGTCCATGCGTCTGTCTTGTCCAATGATGATCTGCATCATTGCATGTGTACTAGATAGAAACAGCAAATTAGAATGTAGTTTTAATAACTATATGACTTACAGTGGTATTTGCCTTCTTCATTTTATTCAGGTAAGGGCTCCAAGATGCTCTTTTTCCTTTTGTTTGAATATTTGAAAATGTATCCACACCATCCTTCACCTCTAAGTTTGATCAGCTGTATCATGCCTCTCATCACACTCCACCCAATACATGGTAAACATTAACCTCATAATAAAAAACCTATTATATTTTAAAATGCATTTTTATAGCCATCAGCACCTTCTTTTTTTTTTTTCCTGAGGGCCTACTTTGTGCAAAACTTGAGAATTTAGGTCTTTGACATCCAACCAAGAAAGTTTTCAGTTTAGAGAGAAGTTAGGCATCACCATGTTTCCTCTTTCTGGAAAATGAGGTGTTATTTGGTCAGAGATTTTTAAATTGACTTAAACTTTATTTAATTTTTAAAGACTCAGTGGCAAAGTGAACATGTGAATGCCTGCCTATCTCTGGGAAACTTGATGTCCTAGAGAAAATCCTTCCTTCTCTCTTGATGCAATCCAAGGTAGGATATATTGATGGCCAGAGGGTATCTGGCTGCAGCCCAAAACCACTCTTCTGACTTTGAAAGCAGAGAGTTCACAGTCACCTTCCAATGGCCCATCCAACAATGATGAGACCATGGTTGACGGGAATTATCTCAAACGTGTCAGGAATGAACACACACTTGCTAATGGCCTATTTCCTTCCCCACAGGCATCCCTGCAGAGGAAGAAGGCAAGGGAGAGCGAGACCCTTGGCTCAGCTTATGCCTTTTCTCCTCTTTCCTTTCCCAAACACCCTCTCCTCTCACCCCAGGATCATGCTTGATTCTTGAATTCCCATCAGGTTTCAGGGGAAGGGGAAATACTATTTCTTGCACTTTTTGCTGGCCAAGAAATTGATGCTATCTGTCTCCCATTGTTCTGCTCACCATCCGGTTTGGACCTGACTGAAGGCGGGAATGAAGGTGTGCATCCAGCTGTGGCCCATGTCCTTTGAACAACTCAGTCTTTGCACAGAGATACCAATTCAGAGACTGTTCCCATTTACTCGAAATATTGGTAGCAAACTCAGCACATTACCCAAATGAGAGTCACTGAATATGTTCAAAGATCTATAAAAGGAAGATATAAGAAAACAAAGTCCTCAGTATCCTGATTAAACTTTCAGATAGCTATAGACATGGAGGAAATCAGCAGAAAGAGAAACATGCTCCAAGAAACCATTTCTCCATTGACAATGACTTTGCCACATCATGTATGTAGTATCTACACACCACAGTTAAACCATCAGATCATTGGCATACAGTAGGTGCTCAATAAATATTTGTGAGTGTCAGAATCATATTCTGGTATACTTGCCTTTCTAGGTAACTGGATCTAAAGGAGAAGTAATTAAGTGCATCTAGCCTAGAGCTAAGGGAGTAAACTGTAGTTTTTAGATTATGGGAGAATTTTTTTAAATACTTTTAATTTTGGAGTTATTTTAGATTGATAAAAATAATAGGAAAGATAGTACAGAGAGTTCCCCCACACCTCTCAGTTTGAGTTTTCCCTAAAGTTACCGTCCTATATTACCATTGTATATTTGTCAAAACTGAGAAACCAACATTGGTGCTTTACTGTAATTCCAGGCTTTATTTGAAGTTCACAAGTTTTTCCATTAATATCCTTTTCTGTTGTTTTGGGATCAAATCCAGCACATCACATTTCATTTTATCATTATGTCTCTTAAGTGTACTGCGGTTTGTGACAGTTTCTTAATCTTCCCTTGTTTTTCAAGATCTTACTATTTGGAGGAATACTCATAAGGTATTTTATAGATTGTCCCTCAGCTTGAGTTTGCCTGTTTCCTTATGGTTATGGATTTTTGGAAAGATTCCCACAAGTGATACGTGATATCCACATGGAATTATTGATGATGTTAAACTTCATCACTTGATTAACCTTCATCACTTGGTTAGGGTAGTGCCAACTTTCTCCACCATTAAGTTATTATTTTTTCCCTTTTATGGGAGGATTTTTAGTTGTGATTTATTATAATTTCATTTTGCAAAGCTTCGTGTAGAAGTCAGGAGATGGCTCTTGATTGTAAAATGAGGGAAAAGTAGTTCAGTCAGTAACAGAAATACCTTGATGGAATCCTGGGGGAAGTTTAATCAGTAATTGACTTGTTGGAACAAAATAATAAAACCTTTGAAGAGCTGGAAGGAGATTAGAATTGGAGCTGTGAGTCTGATACACCTGACTGAGCTCTTTTCACAGGTACAGGGTCTGAGCACTGCCTCCTGTGTGTACTGGGGTCAGCAGAGAAATCCAGCCTCACCTGGACTCCCTCCATTCTGTTCTCATAACCTTTCTAACAGTCCTCTCTAACTCTCGCCCTCTCCCCTCCTACACAAAAGCCCCCACCCCATTGGGTATTGGCCTTTGGCATGCCCAATCAGTCACCACTATGTCTAGTTCCTAAGGTAAATACAAGACAGAAGCAGGGAAGGGACAGATGCTGAGATTGTGGAAGGGAGAGGAAAGTAGCCTTCTTTTTGGTCTGGTCTCTGGATCAAGTATGGACTACACAATTAGACCTTTCAAAGTGTGGAAGTTAACACTTCTGCCAGCATAACTCCTATACCTCATGATGCTCCAAGAGGATCTGAACTATTATGTAAAATGTTTATTTCTATTACCCCAGTGTTGTTAAAACTATTTCCAGGTTGGTTTAGGAGTTCCAGAAGTTTTAGGAGTTAAAAACAAATCCTTCCATCTGTTTTAAATAATAATCTATTCATTTTATCATTAAGAAAAAGATCTAGGAATAGCAGGGGTCAGGTTTCTGCTTAAACTTTGTTGGCTTCTGTGGTTTAGATACTTCTGGATCTGTCTGTCCTTGTATGAGAGGTCATTTTCCATGCCAGTTTTGGAGAAGGGGAAATAGTCTAGGGAAGAATTCTCAAAGAGATAAAATTAGGGAAATAATTTAGTCAGTTAATGATTTTCCAGTTTCAAAAATCAATACATAAATTATAAAAAAGTATAATCTCGTCAAGATTGTAATTAAAGATTTGAAAAATGATGTTGATAAAAAGTGTCATAAAATAAAGCAGAAACACATAGGCATAGGTTCAAGAGGAAAAATAAGAGTTTTGAGGACATAGTCAGGAAATCTGATTGGAATCACTGGATTAACAGGAGAAGAAAAGGAAAGAGAAGAGGGAAAACAATAATTCTTTTAAAAACATAAGAATTAATTTGAGCTAAATTTGCAGTTTAAAATTTCTCACTTGATCTCAAAAATTACCAAAAAAAAAAATCTAAACCTTTTAAATTCTAAGCCACATACAAATCCTTAAAGTTTCTATTTATAAGTAGCTGATTTTTTTTACATAACTGAGTAAACCTGTCAGATTTCTCTTCAGTATGGGAAACTATTCTGCAACACCTACAGACTCTTGAAAGGAGATGGATGCAATGTCAGTATCTTACACATAGGAAAATATAATACATCTATTGGCCAAAAAAAGAGTCAGGAATGGTCTAAGAGAGTACAATCCCTGTCCATTGTCTGAGGAAGTATCTGTGCATGCTAAATTTCAATAAGATCAGAGATTTCAACATATTGTAAGATATAAAAGGGAAAGATATAGTGATAGGTAACAAATAAATATATAGCAGGTAGAGGTAGATAAAAAGATAGATGAACACTATATATATATATATATGTTTATATAAACATATGCCTCATATGTGTAGTTATGTATAATCAGATGATGGTAAGGCTACTGTGAATTTGTAGTGTAGGTACTAAGTAAGTAGTCTTGGGAAGGATGACACATGTAGCAAGGGAAGACCTTTCAATAGATGGTCCTCCATAAAAAACAAACTAAACTGAAAACAAACACAACTCTCTCAGCAAAACCCAGTAGTAACGGAATGGGAGGGGAGGGAGGGAGTAGCAAAGAGCAGAAAATTAAAATATGATAAAATTCCACCATGAGGGCTTCCCTGGTGGCTCAGTGGTTAAGAATCTGCCTGCCAATGTAGGGGACATGGGTTCAAGCCCTGGTCTGGGAAGATCCCACATGCAGCAGAGAAACTAAGCCTGCGCACCACAACTACTGAGCCTGCGCTCCACAGCCTGTGAGCCACAACCACTGAGCCCATGTGCCTAGAGCCTGTGCTCTGCAACAAGAGAAGCCACCTCAATGAGAAGTCTATGCACCACAACGAAGAGTAGCCCGCTTTCGCTGCAACTAGAGAAAGCTGCGCACAGGAACTAAGACCCAACGCAGCCATAAAAATAAATAAATAAATAAATAAATCTATTAAAAAAAAATTCCACCATGATGGGATATATGGCGTCCAAATAATTCAATTGTTGCAAAATGCAGGTCCATGGTGTTATGAATTCAATGAAACACATAATGCAGTATTATTTGTAGATCTGTATTGTCAAAGATCAGGAAAGCAAATATGGTGAATAGTACACTGTATCCAATGAAATGTTGCCTCCATTGAGAATGTCCCAAATGGTCACAGGCAGTTACTTTCCAACCACAACCCACCCTTATAAAAGATAAGAACTTTAACCAGCCAATACTTACTTGAGAACTGGAGCTGGCCAGAAGTCAGGAACCACTCATTAATAGCATGATCTTCAGAGTCATGTTTAGCAGAGTTTACAGCAGTTCTGAAGGTTTTATACTGAGGTAAAAGTGGCTCTATTCTAAAACATTCATCTCGGGCCTCCCTGGTGGCGCAAGTGGTTGGGAGTCCGCCTGCCGATGCAGGGGATACGGGTTCGTGCCCCGGTCTGGGAGGATCCCATATGCCGCGGAGCAGCTGGGCCCGTGAGCCATGGCCGCTGAGCCTGCGCGTCCGGAGCCTGTGCGTCCGGAGCCTGTGCTCCGCAACGGGGGAGGCCACAACAGTGAGAGGCCCGCATACCGCAAAAAAAATAAAAATAAAAAAATAAATAAATAAAATAAAATAAAACATTCATCTCAGTGGAAGTGGAGGAGTAGATATGTGAAGTGTCAGTGGGAGAAATACATGTTTAATTTTGACAATTAGAAGTGGGAATCACTAATAGCCCTAAAAATACAATAGAGCTTCTAAATCACCAAGAGAGAAGAGAATGAAGAAAAAAAATCATTATTGTGTGCTATGTGACAAATACAAATAACCAAAGTGCTGGAGAAAATACTGATATCAGGACAAAGAAAAATCAAGGCCATAGACACTAAACAGGATAAAGAAGGATATTATATAATAATAGAATGCAAGAGTCCATAAAAGAGACTTACAAAGGATATACATCCTTATATAGCAAAGAACATTGCAGCAAACTGTAAGTGTTGAGTTAGAATTCTCGAAACTTTGTAATTTGTTAAAATACATTTGTTTGGAAAATTTCAGTGTAACTATTTTAGAATATAAAAACCCATGTGGGTAATAATAGAACATTTGAAGAATATAATGAATAAGCACAATTTAATAGATTTAAATAAAATATGTTATGTTAACAAAATGGAAATATATGTCCTTGGAACACAGCAAAAAAAAATTAACTACATACATAGACACAAAAATGCTCAGTAAATTGCCAAATGACACATTTTATGGGCCTTATTTTTGAATTATATCCCCCTCCCCTCCAAAAAATGGAAGTCAATAAATGTCTGCCCCTAAAAAATGTAACTAGCACATTTCTATTTTAAAACATTTTGAAACAACACCTGATGAAGAGGGGAAAATGAAAGTTACTAATTAGTTTTAGAAGAATGAATGGGGGAACAGAAAAGCAAACCTCATAATAAAAATCGTTGGTCACAGCTAAAGCCATATTTTTCAAAGGAAAAGAGCATGAATTGCATTTTTAAAATTCTTATTAAAAGAAGGAGGCTGAAAATAAACTTTGATTTCAAACACGTGCAATAAATGTTAACATCAAGTCAACTCATAGGGTTAGGCAATGATTTGTGATGGGTAAAATGGATAAAGTAGTCAGAAAAACCCTCTCTGAAGAGCTAACAGTGAGCAGAAAATTAAAGAGTGTAGAAAGTAAACCATGTGAAGATCTGTTATGACCCACTGACATGAATGACTAGTTATTTACAGAGACTTCTTTTCTGGGTACCCATGACTACTTACTTTTGGTTCATATTGAGTTGGCCAAGAAGGCTTATGTAGACAACTGGAAGAAACAAAATTTTCTTCCTTCCTTATTTTTCAACAATGAAACTAGCTTCACAGTTTCTTAGGATTATGCAGTTAATATATTTTTATCGTAAAAATAAAGATGAAATATTAAACTAAATTTAATGTCTCTTGAAATCCTGCTGTACCAACATAACAAAAATCAACGTTACTGATCATCTTTTCACACAAATTTTATATATGTGTATGTACGTATATACAAATATTAGGTTGTCTCTTATTTTAGATATTTTAATACAGTTTTTTTAAAAAATAATGTGTCTCCTGCTTTCCCTTCCCTGGTCCCCCATCCTGTCCCAAATAACTAATATTAACCACTTACTGCTAACATTCCATAGCCTATTCAATGTTCACATGACCCAGTACCTATAGTTATAGGTTTAACTTTTGATATTGATTTAAGTATTAATATGGTTATAGATAGCAAAGATTTTGCCATTATTTTATTTTTTAAAATGATCACAGTACATAATGCTTCTCTACATCTTGATTTTCTCCCTTCACTGTAGATTACAGTAATCCTTTCAAATCATTTGGTCTGAACCTAACATCTTCTTTTAGTGGTAACATAAAATTCCTTATTGTGAATGTACCATAATCTATTCAACCTGTATATCTCAGAATACTACTCACTCCCTCACCTCAGTTTTTGTTACTGTTAAAAATCCTGCAATGAATATTTATTTCCATGTATGGATCTCTACATATTGGTATTTTTATTTCTATAAATTAGGTTCTCAGGAGTGCGATTATTGGGTCAACAAATATATATATATATTTAAAATTTTTTAAGATACTTTGAAATTGCTGTTAAAAAAAAAGCTGTTCTACTGATTCACATTGACAGCAACAATATGAATTCCATATTGTCTACATTCCTATTTGCCATAAATAACACTTTTTCGTCTTATCTCTTAGGTATAAAAGACTACCTTGTTGTTAATTTAAAAAATTTTTCTTACTAATAAAGAGATTGGGTACTCATTCCTTTGTTTCCATTGGCCATTTATACTTGCAACTGTCATTCACATATTTGTCCATTTTTTTTCCTGCTGGTTTGTATGCATTTTTGTTGTCAATTTGTTATCAATTTATTTTTTACATATTCTAACCTTCAATCTTGCACGTGTGTAGAATTTATTATTTGCTTTGCTTTAGTATTGATTTTAAAAAATATTCAAACACAGGTTTAATTTTTAGACAGTCAAATGTCTGCATTTTCTTAAATGCTTTTGGAGTTTATTGTTTTAGTTATAATGATCTTCCAAACCCTCAGGTTTTAATATGTTGTCCCCTAACTTTTCATTTATCATTTTAGAAAATATTTATGTTTTCATCCCAGGTAGAATTTTATAAATATGGCATGAAGTAGATGTCTAAGATTTTTTTTTTCCTTTTTGATGGAAAACCACTTGTGCTGGCATCATTTATTAAATTTCCACTGAATTGAAATACCATTTCTTTCATTTATTATATGGTCATATATACTGGAATCTGTTTCTGGGCACTCTGCTCTGTTTTCTCTGATCCCTTTGATAAGTTTTTATGCCAATAACAAACTTTTTATTACAGTGGCATTATAGTATATTTCAATGTCTGGCAAGGGAAGTCCTTCAATATGCTTCTGAACCTAAAGCTGAAAGTTAGTGTTGCCCCTCCATCTTAATTTTACACCCTTCAGCTTTTCCAGTGATTTGTCAGCCATCTAATCCATTCTATAAAATCACTTTTGCTTGAAAACCTGGAGTGGTTTATGTATTTTTGGCTGAGCCCAACAGAGGCAATAAGAGTATAGCAAGATAGCTAACTAGTCAGTTAATCTATTAAAAAGGTGGTATGCATATAGTCAGCAAGAGATAGTTACAATAATTAATTTTCAAGGATATCATTTTCAGTGGCAGTAAAGAGCATAAGGTGCCTAAGAATACATATTAAAAACATATGAAAGACATTTATGGTGGGTTTTCTTAGATATCAATAATAAAAAAAAACAGTTGATATATTAAAACACATTAAAATGGAAGTCAACTGTGCAGAATGCAAAGGATAAAAATAAAGAAATGACCAGCCACAGGCTGATTACTGAGTTTAGCCAATCAAAAAACCTACAAAGCTTTAATATCTAGTACCTAGTTGACTGGTTTTTTATAAAGGATATTGCAAAAGATATAGATGAACAGCCAGATGAAGAGGTACGTAGGATGAGGTCCGGATGGGTTCTGAATGAAAGAGCTTCTGTCCCTGTGGAGCTGGGTTGTGCCACCCTCCTGCCTCATGGATGTGTTCACCAACCCAGAAGTTCTCCAAATGCCCTACTTTAGAGATTTTTATGGAGGCTTTATCATATAGGCATTATTGATTATTAACTCAATTTCCCCTCCCTTCTCCATTCACCTGAAGGATGGCGGGTAGGGATGAAAGTTCCAAGCTTCTAATCATGGCTTATTGTTTCTGATAAACAGTCCCCACCCAGGAGCCATCCAGGAGCCCACCAAGAGTTACCTCATTAGAATAAAAGATATTCTTATCAATCAGGAAATTCCCAGGGATTTTGGAACTGTCTCAGGAATGAGGGTCAAAGACAAAATATTAGAACAAAAGATGCTCCTAGCACGCCTATGACTCCGGAAATTACAAGGGTGTTAAGAGCTCTGTGTCAGGAACAACAGGCAGAGACCAAATGTATACTTCTTACTATGTCACGGTTAGCCAGGGCATAATGAAAGTAGCAATCATTACTCAAAATATTCTCAAGCCTGACATTATGGACCACTTAATTTTTAAATTTCACTGTAATCTTATTTCAAATGGAAAAAACAGTCTGTACAGTTCCATAGAGGTGACTGCTCTCCTATATTATTAATACAAGGAAGTGACATCATATAGAGGTCAGGAATGCATTTTCTCTACTCTAATCAGATCTTCCAGATTTATATCCCAATTGTGTCACTTTCTAGTGATAACCATGAACAAGTCATTTGACCTCTTTAAAGCTCAGTTTTCACATCTTTAAACTGGAGAAATAAATCTTACCCATAATGCTTTTATGAAGGTCAAATGAAATATTTAATAAAAATAAAATGCTTAATGGAGTGACTGACACATAGCAAGGACACAATAAAGATAGTCTAAAAACATTAGTATTACATATCTCTTTTCCATACATAAGGAAATGCAAAATCTTCACATTGCTGAATTGGCTACAAAATCCAATTACACCTGTTGAACAAGGCTGCATGTTACTGTCTTATTTCCCATTGATGTCATGGAACCTGGTTCTGGAAACAACTGTAAAGCTTCTACAATGACTTAGGCAGACTTGTGGTTGTGTTGACACAGTTGAACTCACAGCACAGGCCTTTAATTCCTGTGCCATTCATGCCTTACCTTTCTGCTTAAGTCTTCTTTCTGGGTAAAAGATGTTCCCCTCATGTAGGCATCATGCCTTTCTGGACTTTCTCCTGCTGCATTGTCCTTTAATCCTTGCAGTATGGCAACTGAGATTCTGTGAACTATAGGGCCACTTTGAAACAATAGACTGCACTCTGGGGCAGGTTCCCACCCTGGTCCTGCCCTGGCCCTGATATAATGGTGACTACTCCAGTGGAGAAGGTGTTGGGAGGTGCCCCATTAATTTTCCATATTTAGGGGGCTTTTGAGCTAGCAACCAACTGAAGATGAATATGTGGATGGTATATGGAGGAGGATGCAAATTGCCCAACTAGTAGCCACCCAGACTGGAGGCTGGAGATGGGGACAGAGGAGGGAAGAAGGATCTTAGCTGTGGATGAAACTGTTCTATCCCTCCCTTAGAGGTGTGGCCCATCGGTATGTCCTGGGCTGTGAAGTCAGGGCTGGAGAATTAGTCTGAAGGGGGAAATGTAACCAGGATAGGCTCTGAGCCTCCACACACTTGTCTTTTCCTTCATTTAAGTCTGAAGCCTGCCTCATCCCTCCTCACACTGGGCAGGTAATGTTATGTCTACTGCTCATTAAATCAAGTCCTCTCAACGTTCTTTCTTCTGACCTTTGAAATGATCTATATAGCTACCATCCTCTTTTCTACCTCACATCTGTAAGGAGGTCTTGCTGACCAACTGAGACCTCTGTGCCCATGCTCTACACAATTTTCTTTTCTTCATCTTTGCCCTTCACAAAATATTTTTGCCCAATATTTTCAGTTTCTTCTCTATCATTTAAGTCAGATTCCTCTCTCTCCCTGGGGATCCCCCTCTCTTATGGCCCCCTGTCCCAGCTTGTCTTTCAAAATTAAATTCTGAGGCCCTCTCAAAACCTGTGTGCTTTCTGAGGATTTCCCCAATTGTCCTAAAAGGTTATAATCTTACCTTACTCAGAACTCCCACAGAACCACTTATATTACATTTGCAGGTATAATATGTTTATCTGCATTGCATGGCAGGAAATTCCTGAGGGCAGACACTGAGACTTAGTTATTTTTGCATCTCTATCACTGCAAAGAGAAGACCAAACACATATAGGTTTATTTGAATAGCAGGACATATATTTATATAATGCATCATATATACGAGTAGCACATGAAAAGATGTCAATATATTATTAGTTTATTAGGAAAATACAAATTAAAACCACAATGAGATACCCACTAGAACAGCTTAAATGAAAAAAATACTGACACTATCCAGTGCTGGCAATTTTACAGAGCAACTGGAACTCTTGTGAATTGCTAACAGAAATGCAAAATAATACAGACATTTTGGAAAACACTGTGACAGCTTTTTTTATGAAGTTAAACATATACTTATCATATGACCCAGCAATTTATCTCCTAGGTATTTACCTAAGAGAAATAAAAATTTATTCTTATATATATTAAAAACAACTGCAAATATTACAATGGTTTCATTCAGAATCATCAAAAACTAGAAACAACCCACAAGTCTTTCAACTGCAGAATTGATAAACTGTGGTACATTCATACAGTGGCATACTCTTCAGTAATAAAAAAGAAGCTAACAGCTAATACATGCAACAACTGATCTCAGTGCATGATGCTGTGTGAAGGAAGTCACGTTCAAACAGCTTCATACTCTATGATTTTGTTTAGATGATGCTATGAACTGAATGTGTCCCTCCAAATGCATACACTGAAGCTTAATAATCCCTTGTATAACAAAATAAATAATTTTTATTCTATGTAATACTATAATAAAAAAATAATGTTAAGAAAGAGGGCATTTTAGAAATAGTGCAACCTCAATCTCCTCATTGTGGTCCATAGGGAATGCACCCAACCAACATCCACACTTGTCCAGAATTATCAAACAAGTATATACCCAGAACATGAACCCAAATGTTGACAATGTAATGGCATTTGGAGGTGGGGCCTTTGGAAAGAGATTAGGTAAAGATGGAGCCCTCATGTGTGAGATTAGTGCCCTAAAAAAAGAGACCCCAGAGAGTCCTCTCACCCCTTCCACTATGGGAGGACACAGCAAGAAGACATTTGTTGGCTGTCTACAAACCCCACCAAACACTGAATCTGCCAGCACCTTCATCACGATTCCCCAGCTTGCAGAACTGTGAGAAATAAATTTCTATTTTGTATAATCCCCCCCCAGTGTATGGTATATTTGTTATAATATCCTTAACAGACTAAGACAAATAATATATTCTGGAAAAGGTAAAAACTAGAGGAACAGAAAACAGATCAGAAACTGTGGAGTTGGAGGTGGGCAGAGGGTTTTTTGGGGGGTTGTTGATAATGATCTATATCTTGATTTTTGTGGTCATTAAATGTTCACTTATTTTCCAAATGTCATAAACTGTGTCACAAAAAAGTGATTTTTACTGTATGTAATATTATACTTTAATAAAGAAATAATGTGAAGAAAGTACATTTAAAAAATAGTGCAACCTCTCTCTCATCACCAGTGGTTCAAAGGGAGGAAAGGAGAATCCCCTGCCCCCAGGTCACATCCACAGCTCCCTACTGTAACCTGGAGGTCACCAAGCTGGTGACACCAGGATGTGACCATAACAGTCTGTCCTCAGGTCCAAAGTTGGAGGTGGACATGACCTAAACTGTTTTACAAATGTGAAGGAAGTAGAAGTGAGCAGTCCAGAGTTACCAAACAAGTTTATGTCCAGAACACAGGAACGCGAACATTTGACTGACATAAATTATACTGAGCTTTTTTACACTAACACAACCCAACACACCAATGGATAGAATTCCATAAAAATAACGTCTTTCAAAAGACTGACATATTTAATTTTAAAACAGTTAACCAGAGCTTCCTTTGGGCTCGCATGGCTCCCATGTATACCTCTTGATTACAGTCTTTATTAAAATGTATTTTAATTATTTGTTTTTATCTCAGTCTTCTCCACTAGGACTTTGGGTTCCTTGGGGTCAGAAATTTTAACATAATGAATTTTGCATGTCAGATACATAGTAAAGTGAATGTTCAAACATTTCTGTTAAAAGAATAAAAGGATGAAAGAGGACTCATGATTTCGACCACCATCCTCTCTCTTCTGTCTTCTGCTTCTCTGTAATTCATCTACCCCCACACATCTCTAAATTCTACAGACCTATCCCAAGCTGTCCTGCCTCTCTCATGACTGCAGAAATAGTCCTCCTGCTGCCTGTCTGGACTCCTGTCCCTCCTACAATCCTACATCCATACACCAGAGTGATGTTTCTGAAACATTAATCAGATCCTGCCACTCCCAGACTTAGATCCACCATTGGTTTCCAATCAGGTTTAGAACCAAAGCCAGATTCTGTAGTTGGGCTTTTAACACCCAACAATTTCTGGTCCTTTCTATCTCCCTGAACTCATATCTAACGACTCTGTTTTTTCTCAGTGTGCTTGCAGACCACTGGTTTTCTTTCCATGCCTCAAACATGGTTGGTACGGTCTGCCTCCGAGACTTTGTGCAAGCAGCTCTCTGACCTAGAATGCTCTTTACTCTGCCTTTTACATTATTGGTTCCTTCTCATCATGCAGATTTTTCCTTCCATAGCTCCTCTTTGGAGGAGCCTTTCTAGACCATGCAATCTAACCTCATTCTGTAGAGCATCACCCAGTTCACCTTCTCTGTGGAGCACTCACCCCAATGGGATGTTTGTGTTGCCCATTACATATTTGATAATAATAATTCTGGCTCCCCTCCTGGAATGTATGCTCCGAGAGAGTGAGGGCTCTACATTAACCCTGATTTCTCCCACCACCAGCACATAGTAAATGTTTCATGAACACTGGTTGGGGGATGGATGAATGGATGGAAAGATGGATTCGTGAATGAATAGCTCTTTTCACTGAAGCATGATGGGCTCCAATATTTTCTAACAGACAGAGAATCCAATCATCCTTATCCATAGCAGTGTTCCCTATTCTGTATTACACTAACACGAGTGCCAGAGAGCCCTACTGATGCCTCTCTTTGTCTGATGTGTGTTGTTTGATTAAGTTAACAAGAAGAAGGAGTAGAGAATCAGATGTAGTTTTCAGGAGGGTGAGGGGGAAGATTTTTTTTAATTGTAGGTACAAATATGGGATATTACATCATTCTTTATAATTCTTACAGCACTCCCTAATCCATAACAGCTCCTAGTTCCCTTTTTTTTTTTTTTTTTTTTCCTGTATGCGGGCTTCTCACTGTCGTGGCCTCTCCCGTTGAGGAGCACAGGCTCCGGACGCGCAGGCTCGGCGGCCATGGCTCACAGGCCCAGCCGCTCCACGGCATGTGGGATCTTCCCGGACCGGGGCACGAACCCGCATCCCCTGCATCGGCAGGCGGCCTCTCAACCACCACGCCACCAGGGAAGCCCCCTAGTTCCCTCTTAGATAGTGGTTGGAGGCATCTGTTTTTCTCTTACCCTTGTAGGACTAATTCTCACTATTTCCCCCAGGCTGCCCAGTCACATGCTCTCCATTGCCTTGGGGAAGGTCATATAGACTTTCTCCTCATAACCCCTGCCCATCCAGCCGAAGGTTATATGTAGGCTTGGCATGGAGCAACAGAGACAAGTCAGTGCCATCTTGTCTCCAAACTGTGATTTGTCTTTCTGAGGCCTCCAGAACTTAATACGCTCTCTTTGCCTCTTCGCCCCTGCCTTGTTCGAAGGTAATCATTTTGGATGCTTAGTAGCATAAACATCAAAGTTAAAAATAAGTATTTTTATTTTAAAGAATTCTGCTCTCTTGACAACTCACCTAAAATAAAATAAAATAAAAATACAAACAAAAAACCCCTCATATCTAAAATGAACTCCATGAACTACAAGTGTGCCTTGGCGACTTTAAAATTAGAATTTCTCCAAAGTCAGACTGAGCAGGTGACCAGATGCCAGAGTTTTTCAGAATGCAATTTCTGCAGTCAGATTAACCTTACCTGCTAAAACTGGGCAAGCCACTTAGTATCTCCCTTTCTCACTTTCCATATCTATACAGTGTCACAGTCCCTCTCCCAAGCTGGTGGGGTGAGGATTCCATGAGCAAATGCATGCAAAGCACTTTTTTTTTTAACTTTTTCTTCCCTGAAATAACAGCAACCCCACTCCCTGCTTTGAAGAATCCATTGCTGTAAATTATAATATGCAATTTCCTTCATTAATGGTTCCACATTAATCCTGGTGCTTTTGTTTGATTGTTTGTTGTTTGTTCCCCAGAACCTGGAGATGGCAGGGTGCAGCAGGTAGGAGGGGAACACTCTTTGTCTCATCCACTAGCAGCTGGAGTGAAATTCTAGCAGTCACTCCAAATCCATAGCTGGTCAGCATCCAACAGCAGAGCCCTGTAGGAAGTAAACAAGTTCCTCCCACTCTTACTCCCCTCTGTTCTACATCTGGAGACTCAAAGCCAACCCCAGACTCCAGAACACCCTCACCCTACACAGTGGGTAAAATGACAGAGAGAGAAAACCACTGCTACAAAGGATGATATATTTACTACAAACAAAAACATGATTGAGTCCAAGGCAGCAACTTTTCATGGTGGTTCAAGAAATCTAATTCTAAAGAGCCCTTGGGAGAACCAATGTCTTCTTCAGGGGAAAGGATGGCAAGTTGTATCATTTCGATTCACGGCCATGAATGATGTCTCTGCAGCTGTTTGAATTAATTCTGAAATACAAGCAATCTCAGTAGGAATCTGAATTTTCATAAAACAATTCCCTGCTGAGTTGGTTCAGCTAGCTCCACCTTAGCCCTTCCACACGCCTTGGCAATGAGGACATTGACAGGAGAGAGTTATTTTTGCTTATTTAAGGCACTCACAGAGTCTTGGAATATGCAACTCCTTCAAGGCTAACACATCTCTGGATTTTTCCTTCCTGCCTGAAACAAAACAGAGCCGTGTAACAGTACTGGAAAACATGAGTAGGCACTGAGCACTGAGGGTTATAGACCTGGCCCTAGTTGGATGAGGTTTCTGTTAACTACTGCTTCCCAAACGTCTTTAACTGAAGCTCCTCAACTCAAAGTCTGATTGTCTCTGACCCTGGAGTCAGTCCAAGGTGAATCACAGGTCCATGTGTATCCACTGAACTGCCATCTTCCCTAATGTTCCCAATGGAAGTGAAGCAAATGCATCAGGTTTTCCCCTAAGTCAGGTGCTATACACTCAAAGGTCCTCAACGGCAGACCCCTCAGTTCGGTCCCTGAACTAAGGGGTCTATCTCTTTTCCGGGATCAGGATGCTGTGCTCTGCCATTTTTTTCCATTTATTAAAATTGGGGTAGAATACACATCACCTAATACTTTGTATCTTAGTCATGTTTAAGTATACAGTTCAGTGGTATTAAGTAAATTCATATTGTGCAACCATCACCATCAGCCATCTCCAGAACTCTTTAAATCCTGCAAAATGTAAACTCTGTACCCATTAAAAAGTAAATTCCCATTCTCTCTTGCCTGCAGCCCCTGGTAACCACCATTCTACTTTCTCTCCCTATGAATTTGACTACTCTAATTACCTCATATAAGTGGAATCATACAGTATTTGTCTTTTTGTGACTGGCTTATTTCACTTAGCATAATGCACCCGAAGTTCTTCAATGTTGTAGCATATGTCAAAATATTTTTCCTCTTTTAGGCTAGTATTCCATTTTTTTGTATGTACCACATTTTGTTTATCTATTCATCTGTCAATGGACACTTGGGTTGCCTCCACATTTTAACTATTGTAAATAATACTGCTATAAACATGGGTGTACAAATATCATTTTGAGACCCTGATTTCAACTCTTTGGGCTATATATCCAGAAATGGAACTGCTCCATCATATGGTGATTCTACTTTTAATTTTTTTGAGGAAATGCCATAATGTTTTCCACAGTGGTTGTATCATTTTACATTCCCACCAAATATGTACAGGGTTTCCAATTTTTTCACATCCTCACCAACACTGATTATTTTCTGTTTTGTTTTGTTTTATAGTGGTTATTCCAATGAGTGAAAGGTGATATGTCATTGTGGTTCTGATTTACATTTCTCTAGTGATTAGTGATGTTGAACATTTTTTAATGTGCTTATTAGACATTTATATACTTCTCACGAGACATATCTATTCAAATCCTTTGGTCATTTTTTAATTGGATTGTTCATATTTTTTTGTTGAATTTTAGGAGTTCTCCACATATTCTGGATATGAATTCCTTACTAGATATATAAAATTTGCAAATTTTTCCTCCTATGGGTTGCCTTTTCACTCCGTTGATGGTGTCCTTTGATGCACAAAATCTTTTTATTTTTATGAAATCCAATGTGTCTATTTTTTCTTTTTTATCTGTGTCCTTGGTGTCAATTCCAGGAAATAATTGTTAAATCCAAAGTTGTGAAGATTTAATCCCATATTTTCATCTAAGAGTTTCATAGTTTTAACTCTTTCATTTAGGTCTTTGAAGTGTTTTGAATTAATTTTTGTATGTGGTGTACGACAAGGGTCTTATAAGTTTTGGTATGCTTTTATTTTGTTCATCTCTAAGTATTATCTAATTTCCCTTGTGCTTTCTTCTTTGATCCATTTGCTGTTTGAGAGTGTTGTTTAATTTCCACAAGTTTGTGAATTTCCCAGTTTTTCTTCTGTTATTGATTTCTAACTTTATCCCATCCTGGTCAGAGAAGATACTTTATACGATCTCTATTTTTTTAAATCTACTAAAGCTTAACTTGTGATCTAACATATGGCTTATCCCAGATAATGTCCCAAGTACAATTAAGAAAAGTGTACATACAGTTGGGTATCTAGTTGGTTTATTGTGTTGTTCAGGTCTTCTATTTACTTATTTTTCTTCTGTTTGGTTGTTTTATGCATTATTGAGAGTGGGGTATTGAAGTCCTCAACTACTATTGTAGAGCTGTCTATTTCTCCCTTCAATTTTTTTCAATTTTTGCCTCATATATTTTGACTATCTGTTATTAGGTGTACAAATGCTTATAACTGTTATATCTTCTAGCTGTGTTGCACATTTTATTAATATAAAATGTCCTCCTTTTTCTCCTTAACCTTTTTTGATTTGAAGTCTATTTTGTCTGATATTAGTATAGCCATCCCTGCTCTGTTTTGGTTGCTATTTTCATGGAATGTCTTTTCCACCCTTTCATTTTCAACCTATTTTCAAACATTTGTGTCCTTGGAGCTAAGTGAGCCTCCTGTAGACAGCAATAGTTGGGTCATATTTGGGTTATTTTTGTTTGTTTGTTCTTTTCATTCCATCAATCTTTGTCTTTTGACTGGAGAATTTAATCCATTTACGTTTAAATTAGTTACTGATAAGGAGAGACTTACTTATGTAATTTTGCTCTTTGTTTTCTATATACCCTGTTCCTCATTTCTAGATGCATTCTGTTCCTCATTTTCTCTCTCCTCTGGTGTTTAGTTGATTTTATTTTTACAGTGAAATGTTTTAATTCCATTCTCATTTTTTTTAGTGTGTGTATTCTATAACAATTTTCCTTGTGGTTACCATGAGGAATGCATTTAACATCCTAAAGTTATAATACTCTAATTTGAATTTATATCAACTTAATTTCAGTAACATACAGACTCTGTTCCTTGGCACCTCAGTCCCTTCCCATTTCAGTTACCGATATCACAAAGTTACATCTAAAGCAAAAACTAAAGCGAAGAAGATGCTAAGAATTTCCTCCATAAGAGACAGGGCACCTTTGACTCACAACCCTGACCCCAATGATTTTGTCACCTAAACCTGTCCTTGTATCAGGACTCAAGTTATACTGTGATTTTGAGAAATAATCTAATCAAAGAACTAAGAGAACTATAGCAAAAGTGAGCTCTCCCAAATTGGTCACATAGAAGCTGCAGTCTTAGATGTTGTGTGGGTTCAAATGCCTATTCTCTAGGCAGCTCCTAAACAGCAGCAGTATGGACAACCAACAACATGATGTCATTGCCATAACAAAACTGGAATTCTTGGGATATATCCCAAGAATTATTTTATGCCCTAGAAATGAAAACTAGAGATCTTTGATGCCTCCAGATCACCATTATTTTTCCTCTCCATTAGACTAATAAGAAGGTATCATTCATTCTGTTATAATTCTTGTGACCTTCTCATGCTGTTACTGGCACACTCTGTGCTTTACAACAACAAGGACATGAAACATCCCTTGAGTCGCCCCAGGTTAAGTTTATTTGACTTTCTTTTAAAAAAAAGAAAAAAGCCAGAAATGAAGTGAGGTTGTAAGCAGACGTGTTTTGCTGGCTGAGTTCAGGGAGGCAGTCTGTGGCGAGGCCAGAGATGGGTAGGGCTGGCTGCCAGCAGGAAAACACAAGTGGCAACTTCTCTCCCAGTATCTATATGAAAATGGGCTCATCTGGTCTGGCACTGGGGCTTGGAGACTCTTCTCTTTGTTTCACAGAAAATGCAGGAGGCTTCTGGTACATAGCAAATCTGTGTGGGTTTGATGATTTTCCTAACCTGCTTGAGTTCACAAACTCTGGGGGTTTTCCAAGGCCAGGGGATGACTCTGAAATGAAAGTTGGTTTAAGCTCAAGACAACACATTAGATTATAATGACTGCATGAAATGAAGACAGAAAGGGAAGATACCTCAGGTTTGACTGGTTATTAATGTGAGTCTGTATGGAAGAGTTAGCTTGTCAAAGCAAGCCAGAATTCAGATTCCCTGAGCACCAGAAGGGGGACTACTGTATCCAGGAAGCATGTCTATATTACTCACAAAAGAGAAGTTCAAAAAGTTTGGCTTAGACCTTTTCCCTCTTTAACAGTTCCGTATCACCTAAGGGAGCTTCTCCTAGAGGTGAGGAAAAGAAAAGCATTGGGAAGGAGTGTGATGAGGACAGTGATTATGAGAAAATTCAAGAAAGAGGCAATTTGGGTATCTTGATGTCTCACCGGTCTTTTCCACTTAGCAGTCAGAATCTCATACACCCGGCAGTGCCAAGACTGAGCTTCATACATGGAAAACTGGATGGGTTATAGTCCAACAATAAGACAAACAAAAGGTATCAGATCAGAAAAAGGAAGAGTTCAGTAGCTAGTGAACAAGAATTTAAATCTTAGCTGAAACCTGCATGTGGGTGGCAGGACGACAAGCCATGTAAACAAGGAGGTCAACTTTTTGAATTTGCTAAATACAGGCTCTATGCCTGAAAGCCTCTGATGGTAGATCTCAAAAACAGGGCATTCTGACTTATGATTAGAACCTTACCCTGTCATAGTCAACAGACTGAGACTGGAATCTGGAAAGAGAAGATCATCGGGTTGCTTAGCTTTTGCTGCAGAAGAGACCACCCCCAAACTCTCTATAACTGTAAGCATTTATTATTTCTCATGCTTCACCGAGTTTTGTGAGATTCATGACTCTCTGGCTGGGGGGTTCTTCTGGTTGGGGTTGGCTTGGCAGAGGCTGGGTGGTCTAGGATGGCCTCACTCACATATCTAGTGGTTGGGACAAAGTCAGCTGGGACTACAGGGATGACTCGACCCCATGTCTCTTAGAATCCAATAGGCTGGTTTAGGCTAATTTCCCTGTCATTGGCCACAAGGTTCTCAAGGGTGGCCAGAGAGGGCCCAGTGTGCGTACCCTGTCCAAGAATCAGCTTGGGTCACATTGGCCAAATCAAGTCATGGCAACAGAGCAGAGACAGTGTAGGAAGGCACTAGCAAAGGCCATGGAGAGAGGGAGGGGAGTCACGTGTAGCCAATTTTACAACCAGCCACAAGCGTTTTCTCCCTTCCATCCATCCTATTTGTTTCTGACAGAATCACCTCCTTTTTCCATTTACAATTGCTGACTTGAAATACATCCACTAAAAAGAAATCCCCCCAATATGCATGATGAATATTCAGAGATTTTGGAGTCAGTGGTTCATAAGGTTCTCTAACATGTCAGAGGGTGAATTCAATGGGGTTGGTCAGCATGTTCCTAACACTCGCCATTTAAACAGAAAGGGTACACCAGCTTTAGAGTTAAGTCACAGGCTCAACACTAAATGTATTTTCCATGGGATAATTCTTGAGGCCTCTGCTTTCTTAAGAAGAATCTTTCTGGAGCCTTTTGTTCTTTTGATAGAAACTTAATCAGCTTCTTGTTTGACAAAAATGACAGACTGCGTGAAAGGGGAAACAGAATTTGGGCTTTATCAGTCGTATCAAACATCAGAAGAAAATAAGCACTTTCTACATAATGTGTTCCACTTCATGTTTAGCCTCAAATTTATCACTTAAAGAGAGAGGGAAAACACTGTTTATACTTTGAGGAAAAAAGAAAAAGAGACAGTTAACTCCTTTTCTCTGGGGTTTTTCACATCAAGTATTTTTTAAAGAGCAAGACTGTCTTGACTTTTCCTTTTCAGTTTGGTGGGGTAGAGTTATAGAGAAGTAAAAGTTCAGCAGATCACTTCTCCATAGCGTGTCCTGAAGTTTCTCTGCCTTCTGACAAAGAGGCGTCTACTGGAGTCAAAGTTCACTGTCCCCCAATTCTCATCCAGACCTTGGATCCTGAACCCAAGCCCTGCCACCAAGGGCTTGTTTAAGAGAGCGAGGATTTCCAATTCTATTACTAAGAAAGCACTGGACTTAGAATCAGAAGACATATTCATCTTGGCCAGATACTCAACAGCTTCATGATCTTGGAAGATAAAGTTCATTCTCTGTGATTCTGCTTCTGCATTTACATGACTTCTCCATTTGAAATGTGGTTGGGAGGTTTAAAGTAGAAGACCAGCATCAATGTGCAAATCTGGGGTCCATAATTTAGTAAGTGCAGAGCAAATATTAATTTTACTCTATCTTCTTGCTTTCCTTCCTTTCACCTCCATGCTGTTCCCATTTTCCCACTCTGGGAAAAACAGAGGCTTTCATATTCTCTTTAAATGAAAATCCATCAGTCAATCAATAGCTGTACTGTGTGTCTCTGTGATAGAAAATATGGCAGGTATTCAAAACAGAGGCAGTTTGGGACCAGGTTCATGAATTTGCTAGTGATTGGTCATAGGTATGCATGAGGCTCTGTCCCAGCCAATGAGACAGAAGGGGACGCTATGACGAGTCAGTGGCAGAGCCTATGTTTAAGCCCCAGGAGTCCAATCTCAGAATCCATGTGCTTTTCTGCTAGCCTATAACACCTCCCTAATATAACTAATCCATTCATTTATTCATTTATTGTTCAAAATATCTGTTGATTATCTATGAATGCCAAACATCATGGTGATTGTTGAAACAAAACAAAGTTCTTAGAGAATCACAGAGGAGAAGGCAGTGAATTTTGTCTGGGGGAGTAGCATCAAGTCTTGGTCTCATCATTGACAAGTATGTGCTGTTTTGCCTGTTAGTTGAATTCTCCATGTTAGTTGAACTCTATGAATTGCAGTCTCTATTTTTGTTTAGTGGGTGGTGGAGGTGTGCTTTCTGATTTACCTCTCAAGTTCGGTATGAAGACTAAAGCCTAGCCACTTGTGAAAAGACCTAAAGCAGAGACTAGCATGTGGTTGATACTCAATAAATGCTCATGAAAGGACTTCACAAAGGGGAAGGTCACTGCACACAGGGACATTTTCAGAGGTCTTGGAGGAGACAGAATTCAGATTGAGGACAGGAGGCAGGGAGAAGACATGGATAGTCAAAGGACAGGACTGGAAGTATACAGCCTGGATGCAGTGACAAGCAGCCCTGAGAAGTACTGTCTGCCTTTTAAGAGCCCTGAAGCTGAATCCTCACCCTGACATGTATAACTGTGGGCCATAGCCAAGTTGTTGAACATCTGTGAACTCAGTTTCTTCATCAGTATCACAGAAATGACAATGTCTCCTTCCAAAGAGCTGTAGAGGTTAAATAAGGTCCTGCATGCAAGTACCATCTTGTTGATACTACTCAGGTGACAAATGCTCATTAAACTGTGGCCAAAATGTTTATTGACAGCAAACAGCATAAAGAATAGGTTGGAGATGGTGAAGATGAAACATACTTTGTAGGGCTTTAGAGTATCCATCAGAGGCCCAGGTTAACAAACATTGCCCAGCTCACCATGGTAATTCTGATTTGTCTCATGGCTTCAACCAAGCGCTTTGGATTCCAAGTCAAGGATCAAACCACCAGTGTCTCTGCCTCGATTCTCTGCATCTGATTTGACTGGATCTGTTTGATGCCTGGAGTGAAATTAAGATAGCCCTTTCTTCTCATACACACAGGAAAACATGCTTTGCGACCTTGAAATAGAATCCCATCTCACATAAATTCAGCTCAGATTGAGATTAAGAAGGCACAATGCTCAGAAAATTTCCATTAGCACTTCTTCCTTCAGTGCCCCTCAGGAAATCTCTACCCTGGCTTGAATTCAAGGCACATCATTTCTGAATCAAGGCTGGCCTGACACTCCCAAGCACAGCCAATAACACCTGCCTCCAGTCACCCTCCATTCTGACACATTCATGATGGAATGGCTTTAATTATTTATGGGTCTGTGTCCCCAGCTAGACTGAGTTCTTCAAGGAGAGCTACACTGTTTAATTCACCTATGAATTCCAAGCCTGAGTAGAGTCCATTCTTTATGGATAATGCTGGAGCATATAAATTGATGAATATAAACAACAAGCCCCAGAGCCCTACTTCTGGGAGACACCACCGGGGCAGCTGTGTTCCAGGATACAGGCCACAGGAGATGGGTTCTCTAGCAGAGGAGAGAAAGATACATATACAAGGAGATGGGAGCCCAGGAGCTGGATTTCTCCACCAGATAAAGAATGGACAACATTTTAAAGCTTCAGGCCAACACCAGGGGAAGAAATGTTGGATTTTTCTAAAGAGTTGGGCCCAACTGTCAATTGATGATGGACAGTGACCACCATCCCCTGTCTCCCACTCTGCTGGCTGCCCCACAAAGCACGGGGATGCCAGGTCAGCAGTTCTGGACCCAGCATGAGCAGAGGAGGTAACATGGGGATATGTGACATGAGGAAGCCCAAGGGATCTACTCCTGTGTTTGTGGGTGTGTCTCTGTCGGCAATCGTGTTGTAAGACACAAGGGTGGGAGACAGAGAGTTTGGGGATATGATATCAATTAACACCAATTAACACCAGATTCTTAGGCAAGAAACACTCCATTCTAAGTGGAAACTTGTGTCATGTACCAATGAGTCAGAGTCGTTTTTGCTTCTAACAGAGATCTTGTTCCTTTAGATAAAATGTCAGATCCTAACATTTTTACTTCTTCTTAGATGAGGGGAAAGAAAGAGAAAAAGAGGAAGGAGGAAGGAAGGAAAGAATGGAAGAGGGAAGGAAGGAAAAGAAAGAGAGGAATGGAAGGGAGAGAAGGAGGGAGGGAAGGAAAGAAGAAAGGGAGAGTGAAAGAGTGAATTTCCATAAAGTAAGACCAGGAGAAAAGGAAGAAATCACAAGAGCTGGACCACTTTCCTCCTTTCTTTTTAATCTTAGTTTAGATGTTCTCCTGGTAAAATCATTACAAAGGCCGTTTATTTTTAAAATTGAAAGATTGGGAAGAGTCATAATGAGATATTATGTGTAAAAGTTGCACATAAATTTCCTCTTGTCATATTTTGGGCTCCGCTAACGCATCCCCTTGGCAGGACGGAGGCAAGTTGATCACTTTAGTATAGATTGTGTGTGCCTCAGAAATATTGCCCTAGGAGAGAGCTCTTGGGTGGCTGACTTGGCTGCATGCTGATTTAGAAATTAGCTGGGCTTTTATTGGCCACACTAAATTGTTCTCAGGAAAAAAAAAATACATTTTTATTACAGAACAAGGGGCAGATGATTGAAACAAGCCTGCCTTCTCCTTCGTTTTGAGCTTTGTTTTTGGTTGTTAAGTATGCTTTCTTCTCCGGGGTTCTTGCTGCTGTTTAATGGGGGCATGCAATATCCACCAGTAAAGAAATTACCTTGTTTCCCTCAGTGTCCCCAGGGAATTCCTTATCCCTTCATAATGTTCCGTTTGAGTTCTCCTGAGTGCCTGAGTTGGCAGTGTGAGGAAAGCGGAGGACCCGTACAATATACTTTTTTTTTTTTTTTCATGGTACGCGGGCTTCTCACTGCTGTGGCCTCTCCCGTTGTGGAGCACAGGCTCCGGACACGCAGGTTCAGCGGCCATGGCTCACGGGCCCAGCTGCTCCGCAGCATGTGGGATCTTCCTGGACTGGGGCACGAATCCATGTCCCTTGCATCGGCAGGTGGACTCTCAACCACTGTGCCACCAGGGAAGCCCTGTACAATATGCTTATTGCAAGGTTCTGGAATAAGGGGGAAATTGGAGTTGTTCTTACAGAAGGGTTAGGGTGACTGTGAATCTGGCCACTGGCCATCAACTCCAGATCTAGAGTCATGGTCATATCACGAAGACATACAGCTACCATGTTCCACCTGAAGAAGCTCATGGCAGGGGCTGGGCAATGGATTTGCATGTGAAGCTGAGCCAATCTGAAGTGATTCTGGGAGCAAAAGGATTAATCATGTGTTGAAAACACCCAAACCAACGCTTACAGCATTCCCTTCTTTTGGTGACCAGCCCGACTCCTTTCTCTGACTTCCCTCTCTGATTTGCCATGGGACATCAGGTCCTTCCTCAACTGGGAAATTGGAAGCACTGTTGTGTCCACGACTGCCCTCACACACAACTCCCTGCTGACTTTAGACAGAGCATCTTGTTGAATCTGCCCCAGCTTTCGGCCCCATAACCCTCCAGAAGAAATACTATATCCATATAGATGGGAACAACTAAGTGATTTCTGGAAACTTTCTCCAGATTAGTTTCCTTAATTAAAAGCTCAAAGCCAAAAACACAACTGTATCCAAAGTAAAATGAGTAGAGTAACACAGAGTAATCAGGGTGCTTGAGGAATGGATTGCTCAGCCAACTGAGCCATCTTAGCAACACTTCAAAAGTGTTTCTTGATCATTTTTTTCAAAATAATTCTAAAATGCATAATTGCACTTCCCTGTACTAATGCACGGTATGATGGAACAGTTAAGATCTGGGACTCAGGGTAAGTCAGAACTGAGCCTGACATATGTATCCTGTCACTTTCCAGATTTGGGTCCATGGGAAAATCACATACATCATTTACTGATCCTGTTTCCTCATTTATTTGATGGGGATAATCACAGCCTTATCAGGGAGGATTAAATATATATATATATATATATATATATATATATATATATATATATATATATATATATTTGCACATATATGTTACATATATGCATGTATATGTACATAAAAGATATGTATATCGACATACCTCTGCACATATATATAGGTAATGTATATACATGTGTATGTATATATATGGCAATAGCAGTTGCTTAATGAGTTCTTACTGGTAAGTACCAGGAATGGTATTTACTGTTTTACCTAATATATATATGTGTGTGTGTGTGTGTGTGTGCGTGTGTATTTAAAATTGGATTGGCCAAAAAGGTCATTTGGGTTTTTCCATAAGATCTTATGGAAAAGCCCAAACTAACTTTTTAGCCAACCCAATACATATATATATAAATTTATATATGTGTGTGTGTGTGTGTATTTGTGTGTGTGCATATGTATATGCATGTGTGGCTGTGGGTGTGCATATGTATATATCACATATATAAATTTATATATAATACATATAATATTTGTATATAATAGGCTCAGTATATATGAATACATTATCTACATATATGTAGGTAATGTAGAAATAATATATACACATATAATATATACATATATGTATAATATATATAATTTTTTATATATACATACACTCACATATATATAATATATATAAAACCATAAGTACCGTGCCTGGTTCTTACCAGTAAGAACTCATTAAATGATAGCTATTATCATTGTTCACCATCTCCCTAGCTGAAAGGTAGATTTATTTCCCCCACAAGCTAAATTCTGCAACAGAGCCAAGTCTCACAAGAAGTTAGTGGTTGAGCTAAGACAGAAAACATAATTTTGATTACTTATCCTCTTCCACTAAACTTCAGACCACACTGCCTCCTACTTAAATTAATTTCTGTTCCCTTTGGGTGGAGATTTAAATTTGCCATGCCTCCCTAAGCCACCGGACCCCAAGTCCCATCACTGATTGTTCCTTAGGGAAGCCAGAATGGCTTGAGGTAATTAATCCACTACAGGCTCCCCTACCAAGACTGGGAAGGAAACACCAAATTCTATTTGGTTTCTTTCTAATTAGTAACAGAGCAGGAGTGAGGGAGAGAGAGACAGACTAAGGACGGAAAGGGGCTGAGCTAAGTGGGGTGTGGTTCACATGTGTTCCCAATCATGACCACACAATGAAAATGTTTTCTTTCTGGGGCAATCAGGCAAAATCTTGGAAAAATGAACTTTTTTTTCCTCCTGTATGTACAATAACAATATCCCAAATTTGAAACTTTTCCTCCCAATCTTGGCACAGTTTGGCTTCCAAAAGATTTGGTAAACTTCCAAGCTCTGATGGTCTGTGCATGACCCTTTTCTCCAAGGACTAAGGCATTCATTTCATAATAATAATAAGCAAACATGTATATGATGCATATCATGTGCTCTGTTCTCAGTGCTTTCCATAGATTGACTAAAATTCGACTCCCTTTAACAGCCCCACAGTTCAGCACTATTATTATCTCCACTCAACAGATGGTAAAGCTGAGGCACAGAGAGGTTTAGTAACTTGTCCAAAGTTAATCAGCTCGTACAGGGCATAGGCAGAATTCACAATCAGGCTGTCTAGATACCAAGTCTGTGCTCAGCACCATTACCCATTCTCCTGCCATGCAGCCTCCATAGTGGAGGGGTTAAGACAGAGCCAGAGGCACAGGACCTAATGGAGGAGTTAAAGAAGAGACACAAAAACCAAGACGAGAACTCTTAGGAAAGGAGGCCATACCACCAGGCAACAGGGCAGCAGCCCCTCTTTTGCACTGGGCTCTGATTTTCTGGTTCTGCTCTTTTCCAGAACAACTGTCACCATCACCCTTGTTCATTCTGCTTCATTCTGCTTTTCGCTTTGATTGACATCCCAATTCCATTCTCTTACACTCTTGACCTTGAATTCCATTGCTAGCCTGGGCTTCCCCCAGGTCCTGACTTCCATATCTCCATCCCTGGCCAAGTACCCTGATCCTGGCTCCTAATTGCTCCCTTTGCTTAACTGCCTGCTTTAACGTTCAGACCCTGAATTGGCCCCAGGCTCTGATTAATTGCAGCCTAGGACGTGGCAGCAGGGGTCTGAATCCCTTCCCAGCCACTAGAGTAGCCAGACTTGACCTCTGTCAGCTAAGCAATGGGGGTGCCACACCCACCTGTTGAATACAGAGGCTGCCGTAAAACAAACTTCATGAGTTGGTGTGTATGTCACAGACACGGCTCTGCCAGCAGGAAGGCCCTCAGGGGCTGGCTGCCATCTGCTAAAAGGTCAGCATGGATGTATAGATAGATGGATGCATGGTCTCTGACCTCCCCTGATTCCTTCCAGGGTTAGAATTCTTGGATAGTGATGATCAGGACCCTGGGGAAACCACCATTCCAGGAACAGCTGGCCGAGCTGACATTGTTGGAGCAATTGATGGCTTTCAGGGGCAGAGATTAAGTTTAGGTCGGGAAGAGAAGCACAGGTCTAGGATACAGAGCAGTGATTCAAAGATAATGGGTTTGAGCTGACTAGGGAGAGGGAAACGAAGTATTTAATCTGGGAGGGAGGGATATAGATGGTGGAGATATTCTAGTATGTGGTTCCCAATAAATGCACCCAGTTCAACTCAGAAGCCTGATCTTTCCCGTAAGAGTAGAGGGTACTGGGGCACATATTAATCTCTCAGAGCAGCAGGGAGCAGGGGCCTCACTCCCTGGATTCTCTAGGCACATATTTGGGTGTAAGCTCCTTTGAAGTGACATGAAGAGAGCACAGAGGGAGAGAAGGCATACATTTTTATGTGCTTGTATATGCTGACCGTCTGCTCTATGTGTTCGGCTACTTTGGATGTATTCATTGGCTTCCTAGATGGGACTTCTGAAGATCACATACATATATATATCTGTCTATATTCTGAATCACTCAATAAAACATCAGGTTGTTTAATTTCACTACTATCCTAGGAAGTTATGGTTATATGATTATCATTATCCAGTTTTACACAGGAGGGAATTGAAGCAGAAATAGTTAAATGTCCCATCTGAGGTCAGTGGCAGAGCCAATATGTAAACCCTGTCTGGGCTCTTGCTGCTGTGCTATACTGCCATCATGATAGCCAGGACAGTCACTGCCTTTCACACTTCCAAATCCTGTGGCTTATTCTCCAATAGTCCGGTGGAAGCCTATAGATGAGGAGCCCTATCCAATGAAACAGTGATGAACAGCTAGCCCACCAAGATCAACCACATGATCTCTCCTGGAATTCAGAATTGATCCATGATATGAGCAAATGATAAGGGATGTGATGTAGAGTTAGTGGGAGTGTTGACATCCAGGTCATACACAGCCATGTGTGCCCCATATTCCTGGAGAAGAGGAAGCTGTGAGCCTGCCCCAAAGAGCAAAAGCATGGGTGCACTCCCAGGGCAGAACAGAGGCCAAAGGCATCTTGTGGCACCCAGGAGATAAAGGCAGTAGCTTCACTCCCTGATTCGAAATCTGAGAGCTCTGTGGTCTGGCCAAAAGTTGCTTCCTGTACTTGGATGGTCACTTAATGGATCATGTAAACAATTAATAATATTGACTAATGAAAGCAATCTTTGGCTAAGAGATGAACTACTTTACAAATGGAGATTGTTCCCAAACTAACATTACTATCTGAGATTAAAATTATTGACAAATAATAATGATAATAATGGTTTCTTAAATGTTTACCGGGTAACAAGCACTGTGCTAATACTTTATATGTATTATTTCAGTTAATTCTCACAATAGTCCTATAAAGTAATTAGTATTAGTAATCCTATTTTTGAAAAGAGGACATTGGGATTAACAGAGGTTAAGGAATTCATTTCTTCATTTCACAAATATTTATCATCTGCTGTGTGTCAGTCACTCTTCTAGGACTTGGAATATATCAACAAACCAAATAGGTCAAGATCCCTCTGCCCTCATGGAGATTATGTTCTACTGGGGTAATCAGAAAACAAACAATAACCATAACAAATAAGTTAACTTTTATAGGATATTAGATAGTGAAAAGTTCTATGGAAATTAAATGAGATCTGGAGTGTCAGGATGGATGTGGGTGGTGGCTTGCAATTTCAAACAGCCAGATTAAGCTACATGTCATTAAGAGAGTGATATTTGAACAGAGGCTTAAAGGTGGTGAAGGAAAGGTAGGCACCATATGGTTATCTTGGAGAAGAGTATTCCAGGCAGAGGGAACAGCAAATGCAAAGGCTCTGAGGCACAGGATCAACAGCACACAGGCCAATGTGGATGGAATAGAAGGAATGCTGGACAGAGTGATAAGGAAGGGAGGGAGGCCAGAGAAACAATGGGGCCAGATCTCAGGACCTTGAAGGCTGTCATAAGGACTTTTTATTCTGAGTGAAGTGGTGACCTATCAGAGAGTTTTGATCATACGAGTGACTTCACCTGACTTACTTCTTTTTTTTTTTTTTTTTTTTTTTGCGGTATGCGGGCCTCTCACTGTTGTGGCCTCTCCCGTTGAGGAGCACAGGCTCCGGACGCGCAGGCTCAGCGGCCATGGCTCACGGGCCCAGCCGCTCTGTGGCATGTGGGATCTTCCTGGACCGGGGCACAAACCCGTGTCCCCTGCATCGGCAGGCGGACTCTCAATCACTGTGCCACCTGGGAAGCCCCTGACTTACTTCTTGAAAGGACTACTCTGGCCACTGTTACAAGAAGAGTCAAGACCCTAATCTTTAAGGACATATAAGTAAGTGGCAGATCCAGATTCAAGCTTATTTTACTCCTAAGCATTACACTCTATTTCCTCTTTGGTTATAAATGTTCTAAAGCTATGAGGGCTGTTTCAAATTCATTTTCCCTCGCTATGTTCTAGTATCTTTCTGCCTTTGCTCCAACACAAGAAGCACCTGCAGACTTCTTACCCTACTGAACTGTCATCAGAATATCAGTTAATATTGATGATGCATGAGGTTCTTACTATTTGCCTGGTACTGAACTAAGTTTATAAATATATTGTCTCATTCGATCCCTACAACAAAACTGTGAGGCAATGGTACAATTGTGGTGCTGCTGTGCAGATGAGGACCTGAATCCTGGAGAGTTTCTTTGCTCACCCTGGCTCCCAGGGAACTCCCCTGCTTAAAGATTTCCCAGAAGACCTGCCTTGGGATAGGAATGGCCTTTCAAGCAACTTCTCACTGAGAAGTCTGCCAGCTTCTTAAGACCAGGAATCCAGTCATATGCTTCTCTTTATTAATCTCTGTTCCCAGGACTGTACCCTTCACATGGAAGAAGTCTAATATATTTATTTGGGATGAGTGACTTATGTTAACAACAACTTTTAGCTTAGTTAAAATAGATCTTAGAAACACCAAGTATTTCCTTAGAAGGTAATTTTAATTCCATTATAAGCCACAGAGGAATGCATTCAATATGGAGTCCTTGGAAAGTATGGGTTAATGACATATTGAGTGGGTAATGGATTTACATTTGCTGACCCATTTATTCATATTAGGGGGCCACTCGACCCTGTAGCATACTCTGCCACTTCCTTCCGTTACGAACCCAATCTGGGTCTCGTTTTCATCACTTGTAAAATGGCACTGCTACTAAGGTTGCTGTAATCATTATGTGATCTAATGCATACAAAGCATTTGCACATCACCTGGTCTATAATAGCTGCTCAAGAAATGTTACCTTTTATTCCAGTGTATGCTTAGAATTCCTTTTCTCATCCTAGGGATGCTTGGGTGGATCTGAGTCAGACAGAACTCAAATCTGGTGGAAAACAGATAATCTACTACTGCTTAGGCCTTCAGAAATATGTGCTATAAAAACAGTGGTATATTGGTGAATGTTTAACAACTGGCCTTTTAAAACAAGACAAAAACAAAAACATAAGTGTAGCATTTGTCAGTTTCTATGATGCAAATACTCCCACCCTGGCTGATTTCAAGTTATCGAGGTGATGTCACTCAACATGGAATTAGGAAGGTTAAGGTACACAATTGGCTCTTACCAATGGGTTCCAGCTGTGTACCCACCAAGCTAAGCCTTCTCCTGGCTAGTTCAGAAGGTCCTATCACCCCAAGAAGAACCGAATCCACTTCTTTTCTCCACAGAGGGACTTATCTTTACTGCCTGTATAAACAAGGTGATTCTTACTTTCTTTTAGTAAGCACTTACAAAGTGCCCCAGTCTAAGCCTATTACACACCATAACTCATTTACCCAATAAACCTGCTTTGAGGTAGATGTGATTTTTACCCCCATTTTGTGCAGAGAGAAACTGAGAGCCAGCGTGCTATTTCACAACTAACTTTCCAAGGGTCACACGGTCAGTAAACGGCAGAGCCAACATTCAAATAAAGTGGCTTGGCTATGAGTGCATTCTCCTATCTCCTCTGCTGGCTCAGGCACAGAACTGTGGTGGACCCAGTCCAGATCACTGCCCAGAAGAGAAGTCCAGAGAATCCTACTGGTCACTGTCAAACCACTCCTCTGGGTTAGGAGCAGCCTAGGAGCTTTCTTGCTAAACGTTTCCTGCTTCTGAAAACCCCTTCTATTCTGGGTTGGTGGCAAGCCAGTCAGCATTACCAGGAACCTAGAAAGTTCCTCCCTCGCTTCTCCTTTTGGTGCCAGCAGCCCAAGTGCTGCACCCTAACGAAGGGGTCTGGGGGCCTCAGGCTGAGGCTCTTTGATAAATATTGCCCTTGCACCTCCCTGGAAGGTGCAATTGCAAAGCCTTCTTTACTCGCCTTTCATAGGCTGGAACAGAAACCCCTGCTACTCCTGGGACTAGGTTTCCAAAGGTTGTTCTGGCAGACGGAACACAACAGCTGCTCAGCGATGCAAGGATCAGGCAGCCCCAGAGGAGGAGGATGTAGTAAGGCCTGGTGCCCTGTGCCAAGCCCAGCACCCACCAGCTGCCTCCCCCCCACCCCTTTCCATCAGAGCAGGAACAACTTTAACCCTATCAGCGCCAGTGGCCCAGGCTCAGAGCAGAAGCTGGGTTTCCCTGAGGCTACGCTGCCCAGGAACCCAGAGCCAGTGACTCCAACTTACCCACACCGTTTTCACTCCATGATTGTTTGTTTTATTGTTCTGTCTTCCATTGTTGTGAAGCCACTCTGCTGAGCATTCTTTTCTCATCTTGTTTCTTTACCAGTCCTGCAAGTCTCAATACCTTTTAGCCTGCAAGTCAGAGCCATTCCGTTGCAGTCTAACCAGTGAATTGTAATAGAGAGAAAACATACATTATAGCAAGTTAAGTGTATTCTAACATTTAGAGGAGTCTATAATGATTAGAAAGCCCCTTATTATGTCATTTCTCTCCCCTTGCACAGAGGCATTAGCATTCTTGGATACCGCAAAGCATGAGAAAAAACACGGTGAGATTCCTGCTCCTCTGTAGGCAGAGAAGGGAATGCTCATCCCAGATATCGATCCTATACCAAAAAGATGGGATAGAGATTTCTGGATTCCTACTCCTAGGACCGAACCCAGCATAAGCCATTTGGGGTGGGGCCTGGATCCGTAAGGGTCCACACTAGGAGCTCTTAAACCAAACGGAAAAAAACACACAGATGCAGATGCAAATAAAGCAGACAAATCCACATATGGGAAGGTCCTCCGTCCGGTTCCCAAGAGACAGGCTCCCTGAGGCCCTACAAATGTCAGAGCAGAATCCACTTGCACATTCTGAGTTGCGTAAACCTAGTGCTCAGTGTTAGTCTAGGAAAAATGGAGTGGAGAGATGGGAACGTTTTTGATTTGAAAGAGAGAAGACCCCCAAGCCCTGTCCCAACACACACACCAGCACAGTTGTGCTTCCCACATCATTTCATTGAGTTTTGCCCCCAGTGGGACTCAGTTGAGTTGGCAATTTGCACAGCCTCAATGGAGATGGCAGAGGGCTGGCCTGGGGCTGGTCTATAGAGAGAAGAGATGTGAGACTAAGTTACCTGGTGGGTGTGCGGGGGAGGCAAGGAAGGATAGAGACAGAAAACCAGGAGCAGACAGAGCTATCGTCACGGAATTGTGTTTCTGCTTTTGTGAAGGCCGTGTTAACATAACCTTGATGAATACACATTCATGAACATAAGCAATGGTGAACTCAAATAATGGTCAGCTTTTAGTTTTCTAAAATTAATTGACATTTTTAATGTAAAAAAAATAAGGTTTATTCAGTATTAAAGGGAGATTTTTATAAAGAGAAAAATGTATCATCACCCTGTCCTAACACAATGGCAATCTGACATCTGTGTCTTCTGTTGAGTTCATATATATATATGAACACATATTTTAAATAATTATAAATAAAATTTGTGTTCTATTTTTTGTTGTCTTTTTCTTTCATTTAACTTCAGAGTTCGATATTTTTTGGTGCTTAAAAGAGACTTCTGAGTGACCAGTTTTTAACTGACACAAAATTTTCCAGTGAGTGGAAATTCCGCCATTGACTAAACCACTCTCTGATTGTCAAATTTTTTAGATTGTGTCCATGACACATATGTTCTCTGTGAATCCAAGTTTTGGTTCTGGTGAATTATTTCCTTAGGATAAATGTCACTGAGAAGAATGACTGAATGAAGGAAAATTAATATTTTGTGGTTTCTGTTACATATTGTCACGTTGTTCTCCAGAAACATTTGTATTGGTTTTCAAAACAACATCACCATAAGAATGGACCAATCTCACAAAAATATTGCCAGCTCTGGAAGTCACTGATTTTTTTTTTTTTAATTTGGCACAGTTAAAATCTCCTCCAGCCCTTAAGCTTTGTAATATCAAGTGTAATAATAATAAGGACAATTAGAAAACAGCATTCATTATATGGAAAACAACTCCACTTGATTTTATAAATTCCAAAGAATCCCACCCAGATAATGCAATTTGGATCAATCTGGAAGGGGATGCTTGAGGCTGAAAAGTATCTTCCCTGCTGGAGTGAGATGTGATGCTGCTGGTTAAAAGACAACAATTTAGTGTTGTTGAATGTGAGGTAGGCCGTTCTGAAGAATTCTACTAAAACCACTTAATCTGAAGAGGCAAGGGTAATGCTATAAATGTAGAAATCCTTCCAGAAAATTAGTAGAGAAACATTCCTCTAGCTGCTTGGGGTTGCTTTCTCAGTGGACTATAAATCTGGCAAGACAGTGATGCTTAGAGTTTCAAGGATTCCTCTCCAGGATACCCTATATGTCATTACTGTGGCTGCTGCTTCTGCTGCTGTTAATAATAATAATAATAATTTTGAGTTTTTTTTCCACGCTAAGCACTCTAGTGTAGATTATCTCATTTAGTCCTCACAGTGCTATTACACTCACAGTGTAATGAAACAGAAGCATACCAGGCTTAAAATATTTCTCAGGGCCACACAGCTCATTTGTGGACACAAACTCAGGCCATCTGAATCCACAGCCTTTGCTTGTTCTCCTCAATCACACTGTAGATCATCTCTTTCACTAAACTTTCATTCCACATCTCTTCCTTTCTCACATCCCTTCCCCAGAAATTTCTACAAATCTTCTTTGGTCAATATGTATATTGGGGTTCAGATGGGGGTGTCTTATATGTGTCCTCTACCTTTATTGCTGACCATGAATTTAACCCTGACCTTGGGCATCTCAGATCTGTCTACCACCTGGACTCTCCTTTATTCTCTGGGACAGGTTTTGCCTCCCTTTTTTTATTGTAAGTTATTTGACTTGGGAGCCAAGTTGTAAGTTGAAAACTCTCACTGTGTCATCCAGAAAAATCACCAGATCCATTTGCAAAAGCAACAGTCCCAGTGGCTCACTCTACCATACCTGCTTTCTTCCCAGTGAGTTGCTTGTGGAACTGTTTCCCAAGGCTCTCATCACAGATGCTATCACTGAAAGTAGCCAAGGGCACAGGTCCGGCTCAGACCCCACACTTCACCAATGCAGCCCACATAAGAATAGTTCCTGTTGTAGCACTAGCATTAGAGAAAACATTTATTCAACTTTCCTTCCATCCTCTGGCCATAGAGCATGAGACATTATGCTGTATTTTTAGGAAATGTTAAAAAAAAAACATTTATCACACTCAGAAAGATCTTGAATAAAGCCACCACAACTTATTTTGAATGAAAAGATAAGGAAATATCATATCGAGTATGTCAAATGCCCCATATTTTTAGTTTGTTCATTTTCCAAAGGAATGAAAATGTAGAGATGTATAACATCAGGGCTAAAATTCAAAAGCCTCTGGAAGACACAAACTTTTCCCTCAATTGCTTATTTCAATCCAAATTACATGGAAATAACATTATACTTTAAAAGATTTTAAATATAACTGACTAGGTAATACTCTGGTTAATTAAGTATTAATTAATTTATCAAGTATTTTTCAACATAGGGTCAGAGAATCAGAAATGCCTGGGTAGCTGGTTAAATGCTAATTACTTGCTTGATTCCAGGCTTACCACAACAGATTTATGGTATTCGGGCTTGAGAATTGCAGACTTAAAATTTCCCTTGGTTATTCTGATTTACTCTAAAGTTTGAGAATGGCTGCTCTAGCACATCTCCTCCATATTGCCAGGTTCAGATGAACCGGATGCTAGACGCACGTTCTGGAAACAACCAAAACTGACCTGGCATAGATTCCCCTCCTAAACTCTAGATAGATTTCCTCCTATCTTCCACATTTTCTATAGAATTCACTTAAGTCAGGAGAGCAATTAGGTAAATTCACTATGACACAAAAGGCTTCAATTGTCTGAACCCATCACTGAATAATGATTTTACAAAGACCTAGAAACATCCATGATGGTCTCCTTCATTCAGGAAGAAAATGAAGGGATGCTGCAAATTTAGGCACTGAAGTCCTGGGACACCCCAGCTGGGAGAGTGACACAAGGGCAGAGGAGAAGTTAGATAGAGTTTTAAAAGCCTGACTGACTCTCTGGTAGGAGTGGCAAATCTCTTCTAATCTCTGGAGTTATGTCTCCACATAGGGAAACAACATTAGACTTTAAATAAGATGTTTATGAGCCATCCTTGACCTAGAATATTCTATAATATGACCCTCTTCATAGTATTCAGGCCTATTAGGTCATAGGCACTGCTTGTTTATTTAGAAAATATCACCACAGTAACTAGAAGGGATCTCTGAGCTCCTTGATTTGTTTAGTTTTGTTTTAGAGGCATGCAAGGGAAGACAATTACTGTAATTGTGATTCCTTAACATCAATCCTGCCTACCTTGCAAGTGTCTAGTTTCCAATCCCATTGGAGGGATGTTAAATGAGCAAACTCAACAGCACCTGTAATTAATTATTCATTCATCCTCATATTCATTCATTTGGGATTTGACAAGTTTTTATTATTTATTACAAGGAGCATAGGTATTCTCCTAGTTGCTGGGGGAAAGAGTGCTAAAGTAATGGATATAGTCCCTGCTTACATAGAGAGAGCTGTGGCCTAATAGGGGAGTTTATAAGTAAACAGATAATTTTGATAGGGAATAAGGGCTATGATAGGATAATACAGTCTCAGTGGTTGGGGGGGGCAGTTATGAGAACAAAGAAGACAAGACCAGGTGACAGGGGACTGGTCAGGGGTCTCTGGCAACCATCTGGGTGAAAGAGTGGTACCAGTGAGCATGGAGAACCATGGCTCCCCTTTGAGGATTTTTGCTCATTTTTCTAAGTTTTGGAAGTTAGGGTGAGCATCTTCACTCATTTCTGTTAATGGAATCTAACCAATTAATCAATGGACATAAGGCCAGTGTGAACCAAAATATATTATGAGCTAGTAAATCTGGGCATCCTTTCTCTCTCTCTCCAGTTTGAACTCAACTACTCAGTCCTAGGACAGTGTCTTAGCCCATTTGGGCTTCAGTAAGTAACTACTGCAGTAGACTGAGTGGTTCATTAACAACAGACATTTACTTCTCACAGTTCTGGAGGCTGGAAATCTGAGATCAGGATGCCAATACAGTTGAGTTCTAGTGAACATATTTTTCTGGGTTTTATGCTGCCAACATCTTGTATCCTTACATGGTAGTGAGCAGAGAGGGGAAGCAACTCTTTTGTAACCCTTATAAGAACATTAATCCCATCCATGAGGGTTCTACCTTCATGACCCCGTTTAATTCTAATTACCTCCCAAAGGCCCCACCTCTTAATCCATCCTATTGGGGGGTAGGGTTTCTATGCATAAATTTGACAGAGATACAAATATTCAGTCTATGACAGGTGGGCAGTGGGAAATAAAAGGATTCTTTTCAAGTAGAGTCACATCCAGCTTCACAAGGTCAGGCAGAATTGTGACCACGGTTTTTCATGGCCCCTATATCCATGCCCTTTAATGTGTTCTCTCACAAGACTCTGGGCTTGGTCTTGTGTTAATCTTTGAGCAACAGAATATGTTGGAAGCGACAGAATGCCAGATCTGAGCTTCAAGAAGCCTTTCACTCTTCTTCTACATGCTCTCAAAAGTGCTGCTACTTTGTGAAGAAGCCTGAGCTACATGGCTGGAGGATGATAAAGCTTAAGGAGAAGAGTCCAGTTGTCCCATCCAAAGTCCTTCTAGACCAACCTCAGCCAACTGAATTCCCAAACAATGATAACGGTCCAGCCAAGATGAACAGAGATTTGCCTTCCTGACCCACAGTGGACCACTGATGTATTAGTGAGTGGAAATGAAATTGGAAGGACCACCTGGTTGACCAATAGACAGGTGAATGATAATTAATGCTATTGCTTTAAGCCACTGAGTTTCTGAGTGGTTTGTTACACTGCAATAGCTAACTGATACACTCCCAGAGATCTAAGATATTCAAGAGATATAGACCAAATAAAGAAAGACAAATATTGCCACTTTCATTGCTGTGACTTTGTAGCTTATTACTATGGCCCAATTCCCGCCAGTTTCTCTCTAGTTTAATCAACAATAAGAAGAAGGTGAAGACATTGGAGATTGGAATCAAACATTCCTTCTGGCACTTCTTGAGTCTGGGTCTAAGGAAAAGCCTTACTTGGAGGAAGAGTTTCTTTTTTCTGGGTACCAAACTCTCTCACCATACCCACATTCTAACCCTCTCTATTGACCACTCCTCAAATAAGCCATTCTTTGGAATAAGGTTACCTGATGGTTGTGCCTTGGCTAGGACTGCAAAAATAATGTACAGAAATAATTACAAAGCAAAGCCAACAAATGGACTTTTCATCTTATTTCTTTATTTCTCCCCTAAAACAGTACCCATAGTTAAGTGTAACAAAATATATATAAAAACAAGCTGTCAGGCTTCTGACACAGTCAATGCCTGGAGGCAAATGTTTCTGCTAAACTTTTGATGGAGCCCTGGGGAGAGTAGGGAAGGGTCCCAAACCGGGAGGGATTGGCAGCTGGGCTGGGAGCGCAACTTGACTCTCCCTTCCTTTTTCACAAAGAGGGTTTTGTTTGGATTGTGCAGCATAGTGAGTGATTCCTCTAGAGCCAGGGGGATATGCCGTGTTCTGAGGGAACATCTGGACTGCCAGCTCAAGCCAAGCTGAAACCCTATCCTGGCCAGAGCTGCCTCGATGAATCAGGTGTAGGTGTATTTTTCCAGGATGTTCCAAAACCACATCTTACTCTGAGAAACAAGGTTTTGTCCATCGAAGCTTCATTCCAAGGGGCAAATGATCCTCCTAGGTTCCCATGAAGTGTGTGTTTACAAAGGCTTCCTGCCCAAAGAATCAAATCCAAAGACTGAAAGCATGGCCAACACACATCCTTCTTTAAAGTGTGTTAGGAATCCTCACCAACAAAATCTCTAGTCTCATCAGCAGACTTGCCCCATACCATTCCCACTTTGTGTTTATAATGGAGTTTCAAAAAATTCATCCATCACCTTGAGTGGAAAGACTGCATTTTTAAATCTCCCCCCTTTTTTCTTCTTCCAGGAAATTTCCCTTCACATTGTCAGGTTCTTCACTTCTTTTACTGCTTTCCTATTGTGGTATTGCTAATAGTAACACTCCTATTTTCAATACTCTTTTATTATAATATCTACAACAGACTCCAGGGATATAGTATATTATTATATTATAAACCTCAATATTTGCATTTAACTTATTTAACTTGATACTATTGACCAATTAGAAAGGCTCTTAAATATCATTTCTGAATCTGATGGCATCCTAATGAGATTGGTAGAGAAAATGTTATTATTTCCCATTATAAATGAGGAAACAGAGTCACAGACAGAGATGGATTTGGGATGACATTCCAGGGCCTTGATGAATCCTTAACAGTGAGTCATTGCTGCTTAGGGGATGGTCAAGCAAGCAGGCAAGGACCAAGACTGATATGGTGGAAGAGAGCAATAAACAAGCCTACTATCATGAAGAACAGGGACGCACACTCACCAGCAAAGAGCTACAGTCAGATGTTGAAGCACCAGGCTAAATGCAGACCAGAGACAAGGTAGGTAATCAAGCCTTCTTGCAAATTATAATAACTGATGTAAAACTTGTTTAAGAAATATAATTTGTGGGGAATACTTACCTATATAAAACTAAGTTTTATAAAACATGAGAACTTGGACATCATATTATAGTAGTTTGGGGCATGCAGATTTCAAATGGTAACAAAATCAGATACTCTTAGGTATATGCGTATCTGAGTAGGTCTATTAGCATCATGCTCCTTTTGCAACCTATTCTATTAAATATCTGCTATTTGCCTCCACAGCATTACTTTCCAACTACTCATAGGGTCTTGAGGAAATTAACCTCTTTTCCATTCTCACCTTTATAATAAGATGAGAATGGACCCAATCCACAACTGTAGGTATGGGTCCAGACTGATTTAAATCAATCACATGACTTTTTTTTTCCCGTTATCTCTGTAATTGGTTCAGAGATGAACATACAACCAAATCATGGCCAATGGAATCCAAGGGGATATTTTGTGTGACTTCTTTCTTTTTTTAACTTTTTAATTTCTTTATAAACTGGGTGGCTGGTTATGTGCTAGGATTAAGAGATATTTATGGAGAGAAAACATGCTCTCTGCTCTCAACATGTGAATACATAATTAGAATAAATAGCACTGCATCAGAGATATTGATGAATTTTATTGAAAGGAGACATGGGAGACCTATCCTTAGTGTCTGTGTTTGAACAAAAAAATAAGAGAAGCATCAAAATTATCTCCAAAATGATGGCATGAACCTCAGGGTTTTCTGGCTCCCCCTTGGCTTCAGCCACTTCTTTCCTGGATTTTCTGATGTACCAGGGAGTTTGGGTCTGTCCTTAGGTCTATGCCTCCAGAAATATCAATTTCTGATTAGGCCATATAATTTATGACCCAGACCTTGTTTTACTAATATGCAGGTATTTGGGAGCCTAAGTGCAAAATCTTCTCATGAACTGACCAAATAATGTCTGTCCAAGTGATGAATACCAGGCAGTTTATTTTAACAACAAATGCAGGATTATTAAACAGAGAGAACTAAAAGGAATAAAAATGGAAATTGAGTTAGAAAGAGTAATCAAATAATAAATTACTATGGAAATATGTGAAATCTTCTGGGAAATTTACTGAACTGACTTTAAACTTCAAGGACAGCAAATATGTATTGAATATCTACTAAGGGTCATGAACTGGTCAGTGATTCTTAAACTGGTACATAAACTGAGCTGGAAAGTAGACCCCTGAAGGTTATTTTTTTAATGGAAATTGAAAACACAGACCAAGATATTTACACTGAACCATACATTTACAAAGAACCTTTGCTACACATTTGACACAGTCACCGATTCTGCATTTTCATCCATACTATATGATCACACCTGAAGTACAAGAAAAAGTTCATGGCTATTGAGGCATTCTTTTAATTTTACATATAATGTATTTCATGTGACATATTACATAGGAACATAATGTAAACTCGAGCTCATTTTCTATGAGCTTATTTTTAAAATTCAGGTTGTGAAGTCAGTAATATCTAAATTAGCATCCTGGATATGTTAGTTACTAGGTAAGGAAAGTATTTTTAAACTTTCTACACCTCTAAAATGGACAAATAATACCTAAATTTCAGTTATTAAAATAATTAAAACAGTTTCATATATATATACACATTATATATATGAAATACAATGCTTGGCACATAGTAGGAGCTCAATGAGAATTGAATGAGTAAGTGGACAGATGAATAAATGAATGATGAAAATAAATAAGACAGAGAAATGATGTATGATGAGTTTCTTTCTTTATTTATTTTGGGAAACCATTTTTCACCATGGAAAAATGTTAGGTACATTGCAGGCATGAATAGATGTCTCAAAATTCATGGTATATCCTTAATTCTGGGTAATTTATTCTGTCTAATAAAAGTTATACATTACAATTATCACAAAATATGATTTAAGCTGTGTGTCATGCTATACTTTTTCATACTAAAGAATTTATTTTTCAGGGTATAGTATCTGCGTGCATATAGCTTATTTACATATTTAAATATATTTTCTATATATAATCAGACCTTGAATTACTGTACCAGTTTTTAGCTGAATAGTTTATAGCCAAATTGTTTCTCCATACGTTTGCTATTTTTTATCTATGGGAGGGCCAATTTGCTTACACCCACTTTAAATTATTTCTTAGGCCAAAGGGTGTATCTTTGTCTTAACAGAAGTCTTTTAATAATTTACATAAAATTCACTGAGACTATTTAGTATGGCTTATGAAACTGGTGTTACTAACTTATAACAGTATGTCAAATACCTTTCTTTTATAAAATACTTGAATTCAATTATTAAACAGGTACTATGTAACATTAGCAGCAAAAATTTAAAGCAATAGGCCCTGATGTCCCAACTGGTACCTTATTGGCTATGAGTCTCTAATATCTACTTTTATGTTAAACTTTAAGCAAGAAGAAGAAGAGGAGGAGGAAGAAGACAGAATATTTCAGTGGTTCTTTACAATTTTACAAAGTGCTATTATGTCATCCTTCAAACCCATGGACCATTGTCTTGTGCCTCATAGATCATCCTTAGGGGCTGTATGTAGTGTTCCCAGTTCCACAGAATCACTTTTTCTTAAGGTCTTGATGTACTTTTCTCAGTCCATCCCTACTTCAGGGGAAGACAACTTCTCAAGGTTTGGCAACAAGGAGGTCTTAAATCTCAACTCTCTCTTGTCTGAAAACAGGACTCAAGATAAGAAGCAAAGTGACCAGTGCAATTGTTTTTCTCTAAGAAAGTTGAGTCATTTTTTTCTCATATATGGTGAAAAAAGTTTTTATTATATTAACAGATATCACCATAACTTCTCTCAGGGGGATAGTTATCCTTGTGAAAATATCTTCAAGAGCCAGCTTGGAGTGGATGAGACAGAGTGTGGTAGATAGATTGCAAATATAGTACAAATGAGTCCCCTCCCTGCATCCACTCCCCTTGTAATGTGACTTTGCAGCTCCTCCCATTAAGAGGTGGGGCCTAGTGTCCACCATTAAATCTGAATTGATCTTGTGCTTTGCTTTGGCCAATAGGATATGGTGGAAGTGATACTCTAGCAGTCCTGAGGCTAGGCCTCAAGAAGCTTGGCTAATTTGTTCTCACTCTTGAAAATCTGCTCTGAATCAACCCAGGCTAGCATTCTGGGTGATGTCAGACATATGGCCCAAGCACCTTCATTTCCATAGTCACCAGTAATCCATGCAACTGAGACCATTCTAGATTAAGCAACCCCTAGTTGACAAACCAGCTGACTGCAAATGCATGAGCAAAGCCAGGGACTTTGGAGCATAGGGACTTCCCTGGTGCAGTGGTTAGGAATCTGCCTGCCAGTGCAGGGGACACGGGTTCGATCTCTGGTCAAGGAAGATCCTACATGCCGTGGAGCAACTAAGCCCATGTGCCACAACTACTGAGCCCGTGAGCCACAACTACTGAGGCCCGCGTACCTAGAGCCCATGCTCTGCAACAAGAGAAGCCACTGCATTGAGAAGTCCGTGTACCACAACAAAGAGTAGCTCCCGCTCACCGCAACTAGAGAAAGCCCATGCACAGGAATGAAGACCCAATGTAGCCAAAAATAAATACATAAATTAATTAATTAAAAAAAAAAAAAAAAGCTCAGTGGAGCATTGCCCAGGTCAGTAGGACGACCCTGCTGATAAATAGATGAGTGAGCAACAATGTTTATTTTTAATTCACTGAATTGAGATGTGGTTTATTACTTGGCCATAGCTAACACATACACCCACAAGCAGGAATATCAGCCAAGAATCAGGGCATAAAAGGCTGTGGGAAGCTGCTCTGCAAGAGCAAGAGGAACATACTCATGACCCTCCATTCTTACAGGTTCCGCATCTGCGGATTCAACTAACCACTGATTTTGTACTGTTTACCATCCATCAACCAACCACTTATTGTGTAGTGTTAACCCCCCGGCAGGAGGCTGAACCGGCGACTTGAGTGTCCGCGAATTTTGTTATCCGAGGGGCTTCTGACCCCAACCCCCTATGGATACCGAGGAGTGACTATAGTGTTATTTTTAGTGCTGAGAGTGAGCTTCCAGGACAAATGGTGTGAAGGAAGTAGAGAAGGGATGAGAAGGGAGGAGGAGCAACAAGATGGAGTGCTATGTGGGACGGCCGGACGTTCCATGGTAACAAGATAGCTAAAGGTAGTTAAGAATGGTGAGTTAGTGTGCTGCCAGGAAGTGAACTTCTAATTCGTCTTGCCTTGGACATCTAAGAAGTGATTTATGTAACACAGAGCAGCACATGAGTAGATAGAGATTCTGTTGTGGTTGTTTGTGAAAATTAGAGTGCGGGTTGGGCATTTTTATTGGGTAAAGTGATATAAAGACAGAGTGCTTGGAGGTCAGAGGCTAGGATGCTGAGTCAGCCATGGGAATGTAATGCTCCATTTCTGTCCCCTCAGGTGGAATTCACAAAAAACACTAAAGAATGTTGGGACTTCCAGGGACTATTGAATCTGTAAGATCGGAAGGAAGGAGGTTGAGACATCATCTCCAGTGGAACAGAGATCTGCAGCTGATGTCTGAATAGCATTTCTCTCCTGTGAAGAGAATGTATCCAGACGAATTGAACATCTAAGCCTGTCTCATGTGATTCTCCGAGCAACGGTACCAAGACACTATCGGTTATCCTCGCTGTATTTAAAAACAATCTGACTTTCAGAGACGGTTAAGAAATGTGTTGAATCTCAGGCAGCTGGTGAGTGATGTCATATTTTAAGTCCAGGATTGCTTGACTTCAGCCCAATCATCTTTCAATTCTACCCCAACTGCCAGAAACATTTACATAAATCAGGAGTGGTATATCCACCAGCTGTTTTGTTTGTTGTTGCTGAAATTTAAATATAACACCTCCCTTAGCAACTGAAAAGACCCTTAGCTACCTGTGATATTTAACAAGTACCTTCCACAGAAACAGCTTTCAGCTTACACCATAGTGGGTTCATGAAAGCTTTTATCTGAGATGACGCAATAGGAGGATTGACCAGGCTGTGATCCTGGGTGGCTGCCTGGGAGACGTTGGTCAGGTATTGACCCTTGGGAAGTACTAAGGACACTAATTACCCAGATGGTTGAGCCATATCTTTTACTGGAGCATGAAGTGTGGAATTAGCCCTAATACCCGATCTAGGAGACAGATACAAATATTCTGAAACTATGGTTTCCAACTTTTATTCGTTAGGGTTCATTGGAGGTTCCTTAGAGGCAACTGAGAATGGCAAGGGGATGAGTAAGTCATTTAATAATAAAAACATCAACAACTAATATGTGTGTAGCACCATGCCCAATTCTAAACATTTTGTGTATATTAACACATTTAATCCTTTTTTCATCTTTATATACTACAGGTGACATACACATATAACATTAGCCCCATTCTACAGATGAGGAAACTGGGTCACAGATTGGTAAGGAACTTATTCAAGTTTCTTGAATATAGTAAGTGGTCTGCCAGAATTCTTACACAGGCACTTAGTTCTGTAGACCATAGCATATTTGTTTTTTTCAGGCAGAGAAACATTTAACAAACACCTTCTAAGGTGCGTGCATGTGTATGTATGTGTGTGTGCACGCGTGTGTGCGTGTATTGAACTATCGAGTCTCAAAGGGTGTATTCACAAAGCAACTTCATTTCCCCCACACCTGCCCTTTCCAACCCATCCTCTGGGGCCAGGCTATTCCTCAACACTATATGAAGTCCAGGCAGACCACACAGCTTCTCTATTCCCTCTGAGATAAGAAGAGGAGCTCCAGACACTTGAGCCACATGAAACAGCCTCTGTTCAGAGACGAATAAGCCCAGTTTGGTGTAATCGTTGAATCTCTGAAGTTCACTCAAAGTTAAGCCTCTCACATTGATCCTACAGCAGTTTTGGAAATCCACTGCAGGGGAAGAGAGACCTCTTATTTCTTTGCTCTCCCAGCTCCCTCCATCCACTCTCATGCCCTAGTGTTGACTTCTGAACCTCCTGGTTGAGGCAGAAGTTGGAAGAGAGATGAAAGACTCGAAAGAGACTGACTTGAAGAGCACTCTTATATATTTGGTTTCCTCTGGCCATGGTAGTTGTTTAAAATTAACTCCGTCTATTGGGGGGGGGGGTTGTGAGGTTTTCACCTACAGGTCCTTGATACAGCTTATATATTCCAGCTGGTCCTGTAAGGGGGCCTTTTAGCCTAGGGTTACTTCCACAGGGGTCCCTCAACTTGGATGGAATAAAAAGTATTTATGTATTTATGTACATATGTATGTACTTTCACTGATCTCTAACTGAAATTTGTCATGTCCATCAATTATAAATGTGCAAATTCTAATGGAAATTTATCATTTCCTTCTATTTAGAATGTGGTTTTATTAGCAGTACTTGTGACTTTGTCACCAGTGAAGTCATAGAGAGCTTCATATTACACTGCAATTATGAAGATGTTTCAAAATGTTGTTTACACTTATCACTGCTTCAAAATTACAAAAATTATGGTAGTTGTTAGAACTTATACTAGATCCAGTTATTTAATGCGTTAAGAATTTTTGAATATTTTGATAACTCTGCTTAGATATCATTGGTTTCCTTTGCAATTCTATGAATTTAATTTATGCACTTGAAAACAGTAATCAAAGAAGAGGTCATCCATAGGCATAGACTGCTGAAAGGGTCTATAGCACAAAAATATACCACTGTTTTTTCAGTTCCCCCTCCATCATATATTCTCTCTGCTGTTGTCCTATCTCCCTTTCAAGCAGCCTTCTTCGATAAAGTCCCTTTATGGTGATAAAGGCCGGTTCTCTTTCTCCTGCACACATGGCTGACATCATCTCCAGGGGAAACATTTACCAATGCTCCACAGTGCTGTAGGTGCTCCCTAACCACACCCTGTTCATCTACCATTCAGGGTCTGCTAGTCAGCTGGTACGCACTAGGACAGCATACTGGCTGTGCATGTGTTGAAGTGCTCCAGTAACAGCACGTAAATAACTTCTGTGCTGAGCACCTCCAAAACCCTCTACCAATGCCTTCGCCTTCCCAGAACCCACTCAGGAATCTAAGAGTCAATACTTGGCAAAACAGGATCCTGCAGGAACACACCCCAATTGCACACCTGATGTCAGTTCTCATTGGTCAGTGTGCATGCCTCACTGGTTGTTGAAACCCTTTGGAATATCAAACCTGTTCACTGTATCCTGGGAAAACAATCTAGTTCCCTAGTTGGGACTTTCAAACCTCTCACTAGACTTGAGGCAAGAAGGCCATGTCCCCTCCCCATTCGTGGAATAGCAGGAGGGAAAATACTGCTATACATTTTCCCAAAGACATTCTCTCTTTAATCTACCACGTCAACCTTCTTTTACCTTTCAGTCGACTTTTGAACCATATATATTGAGAGTACATATTAAATTTTCATTCATTGAAATTACTGCTGACAACCAATCTCCCTCCACCCTCTCCACCCACCTTCCCCCCTTACACACACACACACACACACACACATACACACACCTCTACTTCTGCCTACTTAGGACTTTCCATAGGATTAGGCTCTCGAACTACAAAGTTTTCACCATTGACATTTAGAAAAGCCTCAAACCTGAAAGCCGAGAAAACTAATTGCCCAAGGCCTCCAATCTAAAAATAGAGTCTACTAATCCTGGACTGGCCAGCTTGTGTAGCCTGCAGTGTTTCCTCCACATATGAGGCTACCCTCATGCCTCTCCTGTGTCCACTTTCCCTGCGACCTGGCTGGCTTCCCAGTGGTGTAACTCGCAGTCCTTGCCTGATCCCTGTAACAAACTAGACGCAAATAACAAGGCCAGAGCACCATGTGCTAATTTCCTGGGTGACCAGTCTTTCTCTCCTGTCCAAAAGAAGTCTACAGCTGGGAATAAAGAGAGGGAAGGCCCCTGCTTTATTTGTTTTTAATGTGTCCACGTTTTGTTTTGTGGGTTTGACTCTGAGGCCACTGTCTCCTAGCCATGATCCTCATAACTCTATGGAATTTAACAGGATCTGCTTTCAGTGACTTCAACCAGGGTTTCCTTAGACAGTAAACAGTCACTTCTTACCTTTTACACCACCACGGAAAATGAGATTACTCCTTGAGGAGACCAACAGCTCTCGGCTTCTGTTGAAAGGGCGCTTTGTTTGTTTGGCTGCAAGGCACCACAGCCCGCAGCCCAAGCTTGTTTAAAGTTAGCTTCACCCATAAATCACTTACACAATGAAATGCCTGCCTCTGCCCTCTGACATATTTGTGTCTCTGTTTATTTTTAATGATGACATGGCTTTTTCTGTCTCCATCTGGCTCTCTACCCTCCATGCTCCTGAATACTAACTTCTGTGCCAAAAGTGCAAAATCTAAGTAATTGCAGGGGAGAAAGATTCCCCTTTCTACCCACACACAAAGGTAGTGGGGAAACTGAGTTAGCCCTAGGGTCTTTCTGATACAAGTTTCCCCTGCTCCACTTTGATCTGATGATTATATCCTAAAAGTGTTCCATTATAAAGGGGCAAGAGTGTACTTCTTTGTAGGCATTTGCACAACTCAGCGAATGTACATTTAATTAAGATTTCTGTGTTCCATTACATGTAAATTTTACATAAAAAGGAAAAGAATTATAAACAAATAATAAACTCTTTCAAATAATATGCATGCAGAAGTATTTAGGAGGAAGTATACTAGTGTTCACAATTTACTTTGAAATGCTTCTACTTAAACTGTGATGAATTAATTTATGGATACAGGGATAGATATATGATAAAGGAAATACAGTAGTCCTCCCTTGTCTCAATTACCTGTGGTCATCCATGGTCTGGAAATATTAAATGGAAAATTCCAGAAATAAAAAGTTCATAAGTTTTAAATTGCACGTTTTTCTGAGTAAGGTGATGAAATCTCACGCTGTCCTGCTCATCCTGCCCAGGACATGAATCTTCCCTTTGTCCAGCATATTCTGCCCATTAGTCACTTAGTAGTCTTCTTGGTTATCATGCATGATGCTTGGCTATCATCCGTGTGTTCAAGTAACCCTTATTTTACTTCATAATGATTGCAAAGTGCAAAAGTCGTGATGCTGGCAATTTGGATATGCCAAAGAGAAGCCGTAAAGTGCTTTCTTTACATGAAAAGGTGAACGTTCTCAACTTAATAAGGAAAGAAAAAAATAGGATACTGAGGTTGCTAAGATGTATAGTAAGAATGAATCTTATATCCGTGAAATTGTGAAGAAAAAGAAATTTGTGCTAGTTTTGCTGTTACACCTCAAACTGCAAAAGTTACAGCCACAGTGCATTATAAGTGTTTAGTTAAGATAGAAAAGGCATTAAATTTGTACAATTAGATATTTTGAGAGAGAGTGCCATACCACATTCACATAACTTTTATTACACTATATTTTTAAATTTGTACTATTTTATTGAGAGTTGTTAATCTCTTACTGTGTCTAAATTATAAATTAAAGTTTATCATACGTATATATGTATAGGAAAAACATAGTGTATATAGGTTTCAGGACTAACCATGGTTTTAGGCATCTACTGGGGGTCTTGGAACACATGCCCCATAGATAAAGGGGGGACTACCGCATAATAAAATGTTAATAATAAAATACAGGTGATAGACATAAGTCTGTTCATTGTGAAATTCTTTCAACTTTACTACATGCTTGAAATTTTTCATAATAAAATGTTAAACAAACAAAAAGTTCCCTTGGGGATCTAGGCTGAATCCTTGGGGGCACAAGAGAACTGCAACTGCCAAAATCCTGTCTTTAATCCAAATTTCATTTTTAAAAATCCATATTACTTTTATAAATAGAGTTAGACTTCAATAGTTTACAATAGCAAGGAAAAAAGGATCATTGACCCAGTGAAAAGTCTAAATTACAGAATATTCTAAGAAGCACATTTACCAGTTAGACATGTAGGCATCTTTTTCAATTTAAAATGACATCTGAGTGGGAGAAGTTCTTAACTAACTCTTCAATCCATCATGTAAAACACAAATGAAGAATAGCAAAGATCACACTAAGACCAAAATGTATATAAGAGAAATTCAAAGACATAATTCAAGCGGGCCTGCGGTGAGAAACTCCAAAAGTGGTGGACCTTTAGTTACCTATATGAAACAGAAAACTTACTCAGAAAAAAACTGAATAAAGAGAAAATTTGGGAATTCCTCTCTACTCTTTGAATGTTACCTTTTTGAGGCCAACAGAGTATTTCTATTTCCTTATCACAATTTTTGGAGACTTCAGCTTCCAGAAACCAATTGGAGAGTTAGGAAAGGACAGCTTATTACTGTGGCACCCTGAATAAGTGCACTGCTTTGGCAGGAAAGTAGACAGGAAAACTCATGCTACCAGTACATATTAGGAATAGTACAGACCATTTACAGACCAATATCACTGATAAATATAGATGCAAAAATTTTCAACAAAATACAAGCAAACAGAATCCAACAACACATTAAAAGGATCATACACCATGATCAAGTGGAATTTATCACAGGGATGCAAGGATTCTTCAATATATGCAAATCAATCAATGTGATACACCATATTAACAAATTGAAGAATAAAAACCATATAATCATCTCAATAGATGCAGAAAAAGCCTTTGACAAAATTCAACACCAATTTATGATAAAAACTCTTCAGAAAGTGGACATAGAGGGAACCTACCTCAACATAATAAAGGCCATATATGACAAACTCACAGCAAATATCATTCTCAATGGTGAAAAACTGAAAGCATTTCCTCTAAGATCAGGAACAAGACAAGGATGTCCACTCTCGCCAGTATTATTCAACATAGTTTTGGATGTCCTAGCCATGGCAACCAGAGAAGAAAAGGAAATAAAAGGAATCCAAATAGGAAAACAAGAAGTAAAACTGTCACTGTTTGCAGATGACATGATACTATATAGAGAGAATCCTAAAGATGCCAGCAGAATACTACTAGAGCTAATCAATGAATTTGGTAAAATTGCAGGGTACAAAATTAATGCACAGAAATCTCTTGCATTTATATACACTGACAATGAACGATCAGAAATAGAAATTAAGGAAACCATCCCATTCACCATTGCAACAGAAAGAATAAAATACCTAGGAATAAACCTACCTAAGGAGGTCAAAGACTTGTACTCAGAACACTATAAGACACTGATGAAAGAAATCAAAGATAACACAAACAGATGGAGAGATATACCATGTTTTTGGATGGGAAGAATCAATATTGTGAAAATGACTATACTACCCAAAGCAATCTACAGATTCAAAGCAATCCCTATCAAATTACCAATGGCATTTTTATAGAACTAGAACAAAAAATCTAAAAATTTGCATGGAGACACAAAAGACCCCAAATGGCCAAAGTAATCTTGAGGCAAAAAAATGGAACTGGAAGAATCAGACTCCCTGACCTCAGAGTATACTACAAAGGTACAGTAATCAAGACAATATAGTACTGGCACAAAAACAGAAATATCGATCAATGGAACAGGACACAAAGCCCAGAGATAAATCCATGCACCTATGGTCAACTAATCTATGACAAAGGAGGCAAGGATATACAATGGAGAAAAGACAGCCTCTTCTATAAGTGGTGCTGGGAAAACTGGACAGCTACATGTGAAAGAATGAAATTAGAACACTTCCTAACACCATACAAAATAAAAACCTCAAAATGGGTTAAAGACCTATATGTAAGACCAGACACTATAAAACCTTAGAGGAAAACATAGGAAGAACACTCTTTGACATAAATCACGGCAAGATTTTTTTTGATCCACCTCCTAGAGTAATGCAAATAAAAACAAAAATAAACAAATGGGACCTAATGAAACTTAAAAGCTTTTGCACAACAAAGGAAACCATAAACAAGACGAAAAGACAACCCCCTCAGAGTGGGAGAAAATATTTGCCAAGTAATCAACGAACAAAGGATTAATCTCCAAAATATATAAACAGCTCATACAGCTCAATGTTAAAAAAAAAACACATAACCCAGTCCAAAAATGGGTGGAAGATCTAAATAAACATTTCTCCAAAGAAGACCTACAGATGACCAAGAAGCACATGAAAAGCTGCTCAGCATCAGTAATTATTAGAAAAATGCAAATCAAAACTACAATTAGGTATCACCTCACACTGGTTAGAATGGGCATCATCAGAAAATCTACAAACAAAAAATGCTGGAGAGGGAGAAAAGGGAACCCTCTTGCACTCTTGGTGGGAATGTAAATATATATAGCCGCTATGGAGAACAGTATGGAGGTTCCTTAAAAAAACTAAAAATAGAATTACCATATGACCCAGCAATCCCACTACTGGGCGTATACCCAGAGAAAACCATAATTCAAAAAGACACATGCACCCCAATGTTCATTGTAGCACTATTTACAATAGCCAGGTCATGGAAGCAACCTAAATGCCCATCGACAGAGTAATGGATAAAGAAAATGTGGTAAATATATACAGTGGAATATCACTCAGCCATAAAAAGGAACAAAATTGGGTCATTTTTAGAGATGTGGATGGACCTAAAGACTGTCATACAGAATGAAGTAAGTCAGAAAGAGAAAAACAAATATCGTATATTAACGCATATATGTGGGATCTAGAAAAATGATACAGTTGAACCGGTTTGCAGGGCAGAAATAAAGACACAGATGTAGAGAACAAATGTATGCACACCAAGGGGGGAAGGTGGGGGGTGGGCTGAATTAGGAGATTGGGATTGACATATATACACAAATATGTATAAAATAGATAACTAATAAGAACCTGCTGTATAATAAGATAAGTAAAATTCAAAAAAATTTTAAAAGAGGCAAACAAAAAAAATCAAGGAACAAAAATTCTTATTTTCTAAAATTATTTCAGAGAATAAAAAGTAATGTTCTCTAACTATATATATATATATATATATATATATATATATATATATCCATCCGTCAATATCCTAAATTAATGATATTTTTCACATCCATCAAACTCACACAAATTAAATGTCTAACACCAGCAAGTGCCACTGAAGTTACAGAGAGGACCTATATATTTTTGCGTTCTCAGTAGGAGTGTAATTGGTACAACACTTTTGGGGAGCTATTTGGTAATATCTAGTAAAGTTGAAGAGGCACCTATCCTATGAATCAGCAAGTTTACTTGTAGGTATGTATCATAGAAAATCCACAGAACGATGTATTCATTGAAGCATTAATGTAATAAAGAATAATGAAAACAATGTAAATGCCCAGTAATAATGGAACAGATTGATAAGTTGTGTATATTCATACAACAAAATACTACATAACTGTTACAAGTAATGTGCTTTTCCTGTATGACTCAACATTCATGAATTCCAAAAACACATCAAATGAATAAATCAAGGTGCAAGAGAAGTATACCATTAGAACAAATTTTTAAAACATACAAAATAATACAGTATATTGTTAATATATATATATAGAAGATATACACAGCATATTTATTTTTAAAATATATAGGAAAGATACACATCACCTGTAGAAGAGCAATTGCCTTCTGGGAGGGAGAGTAGAAAATGAGATCAAGAAAGTGTACAATGGGGGCCTTCAGTCTGTCTGAAAAATATTTATATCTTTAAAATTTATTTGAAGCGACTAAGGCTCAATAAAAGCATTTTCACATCTGGGTGGAGGGTGTCTATTAAATGTAATATTAAACCCTATTTAATAGAGTAACTGTGAAGACTGAGTGAGTTAATGCACCGAAAGGGCTTATAGAACAAGGTATGTTTTCTACATCATCACTATGTGTCGAGTGTTTATAATTATTCACTAGAGACTGTGAATTTCTAGACAGCAGAGCTCACTTAACTTTATCGCCATGTCCTTGATGCACAGTACAGAATCTAGCACAGAGGAGAGGTTCAGTAAGTTGCTTGAATACACACATCTTAGATTCCTCTCTTCATCCCAGCTCCCCAGTGGTCCTCACCTACCTGTGAGCACCTATGATAACAGGTTGTCATAAACTACTGGTAAAAATTTTAAGTCTTAGTATTTAAGTCTTACAACCAGTTCCATATGTGACCTGATTAATGGTTTCAAGGCAAACGATTACTTTTAAGTAACCAACCAGCAGAGTTTATATATGTTTTGAGATTCTTGGAAGAAGGTTGATTATATAAATGCCAACTACATTAGTATTGATTTCTCAAGGAATAAAAAAACAGCAGCTGAATTGACTCTTTATTATTCCTTCTACTCTTTATCATTGCAAGAACTTTGTAGGGATCAGGATTTCAAAGCTATTTTAAAAAATCATCATATATAAAGCATTCCTTAGTATATAAGGCCTTAAAGAGGAGAAATGGGCCTTGGCTGACTTCACCCACGTGCTGAACTCCATAAATATTATATAGTTAACATGCGGTCCAGATACTTTCACAGAGTTCAGGAAAGAACAATTTTTGTTTATGGTGAGTTTTCTTATGTGTTGAATATAAAGTACCAATTAAAGTGTAATCGGAATAGCTGTTTGAGTTTTTGGCAGCATATCAGAAGGAGTTACGGAAAGCATGGCCTTTTCAATGATAGATATGAATTTGCAGAGGTCATGCTATGGCCTGGACAGGGCACATCTGGCATGATTTCAAACCATAAACACACTTGAATCTAGTGTAATGAATTATATCCCAGGGCCCAGATCCTGATTGCCTTAGGAATGATTTCTTCATTCCCAAGGCAGCTCTGATTTTTAGAATACTTTGCCTGGAACCCAATCTCTGCATGCTCAGGAGATCCCCCTCAGGTCTAGAATGGCTAAGATGTTGGGGCATTTTATTTTACCATTGCTACTGTCCACTTCTTTGTAGATTTTGATTTGGAGAACTGCTCAACCCATTGGAACCTGAAGCCTATCTCCCTCCATCCCTAGATTAACTTATCTTGTCATAAGTTTCCACAGAATTGAGTTCCTCATCTTCTGAGCTTTTATCAATTTGTGATTATGCTTCAAGGGAATGCCTGAAAACTTAAGAAATGATGGTAGGGAGGAACTGAAGGGCATTATGCACATGTAAAGATAAGAAATGGTAAATAAGTAGAAGAAGAAAAAGCAACAAGGCAAGTGAGCTTTGGTAACATAAACATGAGGTAGGAACGGCATCAATAGGCTCTTGGAGAGAAAAACTGAATGGGACTAGCAGTCACTTTAGAGTCTCAGTTCAAATCTAAAGAGAGAAACCTGACCCAGGCTAAAGGTGTAGTCAGTGACTAGCTCAAATTGTAACAGCTTCCAAAAACCAAAAACATGCACTTGACCTTGCAACTAGGATTGCATATGGCACCCAGCCAAAACCCGCCAGCCTCTCCAGGGCAAAGAGTGACAGCTTTGCTGCCCTGCAGCTGAAACAGGTTGGAGCCCGTATTAAACCGTGCCAAGTAGGGTCTGCCACTAAGCTGAACACCTGTAATTTACCCATCTGTGTCCCTCAAGTCCTCACCCCAAAGTAAATTGATTCTGAGCTCTAACAGCTGTCTGGGGGACTCTGATGTGCTGTTCACAGAGGGAAAGGCTTTGGGAGATGACAAAAACTGTGGGTTGTGTTTTCAAGGTCAGAACCCAAAGAGAGGAATTTCTTTGATTCTTTCATGTGTGGAGATGACAAAAGTGGCGCTGGGTGGGATCTGTAATTTTCAGGTCATTTGAGCAACTACTAGACGTTAGTGATGAAAAAGGAGAAAGTCTGGGCAATGATAGTCCCTTTCACCTAGGAGTATAAAAGAGCAGGGAGAAATGGGGTACAAACTTGAGAAATGAATGTCATATGCAGTGTCTCTGTGAAGGTAAGGGAGTGTCAGGAATGTTGTAAATGTGTATTCACTAAAGGTCTACCATGTACATAGCAATGATAGAAAACTAGATGTGTACTTCCTGGTAGCAATAAATTTGGGATTATTTGGAAGGGAGGAAAGGAAAATACATGTACTTATCACCTACTATAATCTTAGATGCAAAGTACATATAACAGAAGACTCTTGCCAACATCTGCAAGCACAGATATTTTCAATTACAAATAAGTGAAACAATTGTATTCTGTATAGGTTATATTTTAAAGTAAACAGAATCTCAAAGGCTGAATAGCTGAGACTCCTTGTGATTTCAGCCATAATCACATTTTTTTTCTTTTCAAGCTTATATACTTTTTCATTTGATTTTTAAGTACTTTGAGTACAAGTCCTCTTTTTATTGATTTATTGATTCTTATTTACTTTTCAGATAACATTTTATTTGCTGTTACTAAAGTAAGAAATCTTTATTCATTTATTCTTTCATTGACCAGTCATACATTTACTAATTTAGTTAACAAATGTTTATTGTTCAAGTACTGAAAACGGAGTGATAATTAAGACAAACAGTCTCGGCTTACAGGATAGCCTTCAACAAGTAGAGCCTCCTCATGTACCATTTTGTTTTGCAGACATGAGACTATTAGAAGCAATAGACATGCTTTTTTAATAAAAATTTAGAAGTTTATTTTAAAATTTGTATACAAATTCAAAGACTAGCCAAAGCAATTTTGTAAAAGAACAAAAAAGTTAGAGGGCTACTTCCTACACTACTTGATTTCAAGATTTACTATAAAGTTACAGTATAGTGTGGTTATTGGTGTAAGTATAGATGCATAGATCAATAGAACAATAGAGAGCCCAGAAACATACCCACCCATATGCGGTCAATTGATTTTTGGCAAAGATACCAAGGTGATTCAATGGGAAAATGATAGTCATTCAAGCAATAGCACTGAAATAAAATCCATATGGAAAAAAATTCAAATCTTACTTCACTGTCTACATAGAAATTCATTTAAAATGGATTGTAGATATATGTAAAACCTAAAACAACAAAAGATCTAGAAGAAAATATAAAGAAAATCTTTAAGCATTTAAATTTGACAAAAATTTCTTAGGAAATGATATACACTAACCATAAGAGACAATAAAATGGGAAACTGTACTTCATCAAAGTAAAAGACTTCTTTTCAAAAAGTACCATTAAATGACAGTGAAAATATAAAGCTGCAGACTGAAAGGAAATGTCTGGGATACATATATCTGACAAAGGCAGAGTTAGAAATGCAAAAGGTTTCCATATTTGTATTTCAAGTCTGAGATGTGACTCCATAATAAAGGGATTCCAGTCTCATCCTTATTCTTGCTACTCAAAGTGTGATCCAAGGATCAGCAGCATCAACATCACCCCGTAGCTGTTAAAAATGAAGACTCTCAGGACCCATTCTAGACATACTGCTTTGAAATCTTCATTTTAATCAGGTCTCAGGTTATTCACATGCATATTGAAATTTGGAAACCCTGATGCTTTTGACCACATAGGAAACCAGCTTCCTGTTTCTGGTACCTATGAAGGTGTGCAAGTGTGTCCTGGGATTTCTGGACTGTGCCAGGAAGACTGTGCCACGGGCTATACGTGGATTTGGATCCAGACTCTACCACTTGCTAAACATGTGGAAAATGATAGACAGGTCATAGCATCTCCCAGCCTCAGTTTCCCATCTATAAACAGAGGATGACTACATCCTCTCATAGAATTGTCATGAGGATTGAATGAGATAACATTCATAAAATACCCAGGACAGTACCTGACATGGTATCAGTTCTCAATAAACACATATCTTTCAAGTGGTCAGGAAAGAATGACTTTATTTTGCATTAAATAAATCACAAAAGTCAGTGCCTCAAAGCCAGTCCAAACCTCTGACATTTTCCCACATCAAAGAGCAGGATCATTTGCGTCTTTTTCTACACGTGCTTTTTTTTTCTTGTTCCAGCGGTCTCAGTCGGTAAGGGAGGGCAGGCAGCTTTAGCAGAACCCTTGCCTTTGGATTGTGGCCTCCCTCCCATCTGTCCACAGCCTCAACAGCCTACTTAATAGCAAGAACAATAACGGGGTTCATTATGCATGCAGCTCTGCCATCATTGCTGAGGAGAAAATTAGTTTGACGCCCTGAGCGACGGTTGAACTCTAGAAAGCGCCTACATAAAATAAAGGGCAAGGAAAATATATGCATATACATACATATAATAAAGAGCGCAATGAGAAAAGTTATAAAGAAACAGCTCACAAAACTTACTCTTTTCCTGGTCCTTCCTGACACTCCAGGAAGGGTGCTTTGGTTATTAAGAAGGCTGTTTATTCAAAGTTGGCCTTCTCCCTGGCTTTGGGTGGGATGGTAGGAGAAGATCTGGGATGCACAAGCATGTGTGAGTACACACAAACACACACGCACACACATTTCAAACATTTTGGCCATAATTTTAGATTTACAAAAGAGTTGTAAAGATAGTACAGTGTTCCCTTACAACCTTCACCTAGCTTGCTCTAATATTAATATCTTATGTGACCATGGTACAGTTATCCAAGCTAAGAAATTAACATTCATACATACTGTTAACTAAGCTACAAGCTTTCTTTGGATTTCCCCTCCTTTCCTTTTTCTCTTCCTGAAGCCAATCCAAGACACCATGTTGCATTTAGTCCTCATGCTCCCTTAGACATCTTCAATCTGTGAGTTTCTGTCTTTCCTGGTCTTTCATGACCTTAGCACTTTTAAAGAGTGCTGGTCTTGTATTTTGTAGAATGCCCCTCAGTTTGGGTTGGTCTGGTGTTTTCTCATGAATAGATGAGGTATTGATTTGGAGGAAGAAAATCACAGAAGTGATAATACTTCTCATTACATCCCATAAGGGACACATGATACCAATGTGTCTTATTACTGATGATGTTAATATTGGTGACTTAGTTAATGTGACAGCTCCTAGTTTCTCCACTGTAGAGTTGTTAGTTTTCCTTTTTCTGAACTCTATTCCTTAGAAGCAAGTCATTAAGTCCAGCCACACTTGAGGGAAGAGGAATTAGCTCCACCTCTTACAAGGAAGGGTATCCAAGAATTTGTGATCATATATTAAAATGACCACAGTAATTAGCAAATTTGGGGGAAGATACTCTGAGGCAATGAACATATCCTGTTCTCCCTTAAAATTAGGCATGCTGATTTTAGCACTTGCCGGTGGATTGTGCCTGCAGCAGTCATTACTGTGGTGTTCCAATGGTGAGTTTTATTTTTCTCTTTCTTCTGCATTTATTAATTAGAATTCTTTTGTAAGGAAGATTTGTTCCTTCTACTCCATTTTATTATGTATTTAGTCATTTATTTATATCAGTATCAATTCATGGGTATTTTACTTTATTGGGGGGTTATAATCCAATATTATCATTATTTATTTTATTGCTCAAATTGTTCCAGTATGGCTATCAGGAGCTCTTTCGGGTTGGCCCCTGCATCTCCTTGATACAATTCCATCCTTTGGTTCTTTGAGTACTTTCTTACCTTATGGCCCTGCAAGATGCTCCAGGCTCATCTTGTAGTTTCTTTCTCCAGTTGTAGAATCAGCCATTTCTCCAAGGAGCTCTGGTTCCTTTTATTGGAGAGTTATATTTAGAAACCAGGATTTGGTTGCTAGATGAACATTTTTCATTGTGTAGTTATTGAGTATATACTGAGGGCTGGATATTCTGCTACCTACTTACATAGCCATGGCCTTGATAAATTCTCACTCCAGTCTCAGAGGGAGTAATTGAGGGTACTTCTTCTTTCTCCCATAGAATGTTTTTCTTACAATAGGACCCTAGTCTCCATACAGGGTGTCTGCTAGTCCTCTCTGCATAGCATCTTTCACCTTACATACTTGAGCTTCTCTGCCTCCCCACATTTGCAAATGCTCTCCCTTCTGCCTGTAATATCCTTTCTACCTCTCCCTCTTCTTTCTGCCCTCTCCCTTCAAGAGGAACAGACATACATGCATGTGCACATGCACACATCAGACAACACGCTTGCACACATTGGAACATACTGTTTTTCCTCCTACTTCAATTCTTGCCACCAAATAACTTCCTAAAGATTTGGAACATGTATCTGATATTCTCTGTGACTTTGAGAGGGCATTTTAGTGGGTGGAAAAATCACCAAACTACTATAAGAAGGCTAAGGGTTTAGAACGGGGGCTTACTCTGAGTGGAGTGCGTGCTTAAGGAATTTGCTCAATAAAATTTTCAAAATGATAAGGAGCCTAATGGGTATCAGAAACACTGGAATCATTCATGAGTTCATTCATTTACTCATTTATTCATGAATTCATTCATTTACTCATTTATTTATTCATTCATTTACTCATTTATCCCCAAATTACAAAGGGCTTAAAAGGCACCAGACATCACAGAGGGGTTGGGATTACAAAGATGTGTTGAGTAACTTCCATCCTTCAAGGGGTTTATAGTTAAAGGGAAGCGAATATGAAAGTCACTGAGTGACACAAGCGGTCCTCCAGCAGCTTGCAAAGACCTCTGGAAGGAGTGCATGTACTTGGGGGTGGGAGGCATGGTGAAACAAAGCCTTTTAAGGCAAGATGCATGTTTAAAAGACCATCAGTTCACAAAGGATAGGCTTTCTCATCAGAAGCAGTAAAAGAAATAAAGACCTGGAGGTGACAAACATCACAATGTAGTGGGAACTTCTGTGTAGGCAATATTGTTTCTCTCCAATGATGATGATTTTTTCTCCTCTTTTCTAATATTTTATGATTGCTGTTGTTTTAATCTTCTGGTGAGTTATCATGGTGATCGCAATAAATTTTGCCCAAGTTTTGCCTGTTGCATGCTTTAATTGTTATAACACATACACACACACTCATATACATATCTCCCCTTGCTTATTTTTTCTGTTTTTTTCTTTAAAAACCGCACACTTTTCCAGCACGTGTCCTGCTTTTAATACTATTTTAAAAAGTATCTTAGATATTTCAATATAATTGTTTAACTTCTCTCACCTTAATTGTCGTGTTAGAAGAAATAGTATCTATTGGTGCACTGCTGAGACAAGATATGTAGCTCACTTTCATTATTCTTTGTACACGCACTCAAACACACTGCTAGGTTTTGAAAATTTAAGGTTTACAACCAGATTTGTGTTATTACAAAATTAATTTTACATTATGTATTTTCCCTCCAAAATGTTGGAATTTGTATTTGTTATTTTAACCAGACAAAAAGCAGGTAGGACCGGATTTTTAAAAACTGTTTTTGGTACTTGATTGCAGGTTTTTTGTTTTGTTCTGTTTTTAGTTCACCTTTGTGTGATGTGAAATTTTGTCTCTTGTGTCAACCAAGAGAAGCACATTTTCAGGATTTATTTATTTTCCCCTCCCCCAGCACCTCTGCTCCCTGCCCAAGAGGGAACCATAAATAAGTTTCTATATTTTTTTATTTCACAAATGTATATTTTTTCCTTGAGTGTAACAACTTGGCTGCATACTTATAAAACGAAATAACACGGACACACACACACAAGTACACAGCCTATTCCATCAAAATTCTGTAGGGATGGCTACTTTTTCTTCTAGCATTTCATGCGTTATATGTAAAGTCTCAGATTTGGTAGATTTTTGTTCTTTCCTAGGTATTAATGTATTTGTATTTATATTGTTTAAAATTTGCTTCTAAGTATTAATTATTTTTACCCAAATGATTTTAGCATTTGAAAACTCTTACGGTTAAAGAAAGGGGGGCTAGAAATGTACCTATGCCTTTCATTCTAGTTTTTTACCTGGTTCTCAGTAAACCTCTTCAAATTTCAAATGCAGCTTCTCCCTCATGTTATAGATTTTTTTTTATTACAAATATGATTATTGTCTCTTTTTTCATTTCCCTGATCTTTCCAGACTCCTTCCTAAAGAGGAACTATTATTTCTATTTTGGTTCTCCGTTCTTTGTTCGTTCTCTAATTTTCTCTCTTGGCATTTTTGTCTCATTGTTCCTTTATTTTTTTCATTTTAAATGTTTTCTCAAAATATCCTTCACACCACTGGTTCAACATCTGTACAGCAACAATTACATTCTTTTCTGTGGCCAATGTAGATTTTACTAATATTTAATTTTTTTCTATTAATACTTTCTTAGTTTATTAGTTTATCTTTAAAAATGTCTTCATACATCAATTTCTGTAAGCCTGATATCTCCTTAATTACTTCTTTTCCCAACATTTTAGGGTCATAACTTTCTGAATATTTGAGTATGATAGTTTCTTGAAAAGTTTTTCTATATACTGCAATAGATCATTTTTAGTAGGTTACTTTTATTTAAGATTTCTGAAACTTTTCCTTCCTATCTGTAGAGTCTTATTTAGTTGTCTCTATGTGTACTTCTGTAACTGTATCTAGCTGTCTATCTATGTATCTGTCTTTCTGGGGGGCAGGGAACTTATTTAAGTTACTTGTAAACTTTTTGAAAAATTTTGTGCTTTTGCATCTTTGAAAATTTTATTATGGGTGAAAACTGCTAATATAGTTTAAATATGAACAGATTTTAATTATTAGAGGTATTAAAATTGTTTTCCATTTATTAGTTATTGGAATTTCTTCTTTCATTAATTGCCTGTTGGTGTATTTTTCTGTTTTTCTATTGAAGCATTCATAATTTTGTAGTTAACTGGAAAAACTCTTTGCTCACCAAGAATGTTAATACTTTACTTGAAAAGTGCCTAGCAAATACTCTTTGTCCATTTAAAACAATTTCCATTGCTTTTTGTTATTTATAATCTAATGACATTTTAGTGCTTTCATGTACTCAAATTCATTCATCTCTTTTTCCTTAGAAAATCTTTCCACAGCCCAAGACAAGTTCCATTTATGGGAACAATAATAAAGGACTGGACTGAGACAATAGCAATGGGGAAAGACTGAAGGCCAGCATGGTAGCGAATGTTGGTTAAGGGAGTAGAATCAACAGCACATGGTGCCGAATTAGAAATACAGAGTAAATCATGGTGAGATGTGAGCTGATGTCCAGGTTTCTACCTTGAATATGTAAATAGATGATGGTATTTCACCAAACAAGAAAAAAGACTGAACAGTTTGGGAAACTAAGAAAATGTATTGCTAGTGGGAAATATTGAATTTGAGTTAGAAAGCAACATTCTAAGGTGTAGGAGGCACAGGCATATTTACAGGCAGAAAAGGAAAGGAAAAAAAATCAGAACAGAGGGTAAGAGGAAGAGCTTAAGAATAAGAATGTGCAAATGTTAGTTGAGGTTTGAGCAGGGAGATGTCATAATGATTTTCAGATCCTGGAATCCTGGTTAAGGATGTGGCTCAGAGATCAACTGGAGAGAGAAGAAAATTAATGAGCATTTTTAAAGAGCCAGGCTCTATGTTTAGAAATGTAATGTTCATGCCAATCTTTTTGCCAAAAATGCCGTTGTCATCCTCAGTTTTTCAATTTAAGTTCAGAGAGGCCAAATCAGCTACCCAAAACCACAAAGACTCTGATGTGACATCTATTTAAACTTACATCTCTTTGTCTCTGGTACTATTGCTCTTGTCTTTAGATTACCTCTCAGTAGGATGTCTGCTTCCTAAGAGATCCACCATTGTACATCAGGTAAATTTGAACCCAGCTTGCATCAATATCTGTTACCCATTCTCTGCAGGGGCAGTTGACATCAGAACATTGAGAGACCTGTTATCTTTAGGTTAAAGTGGATATGTTACCATTACCTTGTGCAGAAGAATCTGATCATTGCCCTGCAGACAGTTTTATTATCTCTCATTGCATATGTGATCATTACCCAGAGGGCAGAGATACAATCACCGCCCTACAGGAATACATATCATTATGGCTTGGCAAGTGGAAAAGCGATAATTAAATAACACAAATAGATGGGATCATTGCACTACAGATAGAAGTGTTATTGCATTTCTCTGAGAAATGCGGTCTTTAGTGTGCAAAAGACAATGTGTTAATTATATTTATGGTAGAGATATGCTGGTTATATTGCCCATAACGATGATATCAGTCGCATTTCAGGTGGAAATTGGTATCATTGCATTGCTGATAAACCTGTTATAATTACATTGCAGGAAGAGATACAATAGTTCCCTTGCATATGGTGCATATGGAGATGGGATCATTATAGGACAGGTGGAGATGTAATCATTATGCTCCATAAGCCCATTTTATGGCTGGACACAGCATATGAAGTGGGATCGTTTCTTTGCTTGAAGATCTATTACCACTTAGGTTGCAAACTATGTGCTTATTGTCCTTTGCCTTAAACAAAAATTTGGGGTCCCACAACTGTTTTAAGTGTGTTGCACATGAAAATGTGAACATTACCTTGGGAATGTGTGGAAGTGATCCTGGCAATTTTCAGGCATATGCCTTAGTCAGTCCTAAAGTTTCCATTTTTATACTCATTTTGCTTTGAGATGCCTCATGAGGAAATCTGGGATGGATGCCTTAAGCATGATAAGCCACATAGATAGGGAAGCCTTGAAGGATAAAAGATCAGCAGGGAAGAAAGAAACCCAAACAGGCTCCAAAAAGTCCAGCCATTCTAGCAGAGGTGTCAGACTTGTGAGGGAGGCCACCTTAGATCACCCAGGTCTGCTAGAGCTTCCAACTAACTGCAAACATGTGGGTGAGTCCAGCCAATGGACTCATAGAGTAGAAACAAGACACCCAACTGAGCACTAAGTTTTGGGGCGATTTGTTACACTGAGCAAATAACTGTGTACATTTTAATGATATATAATCATTCTCCAGTGTTATGATAGCCTTTTTAACAGAATTGAAGTGATAACTTCTCCATTTACAATGCAAAGCAATCCAATGGTAATAGCTACAACTGCCCTAAAAGGATCTAAAGCTTCATGAAGTTGATTGAATATATAGTTATCCAAAGTGTCTGATCACATGTCTACTTGATGCATAATGATTGCATCTCCATGAGCAACATGATAGTAAAGGTTCTTTTTCTTTTACTCCTGCTTTTTTTTTTAATTGAATGATTACATTTACATTGTAAAAAAGTTGAAGTTGCTTGTCCTGCAGTTAGTGAAACCTAGGTTCAGATTTCAGCTCTATTTCAGCTCTATTTCTTTAAGTGACCTTTGGTAGGTCCCTTAAATTCTCTAAACCTCCTGTGTAAATTGAGGAAAATAATTCCAAACTCACAGTGTCGTTGAGAGAATTAAATATGATAACTTATGTAAAGCTTCACCATAGTTGATGAAACATACAGTAGCATTTAAACTGTAACTCTTACCCATATGTCTGATGTAGTAGACAATGATACTCTTCAAGGATTGATCTGATAGATTTTTGTCAAACAGAAAAGACAAGGATATGTTTCAGGAGAAAATTCTGGTGCTCCTTTGGTATAACTCAATATCATATTGGCAATCTTATGTTTCGTTTTATTTTGTTTTCTGTCATGTCAAGGTCCATTCAATTAGTGATCCATTTCTTCATTTATCAAACATTGCATTAACAAAATAATAACTTTTTCTATTTTATGTCACACTGTGATTACAAAGATGAATAAATTATACTGGGATGAAAGTAATCAGTTGCTACCCAGAATGAAAAAGAAAACCACAGGGATACAAAAGGTATTTGTCAAGAAGGAAGGAAGAGGGTAGTAGCTTGGGGTCTCTTCTAGGTTTGAAGAATGTCTTGAAGAATGTCTAAAAGTTTAAAATATATATATATTTCAGGTGTGATGAGGATGTGAAGCAATTCTAACTCATACTTTGCTAATGGAGTATGCATTGGTTTGACCACTTTGAAAAGCTGTTGGGTAATAGCTATTAAAGTTAAACCTACTTCTACGTTATGCCCCAGAAATTCCAAACCTTGGAATACATCCAAGAGAAATTAGGGTATATGTCCTCCAGAAGATATGTACAAAAATGTTCATAGCAGTCATAGTCAAATAGCTAAAAACTGGAAATGACTCAAATGTCCTTCAACAGGGGAATGAATAAATAAATTATGATATACCTATAAAATGGACTGGTATTTAGCAGTAAGAATGAACAAACTACTTATATATGCCATAGCATAGATGAATCTCAGATATTATATTGAGTGAAGTAAGTCAAAAAATTTTTTTAAAAATAACATATTATTTCATTTACATGAAGTTCAAGAATAAACAAAAGTTATTTATGATGATAGAAATAGCAGTCTTCTCTGGTAGGGGAAGGGTATTGACAAGGAACGTATATGAGGAATCCCTGTAGGTTGATGAGAATATTCTATATCTGATCAGGGTTACTAGGTTATATGGACACATAAAAATATATCAATTCATACACTTAAGATTTGTGTCCTCTACTATATGTGTGTTACAGATCCATTAAAAATAATTTGATAGAAAGTAATGTCTTTGGGGTTTGGTCTAGGGAGAACTGGTGAAACCAGCATTGGGGGTCTCAGGGATGTGGGTGAGTATGGCACCCACTGAAGAAGAGATACCCCAGCACCAGCAGTTTAGAGGTACTTATATTTGGTTCTTCTATCCAGCTGAATGGATAAAGCTCTTCCTGTCCTTTCCTGCCACAGAACTATCACCAATGGGGTAATCTTCAGCTGAAGCTAACTTTCCTAATGCTCTCACAAAGAGTATCTCACATTGAACTCCCAGTTCTGGCGTGTCTGCTTTGCTTCTTTTTCAGGCCTGGAGGGCTTTCAGAACTGAACATCCGCTCAAACCAAATGACAAGAAGCATAACCTGCTATTAGATACTTGTCATTCACTGGGCAAGGGCTTCACTGATGCTGCTGCTGCACTTCCCCACTCGTGTCCTCTGACATTCCCTGGGGCCAGGCCAAGCTCTGGTGGCTCCTCCAGGCTGGCCTTAAAGAGAACTCAGGGTGTCTGGACTGGACCCTGGAGACAGTATCCTGGGCCAGAGACCTCTGATCTCCAGGCCAGCAGAGTCACCACGCAGACAGATTTATTAGCCATTGGCGAAAGAGTTGGCGTTCTTGTGGCCATCTCTCTACCCCTTCCTTTCCACATGACCATATCCTTAGCCATATCCTCATGTCCTTAGATGGCCGTTGCCCTTTGGTAAATTGATAATTTTAAAAAATAAGCACATTAATCATGGCCTTGTGGTTGTCCTTCCTGAACCCCTCAGGGCGGCAAGCTACTAAGTACTAGTCTGAACTTAGTAGCATTGACAGAGAGAGAATCCTCTATTAACCAGATGCAGTTCCCCACCTCCAGGGGACCTACTTCTAGGATTAATATGCTGAGAAGGCCACAATTTCGTTTTCAGTGAGGGTGGGGTGTTTACAAGGAATAATGGAGCTACTTAAAGTCAGATTAATCTGTTTTAAGTCTTTTATCTTCCATTTACTGGCTTTCTAAATTGGGGCAAGTAAATTCACCTCTCTGAGTCTCATTCTCTTCATTTTTGAGATTAAGTAAGACAATATATGTACAATTCTTTTCAGGCAACTACTAAGTTCAAATAAATAGAAGAAATTGTAATTATTATTGATGTTTAAAATGGGGCCATCTTTCTTGCTTGGAGTTTTCACACATTTATCTACTTCTTTTATCTAATTATTAAATACAAATAACATCTTTCCCTACATCACTCAGTTTAGATTCTCACTCTTATTCACAGCCTACAGAGTCAGTCACCAAGGCCTGTTAGACTTCCTGATCAGTTTCTCTTCCTCTCCATTCCCACAGACATTAACCATACCAGGCCCTATCATTTCATACTGGGATTACTATCCTCCACTTAGTGCCTCCTTCTCCTCTATTGATATTAAACATAACTTTTAGTCTCATATCCTCCAATCTCAGCTTTCAGGATATCACATTCTTATTCTATTGACCTAACTTTTCAATGGATTTCTGCTTCTTTCCACATCTATCTAACAATTCTGAGGACCTTTCCAGTACTTCTTTTTGAAATTGCCTTTATCCCTTCTCCTATCCATGTCCATCAGCAACCTTCCATTGACAAAATTACCACAAGCATTTTCTTGTGAATATATGGCCACAGTTTATGGGTCCATGGAAAGACAGACACCTGACACAAGATGAGTCAGTTAGAATCTTTCCCAGAGAATCTGTAATCATCATTAAGAAGGTATCAAAATGAAAAATTTTATTCCTCAGAAAACACTACTAAGATAATGAAAATACAAGTCAAAGAACAAAATATTTGCATATCATATATCTGCTCAAGGACTTGTATCTAGAAAACATAAAGAATTTTACAACTCAGTAAGAAAATGGACAACCCAAATTTTAAAATGAACAAAACATTTGAATAGGCATTTCACCAAAGAAGATATAAATGATTAACCAGCATGTGCAAAGATGTTGAACATTATTAGGCTTTAAGGAAATAACACTTCACACACTAGAATGACTATAATCCAAAAGACTGACAATAACAAATGGTGAAGATGTGGAGAAACTGGAACTCTCAAATATTTTTGGTGGAAATGTAAAATAATGTAGCCATTTTGGAAAACAGTTTGGAAGTTTCTTAAACAACTAAAATCATACTTACCATAATCCAGTAATTCCACTTCTAGGCATATATCTGAAAAAAAATAAAAACATGTTCACACAAAGACTTGTAAGTGAATATTCATAACAACATTATTCAAAAGTGAAAACAACCCAAATGTTCACCAACTGGTGAATGGGAAACAAAATATGATATAGATATACTCAGCAATATAAAAGAACAAACTAATCATTGATACATATTGCAACATGGATAAACCTCAAATCACTACGCTAAGTGAAAGAAGTCAGACATAAAAACTGCAAATTGTATGATTTCCGTTATAAGAAATTTCTAGAAAACACAAATCTATAAAAGAGGAAATAGATCAGTGGTTGCCTGGGGCTGAGGTTTAGAGTGAGGACTGACAGCAAACGGATACAAAAGGAGATTTTTTGAATGATGGAAACTTTCTAAAAGTTGGATTGGGTGATGGTTGTGGAGCTGTATAAATTTACTAATAATCATTGAACTATGTACTTGAAATGGGTGACTTTTATGATATATAAATTATACCTCAATACAGTTTTTGTTTTATTTTTTTAAAGTAGTAACTAAGTGGGATCTAGAACCCCATCAGAGATGGAGATGTTTTCTTCCAGTAACAATTCAGAATAAAGTTCTTCATTCCCACTAAGCAATATATATTTGATTCTTATTCAACATGTGGTCAGCTGATCATCTTGTTATTTTCTTTCCTTCTTCACACTCTAGTTGAACTTTTGACTTAATATCTTTATTGCACACATTTAATTAAGTGCTTGCCATTCTCTTGAGACCATGTGTTCAGAAACTGGCCTTGCTCAGTTTGAATTTTATTCTTAACTCTTAGATTTTATTAAGACCACCACATATTAAATGTCTTATTTTTGGTCTGTGAGTATGAGAAACACATTCTTGGCTACCTTTTACAAATTCATGACTACAGAGATAGACTAGAAGAGGCCAATGACTGATTCTAGGAGACACCAATTGCTCTATTCCCCTACCTGATAATGAGTGCCTACCCAGGGGGAATCAGCCAGTGTTAAATCTCATAATGACAAACAGAAATGTGCAGTATCGTTATCACTAAGCCAACACCATTAAAGGCCACTGTTTATTGACACTTCAGGTGACTGGTTGATGCCTCTCCAGGCCGAGCTAATGAGGAGAACCTCTCCATTACCTCTTATCGAGATTTAGCAGCATCACGGCTACCCAATGAAGGTGGAAATTACTGGGCAAGCATTGACAGTAGCCAGATGCTGGCCTTCAGTCATAATGCATGCACTCATGAACAGATTTGTAGACTCAGAAATCCAGCTGATTGAGGTTTTTGTTTTTGCCTGTTTGCAAAAGCCTGTGCCCTCAAACATTTTGCTGTTCTCCCCAGTCTAGGGCAAAAGTGGTTGTTTCTGTGGATATCTCTCCTGCCACTTGTCTCAGACACAAACAAGACTAGAGCACAAATGTGAAAGTCTTTTTGGTTCTTGTATTTCTTAGAATCCCATAGCAGTTGTTATTTACTGATGGGATCTGTTTACTCAACACCAGTCATCCACAGACCATCTCCAAAAATCTGTCATTTCCACATTCTATCAGCACCTTTAATTAATTACTTTTTTTCTTGAAACCAACTCAAATTTAATTTCTTTATTTGTTCATAAGGAAATGTAATCTTATTACCCTAATGAAAGATAAGATTTAAAAAACCCACATTAAGATAAACATGTAATTATTAATTGCTATTTGCCAACCCAATATGCTTTCTAACCTTCTATTTTAATAGAACGCTTCTATATTAATAAAAATATCCTGGGTTTTTTTTTCAGAGTAGCAATGTACTCAGACAGAAAACTACATTTTCCAACCTCCTTTGCAATTAAGTTGGTCCTGAATTTGGTTTTGGCTAACAAGATTAAGTAGAAGTTGATCCAAGGGAATTCTGGGAAAACTCTTTAAAGGGGTTGAGGTAGCTAACATATGCCTTTGCTTGTCCTCTTTTTCCTGCCTTGAACATGGGCACAATGTTAGAGATGAAGTGGCCATCTTGGGTCAATGAGGCACCAACTATGAGGTTGAAAGCTGCACACTTAAATGACAGTGAAGCAGAAATCTAGACAGAGAAAGATGTCTGGTTATTGTGCAAGAAAGAATGAATTCCCAACTTATTTAAGCAACTGTTAAATCAGGTTTGCTCTTATCAGAAGCCAATGCCATCTTGACTGAGATGTGTATAACTGTTCTACTTAAAATCTCTTCATGGGCCACCATTGGTATGGGCATTACACTTTGATAAACACTCTGCTTATTGAATGCAGTGTGTGTAAAATGTCTTTCCTGGGGACAAAGGTCATTTTTATTTTTCACTAACTCCTATCAACCAGAGCTAAGTTTTGAGGGCCCAAAGTGGCATTTCTCCAATCTGAATGTATATTATGCAATGGGCAGCCCTTTCATTCTTTCTGTCATTGAAGGAGATTTAAATGGTTATGAGATGAATTCAAATTTGTTCAACTATACATACAACATTAAAAGCCCAGCCCATAGCCAGCCTTGTATCCTAACACTGTTTTTCCACATGGGAATGTAGGCATGCAAGTGTCCTTATCCTTTGTTCTGGGTTAGAGCTATAACTACTGCGTCTCTCTGAGCTTTAAGGAAAATGATGTCTGGTTACTTAACCCCTTGCTTACTATTTGAATAGGAAGTTCAGAGCCAATAAGCAAAAAAAGCAGTGGTTTTTATGGTCAAATGTTCTGAGCACTATGACTTTATCTTATTTCACTATCCCAAAGAACAAACATCTAAGAATGTCAAGTTCTTGCTCAATGATAGGGTAATGAAGAAATTATTTGAAAAGATGCTGTAAATAACATCAGTTGCCATTTATTGAACTTGTTCTATATACTAAGTGTATACTCATATTTAATTTTCAAGCGACCCTATGAGGTAGCTATTATGATGATTATGATGACGATGATGACGATGATGTCTCTGTTTTACATTTGAGGAAATTGAGTCTTAGAGAAATTAAATCCCTTGCCCAAGATCACCCAGTGAGTAATAGGAACGAGAAATAAAATTCTTCCCTGTGTGAACCTAAAGTCAGAGCTTTTAACTATCGCTTGATGGATTTGGGTGTAAAACTATCCTGACATCTTTGTATGTTGGCTAATTTCTATTAATTATTTATACTTAAATTATTATACAATATTGATGTTTATTCATATTTTATATTAATTCAATTAAACCCTTAATAACATGAACCAATTAACTTACTAACCCTTGGCAAGTTATTTATTTATATTTAATTAACATATATGGCCTTAACTATGTGCCAGGCTCTGTCCTAAGGACTCTACAAATATTACCCATTTAATTCAGATTTCAAGTCAATTAAGTACTCCATTTAAACAAGAGGAAACTGAGGCATAGACAGTTAAGTAACTTACCAAAAGCCATACAGCTAGTAACAGACTCAATGCCAATACTCTCATGTGCAAAATGAGAAGATCACAATGGGTAATTAATCTACAAGCTTTTGTCACCTCTGGCATTCTATGAGCTGTGAATAATATTGAATTTCTGGTTTTATTAATGACTGATTAACTGGTTGGTGATAGGTTGTTACAGAGGATAACTGACTTTGATAGCCCTTTCTACCATGACTATTTTTCTCAGTTCAAAAAGGCAGCCTTTTCCCTCTATGTATTTCTAAAAGTTTAGTTTGTAGTTCATGTGAATATAGCTGGTAAGTAAGTTAGAATCACTTCCCAAAGACAGACCTGTGACAAAATGGGAAGTAACAAAAGTGTAGTCATTTAAAAACTGACCAAGAGGCTTTCTGCCTCTAACCATCCTGGATATCTAAAGATGTGGAATATTTAACTGAACTTTTAAAACTCAAATGTTTTGCTGATGTTTGGGCATGAAATGTGTTTCCTATCATCTGTCAGCTGCATTTTATTTTATGAAAGAAGCAGAGTGATCATTAGCGTTAATCCATTGTAAGTGGAAACAGAAGATGAAATAAAAAGAGACGCACGGAAGGTATTTGCCATGTATGTCTAAATGAAAGTAAGTTTAACCCTCGAAAAAGCAAAAAAAAAAAAAGGATTTAATGTGCTGATGTTTCAAAACTACTTTTTAATATAATGAAATATGATTTGTCCAGATGTAATTTTGAAATTCAGATAATAAAAGCTCTGAGGGCAAGGCTATCTCCTCTAGCAACTGGTAAAATAAAAAGTGAATCATATTACAAATAAATATAATTTTAATCATTTTCAATAAATATTTACCAAGGGCTCATTCAGGGCCAAAAAATATTTAAAAAAATTTTTTTAAATGGTGAACAGATACAAAGAGTAGCAAGCGTGATGCCAAGCAGCACATATCACTTCCTGAGGGAGAATATGAAGGCATCATGGAGGAAGCAATAGACGAAGCAGACCATTCAAAATAGGTAGGATTTAGATAGGTATAAATAGATGTTAAAAGGAAGATGTCAGTGACAAGAAATAGCAGGGCCATATGTTCATAGGAAGGAAAGAGTAGGTAATGCTCAAGGAAGAGAAAAAAAAATTCTCTGGCACCTAGGATACTGTAGAGGAGTGTGGGAGATGAAAGGTATGTTGGAGCTGTGGGAAGAGAAGTATGGGATTTAGTGATTCAGGGACTGTCAAAATTTGTGGGTGTGTGTATGTTGCAGTAGAATGAAGAGACCTTAAATGTGGACCACAAGGCAGAGTGATATGGTAGTGATCTAAATTGAACACATAAGGAGTTAATGCACAGGGCATAGTAGGAGTCAAGGGAAACCAGTTTGAACAGAGAAGAAAACATCAATGCTACCAGCCACTACAAAAAGAATGAGGAAGCTGAAGGTCAAAGCACAGTAACTGGATTTGACAAGAAGGAAGTTATTTGGTCAACCAAAAGCCAGTTCTGGTTCTATATTGTCATAGTTTGGGTTCCTCCAAAAGCCAACCTCAACAGCAGGACATGAGGAGTCATGGTTTGTTTGGGAGGTGATCCCAGGAAGCACAGGGAGGGAGTGGGGACAGTGAAGCAGGGATGGGAGAAGAGTCAGTGAAAGGTATATCAGTGAGCAAGTGATCCCTCTGGAGGGATTTGTAGAATGGATCTACAGTTGCCCCCAGGGATGGAGCAGAAAGCTGAGGTCATCCTCAGTGATGGCAGCCCTGAGTTGGTGGGGCATTGTCTCTAGGGGCCTTAAATTCCCTCTACTATGGACTGCCCTGACTGGGTAGAGCAAACTCCTCTGACCTTTCTCAGGTAGAGAAGCAGAGAAATGTAAGCACTTGAATTATACGAGGAATCACCCACTGAAGCCTCAGACAAACTTGGAAGTAGACAAAGAGATTTGTAGTAGGAGTATAAATAGCAACTGCTCCAAGTACCTACAAGGGCTAAGTACTTATAAATGACTTCCAACTTCAAGGTCACCTGATAGTCTATGATGGCTGCTGGAATTCAGCTATCATATCTATTGTGTGGGGGAAAAAAATGACTCAAAAAGGAACCCATTTAAAAGAGTCCACTGCATTTAATCAGCCTTCCTATAAGTATCACATGAAGTCTCAATCGCCAGAACTTAATCATATGACCAAATCTTGGTACAAGGAAGGCTGGGAAATGTACTATTTTAGCTGGACACATTATTGCTCCACATAAAAATATGATTTTTTTTGAAGGTAGAAAGGGTAAATAGATGTTGGGATGCAACCAGCAGTCCCTGAAAGTATATATACTTAGGTCAGGGTTTTAATTTCCTTTTTATTTATCAGTCTTGTGTCCCACCCACTAGATTTCTAGTTCCTTGAAGATGGGAACTGGGTTAAGTTTGCTGTGTTATTATTCACTGTGACTCACACATTGAGGTTTATTTTTCCCCCAGCACAGTCTAGCCTACTTTATTCCTTTTGGCTTTTCAAGTAAGGAAATCAGTATCATTACTCCAATTAAAGAGAAGAGTGAAGATGCCCAATAGCCAGTCATAATGAAAAGTCAGGAATTCCCAAACCTCAATTTTGGGCTTCCTCAAAAAAGCAGGTGGGCCCTAGAGATGGAAATTATGGGTTATTTGACATATTTAATTCTTCAAAATAGGAGACAAATATACTGCACAGAACCCTTTTAGAATAGATTTTTTTTCTTCATTTCCCACTATATACTCTTCCACACATAAATCTATGCCACTGTCCTCTGGCCTTAGTCAGGTCTGAATGTATTTTTAAAAATACTTTCCATGATACTAGCAATGGACTTGGACTCAGTAGCCTGGGATTTGAGAGTCCATTTTCTTGATTACTGGCAAGCAAGCATTGACAAGCCATTTACCATCCACAAGCTTTAGTGCCTAATCATACTGCAGAGTTTATTTAAAGGAAAAGGATATTTGAAAAGCTCCTGCATGGCTCTTAGCATAAGAGACAATCAGAATATGAGCTTTAGTCTGAATCTCTTATGTCCAAGACTACAGAGAATTCTGACTTGCTCTTTGTCTCTTTTGACAGTGGAAAGAATCATTGCTGCTGAGGAACCCCCTGAAATTCCTATGGGTCCATCTCCCAGAGTCTTGGGCATCTGGCCTTGACTTGCCCCAGGGTGCAAAAGAGGCCTCCAAATAACAGATCCCAGAGGGAGCATTTCTGAATGGTTCTTCCAAGCACAATGAATCAATTCCTTCTCCTTGCATATTCTGAGAATTAGCAGAGAGCACATACATATTTCAGAGTTACTTCTTAATACAATTATAGTTCATTTAGCCAGCAATTACAGTAATAGAAAGATTGGCAACCACTGCAAATCTGGTTTAAAGGAACTGATGGCCTGAACTGTTAAAATTTCAGTTTTCCCAGCTTTAGTAGTAGATATGAGGGACTTGAGATGCTACATAGAGAGTGGGGGTTAGGGATACCAGGTATCCCAGTGGGGTAAGTTAACTAATCAATGGTGGCCATTTCAGGCACTGACAAGTAAGTACTTCTGAAAGCCTTCGCCTCCTGTGGCTATCATCTGTAGGAGCCAAGAGGTCTGGGCACTTTGTTTTTAAGAAACTACTGTGAAAAAACAAATGTGTACAGAGTACTAGGTAAAAGATGGTTGTATTGGGAGGGTGCTCTAGTATATAGGTAAGCCCATATTATTTTCACTCCTCAGATAAATTTTCACTAAACTTCCTGTAAGCCCTTGAAGCCAATTACTTCCAACTATGTCTCATTCTCTTAAAATTCATGCCTGATTCATCCTCTCTTAAATACTTACACCCAGATATCTAAATTCAAATAGTATCTGGCTAGAAGACCTCAGTACATGTTTGTTTCTTACTAATATATTCACAAAGAAAATGATTTTAAAAAGCAACAAAGACTAAAAGTCTAAAGACAAAACAGTAGAAATGAGAAGACAAAATAGTGTCAGAAAAATGGAAGACTGAGCAGTATTTATAAGGTAGATATGTTGAGGAAAAAGAAAAATAAAGGAAGGAAGGGAGGGAGGGAGGGAGGAAAGGAGAAATGAGGGAGGAGGAAAGGGAGGGAAGGAAGGAAATATTTCCCTGAATTAAAGAAAAATCAGTGCTTGCAGGTGAAACTTGAGTCATAACTGACAACTTGTTGAAATATAAGGAAAGGAAGAATAATTTTTCCAGTCGTTGAGGCAGGAAAATATATTCATACTTCACTGAATACTTCACTGTTCATCATACTTCTTTGTTGCAGCATTGGTCTTTCTTTCACCCCCTTAAATAGTTCCTCCATGATACGATCAGAGTGAGCTTTCTACATGTGAATTTGATCATGCAGTTCACTTGCTTAGAATTCTGCACTGTTTCTGCCTATTCACTTGTGAAAATCAAATTGCTGAGCAAGACATGGCCTATACCTCTCTCTCTTGCTTTGTCTCCAGCAACCCCTAACCTCTCACTATCACAAGCACGCTGCAAGAACTGTGCTATTCATCTACCACAGATGTCCTTCCTACCTTTCTATACCCACCTCTCACTTTTCATTCCTAACTTCTTTCATTTTCCATCTCTTCCAGATAGTCTTCCCTGCATCCCCTTATTAAATAAGGATAAATCTCTCTAGCTTGTGCTGGTATACAACCAGAACGTACTTCTATTGTGGTTCTTCTTGTATTATGTTGGATTTTCCCATGTTTGTTCCATGCAGTTTCTCCCACCAGATTATGGCTGCCCTCAGATTTGAGTGTATGTTCTAGCATTTAACATGGCATCTAGTCGAGATACCATGCTATCTAGGTGTGGGATGTGCTTGTTGACCTGAATCATGGAAAGTAACTGGGCCATATATGAAGCACAGAAGGAGAACTCAGGCAGAGAAGCAGGTAAGATGAGGACTTCAATCTTACACCTGGTATTGTGAGGGCCACCTTTCTTTCCTGGGTCCCCAGAAATTTAGGAACTCTTTGGTCAGTAGTTTCAATTTAGTCCCTTAATCTCTAATTTTGGAGACCATTTAGAAAGAATGAAATCAGAAACAAGGCCTTTTGTTTGCATCTTGCTTATATGATTTTATCATCATTACAGAGCAAAGAGACCCATAGTGGATTGTAGCAAGTGGAAAGGCCTTGAGGCTGGAGTGTGCCTGGAGAATTCCCAAGAAGTCTAGTATGTAGGGAACAGAGGAAATTCTGTGGGAAAAAAGTAGAAGATACAGTCAGAATGGTATGGAGGGTGATCAAATTATGGGACCTGTAGGCCATTAAGAGCTTTGACATGTATTTTGGATGAGATACAAAGCCATTGAAAATGTTTTGAGCAATGGAGTGACATTTTATCAGGATCCCTCTGCTTCTCTTGGGTAAGTAGGAGCAAGATTGGAGTTAGACCAGTTAGAAAGTTTCTGTGGTTATCCACGTAGGGGAGGATGGTGGAACAAGATGGTGGCGGATTGCATGTGAGTTGGTACTTAAAGGAAGATCAAGTAGGAGACAAGGAGGGGCAGAGGAAAGAAGAGCGGAGATGATGAAAGTGATGGCAATTGTGTCATTCTAAGGCTTCTACTAAAAAATAAAAGGGACAGAGGCCAGTTTCACTTCACAAGCCGTGGAACTGGCAAAAACCAAAGACCCAGTGAGATCACTGCAACAGAAGAGACCATCCTCTTATGTATCAAAATCTCCAATCCCTGATGCTATGCCAGAGAACCTGCACTGATGGTGCAACCTAAGGTATCCAATGGATCAGGAAATAAGGGATCACCCTGAGGAGACATTTGAGAAGGAGTATGGCTGACACACTGCAGTGTTACAAGAATGTCTAGTGCCTTCAGTCTTAAACACCAAAACACAAAATTACTATTTCCAATACTCAGAATATATTAGTAAAGGGATCCTGATAAACTGGTCCAGGTTCACCATTGATACAGGAAGATGAACCTGGCAGCTGCAGCTAATCAAAGCTTAGGAGAAGGACAGGTAAGTCATGGTCAGAACCCCTCTTTCAGCTCTGGCTTTCTGGTCCCTGCTCCCCTTCCTTAGTCCTGATATCAAGTACCAACACCATGTTCAAATAGCTGAATTCAAGCTCCAGGCCATCTTAGTATCCCCTATCCCAAGGCAATGTGATCTACCTTCATCTCAATCCTCCAGTCTACAGCTTCAGGGCAATTGCACAGAGAGTTACTTACCAGTTTCCTCTCCTTCAGACACATGCCCAGTGAAGTAAATCCGGAGAACTAAATCCACTCTTTATATCACCTTCCATCTTCGACCCAGGCATCTTATTGTCTCAAGTGCTAATCTCCTGCTCTTATTCTGAGCTCTTTACAATTTCACTCCCTGGGAAATCCTGGCCAGGTCAGCTCAAACATGAGGGAGAAATTTAGATCAGTATAAATGTAACCATCATTTCGGAAGTAATTTAATATTCTCAGTTGTCTGATTTGGTGTTGTACAAACCTTATTAAGACAGAGCTCCTTTGGATCTCTTGGCCAGGAAACTCAGAAAATTATATATGATATAATAATAATATTATGTAATATAATACAATATATATATGATGTTATATATTATATGTTAATATAATATGTTAATATAGATCACACAATGTATGTGTATGTATGTGAATATATATAGTTTATCTAGTTGTATGATTACTCTGCCATAATTTAATTGTGTTTGAAATCATGAAACATGAAGCAAACATGAAGCCAGGTTTGTTATAGCAGAATATAACTAAAAGATAATGAGTTTCTAGATATTTTGTTTTTATTATAATCCTGTGTTACTGCTAATATTTATTTTCATTTACTTCATGCAAGCCCTGTACTAACTTTATCATCTCTAGAAAATGTTATTTTATTCTCACCACAACCTCTGGGCTTGATGATAATATGATATATATTTTACAGATGAAAGGACTAAAGATTATTCAAAATTCTGAGTGTTGAGGTTGGAAATAAACCTAGATGTATTTAGGGCCAGATCCTGAACTCTGAAAATGTTCACTACATACTATTATCTTACAGTAAGTGTATTAAAACATTCTTTTGGTCCTGGGCATAAATACAGCCCAATAATGTTTGCATTTATTTCCAAGCTGAATGTATTTAAATATGAAAACCTTCACAAGGAAGAATCCAGAGTTGGTCTAAATCTTTGATAAACTGTATCTAAATGTGTTCCAAAAGGCAAAGAATCTGAAAACCCCCTTTTTTCCGAAGACAGGAAGTGATTGTAGTAGGTTCTTCTTTTACAGAAGTATTTATCTTAGCAACCAGAACCCTTGATAGCAGCGTGCAATGGGCCAAATACCATTGGTCTTTCTAAGAGAAGAAAATGAGGAATAAGTTATTCATTTTACTGAAGAAGAAAAATTTTCCAAATACTGTTGCCTCAGTAAGAAAGCTACTTTGACAAAGAGATAAATGATATATTGTTAAGGAGCCAGATTTCTGTCTAAAAGATTGGCTTTGTATTGACTTGTTGGTCTGGATAATTTTAGTGAACTTTCTCATTGACCCTTTTATCCAAAGCTATTGCCATCTTGAGATTGTGTCCTGGTGGAGAAACTTGTCTTAAAGATGGATCACATGCTCAGAGGCTCTGTCCTCCCTGCTGCTAACAATCAGTAGCCACTGCTATGCGTTAGCAGGGTAAGGACTTCTTAAATTCTCCCTTGCTGTATGAAATGCTTGTTACCGAAATCCCTGGTAAGAGAATTCAATGGCCAAGCACCAAACCACAGACAACTGTATCCCATGTTTTTAACGTGTTGAAAAGAGAATGCTCTTTGAAATATGTTGAAAAGAGAAAGAAAACTAATAGGTACCACCCCCATCACAGAGCTAACCAGAAAAATATTTTAGCTTAGACATCGGAGCTGTGCCAACATTCATTCATTCACTTAGCAAACATTTTGAAGCCAATTTTACCAACTACTAATTCCTTATATATCCTGGGTTTACTGGGCTCTTTATGGGCAAATTTCTTGACTAATATATCTATAATAATTGTTCTATGACCTCTAATCCACTCCTCAAGCCCCACTGATCTAGCACTTGTCATCTCAATGAAAAGTAAGCTTTGTGATTTGTAGTTGCTTGCCCTGACCTCTCTTTGCTTTTAGAAAACCCTAACACTGATTTTGAGCTAGAAAGATAAGCACGTAGAATTCAAGGACTATATTTCCCAATACACTGTGATTTATTTCTGGCCAATGAGAAATAAGCAGTAGTTTTTTCGTGGAATATCTGTGAAAGCTGTATGAAGTCAGCTGATACCACTGGGAGTGTTTCATTGTGCCCATTTGGTCTTTAGCAAACAGGATGGCTGGAGATCCTGCAATCATCTTGGATAACAAGGTAACAGGAAGCCTAACTATGATAATAATGCAGAAAGATAGGATCCTGTATCCTTGATGTGTAAGTCTAGAATAGGCAAAACTATTTTAGAGTGAAAAAAAAGGATATTAGTTGTTACCCGGATCTGGGGTAAGGTAAGGAGTTTGAGTGAAAAATGGTCTGAGGAAACTTTTTGGGTTTATAGAAAACATTCTATATATGAATTGTAGCTGTAGTTATTGAGGTGTATATATTTGACAAAATTCATTTAACTGTGTACTTAAGATGGGTGTATTTTTTTTATGTAAATTATACCTCAATATAGCTTGTTAACAAGAAGCCGCACAGGAAATATTGTACTTAGTTTTTCAATATTAGAACATTTCACCTTAATTTGGGGCAAGAAAAGAGTGGTCATCACCATCACTATATTGGAAATCCTTTCAATTGTGGATAAGAAAAAGTAAATGAGATTTGGGGCTCTAAAGGAAGAAACAAAATATTATTATTCACAGATGATGATTTACTTGTTAAATTCAAGTTGTAGTCCTAGGTATGTTGATGTTATTGTTTTTTATAATTTTCAATATGTTTATGATACTAATTTTAAAAAGAATGGTATACAAAATTGCAAGTATTCAATGTCAAGAAATAGATTATTGTTTAGTGCATTAGCAGATGGTATTTAAGAAACCATAAAGACATTTTGACATCTGGTAAAAAGTCACTTATAACTTCTGAAAAAATAAAACCCCCAAAAGCAATCAAGCGAAATATATTTTAATAATATAGAAATATATAAAAATCCTTAACTTGGTCAAAGACATCATTTGAAAGTCAATAGCAACCATCTTATAATTTGCAAATTGTCCACTATTGCTATTAAAGTAAATAAATACTTATACAGTAGTTATTTTGAGATCCTAAACAATGCAATGAAATACGAAAAACAATTAAAAATATAAATAGTTGTAGTGAAGGCGTGACTCTAATTCTTTTGGGAAATAAGTAAATTTTCTTGGACGATTCCAAGGAAATCAACCTCAGAGCTCTGAAAACTAAAAATTCCAGAAACCATTTGGTATCATGTAATTACACAGAAGTCACTTGTTTTCTGATATCTAAGTATTAACCAGTGAGAAGTTTCAAATAGAAAAAAAATCCCATGTACAAGGAATCAACAACACACAGGTGTGACGTACAGAGAGAGCAAATAAACAACAAAATACAAGAAAATAATAGAAAACACAATGCTCAAGATTAAAGAAAATGATTTTCTTTCATTTCTTATGATTATATTCCCAGTGTTTATACCTGATGAATGAATGACTCTAAAAGAAATACCTGCATATGTGTAGAGATTTAACTGGTGTTTCATTGGAAGACCCAATATTAAATGATGCATATAATCTTCAGAATTATGTATAAATTCAATGAGATGAGATTCCATTTGAATCTGGGAGCCATTTATAACTTATTACATGGCCAAGGGACATTTAAAGTCTGTTGACAATGTATTACAATTTTGGTTAACCAACTGGAAAAAAATGTCTTTTAATTAGACACCACCAACTGAAAATAATGTTGTTTTGATCTCTATTTTTGATATTTATATATTTGTGATCCTAATGATTTAATGATACTACTAATAATGATTGTAATGAAAAAAATATATTTTTGTTAGTCATTTTTTGTTAATGAATTAAATGGAATTCTGACATAAGAAAAAAATCCTAAATATAATTGAGATGATTGACGCCATTTTCTTTTTCATTATTTTTATAAGAAAGCCTATAGTGTTTCAACCTTAACTATGATGTTGGCCATTGGTGTAAGAAAAAACTTACTTTATGTTGTTAATTATCTTTCAATTCTAATTTTACTAGTAATATTTTTTGTTACTGTTGGTTACTAAATAATGTATCTTCTCTTTTCATCATATATCTTTTGACATCTCCTAATAGTGTCTTTATTTTTTCTTTTTTCAGAAACTAATGTGTCATTGTTTTCTGTTTTCTGTCAGTGTTTAAAGCAGAATTGTATCAGCTTCATTAAAGTAAAAAGCCCATCTTGTGTAGTTGAAATAATTTATATAATTTGGATATTATCTGTTCCTTTCAGGTTTAAAATTCCCTGTAAAAAAAAAAAAAAAAAAAAAAAAAAACCCAGCACTGACTATACTAAAATAAGGTACAATTGAATTAAGGCAATAAAAATATTAAAGAGAGAAAATATTGTCTATTTTATAAAAATAAATATAAATCACAGTGATAATATGATAGTTATGAAAATGTATGTGCCAAATAATATAATATCAAACTATATAAAGCAAAACCAATAAAATGAGATGATGGGAAATAAAATTATACTAACAACTTTAAACACAATATTCTGTATATAGGAAATATCAAGTAGTTGAAGATAATTTTACATATAAGAATATTTCTAACATCACTATTTATGACAGTGATAAATTTAAAGTGTGCAATAGAAGAATCCTAAAATCATTATAATAAATCAATAATATAGGGTACTATGCAGTCTTTAAAAATCATATTCTAAATAATATTTAGAGATATGAAAATATTACTGTGATATTGTTTTTAATTATAGCCTCTGAGAGATTTTAGAGCTACAGAAAACTATGAATGAAATGAACAGTATAAAGCCACCTAGAAATGATAAATGTAACTTTCTCACATAGGTCTCATTTTTACATGAATGGAGTACATCATACACACCACACACACACAGACACAGAGATACACACACTCTCCACAGAGACACACACACTCTCCCTATACCAGCTCCATTTTCTTCTTTCTCTCCATTCTGACAAGTAATCACCTTAAAAATTTAGTGTATATCTTTTTAATCCATTTTATGTATTCAAATTTAAATGTAATTCTAATACTACATAGTGTTTCTTTGTGGTTTTTTTATTACAGCAATGGTAACATGCTATATTATAATAGTATCAACTATTAATTTTTATTTTTTTGAAATCACATTTCTAAGATCCAGTCACATTGGAATATAGTTCTAACTGTAGCTATATATTTAAATATAGATGATACACTTTTTACTATTGTGTGCTTTTGTCTTAAACCACTTTAAAACTATAGCATTTTACTTTTATTCTTTTTTATTCAAAATCATCCTTGCACCGTATATACTTGTGCATATGTTCCAGGATTTTCTAAGATACGTACTTAGCAACAAAACTGCTAGGCTCTAAGGGATATCTATTTTCAGTTTTCCACATACTGCCAAATTGTTTTTCAAAATGGTTGTACCAACTCACACAGCAGAGTATGAAAAGTCCCTTTCCTCACAGCCTGGTTAAGTTTGGATATGTCACACTTTCTGAATTTTTTTTCCATTCAGATGGGAGTAAAATGTACTTCAATGTTGCACTAATTTTCATTTTATTCATTTCCAGTAAATCTGTACATCTCCTAATATATTTTTAGTCCTAAGGCTCCTGACTCAACATGATGTCCCCTCTCCACCCCATGAATTGCCTGGTTATTACCTTTTTCCATTTTCTTATTATTTAAATCTGTTTAGAAGTTCTTGGTATAGCCTGGATAATAATTATTTTTCTTTTATATTCTAGGTAAATATTATCTGCTACATAGTGGGGCTTTTTTCTTTACTTTGTTTATACCTTTATTTTTCATTTCATTAAGTTTTTCATCTTGATGTCATCAGATGTCTCTATCTTTTCCTTTGTGGTTTATGCTTTCTTTTTCATGTTTAAGAAGTCCTTCCCTATTTTGATATGATAAAGTCCTTTCCATCTGAAAGATTTACTTTTTTTGTTTTTCATGTATAAGTTTTAATTTCTGTGGAATAACATATTTCTTATTAACTATATGAATTATTTATATATATATATATATATATATATATATATATGGAGAACAATTAACACAACTTAATGTACTGAATATGTCATTATTTTCCCAATTTTGTAATGCTATCTTACTCATTTAAAAATTTGGATATGATTATTTTATTTACTATAATTTTATAATGTCTTGACAGCTGATCAAGCCAATTTCCCATTCATTTTTTCTTCTTTTACTATTTTTATATTCAGAATTGTCCCAATTTTGTGAATATTATTTCATACAAATTTTAGAATTATCATGTCATGTTTCATGAAGAAAAATCTTGGTGTAATTTGGATTGACATTGCGCTGAACTTAGTGCTAATTTAGAGGACAATTTATATTTTGTGTGATTCCTCTTCTAAATTATTCCATGGTGATCTTACAAAGATCATTTGCAAAGATATATTTATTCCTACATGCTTAATTAGTTTATTGTGATTTTTTGCGAGAATGAGATTTTTTTAAATTTATTTTTTAACTGGTTATTGCTGATATGTAAGAATTCTATTGATTTTTGAAATACGTATTTTATATCCAGGTACCTTTCTGAGCTACCTTAATAGTTTTAAGAAAATATATGTGCTCCTAGGCTTTCTATGTAAACAATCATGCTCTGAAAATAACAATTTAAAAAAAAAAAACTTTCCTTTCAATTCTCTTTCTTTTTGCTTGTCTTTTTACATGGGCTAGGAACCACATAAACATGTTGAGCAGAACTGATGACAGTAGTCATTTATGTATTTTTTCTGATTTAATGGAAGTGCTCTAAATGTCAGCTCATATGTGTCCTGAAATCTGAAGTGATTAGGTCAATATACTTTATCAGATTAAGAAAATTTCTTTTCTATTAAACTACACAAAATCATAAATAGAAGTTGAATTTTTTATTGCTTTATGACATCTATTCAAATAAACACATTTCTGTTTTATCTTTTAATCTACTGAAATATGGGGATATTCTTTAATGTTGATGCATCATTATATACCCAAGATATCTGAGATATACAAATCTGTGATAAGTTCTACTACTTTGTGATTTTAAGTGATATTTATAATTTTAAATGAAATTGTGAATTTTGACTTGCTAAGACTTACATTGGGAGTTTTGCATAAATGTTCATAAGTCTGATTGGCCTATAATTTCGCCTTCTTGAACTGTCTCTGTCTGGGTCTGGTTGATGCTTTACTATTCTCTTAAAAAGAGTGGAGAAGCTTTTCCTATTTCTCCATTTTCTGAAACAGTTTGTAAAAGAGATGGACTATGTTTTCCTTCAGTTGTAGAAAATTCCTGGGTCTAGCAGCTTCAGATTTTTATAATATGAATTTTAAATTTTATTATTAATGCCTTTAATGTTAATCTTTCAATAATGATTTTCTTTTTATTCCTGATTCAATTTTAGAATTTATTTTTCTGCATTTCCAATTTTATCTATGTTTTCTTATTTATTGCCATAAAACTATTCTGTTATTTTTTAAGCTCCCTTGACTTATTGCTATTTATTCCTCTCTATTCCTTTTGATAGTTAATTTACAATTTCCTCCAATTTTTTTCTTGATCTGTGTTGTTTTTCATTTGCCTTTTCTATGAAACTGGTTGTGGCTTTATTCAACATATCCAATATATATGTATACTTAAATTTTTGTTTATTTCTGCTTTTCTATTTATTGTTTCATTCCTTCAGCTTTGTTTTCTATTTACTTTTTAATATTTTTCTAGTGTTTTCTAAATTAATGCTTAATTCATTAATTTTGTAAGTGTTTATTCTAAAAGAATTCATTAAATATCTTTATTTGCTTTTAAATGTCAGTTTGGCTGCATCCCACAATTTTTGATATATAATAATTTCACTTTCATTAATTCCTAAATATTTTCTAATTTTAACATTTTCTTTGTTTTCTTTTTTTTTGTAATGATTACCAAGCACTGCAAAGTTAATAATGTTTTCATCTTTCAATTCTTTCAAAGCTCTCCGTCAATTGATTAATGTCTATTCACTTAGCCAGCCTATGAGTTCCCCAAAGGCAAAAAATGTCTTCTATTAATCCCCTGCCTCAGGCCTTGGCATAGTCGTGGGCATACACCATAGGAACAAATAAATACATGTCAGTTCTTCAGATCCATTTACCATTGATTCATTAATAAATTCCCTCATTCATTTAATAGATATTTCTTGAATTTTTGAGAATTAGATAATGGGGAGTGTTCTAGGCACAAAGTTTTGTTATACTCTAAATATTCTTGGAATCTAGCACTCTGAGACATGAGCTCACCTGCTTAATGGGGGGCTCTAGATACAATTGTCCCTGAATATCCCAGAGGGATTGGTTCCAGGACCCCTGTGGACACCAAAATCCTCAGACGCTCAAGTCCTTTGTATAAAATAGTGTGACATTTGCATATAACTTATGCATATCCTCCTGTTTACCTTAAATCATCCCCAGATTACTTATAATGCCTAATGCAATGTAAATGCTGTGTAGTTGTCAATATAATGTAAATGTTATGTAAATAGTTACCAGTGAACAGAAAATTCAGGTTCTGCTTTTTGGAAATTTCTGGAATGTTTTTTTTTTCCGAATCTTTTTGATCTGCATTTAGTTGAATCTGTAGGTACAGAACCCATTGATATGGAGGGCCGACTGTATAAGCTATTACACAGATCACATTTTTTTCTATAATTAATTTTTCTAAACCCTTCAGTTTGTTATTTTGGCTACCTGTTGGTGGAATTAGAGTCCATATTATAAATTAATGATGCAGCACTATGTTGAGGAGTTTAAAAGAGGGGGATGGCAGATCTTTTAGTCTTTCCTTTTATTTGGATGTGGATATAAGGCTATTGGATTTCATTTGGGGTCTACTTTTTAGTCTGCTGCCAGATAGAATGATCTAGAATACTTTAAAAACACTGTTATCTGGACACAAACCCAGATTAAAGGAGACAAAAGTACAAGTCAGGTGTGGGTCTGGGTATCAGCATTTTGTCAAAGATTTCCAAATGATTCTACAGTGTACTCAGGGCTATGACACTTGGACCATAGTTATTGTTTAATCTAGAGCTTAGTACCTCTTTCTACCTTTATTGTCTGCTCTTATTGTTAGGTTTTGTTTACCATTTCTCATGTTGGTTTCTGGAATTTGCAAGTTGGGTACATGGAATATGCAGGCATTGGTAAAACAGTTTTCATTGTGTTTTAAAATAAGCATGTTTGTTATAAAAACTGTCTTTAAACATGCTTGAGATAAAGAGCTGGCCAATCTCAATCTCTCCTCCGTATCTGGGTACAAAGAAATGGTATGTTGAAGCCTAAAAGCCTTTATAGCAGATAGGTAGCTGAAAACATTATGGTGGATGTCTCATGAAAGTTCCAGAGACCTCAGAAACCTAAACTAGCTCTTCAGTGTCTCCCCTAGGCACCAGAAACCTTGTAACTATGGTCAAGTGGTGAGATTCAATACAAGAAGAACACTTTTTCATTTTTCTGCTATTTTCAGGACTGAAGGGAACACCAAACTTTAGAGGCTGTAGTATGCATGGGTACCTTAACATGGGGCCCAGTGGTGAGGCAAGAGCAGGGCTAAACCACCTTTGCTCTTTGTCCATCAAACCTCAACAAGTGAGCTTCTATTATACAGAAAATAAAATGCAATGGGCTAATAGTTTTACCATACTAGTTCAACTATAACTACTTTTATCAATTGAAGCATCAGTAGCAGTAGGGTGCTGTTGTCCAAATTCTACAAAAGAATTATTAGCCAACGTAGAAGTAGCAGCTGGTGCAGTCTGCAAGTCAGAGCCCCCTCAAAAGTCACTGCATGAATAGTTTTCCTGCAGCAATCAGTAAATCTTCTTTCATCAATGAAGTCACTTTCTGTTGTATATCCTTTCCAATAAACAGCTATATCCTTAAGTATCCTTAGTTTCTCCTGACAATAGGCATTTCCATAACTCAAACTGTCACAGAGAGGGTGAATTTTATTGAGAAAATTAATAAATGTTTGAAGAATCAAGTCATTATTAACAAAGAACTTCACCCGGAAGGTGTGTGTGATTTCTTTCAGATGGAAAATCCTGCCTTTCTTCTGAATCACTTTTTGGAAAAACATATAGTGATAACTTGGGGGATAAATAAGGTCAATTAGAAGTATTAGAATCATATACAAATAATTTGTTCTAGTTGTGATTAAAACTTTCATTCAAGCTTTCTCTTCTTTTTCTAAGAGAAAAATAGCATTTTCCTATACAGATGTGGCAATTTGAGGAAATTCTCCCATGTAGCTAATATAAACATATTTTGTGTCATTGTTGAGTCTAGGAAACTGGATTCCCCAAATTATCCCTCTTGTAGAAATTTATTTGTTAAGTAAACTGCAGTCCACACCACTTCCTCAGCCTTGCCCGAAGAAACACATTGCCTAAACAATCAAAGAATTACAAACTTGGAAGGCAGATTAAAGTTCATCTAATGGAACCGACTACTACACAGAAGCTATCCTTCCTTCTAAAAAGCATGCTTATTTCCCAGGGATTGTTTTGCAAGTAGCATTATATCTAAGCAGTTGGAGAAATGTATGAATTGGGTCTCATTTTGACTATGTTGGTTATTTCTATAGCCAAAGTTTTTATTTTCTTCCTTTTTTTCTCCAAATCACAAGTTGGCTTTGATCTGATAAGCAAGAAACATGCCAGAAAGTATAGACGAATATTACCAAAGATGCATATCATTAGTGTACAAATGGATGGTTTTCACATCTGTAGCTATAATAATCCAGGGTTCTCAAACTTCATAGATTGAAAAGCTTTAATTTGATCCACTGTCAGTCCAAGGCTTATTTGGCTAGAAAGAGTTGAGCTTAGATTTTTAACCTTCTGCAGTGAGTGATAGTAATGGTAGTTGGGGGCTAGTTGTGGAGTGGTGAGGGGGGAGTCTGATGAACTTAGAGACATTATTTCTGAGAATGGGAAGCTTGATTGATACCTAGCTGGGAACTTCCAGCCCTGTTGTAATATGTAACTTCAATTGACCATCCCTGGTTTAGTTCACCCTGCATTGAAGATCAATCAATCCTTTTTCTTGTGAAGTAGACTTCCATAGAGAATGTCTGAGCTGAGGGAGTCTTATCCAAAAACTAAGATCACCTACTGTGTGCCAAACAAAAGTTTGAAAACTCCTCTCTCAGTTTACTTTACAAACTTACATCTTAAGCTTTGGATTTTGATAGTAAGAGATAAACATATTAAATCTGACAAAAATATTCATTTCCAGAAGAAATTGCAAAACATTTATGATCCTTATCTTCACTAGTCATTGAAATTCATATTTGTTTTGTTCTTTGGGTATCGAGTTATTTGAACTAAGAAGAATTTATTAATTTAAAGGATGCAATGATCAGTTTTTAGAATAGACCCACTCTATAGTTTATTAATTTTAATTGTTGATACATCTCCCTAAAACCTGTCTTAATCCTGACTATTTGAGCCAAATTCTGGCCCTGTTACAGGAAGGAGTAAAACATTTTTTAAATAATTATGATTTCTTTAAAAATCATAAAAGTTGTATATTGTCAAAAGTTAGTATGTATTTGAATGTGTGTGTGTGTACACCCTCAGTAACTATGGAAACAAACAAAATAGGTCCTAAAATTGGGGAAATCTTTGTTTTCCCAGCAGGGAAGAGAGGAGGAACTCACCCTAAATAAGGAAGTCACAAATGAAGCACTGAAGATGTTTTGAAGAAGATCAAAATTGAGCCAGAAAACTAAGGAACTGAAACATTACAAATCATATATAATCATAAATAAAAATCATATAATTATAAAAGCATATACAATCAAGCCTTTAATTTTCTAGGCTTTTAAGAAAACCGTTCTCTTTGCTTTTCTCCTCTAGAAAACTTAGAACAAAATTTACAGCCCAGCTATTGTAACTGCAGATACTTTTTTTTTTTTTTTTTTGTGGTACGTGGGCCTCTCACTGTTGCGGCCTCTCCCGTTGCGGAGCACAGGCTCCTGACATGCAGGCTCCGTGGCCATGGCTCACGGGCCCAGCCTCTCCATGGCATGTGGGATCTTCCCGGACCGGGGCACGAACCCGTGTCCCCTGCATCAGCAGGCGGACTCCCAACCAGTGCGCCACCAGGGAAGCCCTGCAGATACTTTTTGATATACAGACCCAAGTGTGACTCATACTCCTTTACACACATCCTCCTGTATACTTTAAATCATTCCCACCGACTGAGAGCTGTTATGAGATTGTTGATTCCCTGACACTGACAGCCTGCCGTGTGTGGTGGTTGAGGCCCCTCGTAAGCTCTCTGTGACTTTGCAGGCATTAGTAGGAGGAAGCCTTTACCAGGAATAATGGGTACCCAGGGGATACGAATGAGACACCAAGGGCTGCTGCCACAGAAAGCGAGAGTAAGAACAGGAGACAAAGGTATCTTCAAGACAGTTCTCTTATTCATCCTTTGCATAATTTGGTAACTGATATTCATACTGCTTTGGAGAACAGGCAGGAAGTGACCAGTGGTTCAAAGTTAGGATAATGGTGTCCTGTTTTAGCTCTTTTATTTTATTTATTTATTTATTTATTTTTGGCTATGTTGGGTCTTTGTTGCTGCGCGTGGGCTTTCTCTAGTTGTGGCAAGTGGGGGCTACTCTTCGTTGCAGTGTGCAGGCTTCTCATTGCAGTGGCTTCTCTTGTTGCAGAGCATGTGCTCTAGGCGCACAGGCTTCAGCAGTTGTGGCTTGCAGGCTCAGTAGTTATGGTTCATGGGCTTAGTTGCTCCATGGCATGTGAGATCTTCCTGGACCAGGGCTCAAACCTGCGTCCCTACATTGGCAGGCGGATTCATAACCACTGCGCCACCAGGGAAGCTCTGTTTTAGCTCTTTTAGATATCAGTGCAAGAACCTATTTCAAAGTCAAATGTAAACACATCTTAGACCTGTCACTGCCATATATTCCTCCTGCCTCTTTTTAACAGTGTGACTTTTGGAGAGCCAGCTACTAGCAACAGTCTTGCCAACTGTGGGTTCAAAGGAAAGCATCAGGAAAGAGACTTTTACTTACCCTTCCTACCATTACTTCTTTCAGTACCTGCTGCAGGACACAGCCAGCCAAACTCCACCTGGTTCCCATGCATTGTAAGACTTTTAATCTTTGCCCCAACCTTCTCCTGAGATAAACTTATGGGTAACTTTTCTTAAGGCCTTCTGTCCTGATCCTTTTATATCTCCAACGGTCAGCTTCTGTCAAACTTGTGAGAAATAAAGGATTTTACAGATGCTGAGAAAAGATCAGAGGCACAAACCTAGTTAAAAATTCCAAAATCGATATTTTAAAAAAGGGATGAAAAACCCCAGGAAGCCCCCAGGTTGTCTAAGAAGTGCTCAGTTCAAAGGTAGTAATTCAGGGATGAATCTGAGGATCTGAGTGTCAATAGGATCTTGGTTTGATAGGAAATGAATGATCCTTTTCAGGGTGCCATGGGACTATTTGACTTTATGACCGTTGTACAAGGTGAAACTATAAACTAGAGCATTGGGGCCATTGAAAGAGTGTGCAGAGAAAAATCATTCACTCTGCTTCTCTCCAATGCCTACTTCTTAATTTTCCTGGAGGATAAAAAGCAAACTAGAGAGGAAAGATGTCAGCAGTTTATCCAAAGTTTCCATTTTAATACATAGCTAAACTGGTAACGTCTAAAATGATCAATTGAATAAGGTAATTTTATATCTGTATATCTTGACTGTATATTTTGAGGAGATTTGCATGAGGTCCTCAGGGTCCTGAAGAAGGAGTAAGGTTTGGATACAGTTTTTGTGAAATCTTCCAGAACCTAGAGTATGTCTCACTCTTCTAAGCTAATGTATTAGACTAATATATTCACCTGTCGAGTCTGCCTGATTTTATCTTGGGCCAGGTGAGGCAACCAGATGTTACAGGATACTCATGTTTGACATACTTCTTCCTCAAATCTGTTGAGACAGATCTGAATCCCAGAATCTTGTCTATCCACCGTGCCAGTCCAGCTTGTAGAATGGACCTCAGACTCCAAATTCTCCTGTTCTCTTACAGGTCTTAAACCCTGCCCTGAACATTAGCTTTCTTGTCTGTGCCTTCCATCTCTTTCTGTATGACCTAGGTTCTCCCCAAATTCCCAGCCTCTGCCTGAATAGGAAACTTGCCCAGATATCAACACCCGCATCTGGCTGACTTAGAGTTTTTCTGATATGGGCTGCTCCTGTAGACAGCGCTCGGCACACTAGAGTCCTTGCTTTCACAGTCTTCCTCAGGTGTTGGAACTTGTACAAGCCAGCCCCTCACTCTCTATTTTGTCTGTACAGGACTGGCCAATGGCTCACATTGCAATAATCTCTACCAACCTGAGGTCCATAAGTCTCAGCTGCTCATGTTCACGTTTCAGCATATCGAGGCTGCAGCCCAACTTGTTTATGCCAGAGCCGCTCCCTATGATGGGGAGAGGAGTCATTTGATGTGTCCAGGCTAGGGATGGCCAATACCCAGCACTTGTGACACTACTTCTTATTTCTAAGCAGGGATCTAAGCAGGCTTTTCTAATTAACCAATTAGTGTGCACTTGTGCATCTAGGCCAGACATAGCCACAGGGATTTTCTTACTTTATTATTTTATACAGCTAGTGCCAATAGATCAGTTAAGTGAAACCCACATTCCATCCCTGGTGAAAGGCATGCTGCTAAAGCAAGCACTTAAAAGAGAAGGCACCATGAGTTGACTCAGAGAATGAGTTTTTGGGGAGGGACAAAGTCCCTGGGTGCAGAAGAGAGGGAGAAAAAGTTACTGGATCACATTGAGGGCTCATTAGGAAGGGAATCTTTACTGTGGTGATGGCCCAATGGCACTCAAATTCTTGGCTTTGGCTGCATTCAATTCTTTAACAATCCTGGCTCAGCAGAGCAGGGTCAGAGAAAGCAGTTTGATGCATTGATCCAAATCTGTGAAGTCTCAGGATAACCTTACTGGCCATTGTGCCGTTACTATTGGTCATGTTGGTGAGCAGACCTTATTTACCAGCACTTATTCTTTTCAGAGAAGCTCTTTCACCAAGCTTCAGAAGTGGCTCTCCTTCACTCCAGAGCAGAGAAATGTTCCGGTACATAACAGAAATTCAAACAAGATTGTATTAATGCCACACTAACAAAGACCAAGTGGATTTAATGGTAATCAACAAATTCAACATTTGTATTTTTTTTTCATATGAAGTCTACCTAATTGCCCCAAGATCATCTGCCCTTAACTCTTTAGAGCTGCGGTCACTGATGCCTCAATACCAGTAGACTCTGTATTCTTCAGATTTTGAGCTGATATTGATTAGTCGGATCATTTAGCAACAATCACAGTCCCAACATGTGCCTGAGCTTAGAATAAAGTCAATATATTTCTTGGAGAAGAGAGACACTTATACTCCTCCCCTCAATTTCATAACTTTACCCTTGGTGTTGGGGAACACCTACCTTAATTCTGCCCTCTCTCTACCCTTTATTATCAGTCCCCCATCTCAATAGTAAGAAGTCCCTTTAACCTGAATGTTCAGAGCCCATGATCTTCTTTGGGCCACATTTTCCAGTAGATGGTAATACAGTGCCTTAGAGACCTGAAGGAAGGGAAAATCTTCATCTTTGTGCCTTTCTATGTGGTGAATAGATCTGACAGGACCCACCTCACCTTGCCCAGCCCTCTGCTTTGCCTGTGATTGGGAACGACTGGCACTGGCATAGATGCTTGGACATTTAGGATATAGCAGGGGGAAGGAGGAGGCCCCATTTGTGCCTCTAAGCCTAAAGAAAGTTTGTAAATTCATCTTTTTACAGAGAAATTCTGCATTTTAAGAGAGAGAAAGTGTCAAGCATTTGCCTAGCTTTAAATAAAGTGTAATTTGGTTCTCATTTTTCTTTTGATCCTTGTTTAAGTAAGGCCCAACTACTGGGCTCCTTGCTATAACGTTGTTACCTGAATGGTGAGCTGTGCCTGACATACTTGAACCACTTCAGACATACATACTCTGCCTCATCCTCCTCTAATTACCAAAGAAAGAGCCTCTGTCCCTCTCAACCTTTGCCAAAAAAAAAAAAAAAAAAAAAAAGCTATATAATAGCAAATTTTTGGAGCACAGAAGTAGCAAGTTCAATCTTTGCTAAAGATCAATGTGAAAGAATATGATTGATGAAAGACATATGCTATGAATCCAGGAAAGGGAAGTATTATCATAAGTGCCAAATATTTGTCATTTCTTGGCTGGAATACAAGCTTCCATGGATGCAGCAAAAATATGGCCAGAACCCAGATATATCCAGAAATAATATCTATATCCCTTATCACTCAGAATGTAAAGTGATCTTATGCCACTTTTTGCCCAAGACAGATGGGTTTATACTTGCAGTCCTTCTTTCACTCTCAAAAGTGTCCCACTTCAGACAGCACATGATATATGGTCACCCTATGAGATTCGTTCTACTATATACTAAGTGTAAATCCTAAAATCTTAGATTGGAAGGTAAGACTCTTCCTAACCTAGTCCAATTCTGCTTGTTCTCCTATGTCCCAAAAAAAGTAGTCTAAACTTGTCAAAGTTGACCAAAAAAATCAAATATATTGATGCTAAACTTGGTATGTACATATACAGAATAAAACTTCTAATTTTTTTCAAAGTATAATTCAATATTTTATTGCATTGCAAGGTTCTAGAATGCAAGGTATTATGATTTTGGCACACGATCTAGCATGAGAACACAAACAGCTGCTTGTAGAGATGTGTGACTCAGGGCATAACACTAAACTTCTAGTTTGTATATGGAAGTGTCAAAATATCTCCAGAAACTTATGAAAACAACACCCAACTCAGAGTGTGCACATGCACACACATAAATACACATTCTTTTAGCCAAATTATTAGCTTTAACATTTATAACTGAAGCAATAAAACTGATGAATATAGAATCTATTTCTGAATCAAGTTCAGCAGTCTCCTCCAAACGTCATTTTGAGGTCCCAGAATAAATGCCCTTTCACGTTGCAGCTGAAGCCAGGGCCAATTCTGCAAGTGGTCTTGGAAAACTGCCTTCAGAATTGACTCTCCCAGGGGACGGTTTACTGTTAGAGGAAGCAGAGATACAGGAGGTGTTTTTGAGACCCAGAAAGAGACAGAGGAGGAGGTGAAAGTGTAACTTAGAACAGGTAGCTTCAATTTCTTTGCCCAGGAGTCCTAGTCATTATTAACAGCAACAGTTTCCACTTGTGTAGAGAACAATTTTGTATTAATCCATTTTAACTTACCATACCCACAAAGTCCAGGGTATATATTCCAGGCATTACGCTGTGGGGAAGTTATTCTCATTTAGGAACAAAGATAATCTGAGCTCTGTTGACTCTGACTCAACGAATAGCCGAGGACTTATTATGTAACACCTCCCACTCCTTATATTTTACTGTACCTTAAAGAAGATTAAAATTCACCAAGTCAAGATATATAAAATAAGACAAGGTAGATGTCATAATCAGATTTAGTAATTAACAAATTGCTCAAGTGTGAGAAAGATCTTATTCAATTGATTTAGTCAGGAAATAATTGAAGAAAGAAACTCCATTTTATATGGACCCAAATAGATGGGTAATTTTTAGTGGGAAGGGAGAGAGACTACATTCCTGGAGAAATTCACTCAGCATAAGTAAAGACACAGAAGCAGAGACTTTAAGAAGTTTGTATTGCAAGAGCAAGATTACTGTGCTGGATTAAGAAGATTATTTGGGGTTATATGTAGAGTACTAGAAAATTATGACATGTTCAATAAATTGTAGTCCAACCTGTTTTTAAAATAGTTTGTCCAAAAGGCATATAAAATATTTCTGATCACACTGTAGTATGAATAGACATTAATAATAATTTAAACAAGTTGGCATTAAAGTATTCCAAATAACTCTTTAAAGACAGAAAGAGCAAAATTGGAAAATGATGAAAGTGAGGGTGTTACTAGTTCAAAGTTAAGGTCTATAACTAAAGCTCTTCTCTCAGGCTAAGTCACATCTATGTTTTTACTGAACAAGAAAGAATAAAAATATGACCTAAGTATTTAAATTAAAAAATAGTCTTAAAACAACAATGAAACAAGTTTAAAGGAAACAAGAAAGAGGAAGTATATAAAAGTAGAGACTAATGAATTAAAATAAAAACAAAAATAAATAAATAAATAAAATAAAAACAAAGCAAGCCATATATATAAATATACATATATATGTATGTATATATCCCTACCTAAGAGAGAGAGAGAAAGAGAAGAAAACAACAGCACACATATATTAAATAAAATTGAAAAGGTATACAATACCAGATATTAGATTAAATAAATAATAAGAATCTCATGCATCCCTAGATGCAAATTTTAATGTCAAAGAAAAGAATACTTTTCATGAAAAATATAGATTGCCAAAACATGCTTAAGAAAATTAAAAAGTCTAAACAGACCAAAAACCCTGGGGACATCGTGGCAGGGATGGGATGGAATGGGAGTGCTAAACACTCAACTAGGATCATTGTGCTTTCCATTGAGTTATTGGAAATTTCAGGAAAATAAAATTCTCATGATACAGAGGTAGTTATAGCCCATGAAATATTCAGTGAATCCCAATTAAATTTAATCATTTGGAAGCAACCAAATAATGATAAAAGATACAGAAGACTTAAAAAACATAATTTAATTTTCAATTAAATGGGCATATAGAGAGCATTATACACAAGAGTTCAAGAAGACACTTTCCCTTCATATGCACTTTAACTATTTACAAAATTTGACTATGGGCTAGGTCATGGATGAAGCTTCAACAAACATTAATACATTGGTATTATTGAAATTATGTTATCTGATCACTCTGCAACTATTTTAGAAATCCAAATATTATAAAATTATAATATGATTGGAAATTTAAGCCTATCCTTAAGTAACTTACAGGTCAGAGAAGAAGTCATACGTATGTCAGAAAATATTAACACCAAAGAAGCTTTAAAAAACATCAAAATGTATCAAAACTAGTGGGATGTAATTAAAGTGAAATTTATAGGGGCATTTTAGCCTTAAATACACACATTAATTTAAAAAATATAAATGAGCCAGCCTACAAATTAAGAAGGTGTATGTGTGTGTGTGTGTGTGTGTGCACGCATGCACATGTGCACATGCATGCATATTTGCTCATACAGTTGAAAATATATGGAAACTACATTAGGAATTGGATAGCAAAATAAAACTAAAGAAACGTGGAGGAAGGAGGTAATAATAAGTGTAGAAATGAATGAATTGACAAAAAAACAAAAAGAATTAACAGAAGCAAATTTTGGTTTTTGAAAAGAGAAAAAATAGACTAAGCTCTGGGAAGAACTATTGGGCACTGGGGGAAGGGAGTAGGTGAGAGAAGGAGCTGGAATAACGAAATACTGGAAAAAGGAAACAAAGTTATACTTTCAGAGAACAGTAAAGATGAGAGAATATTAGGGAAAACCTTAAGATTTTTATAAATAATTGTGAACATTTAAATGTGTTTTTAAAAGAACTTATCAATTTCAAATTGCCAGAGCTAATTCCATAATATTTTGAAAACCTGAATAGTCCCATAAACATTAGAGAAGAAGGGAATCAATTTTTAACAAATTAATCAATTATTTAACTAATTAATATTAAAAGTACAAAGGAACAGAAACGATTGTAAGAGGAAACTATTGCCCACATAGAAGAGTCATGTATCGGACCAGTTAACAAATATGTGTTGTATTTGATTTGCATATATCATCCATAAAGAGGAAACAGAACTGAAAAAAGATCACAATCATAAAGAGAAGATGCCTAGGAAAAAATGTAAAGAAAGATGTACAAGAACTTTATTGAAGATACTTATAAAGCTATTTTTAAAGGGACTGAATAAGACTGAGATAAATGGAGAGAACATGTTGATAAGTAAAAGGGCTTAATAGTAGAAAAGCATCATCTCTCCTACTCGATCTACAGATTTAAAAAAATTGTTTTGAAAGTGTTTTTTTAAAAAACAGTTTGGCATTAAATATAAGGAGACTTAGTCATAGCTTGGAAATTATACACATATATCAATTCAACCTAGAATAATCATGGATGAACATAATGATATATGTACATGTAAGTCCATTATAACATTATTTATGAATAAAAATCAGGAAACTAAACTGTAAAAGTAAAAAAAAAGTGAACATATATGTTAAGACTTCACATTCCCATTAAATCATGCTGTTGAAGATACCTAATCATATCATGTGTTCATGGATCAGAAGAATTAATATTGTTCAAGTGTCCATACTACCCAAAGCAATCTACAGATTTAATGCAATCCCTATGAAAACTCCCATGACATTTTTTTCACAGAACTAGAACAAATAATTCTAAAATTTGTATGGAACCACAAAAGATCCCCAATAGCCAAAAGAATCTTGAGATAAAAAAACAAAGTTAGAAGTATCACATACTCTGACTTCAGATTGTACTACAAAGCTACAGTAGTCAAAACAGTATGGTACTGACACAAAAACAAACACATAAATTAATGGAACAAAATAGAGAGCCCAGAAACAAACCCACACATGCATGGTTAATCAATCGACTACAAAGGAGGCAAGAATATACAAATGGGGAAAAGACAGTCTCTTCAATAGTGCTGTTGGGAAAACCAGACAGCTACATGTAAAAGAATGAAATTAGAACATTTTCTCACACCATATGCAAAAATAAACTCAAAATGGATTAAGTCCTAAATGTAAGACCTGGAACCATAAAACTCCTAAAAGGAAACATAAAGAGTATGCTCCTTGATATTGGTCTTAGAATATGTTTTTGGATCTGTCTCCTCAGGCAAGGGAAACAAAAGTGAAAATAAATAATTCTGACCTAATCAAACTTAAAAGCTTTTACATAGTTAAGGAAACCATCCACAAAAGAAAAAGGCAACCTAGTGAATGAGAGAAGATATTTGCAAATGCTATGTCTGAAAAGGGGTTGATATTCACTATATACAATAAATAACTCATACAACTCAATATCAACAAAGACCCCAAAGACCTAATTAAAATATGGACAGAGGACCTGAATAGGCATTTTTCCAAAGAAGACTTACAGATGGCCAACAGGCACATGAAAAGATGCTAAACATCACTCATCATCAGGGAAATGCAAATCAAAACCACAATGAGATATCATCTCACACCTGTCAGAATGACTGTCATCAAAAGACAAGAAATAAGTGCTGTCAAGGATGTAGAGAAAAGGGAACCCTAATACACTGTTGGTGGGAATGTAACTTGGTACAGCCACTCTGGAAAACACTATGGAAGTTCCTCAAAAAATTTAAAAATAGAACTACCATGTGATCCAGCAATTCTACTCCTATATATATATTCAAAGAAAGCAAAAACACTAATTCAAAAAGATATATGCACCCCAATGTTCATAGAAGCATTATTTACAATAGCCAAGATATTGAAGCAACCTTAGTGTCCATCAACAGATGAATGAATAAAGAAGATGTGAGGGACTTCCCTGGTGGTGCAGTAGTTAAGAATCTGCCTGCCAACGCAGGGGACATGGGCTCGATCCCTGGTCTGGGAAGATCTCACATGCTGCAGAGCAACTAAGCCCGTGCACCAAAACTACTGAGCCTGTGCTCTAGAGCCTGCAAACCACAACTACTGAACATGTGCACCACAACTACTGAAGCCCACGCACCCTAGAGCCCCTGCACTGCAACCCCTGAACACACACACTTCAACTACTGAAGCCCGAATTCTCTAGGGCCCACATGCCACAACTGCTGAGCCCGCGTGCTGCAACTACTGAAGCCCACATGCCTAGAGCCCATGCTCCGCAACAAAAGAAGCCACCACAATGAGAAGCCACACACCACAACGAAGAGTAACCCCCACTCACTGCAACTAGAGAAAGCCCGCACGCAGCAATGAAGACCCAATGCAGCCAAAAATAAAATTAAAAAAAAAAGATGTGAAAAAAAGATGTGATATATATATATATTACATAACATATTAATATATAACATGTACAATTACATGTTAATGTGTGTAATGTGTACCATTACATGTTAATGTATGTAATGTGTACTATTACATTAATGCATGTAACATGTAATTATTTAAAAAAATAAAATTTTGCCATTTACAACAACATGGATGGACCTGGAGGGTATTATGCTTAATGAAATAAGTCAGAGAAAGATAAAAACTGTAGTTTTCCCTTATATGTGAAATCTTAAAAATAAAATAAGTGAATGAATATAACAAAACAGAAACAGGCTCACAGATACGGAGGGCAAACTAGTGGTTATCAGTGCAGCGAATGGTGGGAGGAGGGGCAAGATAGGTGAAGGGGATTAAGAGGTACACACTAATAAGTATAAAGTAAGATACAAGGATGTAATATGCAGTACAGGGAATATTGTCAGTATTTTATAATAGCTTTATATGGAGTATAATCTATAAAAATATTGAATCACTATGTTTTGCACCTGAAACTAATATAATATTGTAAGTCAGCTATATACTTCAATTAAAAGAAAAAAAAAAGAATACTTAATGACCTGGAAAATTCTTCTGATATGATTTAAAAGAAAAAATAAAATACACATAATCCCAGTTTTGTAAAACTCAAGGCTATCTATATGCCTATAAAAAATTGGAAGAAAATTATTAAAGCATGCTAAGAATTTATCTCTAAGGATTAAAATTAGTGAAGGAAAAGTTTAGCTTCCATATTTTCTATATATGTTTATACTAATGATATTTATTTTTAAAAGATTCCTCACACACAAAAAGGTATTTGTTCTACTTTTACTAATGTAAAAAAAAAGAAAAAGGCTCCTTTAGTTGGTCAACTTGCTTCACTTTGTATATGAATCAGGATTTGAACTCATGTTTTTCTGAACAGTAATCAGTATTTTTTCCACTATGCACCAGTAGTGTTTCCCTGACTCACGGCCATTCGGTTTGTTTCTTACCTTTGTCAGCTACTCTGCTAATGTAAATCAAACTCAAGAACACTGGGTAGGATAGAATAACTGCAATGTTTATTGGAAACCCTTCAGGAGAAAAGTACCTATTATAGATACTTAATGGAGATTGGAGAATCTCAGAATACAAGGTAGAAGGCAAGGTTATGTCCCGCCTAAATCATTTTCCAATCAGCCTGCCTAGGAGTCACACCCACCCCAATATACCCCTCACCAATTTCCTGTTAGCCTGTCCTGAAATATTTACCACCTAACTTTTAGAATTCTAAAATAAGAAATTATAAAGAATGGGAAGAGTTTTGAAACATTATGAATATTTTACTTCCATCTAATTGAGGATTTCCTCTTAAACTAAACAAATCATGACTTATCTCAAAGTTATTGGACAGCTTTAGTTGGTAAATAATTTTACTGTTGATTCAAAATCCATCTTCCCATATTTTCCTACCCTTAGCCTTAATTCTACGACCCTGGGAATAGTTAGGACATGGCTATCCCTCATCTCATATTCAGAGCTTGATAAATGTTCAGTCAGTGCATGATTCCTGGGTTTTTCCTCCTCCAAGCTAAGCAGATTGAATTCCTTTGCAAGATTCTTATAGAATGTGGTATCCTATATTATAACTAGGCAGAATAATCCAATTTGGATTTGGAAGAAAACAAAATTATCCTTGCTCTTTTCTTCATTCTCTTGCTTTCCAAGAAGATTTTAAGAAGGAAAGGACCATCAACTTTAGGGAAGTACCTTCTACTTGAGTGTGCACTCTCCTTTAGGTATCCGTGCAGGCAGTGAACTTTGGGTAAGCTCATTTGCTATCCATTTATATAGATAGATAGAAGTATATAGGAAAAATAATTGTACTTGAGAAAAAAGCTTTTAAGTGCTGGAAATTTTATTTACTATGTGACCTTGGGCAAATCACCATCTTTCTGTGTCAGCAGGTTTCTTTTGGTTATGTTACAGAAAACCCAACTCAAAATGGTTTAAACTGGAAAGGGAATGTGTTGGCAAGTTAAACCAAACATTTTAAGATTAGTGAATCATACGTGGCTGTATGGGTGAACTCAAATAATGTTGCTAGTTTCCAGTCTCATTTCCTTCCCTCTTTTGTCTCAGCTTTCCTCTTCGTTGGCATAATATTAATGGCAAGATGGTTGTCATCATCTCCACACTCACATTTATTCTCTCAATTACCCCAAGGGAAAAGAAGTTCTCTTTTATTATCAGTTCCAAGAAAAGTTCCAGAAATGAGTCTCATTAATACCCAAGAAAGAAATTTATGACCATTCTTCAAAGGACACAAAGGAGCTAGATGGGAGACAGAGAAGGGGGTGGGTGTTGTTGCCTTAAAGATGTTATGGGAGTATGTCCTGAGATACAGAATACCTTGATATCTAGACCATTCCAATATTGTACAACAACAGATTGGGGCTCCTAGACCCTCTATCCAGGATCTCAGCTTTTTCATTTGTCAATTAAAGAGGTTAAATTAGGTGATATAAAGGCCCAGCCTCCATGAGTCTCTGACTCTGATTCTCTCAGAAGTCTTTGTTTCTGATGTACACTTCCACTGCCAAGACCCTAAAAGCTGAAGTCCAAAGGATGAAGCCTGTTCCCAGTCACCTTGGAGGCCTGCAGAAAAAGCCAAAACCTTTATTTATTTATTTTATTTATTTTCAGTTGAATAAACTCTTAACCTTTAGCAGTAGGGTATTGATTTTCCTGGCCTGACTGCTGAACTCTGGTAATACAAGACTCCTGATCCCTGGGGAAGTGCCATGCACAGCAAGCCTAAAATGTGGTTTAGGGCTGCAGAAACCCAAGTGGAGCCCTCCATTTTCAGCCAAGACCAGGAACTCTCTGATGGTCTCCTACATTCCTCTGCTAGATACCAACACCCTCCTTCCCCCACCAAAGACCATGCAAATAACACAAGGAAATTGCTTGGGTCTGGTTGCCAACATTCCAAATACTTCAGAGGAAATGTGACCACTCTGGGTGCCTAACTTTACTTTGAAAGGTCATGGGCGAATGTGGACTATAAATGTCCTGGCGTTAAAACTGGTCTTCTACCCCTGCCCAGAATACCCAGTACTCAGACAGCTTTGCTAAATCTGCGTAGGTTTAGCTTTCCTGGATTTGCAATTTAAGCCAGATGCTTGGGGTATAAGAGGGTATGGGAAGGGTGGTAGGAGGTTATATGTAGGAAAAATATACATCTAGGTTGTCAAGGACAGTCATGGTTTTATGCCCATTTTTCCTGGTGTAGTTATTAATAGAACCACCTTTTATTCTCAAAAGTGTCTTGGCTTGGAAGATAAACTATATAATCACCTTAGACTTTCCCAATGTGGCACAGCTAATCAACTTCATATTAAAAGTTCAGATCACCCAGTTTCAGTAGTGTTCTTTTTTCCCTGAGCCATAGGTAAAAGCACCCTCATGAAAAGTACTACCTTGTCCCTCAAACCACATCTTATAGGCTTCAAGAACCAGCTCTCTCTCTGTCTACAAATGCTTGGGACACGACCTTATTACTTCCTGTCTCCAGCAGGGAAGGTAAAGGGCTTTCTTAAGGTTATGTCATTGGCACCTGAGAACTATTAGTTCTGCTGAATTAGAAACATGTATATTTTAGCACATGTTGATGATTTCCCTACTGTAATTGAACTTGATTTTTATATTTCACCCAGAAATGTAATTGCTGGTTGGCAAAAGAAGGTAACCTGATGCTTTTTTGAGGGTGAGGGGAAAAACAGACCTTGGTTTTAGGCTATAACCTTGGCAAAATATAATAGAATCCTGCATGTATGCATGTGTGCACACACATACACACACACCCATACATGTGTTTTATTTTAGCAGATGGGGGGACAGGAGTTGCCAGAGATGAATAATCCATTAATACCCCTTAAGAAAATTAGCCACTAAATTCAAAATAATTAGCTAGATGCAGGTTAATTCAAGAGGGTAGTCTGTTGGACCTGGAGGAGGACTTATAGAGGCAAAGTTAGAACAAGTTATTAAGGAACAAGGGTTGACAGATTGGAGATTCTAGGTTCTACGAAGTTGTGGCATAGAACTCTCTTCAGAGATACCACTGACCCCTAGAAGTAGACCAAAGTACCAGCTACTACCCTCTGTTCTGAGACCAATTCCAACATGGGTGGGGGAGGGGGAGTTCTCCTAGCAACAAGCAATTCTTAAGATGCCAGATGGATGTCCTACAATTCAAATCAATTCTGACACTATTTATCCAGAGATAGCATCATATTTCACAGGTTAAGTGTTCAGTCCTACAAGTCCTGGCCCTGCCCCCTTCAGATGCTAGTCACAAGTCCAGGTGGTCACCTGTGCTTCTGATCAATTGGCTATAAATCAGAGGTTCCCAAGACTCCCTCCTCAGGTTTGATAAATTTGCTAGAGCAGCTCACAAAACTCAGAGAAACATTTTACTTACTAGATCATCAGTTTATTATACAAGGATATAACTCAGGAACAGCCAGACAGAAGATACAGATGGGACAGAGTATGAAAGTGTGTGGAGATCCCACGCCTTATCCACTGCTCCTGAAACCCCATGTGTTTACCAACCCAGAAACTCTCCAAACCCTGTCCTTTGGGGGTTTTATGGGGGCTTTATTACATAGGCATGGTTGATTAAATCAATGGTCATTGGCAGTTGAGTCAACCTCTGTCCCTCTGTCCTCCCTGGAGGTTGGGGGTTGGGGCTGGTTACTGAAAGTCCCAGCTCTCAAATTATGTGATGGATTCCCCTGGCAAACAGCCCCCATCTTTAGGTCACCAAAAGGGCTTTACAAAAGTCACCTCATTAACATAACAAAGACACTTTAATCACTCTTATCACAGGAAATTCCAAGGGCTTTAGGAGCTCTTTGCCAGGAACATGATCAAAGACCAAATATTTATTTATTGTTATAAATCACAATATCACAACTCCAAAGATATTTGGTTTGCATAGTATTATCACATTCCTTGTCCCCTTGTGCCTTCTGCCCTGATGGCTTTAAGGAGGAACAGAGAGCTGGAATGACTTTCTACCCATCCCCAGCTAGGAAAGAAGGAAGAAAATTAAGCTTTGTCCTAAGGAAAGGAGATTTGTGTACCTAATATATACCAGTCATTCATTCCCATTAACTAGATAAGAACACTGAGTCAAAGAAGATGAGTGACAACCCGATTGGGGCTCCTAGACCCTCTATCCAGGATCTCAGGATCTCGGATCTCTGAGATCCCCGGAGCAGTTAGTATCAGAATCAGAAGACTGCAGCCCTGTTCTAGGACAGCCCATTCTCACTGGCAGCATCCTTCCTATACTTTGTGGTGACTCCAACCTACTAGTGCCCAGGAATGTCCTAATGTGGTTAGGAAACAGAATGATATTGTACTGAATTCAGAGTCAACTCTTCTATGTGTTGATGGTATGGCTTTGGGCAAGTCATTTTGAAACTGTGCACCTCAGATTGAACCCATGTACCGGAACTTGAACCCAGCCAAAACCCAGACTGGGACTTGAACCCACATGGCAGGGACTCGAACCTGACCAAAACACACAGCCTTCCAACTGAGATCACACACCTGCTTTCAGGACTTAATGAAGCTCAAGTTTTTGGTGTCTCATCACAGAAAGAATTCAGTGAGAGACAAAGTGATAGGTAAGAAGTGGATTTATTTAGAGAGAAACACACTCCACAGACAGAGTGTGGGCCATCTCAGAGGTGAGAAAGACACCAGGGTATGGGGTCGTCCGTTTTTATAGGAGTGGGTAATTTCATAGGCTAATGAGTGGGAGGAGTATTCCAGCTATTTTAGGAAGGGGCGGGGATTTCCAGGAATTGGGCCACCACCCAATTTTTGATCCTTATGGTCGGTCTTGGAACTGTCATGGTGCCTGTGGGTGTGTCTTTTAGCTTGCTGATGTGAGCATATACTGAGGCTCAAGGTCTAATGGAAGTTGACTTGTCCGCCATTTTGGACCCTTTTGGTTCTAATCAGTTTATGTCATATCTTCGGGCTATGCCATTCTTTCAAAGGTTGTGCCCTGCCCCCTTCCCTCCTGTTTCAATTTCAACTCTCTGAGCCTCAGTTTCTTCATTTATCAAATAGATAAAAATTTCTCCCACATAAAGTTATTGTCTAGTTTGGATGAAACTATGTGACAACAAATACTCCTAGTGCTTACTATGTGCTGGGCACTATTTTGTGTCCTTTAAATAAAACAACTCATGTGCTCTTCACAATATATATTTTAAGGTAGCTACCACTACTGTCGCCAATTTATTAAGGAGGGAACTAAGGCATAGGGAAGTTAAGTCAAGTAGCTATTTAGTGACCAAGAGGGGGTTAAAACCTAGAAGGTCTGATTTTGGAGTCTGTATTCTTCTTCCTTTTCTACCTAGCACAATGGCATTCAGAAGCAATTTAATAAATGCTCCTTCATTCTCTGATTTTTTTTTTCTCATTCAGTATAATGAAAGCCAAGACAGAAAACGTGTAATGGGTGGACCCTTACCATCCATTCCTAATTTGAACTCATGATGAAGCAACTCTATCCATGGCCATCTCCCCTTCTCATCACCTGTGTTTACAGATATAGCTGCCAGTCTTCCTCTTGGAAACTTAGCACAGAGTTTAGCAAGGTTTCAGTGAACCAAAGAAAATTCAAAATCATCATAATCTCACCGAGTCCTTTAGATGTATGTTCCAGGCACTAAGAGGCAGAAGCATGTGATAAGGCCTATCACAGGTTTGCAAACAATAGGGGCTCACATCACATTTGTTTAGATAAAATAGAATTTACATGACCAGCTCCAAGGGGATTTTGGTTCTGAGATTATCTCTTCTTAGTCTTTATTCATTAAAAAGTTCTCTTTTTTTCTAGATGTTCTCAGATTAAGGGACTGGGGAATACCTCTATGGGGTTGGGGGGTGGGGTTTGCTGCTACTGACCCCATCTCCAAACATCACCATGAAAGTTTTGTAAATTGGCCCAGCACTTATGAGTAATCAACCACAAGCAAAGAAGGAATGACATGAGCTTTTTTTTTTTTTTGGTGGGTGGGAGGGTCTCTTTCCTCCAGTTTCCGTCAAACCACATGAGATGTTTCCTAGTCCCTTCTAGCAGACACATTAGCCTACAAACTCAGTCAATATTGCAGCCCAAAAAATCCACTGGAAACCTCATGCCAGCCATCCTGACTTTAAGCATAGCCCTTCACGAGTATTCTAGCTGCATGGAGACAGATGTACTAAATGCATTTTCTCTTAAGATCCTCACGATGATGCTGTAATTCAGGCTGGATTATTATCTCCATTTTACAGGGGAAAAAAATTGAATCACAGGATGACTGAGCAAATCGTTTCAGGTGACACAGTGTAAATTATGCAGCTGGGTTGTGAGTTTAGGTCAAACCCAAACCACACTTCTCTCTTTAAATGAGGTATCTCTTTGGGTTAAACACTGCCATTTCTATGCACTTTTATTTAAACGTAAATATCTTTGCTACAAGACAAACCAGGGATCATTGATTGATCACATTTTCATTTCTCCATGATGAATTAGATTCAGAAGAACTTCAACATCATAGGTTCTTATTCTGAGATAGAAAGGGAGATGGGAATGGCAAAAGGGATGAAGAGCAGTAAAGAAACATAGAATCATCATTGAGTTTCTAATTTTGTCTGAGCTGTACCTACAAAAGCCAGTGCTCATTGTTAAGGAATCAGACAGTTGAAGCCACTAGGATGAAGGGGGCGGGATTCCAAAGGTTTAGGTCTGTGTTTACTAGTTAAGGTAACGACGAGACACATAGATTTTGGCTTATTTTGTTGCTATTGTTCTGCATCCAATAAATACAGAATGTGCATTTATTTTAAGTGCAAATGGAACATTTAACAAAATGGACCGGATGCTGGGCCATAAAGAAAGTCTCAATCAATTTCAAAGTATTAAAGTCATATCAAGTATGTTCTCCAAGCAGAGAAGTTAAGCTAGCAACCAATCAAACAAAGAAGATAACTAAAAGTCCCAAAAGGCTTGAAAAGAAGGCATTTTTAAAAATTTAGGTATAATTTACACAACTACAAGTTCTCCTTTTTAGTGGACAGTTTTCAAGTTTTGACAAATGCACATATACCAGCTGTAGCGCCACCATAATCAAAATGTGGAACAGTGTTGTCACTCTCAAAGTTCCTCCCAGTGTCTTTTTGTAGACAACCTCTCCCACAGCCCAAGCCCTGATTACCCACTGACCTGATTTCTATCCCCATAATTTTGCACTTGGAATCTGGCTTAAGAACATTTGAGGTTCATCTGTTTTGTTGAGTATATCAATAGTATGTCCCTCATTATTGCTGAATAGTATTCCATTGTATGATGTGCCACATTTTGTTTATCCGTTCACTAGTTGAAGGACATTTTCAGTATTTGTTTCCAATATCTGATAATTATTAATAAAGTGGATATAAAGATTCATGTATAGAATTACTGGGTCTTTTTATAGTAGTGTATGCTCAGTAAGGAGCTGCCAAATTTCCAATGTTTCTGTGCTATTTTTCATTCCTACAAGCAGTACATGAGAATTCCCTTTGTTCCATATCCTTACCTGTATGTCCTATTATTAGTTTCTTTAAGCCTTTCTAATGAGTATGTAGTTGTGTCTGATTGTGATTTTAATTTATATTTTGTTAGTTATTGATGATCTTTTCATATCCTCTCTTTGTCACAGTTTTATCTTCTTTGGTGGAATGTTTGTTAAAATATTTTGCCCATTTTTAAATTGGGTGTTTTTCTTATTCCTGAGTTTTGAGAGTCCTTTACATAGTATGAGTATCATTTATTAAATATGTGTTTTCCAATATTTTCTCCCAGACTCTGGTTTATCTCACTTTGTTAACCAAAATGAGCAATAGCTTTTAATTTTTTTTTTATTTTGTGATTTTTGTGTCCTAAGAAATCATTGCCTATCACAAGGTTGCAAAGAATTTCTTTTAGTTTTCTTCATGATCTTACAAAAGTATACTGCAAATTTCACCTTCCCATCCTTTACACAATTGTTGTCATACATTTGACTTCTACAAATGGTATGAAGAAACAATACATTGTTACCATTTCTTTACTTTAGACAATTGTCCTATTTTGTGTAAATCCAAGTTTCTGATTTACATAATATTTCTTCTCCCTGAAGAACTTTTTATCATTTCTTTTAGTGCAGTTTTGCTGATAATGAATTCTCTTAATTTTTATTTGTCTGAAACAGTCTTTATTTCTCCTTCATTATTGAATGTCTGAGGGTATGGGCTGGGTGTAGAAGTCTTTATTGACAGTGTTTTTGTTTGTTTTCCCTTTGTTTTGTTTTTCTTTCAGTACTTTATGGGTGTGATTTGATTTTCTTTTTTGCTTTGGTAGCTTCTGACTGTAAGTTGGCTTCAATTCTTATATCTGTTCCTCTTTATATAACAGATCCCTTTTTTTTTCTGCTTTCAGTATTTTTCTCTTTGCCTTTCAATTTCAAAATTTTGAATATGATGGTTTAAGGATGTGTGTGTGTGTGTGTGTGTGTGTGTGTGTGTGTGTGTTTGCATGACGGTGTATCCTATATAAGCATTTCCTTACTTAGGCTGCTTGGTGTTCTCTGAGAATCTTAGATTTTTCTTCTCCTTCTGTGATTCCAATTACATCAATCACGTATATATAAGACAGATAGTGTCCCATGCTTTTTGGGTAATCTTTTTTTTTTTTGGTTCTTGTTTCACTTTGTGTTTTCATTTGGATAAACTGTTCAACAGCCATTTATTATGTTCACTTTCATTTATATCCAATTTTGTTTATATAATTAATACTGACCATTTTCGAGTTCATTGAATCTTTCCTTGGCTGTGTCAAGTGTCCTAATGAACTCGTTAGAGATATTCTTCATCTCTGATCCCAAGTTTTTGATTTCTATAATGAAAATGTCCATTGCTCTGCTGAAATTCCTCACCTGTTCAGGCATGTTGTCCATTTATTCACTAGTGTCTTTGCTATATTAATAATATTTATTTTACATTTCCAGTTGTTCCAACATCTGGGTGATATTTGAGTCTGATTCTCTTGATTATCAGTGAAATGAATACCATAAGTCAAGTATCATAAGAATTTCATAGATGCAGAAATTGAGGCTAAAAGAGGCTACATGAATAGTTCAAGATCACACAGCTAAGAGTTGATACAATGAAGTCAAACAGATTTCAGATTCCATCCTCTGTCCACCACGCTGTGCTGAGCCATAATATAGACACAATAAATGGCTGCTGAGTAGATGATTAAACGACCTGGAATTCTGGAGCATGCAAAATCTGTCCAAAGTCTTCTAATATAGATATCACAGGTGACGTCAATCTTGGGACACAAGTGAGTGGGAAGCAATTAGGAGCTTATGCCTATGTTCTGATGGTGCTGAACTATTACAAAAGCAGACAAGGAGGTGGACATTAGTAGGTGAGTGTCACCATGACCAGTGTATGTTCATGTCTTTACTCACATCCCAGGCTTGCTCACCTGGAGCAATCAAAGGACAGAGCAACATTTGACATAAGTCATGTAGACCCTGATCTTATCCTGACTCTTCCCTGGGGAAATGCCATTTGTTTTTTCACTGAATAATCTTTTGTAGCTTACAGAATAAGCCCTTTGTCTCTTTTTTTATTAAAACAAAAATTGCAGCCTTGTTCTATCCCACAGCCAAGGATATGCTGTCTACAAGCTGACATTGTGGCTCTGCAAGTCCAGGCAGTGCAATGAGTTAACATGGGGCCTGTGGATTGTTCCCAGCTCCAAAGGCACAGCTGTCCAAATTCCTCATGGATCAAGGAATTTGGGAGAGGGTTGGGCACAACACAGTCAATTGTCTTGCAAATATCTTCTTCCCATTCAAGTCACTGTTCCTTGTAACAGGGCAGCACATGGCAAAGACATAAGGTCCCTGGGACCTGGATCAGACATTGGTTCAGGCATATCATCTGCCAGACAGGTAGAGTAGAGAAGAGAAGAAAGGTTACTCTCACAGGTGTCTGTCTGCAGTACACATTAACTGCCCCAACCAAAGAAAGTCTGCCTCTCCATAACAGCCTCTGGGGCTGTGTCTTTGTGACCTAAATTCCAGCAAGGAACAATCACTGGCCCCAGACTTGATTTTTCAGTTTGGAAGATACTCTTCAAAAGGGTCTTTTGATATCAGAGGTCTCAAGCAAGTCTCTATAAATGTTTCCCAGTCTTTGGCCTAATAAATATTATTCCTGAGGAAATAACTCAAAAGAAGAATATGCAAAGATGTTACTTATAGCAGACTAAGTTTATAACATTAGGGCCATGACCTATCTATTTAATGAACTGTCATGCAGCTATTAATATGATTCTTCCCCAAATATAAAGTTCCAGAAAAAAAAAAAAAGACACTAGGAGTAAAATTATCAAAGTTTTAATGTATGAGAATTCCCCAGAGAAATAAGGGTCACAAGCATCCACATTGAGAGGATATACTGAGTCCAATGCAATAGGAACTTCCAAACCTAGGTACATTGCTGTAAAATTTCAACATTAAGAATAAAGAGGAGATCCAAAACCTTCCCAAGGCGTAGAATAGCTGCCCATAACAGAGTAAGAATTAAACTAACCTCAAACATTTCATCACGAACATTGGATGCTTAGGCTTATTTTGTCTTTTAGACAATAAGACAGAGGGCCTTGGACCTTATGAGTTTCTCAGGTTCTATGAAAATGTTTTACAGAAGGGAACTTTGTTATAAAGATATACATTATGTCTACATCTGTATATAACATATACATAATATATTATATAATATGTGATATTATATATAATATATGATGTATATGATATAACATATAGAAATATTGTATCCATATGTAGTGTTTATGTGTGTGTATACATAGAGACAGAGAGAATTGAAAACATAAAAATAAAAAATGAGAGGTTATTAAGTAAATGCACATGAAATGTAACATTATATTATTATATGATGCTTCTTTGTATTACATTTCATGATGAGAGGTGGGGCTTCCAACACCGTTGTATCTAGGATCTACAAAAATTCTAAAAGTCCTGTGAATTATCTAACTGTAGGCTTAATAACCTAATAATTATAAGGAAAATATCTCCTTCCCATTTGCATCTCCAATCAAACTATTGATCACGTGTACGGATCTAATGAAGAGAATTTTAGATGTGACAGGACTCAAAAGTTTTAAGTTAATTTTAAGTTGCTGTTGGGATTTGAGTAGTGAAAATTAATTATACCTTTCACCTCTCCCCAAGTTAGTAACCAATTAAGAAATAGACACAAGAAACTGAATGATAAGTTTAATAATTGTCTTTATTGCTGATAATACTGAACTGGATCTATTTATGGCCAATTGGGTCCCTTAATAAACTCTAAATGGATCTGAAATCTAGAGTTCAGGGTCAATTACCTGAGGGGTTCGGTGAGCAGACAATCTTCTTAGAATCATAGCTTTATCTCCTTTGAGTATAAAAAGAGCCTCCATATATATGTTCAAAGTTGGGCTTGGTCTCTGACCCTGGTGTGCTTCTGGGACCAGAATGCCAACAGCCAGTGAGGGCCAACTTGAAAGAAAAATCTCAGCAGGGGCTAAGCCACAGGTATTGATGAGTTCCTTCTTTTTGCATAATTCCCCACAAAGTCACTGGCAACAAGGGAATGAATGGGAAAGAGAGAGGTCAGAAATATTTCTTCCATTCTTATTCTATTTCTCCTAGTGGAGTGGTGCTCCATATGTGACCCTTGAACTAGTATCATCAGCATCACCTGAGAAATAGGCAAAAGTGCAAATTCTCAGGCCCTACCCCAGACCTACCAAATTAGAAACTCTGGAGGTACAACCTAGCAATCTGTGTTTCAAAAGCCCTCCTGTGTGATTCTGATGAACAATCATGTCTGAAAACCCCTATTATGAAGCATATATTGGAAACTCATTGTGTGTGTGTATCATGTTACACATCTTAAATATATGCAATTTTTATTTTAAAAAAGAGAGATGGGGAGAGGCAGATTCTTCATGTCTTCTGAGCAGCCATATCTTAAGAAGCCTTTGTCTGGCTTATCTCTCCTCACTTATTTTAGAGGGAGGAGAGAAAATTAACTCCAGCTAGCACATGCTTTTCAACCTTGACTGCTCCCTGGAATCACTTAGGAAGCTTTGCAGATACTCATGTCTCAGTCCTACCCCCACTGATTAGGATGTCATTTGTTTGGGGTGTGTTGTGGGCAACAGGATTTTTTTAAGCTTTCCAGGTGATTCTATAATGTACAGCTAAGGTGGAAAACCATTGGTTCACTGGTTCTGAAAACCTGGTTTCCAGACTAGCAGCATTGACATCACTTGTCAACTTGTGAAGAATGCAAATTCAAGGGCTCCATCCCAGATCTACCCAATCAAAAACTCTGGGTGGGAACCAGCAGGTGGGTTTTAACAAGTTTAACAGCAATGCTAATACACGCTCAAGCTTGAGAACCTCTGACAGAGAGAAATGTTTTGACAGCTTTCTCCACTAAAGGGTTTTCTGCCATTATCACAAACTTGCTACCATGGGAATAGTGGTGGATGAAACTCCTTCACCCTCCAGCCGTACCCTGAAGCTAGGGAAAGGTGGAGCGGCTGACAATGAGTTTCCTACTGCCCTGCCAAGATGAGGGAGTGCAATTTAAACAAGTCTACTTCAACCCAAAGTCAGTTCAAGAAAAAAAAAACAGTTCTCCCCTCTCAGAAAAAAGTAAGCATCACAGCAAGCGTGGTGATGGGGAAGCAGAGATTAGAAGAGGAGCCAGTGGTGGCAGTGGAGAATCCTGGAGGAGAGGTATCCTGGTGGTGTAAGATGTAGAGGGATTGGGTGATGCCTGCAGTGGGGACCAGTTAGGCCAGAGAGAGTTTACAAAACCTGCTTGCCTTCTGCTGGAAAAGACCAAAGCGTTAGTTTGGAGGTGAAATGGGTCTTGGTGTCTTTTTTTTTTAACATCTTTATTGGAGTATAATTGCTTTACAATGGTGTGTTAGTTTTTGCTTTATAACAAAGCAAATCAGCTGTACATATACATGTATCTCCATATCTCCTCTCTCTTGCATTTCCCTCCCACCCTCCCTATCCCACCCCGCTAGGTGGTCACAAAGCACGGAGCTGATCTCCCTGTGCTATGTGGCTGTTTCCCACTAGCTATCAATTTTACATTTGGTAGTGTATATATTGCATGCCACTCTCTCACTTCGTCCCAGCTTACCCTATCCCCTCCCCATTTCCTCAAGTCCATTCTCTATGTCTGAGTCTTTATTCCTGTCCTGCCCCTAGGTTCTGAAGAACCTTTTTTTTTTTTTTCAGGTTCCATATATATGTGTTAGCATACGGTATTTGTTTTTCTCTTTCTGACTTATTTCACTCTGTATGACAGACTCTAGGTTCATCTACCTCACTACAAATAACTAAATTTTGTCTCTTTTTATGGCTGAGTAATATTCCATCGTATATATGTGCCACATCTTCTTTATCCATTCAAGGCCATGTATGACAAACTCACAGCCAACATCGTTCTCAGTGGTGAAAAACTGAAACCATTTCCTCTAAGATCAGGAACAAGACAAGGTTGTCCACTCTCACCACTATTATTCAACATAGTTTTGGAAGTTTTAGCCACAGCAATCAGAGAAGAAAAAGAAGTAAAAGGAATCCAAATAGGAAAAGAAGTAAAACTGTCACTGTTTGCAGATGACATGATACTATACATAGAGAATCCTAAAGATGCTACCAGAAAACTACTAGAGCTAATCAATGAATTTGGTAAAGTAGCAGGATACAAAATTAATGCACAGAAATCTCTTGCATCCCTATATACTAATGATTGGTGTCATTTTGGTATGACTCATCATATCCTCACCATTCACCTGACAGACAGTCAGGGCATCATTTGCTAGACAAGAAGTAGCACACTAAGCAGAGGTAGCATGTCATGATAGAAGAAGGCTAACCTGTAGTGTCAAGCTGACCTGGGTTTGAATTCCAGGTCTAGAACTCACAGTTTGAATAACTGTGAATGTGGCCAATTTACAGAAGTCATTTCAAATTCAACTCTTTCATCTGTAAATGAAGGGTTAATAAAATCTACCATATTGATTTGTGTAGGGATTAGAAACAGTGCTTAGCATAAGGCCTGGCAGCTATTAGGCCCTTCATAAATAGTAGCTTCTATATTATAATTATTACTGTTATTTAGTCTTTTGTGTTATGAGCACCTATTTTCAGTATGGTCAGCAAACAATGCTTCGACACCAGTCCTCCTCCACACATAGACTTCAGATGCCAGCCATAAACTCAGGTTATCACCCATGCTTCTGACCTACTGGCTATAAATTGGAGGTTCCAACGACCTGTTTCTTGTGTTCAATTAAGTGGCAGAGCAGTTCACAGAACTCAGAGAAACATTTTCACTTACTAGATCACCAGTTCATCATAAAAGGATATAACCCAAGAACAGCCAGATTGAAGAGATGCATAGGGCAAGGCATGGGGAAAGGTCTTCCATGCCCTCTTCATATGAGCCACTCTCCCCCATCCCCACTATTCACCAATCAGGAAGCTCTCTGAACCCTCTCTCTCTGGGTTTTTATGGAGGCTTCATTACATAGGCATGATTGAATAAATCATTGACCATTGGTGACTGATCTCAATCTCCAGGCCCTCTCTACTCCCTGGAGGTGGGGAGGTGGGTGGTACTGAAAGTTCCAACTCTCTAATCACTGGTTGGTTCCCCTGGCAACCAGCCCCCATCTTTAGGGGCTTTCCAAAAGTCACCTCATTCACAAAACAAAAAACATTTTTATCACTTTCATCACTTAGGAAATTCCAAGGGTTTTAGCTCTGTGCCAGAAATGGGGATGAAGACCAAACATATATTATTTTAAATCACAACATCACATTTAGCCACTTAGTTAACAAATAATTATTGGGTGCTTACTCTGTGCCAGATTCTGGCCAAAGCTCTAAAAATAAAATGGTGAAGGAAAACAGACACAGTTGTTTTCCTTGGAAACTGACCATCTTGTCGGGAAGACAAATATTAATCAAATAATCATCACCTGAGTATATGCAAAGTCTGTCTATAATAAGTGCTGTAAGTGTCAGGGATACAAAACCGTGAGTGTGGATGACAGGGAATATGGTCTAATCTGAGAGGAAGGACTCAGGTATCACAGATTTCTTGAGAAGGTGCCACCCAAACTGATGTCTGAAAGATAAATAGAAGTTGAATAGGCATGGAGAAAGCAAATCAGAATTTTTCCAAACAGCTTGTGCAAAATTCCTGTGGCAAATAAGAAGATCAAGGAACCAAAAAATGATCAGTGGGTACTATGTTCAGAAAGGGAAGGAGAGTGCAGTTCAAGATTAATTTGGAGAGAAAGATAAGGGACAGAAATACAAAAGTTACGCTTTGTTGTTGATGGTGGGATTGGGGGTGGTGTGTGTGTGCTTGCTTGCTTGCTAAATATATTCCATTACAAATTTTTTCTTCGTGCCTTGAGGAATTTTATCAAGATTAGTGTCAAGCCACATACACCATGAGGACAACACTGAGAGACATGAGGTTGCCCTGGTTATACCCTGAGATCATCCTGCCCATGGCATTATGGGAAGCTCAGTCTATTTGTTGAGCAAAGGAGTGGTCCCAGTGTGGTGGGGTCCATGGCTGTGAAGTCATACACGTTTCTCATTTCCTGTCTCTTGTGGGTTTCAACAGTGCACTTGGAGGTTGAATTACCAAATCACTTTGCTGGTCATTCTCTAGATGTGACTGTGTCCTGAACGACTCTGAATCTGGTAGAAAGATGAATTAAACCCTCTTTGTTTTCCACACAAAGTTCTGAAGGTATTTACATATTTGACTCCTGGTCCTTCTGGCATCTGCAGTGACTAGCACGGCTGGCATGTTTTGTTCCCAGATCATTTTTATTGCTAGTGTCCACTGTTGCTGGAGGACTTTCCAGAATCCTGCATGCATATGGCTTTTGATGGAAAAATGTCTCCCTTGGCACCTCCTTGTAGGAACCACATATATCAAAACCAAGCTCCCAGACCACCCTTCCAGCCAAACGTTCATAAATGTCCAGCAGGGAAAGAAGTTATGCAGGAAGACTATATCTCTTAATAAAATCTTGAAAGAGTTTCCATTTCATTTCTCATAAATCCTCTGTGAGTGAGTGTCGTACAATAATTTCTTAAGAGGCAAAATTGCCTCCAAATCTTTTCCTGGATCAGGACTACAGAATCATTTGTACCCATCCAACAAATCATAATCCATCTTTGGTTTGACAGTAGGAGACATGGTTTTTTATTTCATTTATTGTATTATTATTCAAGCTCATTTTTAGTAAATAAGCTTTCACTGAACAAAGCTTCTTCTTAATATTAAAGTCTAATAAAATTTAGCATAAATGTCACAACTTCTCCTTATAGTAGAACTTGTTTTAGGAGTCTCTGTTCTACATTTTTGCACCCTAGAAAGTGGTAGAAATTTGAGAGAGTTGGCATAGCATTGTAGGTAAGAATTCCAGGTAAACTCTGGAATTAAACATACCCAGTTTCATATCCAAACATCTCTATGTAATCTAGAGCAAATAGCTTTACCTGTCTGAGCATGTTTTTTGTTTCTTCATCTATAGAATGGGGATGATAAGAGATCACTGTAAGAATTTTAAAAGATAATGACCTAAAATCTTAATGCAGTGTCTGGCACATCATATACACTCATTAAATTGTATTTTATTATTTCCTCATGCAATCTAATCTAATAATAGCCTCAGGCCCTTCTATCTAATTATAGTAACCGTTGCTATTTTTTGAGCACATACTATATGCTATGAACTCCAAGTACTTTACATGAATTCTCTCCTTAAATGTTTTCAGTAACTTTGGAAGACAAGTGTTATCATCATTGCCATTTCACAGATGAAAAAATGGAGAGGCAGAGATATTACTTTCCTTATGCAGGTCATCTGGCTGGTAAGCAGTGGAATTGCAGAATCCTTTAGTACCTGCTCTGTGCTGTAGAGAGACAGAGCTGCAAGGCTGTCCAAATCTCCTCTATTAAGAATGTAGCTGGAAGACCTCTTTATGATATTCTATGATTCGCCTCAAGAGCATGCATCACATCTCAGACTTTGGAGCTAGAGCTGGGCCCCTAGACCAGGGCTGCCCCCGGAGGGTTATTTCATGATCCAGTGAAACATTGGAAAGTGCCTGGAATTTTGACTCTGTCAAATCTGCGCTCAGATCGGTTGAAGAGGTGCATGACCTCATACAATTGTTTTAAGTGTTCTGACCTCCAGTTTCTTTATTTGTAAAAAAGAGAAAGGAATGCTAACTATCTCTCAGGGACCTTCTAGGGAGGCTGTCATATATTGCAGTTTAAGCACCCAGGTTCTGGAATCTGACTGCCTGAGGCTCACCCAGGACCACACTTCACTAACTATGTGATTTTGGGGAAGTTACTAGACCTTTCTTTGCCCCAGTTATTTCATCAGTACCATTACTCTTACCAATACTAGAGAACCAATGACATTGTTACAATAACTCCAACAGAATAAATATGACAGAAGTGAGGGGCAAGAACATATTTTTGCCTATTTTCCTTATGTGAGGAATTCTTCATCATGCCCTGGTTACCATGTTTCAGGGAATGTCATTTAAATGGCCAAAATACGTCGTTAGTTACAGTGATCCTAAATGACAATTATTAAGTCATCCAAAGCTCTGGCATCACACTTGGCAGCTTCAGTTTTGAGGTAGGAGTGCCAGGAGGTGGTGATGCACAAGAAGAGGCCTTTGGGTCCACGAACTCTAGCACAGCCCCCCAAGTGAAGCAACTTAGGATTCAGCCTATGACGCCTCTTAGAGAAACAAGAGCCTTCAGTTTATTCTCTGCTCAATCAGGGGCTGGCAGACTTTTTCTGTAAAGGGTCAGAGAGTACCTACTTTAGGCTTTGTGGACCAAGAGGCAATGTCTTCAACTCTTCCAACCCTCTTCTACCCAGAGGGCTAGCACCCAACCTGACTAAAACACGCAGCAGGCAGGACTTGTTCTGTAGGCATAGTTGGTCAACCCCTGTCCCAGAGTATGGTGGTTGAAAGCATGGATTCTGGGGACAGATCACCCAGGTTTGTGGTCTGCATTTGTTAGTTTGTAGCCAGATGACCCTGTGTGAGTTATTGAAACTCTCTGTGCCTTAGTTTTCCCATCTGTATAAAGCGGATGAGGATGTCACAGGGATGCTGGGCGTTAAATGAATAAATACGTCAGGCACTTATAGTAGTGTTTTACGTGCAAGAGTGACACTTGTTTCTCTTTATGGTGATGATTGTCCTCCAGTTGTTCCCTTTTCTCCCAGTTTTGAAAACACATCTAGCATCAGCCATTCCTCACTTTGTAGCACTCTATTTCTCTGTAGTCCTGTGACAGGGTTTTTCTATACGCGCTTCCTTTATTCTCTAGTGTCCAAACCACCTGGGGAGCCTATTACAAATGTAGATTAAAGGGCTCTTCTCCAGACTTGCTGAATCTTGGCTTCTGGAGGTGGGTCCTGGGAATAAGCATTTAATATACTTCACTGGTTGTGGCCCTGCAACTGAAGTTTAGGGTCCTGCCCTCAGAATTCCCCATATCGTCTGGAAGACAGATGGAAAGGAGGAATACCAACCACTGAATTAACTTAACTCCAACCCATCAGCAGCCTTGCTTGAGGCTCAAAACCCAGTGGTTGAATACACAATTTCCAATTTCCTCCAAGACCAGGAGGGAAAGAAGTAACAGATGATTGGGAAAACCAAGCGTGTTACCAACCAGACTGTGTAGTTGGACCCAGAGGAGCTAATTCCCCACAGAAAATGAACTCAGTTGAACCTTGTGGATTTGGAAATCAACATGGAATGGCTGACTTAATAGTGGCCCAGGCCTCCTTCGGAACAGTAGGTCCAAGGGACACACAAACACCTCTGGACTTCCCCAACCTCTGCAATGAAAAGCAAGTACCCCAGTATGCAGCTGCTCAGGCAAAACCCCATAGGGTTTACTTTTCCTGAGTGTAACAATTGTCATTTGTTTTTAAATTTATGCCACAAAAGTAAACATGTGGGGGTGGATGACTAAGTTTTTTATAAGGTAAAAATTTCAAAAATTACCAATCTGTATAAAGTAAAATTTATTTATTTATTTAGTTAGTTAGTTTGATAATACAGTTTTTTTTAAACAACTTTATTGGAGTATAATTGCTTTACAATGTTGTGTTAGTTTCTGCCATACAACAAAAGGAATAAGCTATACGTACACATGTATCACCATATCCCCTCTCTCTTGTGTCTCCCTTCCAGCCTCCTTATGCCACTCCTCTAGGTGGTCACAAAGTACCAAGCTGATCTCCCTGTACTGTGTACCTGAGTCCCACTAGCTATCTATTTTATATTTGGTAGTGTATATATGTCCATGCCACTCCCTCACTTCGTCCCAGCTTACCCTTCCCCCTCCCCGTGTCCTCAACTTCATTCTCTACGTCTGCATCTTCATTCCTGTCCTGCGTGTAGGTTCTTCAGAACCACTTATTTTTTTTAGATCCCATGTATATGTGTTAGCATATGGTATTTGGTTTTCTCTTTCTGACTTAGTTCACTCTGTATGACAGACACTAGATCCATCCACTTCACTACAAAAACACTCAATTTCGTTTCTTTTTATGGCTGAGTAATATTCCATTGTATATATGTGCCACATCTTCTTTATCCATTCATCTGTCAGTGGACACTTAGGTTGCTTCCATGTCCTGGCTATTGTAAATAGTGTTGCAATGAACATTGTGGTACATGACTCTTTTTGAATTATGGTTTTCTCAGGGTATATGCCCAATAGTGGGATTGCTGGGTCGTATGTTAGTTCTATTTTTAGTTTTTTAAAGAACCACCATACTGTTCTCCATTGTGGCTGTATCAAGTTACATTCCCACCAACAGTGCAAGGGGGTTCCTTTTCTCCACACCCTCTCCAGCATTTATTGTTTGTAGATTTTTTGATGATGCCCATTCTGACCAGTGTGAGGTGATACCTCATTGTAGTTTTAATTTGCATTTCTCTAATGATTAGTGATGTTGAGCATCCTTTCATGTGTTTGTTGGCAATCTGTATATCTTCTTTGGAGAAATGTCTATTTAGGTCTTCTGTCCATTTTTAGATTGGATTTTTTTTTTTTTTTGATATTGAGTTGCATGTGCTGCTTGTATATTTTGGAGATTGATCTTTTGTCACTTGCTTCTTTTGCAAATATTTTCTCCCATTTTGAGTGTTGTCTTTTCATCCTGTTTATGGTTTCCTTTGCTGTGAAAAAAGCTTTTAAGTTTCATTAGGTCCCATTTGTTTATTTTTGCTTTTATTTCCATTTCTCTAGGAGGTCGGTCAAAAAGGATCTAGCTGTGATTTATGTCATAGAGTGTTCTGCCTAAGTTTTCCTCGAGTTTTATAGTGTCTGGCCTTACATTTAGGTCTTTAATCCATTTTGAGTATTTTTGTATATGGTGTTAAGGAATGTTCTAATTTCATTCTTTTACGTGTAGCTCTCCAGTTTTCCCATCACCATTTATTGAAAAGGCTGTCTTTTCTCCATTTGTATATTGTTGCCTCCTTTATCAAAGATAAGGTGACCATATGTGTGTGGGTTTGTCTCTGGGCTTTCTATCCTGTTCCATCAATCTATATTTCTGTTTTGGTGACAGTACCATACTGTCTTGAGTACCTTAGGTTTGTAGTATAGTCTGAAGTCAGGGAACCTCATTCCTCCAGCTCCATTTTTCTTTCTCAAGATTGCTTTGGCTATTCGGGGTCTTTTGTGTTTCCATACAAATTGTGAATTTTTTTGTTCTATTTCTATGAAAAATACCATTGGTAGTTTGATAGGGCTTGCATTGAATCTGTAGATTGCTTTGGGTAGTATAGTCATTTTCACAATGTTCATTCTTCCAATCCAAGAACATGGTATATCTCTCCATCTGTTTGTATCATCTTTAATTTCTTTCATCAGTGTCTTATAGTTTGTTGCATACAGGTCTTTTGTCTCCTTAAGTAGGTTTATTCCTAATTATTTTATTCTTTATGTTGCAGTGGTAAATGGGAGTGTTTCCTTAATTTCTCTTTCAGCTATTTCATCATTAAGTGTATAGGAATGCCAGAGATTTCTGTGCATTAATTTTGTATCCTACTACTTTACCAAATTCACTGATTACCTCTAATAGTTTTCTGGTAGAATCTTTGGGATTCTCTATGTATAGTGTCATGTCATCTGCAAGTAGTGACAGTTTTACTTTTTCTTTCCCAATTTGTATGTCTTTTATTTCATTTTCTTCTCTGATTGCCATGGCTAGGACTTCCAAAACTATGTTGAAAAATAGTGGTGAGACTGGACAACCTTGTCTTGTTCCTGATCTTAGTGGAAATGGTTTCAGTTTTTCACCATTGAGAATGATGTAGGCTGTGGGTTTTTCATATACTGCCTTTATTATGTTGAGGTAAGTTCCCTCTATGCCTACTTTCTGGAGAGCTTTTATCATAAATGGGTGTTGAAGTTTGTCAAAAGCTTTTTCTGCATCTGTTGAGAGGATCATATGGTTTTTATCTTTCAATTTGTTAATATGATGTATCACATTGATTGATCTGTGTATATTGAAGAACCCTTACATTCCTTGGATAAACCCCACTTGATCATGGTGTATGATCCTTTTAATGTGTTGTTGGATTCAGTTTGCTAATATTTTGCTGAGGAGTTTTACATCTATATTCATCAGTGATACTGGTCTGTAGTTTTCTTTTTTTGTGACATCTTTGTCTGGTTTTTCTATCAGGGTGATGGTGGCCTCATACAGTGAGTTTTGGAGTGTTCCTCCCTCTGTTATACTTTGAAAGAGTTTGAGAAGAATGTGTGTTAGCTCTTCTCTAAATGTCTGATAGAATTCGCCTGTGAAGCCATCTGGTCCTCGGCTTTTGCTTGTTGCTTGTTGCTTTTTTTTTTTTTTTTTTTTTTGCGGTACGCGGGCCTCTCACTGTTGTGGCCTCTCCCATTGCGGAGCACAGACTCTGGACGTGCAGGCTCAGCGGCCATGGCTCACGGGCCCAGCTGCTCCACGGCATGTGGGATCTTCCCAGACTGGGGCACGAACCCGCATTCTCTGCATCGGCAGGCAGACTCTCAACCACTGCGCCACCAGGGAAGCCCTGTTGGAAGATTTTTAATCACAGTTTCAATTTCAGTGCTTGTGATTGGTGTGTTCGTATTTTCTGTTTCTTCCTGGTTCAGTCTTGGAAGGTTGTGCTTTTCTAAGAATTTGTCCATTTCTTCCAAGTTATCCATTTTATTGGCATATAGTTGCTGGTAGTAATCTCTCATGATCCTTTGTATTTCCTCAGTGTCAGTAGTTACTTCTCCCTTTCGTTTCTAATTCTGTTGATTTGAGTCTTCTCCCTTTTTTTCTTCATGAATCTGGCTAATGGTTTATCAACTTTGTTTATCTGTCAAAGAACGAGTGTTTAGTTTTATTGATCTTTGCTATCACTTCCTTCATTTCTTTTTCATTTATTTCTGATCTTATCTTTATGATTTCTTTCCTTCTGCTAACTTTAAGATTTTTATTCTTATTTCTCTAATTGCTTTAGGTGTAGGTTTATGTTGTTTATTTGAGATCTTTCTTGTTTCTTGAGGTAGGATTGTATTGCTATAAACTTCCCTCTTAGAACTGCTTTTGCTGCATCCCATAGGTTTTGAGCCATCGTGTTTTCATTGTCATTTGTTTCTAGATATTTTTTGATTTTCTCTTTGATTTCTTCAGTGATCTCTTGGTTATTTAGTAGCATATTGTTTAGCCTCCATGTGTTTGTATTTTTTACAGTTTTTTCCTGTACTTGATATCTAGTCTCATAGCACTGTGTTCAGAAATGATACTTGATACGATTTCAATTTTCTTAAATGTTCCAAGGCTTGATTTGTGACCCAAGATATGATCTATCCTAGAGAATGTTCCATGAGCACTTGAGAAGAAAGGGTATTCTGTTGTTTTTGGATGGAATGTCCTATAGATATCAATTAAGTCCATCTTGCTTAATATGTCATTTAAAGCTTGTGTTTCCTTATTTATTTTCATTTTGAATGATCTGTCCATAGGTGAAATTGGGGTATTAAGGTCCTCTACTCTTATTGTGTTATTGTTGATTTCCCCTCTTATGGTTGTTAACATATTCCTTATGTATTGAGGTGCTCTTATGTTGGGTGCATAAATATTTACAATTTTTATACCTTCTTCTTGGATTGATCCCTTGATCATTATGTAGTGTGCTTCTTTGTCTCTTGTAATAGTCTTTATTTTAAAGTCTATTTTGTCTGATATGAGAATTGCTGCTCCAGCTTTCTTTTGATTTCCATTTGCATGGAATATATTTTTCCATCCCCTCACTTTCAGTCTGTATGTGTCCCTAGGTCTGAAGTGGGTCTCTTGTTGGTGCATTTAATATTGTCCCAGAAGTCTCTGAGACTGTCCTCAATTCTTTTCATTCTTTTTTCTTTATTCTGCTCTGTGGTAGTTATTTCCACTATTTTCTCTTCCAGGTCACTTATCCGTTCTTCTGTCTCAGTTATTCTGCTATTGATCCCTTCTAGAGAATTTTTAATTTCATTTATTGTGTTGTTCATCATTGTTTGTTTACCCTTTAGTTCTTCTAGGTCCTTGTAAATGTTTCTTGTATTTTCTCCATTCTATTTCCAAGATTTTGCATCATCTTTATTATCATTACTCTGAATTCTTTTTCAGGTAGACTGCCTATTTCTTCTTCATTTGTTTGGTCTGGTGGGTTTTTACCTTGCTTTTTCATCTTCTTCATATTTCTCTGTCTTCTCATTTTGCTTAACTTATATTTGGGGTTTCCTTTTCGCAGGCTGCAGGTTCATAGTTCCTATTGTTTTTGGTGTCTGCCCCCAGTGGGTAAGTTTGGTTCAGTTGGTTGTGTAGGCTTCCTGGTGGAGGGAACTGGTGCCTGTGTTCCTGTGGATGAGGCTGGACTTTGTCTTTCTGGTGGGCAAGACCGCATCCAGTGGTGTGTTTTGGGGTGTCTGTGAACTTATTATGATTTTAGGCAGCCTCTCTGCTAATGGGTGGAGTTGTGTTCTGTCTTGCTAGTTCTTTGGCAGGGGGTGTCCAGCACTGGAGCTTACTTGTTGTTAAGTGGAGCTGGGTCTTAGCGTTGAGATGGAGATCTCTGGAAGTGCTCTCGCTAATTGATATTACATGGGGCCGGGAGGCCTCTGGTGGTTCAATGTCCTGAACTCGGCTCTCCCACCTTAGAGGCTCAGGCCTGACACCTGTCTGCAGGACCAAGACCCTATCAGCCACAAAGTTTTAATTCTTCTGATTCCCACAGGTCTACTTCCCATCTGTGTTTCAGCCAGTCACACAGCTGCTAGTGTTGGAGGGTCTCCTGCAGAGTTGGGAGGCAACTATGGCTCACTGTGGGGACAAGGACACTGGCAGCAGAAGTTCTGGGAAGTACTCTTTGGTGTGAGCCCTCCTGGAGTCCTGATAATATAGTTTTTATTTTTGTAATAAATCTTTGCAGCAGCAGTGAGTGCCTCTGGGCACTTGGGACTGAGGCAATGCTCCCTCTGCTCTTGAAAGAATTCTACTCTTGAAAGAATGCAAAAGCCCTAGGTAGGCTGAGACAATGGGCTGCTTATTACCAGACATTGTGTGTTGGAGCTGATATGGATAAGCAAAGATAAGCAAGGGCCATTGTCAATGATGGGAAGACACAAGGGTGGTGGAAGACTTAGGAAAAATGGAAGGAAGAGCAGAGAGCCCTTCTGTGCCAGGCAGGTGGTATGGCAGAGACAATTTCCCTCAGGGTCTTTGATCTCCTAGGGTCATTAGTTTGGAGTGTGCTTCATAGTGAAGAAAGGAAAACCTCCAGGTTCTGTAGAAGTAAGACCTTACATGCTTTTTAAGAATAGAATCTGCTCAACAGAAGGGAACAAATGAAAATAGTGTTCTGATGGATTTTCAAAACTCCTTCACAAGTGGTCCAGACAACTGGACCCCAGAGGGCCGAGTGGGACTTCAGTACCTCCTAAAAATTTGACCTCTTAGCTCTCTTGCAATAATGATCTCTGAGTGAATGAGACAGTGAGTGATGGAGTCGTTCATTCAATCCATTCTCACCAAATACTGTCTGTCCTGGACCTTGTCTTCTGACGTGTGCTGGACAGATAAAAATGTTTGAGACATCTCGGATCTCGAAGCCAGGATAGTGTTCCCCAAGGAATGGTGCACAGATTACCTAAATCTGAATCACCTGAACACCTGTGCTAAAAATGCAGATTTCTGAAATCCACCCTAGATTAGTCAAATCTGCATTTTAGCAAGTCCCTCAGTCATAGGTATGAACAGAAAGCTTAATAATCACTGTTTTGAAGGAGGCATATAAGAATCTGGCTCTACGTAGGAGAGTGAATGTGTATATGTGGCAGTGAGTGAAACTATGTGTATGCATACACGTTAAAGCCATGAGGACATGTTGTGAAAATATATGCAAGAACATATGTGAATGTATGTGGTGATGCCTGGCCGTAAGCACAGTTATACTTTGTGCTCTGTTACCTAATTGAAGGAAACAAAGGATCATATTCTGAGTTTCTGAAACTGAAAATGGCCCATGCTCCATCCGGAGCAAGCTTAAGGATCAGATGCCTTCCTGTCTCTGTGTGAAGAATGGGCATAAAAGCAGCAATCCTTCAGGATATCATGATGACATTGCAAGATGTGATGCAGCCTTGGTGACCAGATGAATAAGACATGAGGGAATGCAGAGTCGCAGGACTTAAGGAGTGAGATCCAGCAGGCTGGAGGATTGCCCTCTAATAAATACGTCTCGGGGGTCTTGGGCACAAACTCATGAGTTCACAGTGAAGGGGTTGAAAAGCCTGGCTTTTCCCTTTCCCTTACAAGAAGAGTGATCCATCAAGTCATGGACTTCCTTAAGAGATGCCATGATCTCTTTTAGCAGAAACTCAACCATGGAGGCCCATGCCCCATCTGCCAGCAGGACTTTGACCTTGGGCATCTGTCATCCCCCAGTACCAGGATTCCATGATTCTGAGACCCTGGATTTCTCTAGTCTCCCAGTGTCTTATTATTGGCAGAGTCATGATGACATGCCCAGCTCCCACAGCGAGTCTAGTTTTCACCCAATTGCATCACTAATAGCTCTAAGAGGCCATCAGAAGTTGCCAGGAGAAGGTCATACACACAAACACGAGTTACATCCAGCTCCCCTCCCCAGTGAATGTGCCACACCAGGTTGGAAGAGATGTGGTCTTCACCACGGGTCCTTTCCCAAATGCACACTGGAACAGGATGGGGGCAGCACTCAGCTCAACTTACCATGTTCCAACAGCTTTCTACCTACCAGGCTGCCATATGTTCAGGATCATTTGATTGCCAGATGTATGTCAAAGTTTTCCTTTTTAAATGTAATTTTCCCCAGAATTTATTGGCATCCTACAATGCTGCTTCTTGGCTGCAGAAGCAGTTTTTCTGCCTTTTGGGCCCAAAATAGAAACCACACACAACCTTGACAGTAATCATGACCAAGGAGAGAGAACGCACATCTATTTATAAGGCGCCTGAAGGTGAGTTCTTCTTTTGTGCTACTGCTTTGAAGGTAAGGTCAACAAAGCTGGGAATATCAGCTTTATTGACTGTGTAATTTTATTAAAACCCAATGCAGTCACAAATATATAATACATACTAAAATATTAGATATTATGGATAAAGTTTATTACTTTGAGTTTTTAAAGAGTTTTTTTAGATCGTGTATTTTGTTTTTTATCTTACCCTTCATTTCTTGCTGTTGTTGTCACATTCAGGGTGAGATCTGAGCATCTCATGATCTGATGTATGTTAACAATATCCAGGCACAGGTTCATGCAGATGAGTGTACTGCATGGATAGATGGTAGAAAAACTCTCAGGAATTTTATTCAACCAAAGCACCAACATATGTTTTTGGCATCCAGGAAGCACTTCTTGGAATGGAAATCACATTCATGTTTAAAAATTCTTACTCATTTTCATTTGAAAAATTTGGACAGATAATCAACATTTTTATTTTCGTTTTCAACTCCTGGAAGTTGGCATGGCAGCCTTAATGGACCCAAAAGGTAACAATCGACTCAGCTCTGAGAATAAGAGCATCCATATGTCCCAGGATACCGATGTTCACCTCCACCTCACCATTTCTCAAAACTGGTCTCTTCTTTCCTTTCTGCTACCAATCTGAGGCTGCAGCATTCCTGGGTCGTTTCTTTATTACCTGGCTTATTTTTTTCAAGAGCTGATGGATGGAAAAACACACTGCCTGTTCAAATCTACAAAACAAAAATACTGCTGGGGTACCCAAGGGTAACCACTGGAAAATTCACTACTCTGGGACTTTATTAATGCAATCTCAATTGTATTTAAGAAAGAACATGCAGATAGTGATGCTTTGGATCTCAAGATAATGTCAACCCCATTCACTCTTATGCTGTCTCTGCTGAGAATTTTGCTGGAGACTAATTCAAGGGCTCTAGGGCAGGGTCTGGCTGCCAGCTGGTGTTGAGATGGAGTTTTCCCTCTAGAGTAATCAATTATCATTTCCCAAGACAAGCTTGTAGAATGCTGCCAGCACAGTGGGTGAAGAATCTTGGAACTGGAACTCTTTCCCAGATGTAGCGGTCATCTCATGAATGTGTGGTGATGATGAACCAGAGAGGCAAGGAGAAGAAAGAGTGACTATTGAAAGTAGGTCTTATGTAAAGAAAAGTTATAAAACAGGTAGCAATGATATTACACAGATTATATATAAGTTGTTGTCAGCTGGGTGATATTGAAGAAATCATAGACAGATTTCCAGGGACCAGTGGAAGGAATGGATCTTAGGTCTAATATGTTCCAATTCCCTAATTAATAGGCAACAGCTTTGATGGAGAAACTTTTATATGCAAACCACTATACCACTGCAGAAAAATATAAAGATAACAACCCAAACTCTTGCCTCAAGGAATTTATAGGACCTGAGTAACATTTTAAGGAGCTATGACATAATAACAAATAATAATAAAACAAGGTAATATATGATAATTGTAATCACTTTTTTTCTGTTTTGAGCACATACCATGAGTCAAGTATTTTGCTAATGCACACAATTTCCATTAATTGCTTTTTTAAAAAAATGCAATTATTTTTAAAAATTATTTTAAAAATAAATCAACCTTACTAAGGTCCTCACTTTACAGATGAAGAAACTGAGATTCAGAGCAGTGAAAGAACTAGGTGAAGCGAGTGAGGCATTTGCTTTGGGTGTAAAATTAAAGAAGACCTTCCCCCCAAAAACCAGTAATCTAGACTCATAAAAATAAGAAGTAATGTAAAAAAATTCACAATGAACAAAATCTCAAAATTTTGAATAAAGACAGGATTGGTATTGATGATTTTTCCCTTTGCCTCAGGCTCCAATCTGGCATGGGGCAGTGTTGGTTCAGAGCACTGGTTAGAAGACTTTCCAAAGCTCATAAGACAGTCAGTGCTGCATGTGGCCTAAGAGATTTGATTTTTCCAGTTTGAACTTCTAATCCCTGCTCTCCAAGTGGGAAGGTCAGGTGTCTAACCTTGCTCATGTGGATCCTAGGCAGGAGCTGTCAGGGGAAGCCTCTCTTGCCCAGATCTACAAGTGGGTTAAGACAGAGCAGATGTGCAAAGTCAGAAGAAAAAAGGCAATGGGCCAAGTCCTATCCGCTGGAGAGGAAAGTCCAGCTGGGTTTGGGGAAACTGTTGTGAAATACAGAGATTGAGAGGCTATTGTGAGGAGCAGGAGAACAGTGGCTGAGCAGGAAAATGGGAGTCAGGACTGGATATATTGCTGAGTGAAGAAAGGGCTTTTATGAATTCTAAGAAAAATGATGTGCCAGCAGCTCCATGAAAGGACCCAAGGATGGAGTAGAAAGGCATCTTGGACCACAGAGCCTTGACTCAAGATTGGCAATCTATACAGCCAGGACTTGCAACTTAATGACCACACCATGCTTTTCTGTTTCCAGAGAAAGGGTGATTGCCTTATTCATTTCTGCCCACACCCCTGCCCCCACAAATATTTGATCCCTGGAATAGGATAGGGTAGGTTAATAGCTCCCTGGGGACAGGGTGGACCCTGGCTTGCAGACTCAGAAAGATTCCTTTCTGCTGAACCTCTGAGAGCTTGGTAAGAGCATTTCACTAAGTGGGCTTTCTTACCTACTTGTCCATTTGTTTTTAACAACCTTAATCAGTCCTTGGTGCTCAACCAATTGGGCTTGTCTTCAGAGGGGCAAATATTATTGCTCAAAATCCAATGACAGCCCCAGCAAGGGGCTGCAGATGGGGAATGAGTGTAGGAGATGGATTTCCAATCAAGGAAATATGGAATTTCACTTACAAACTAATGGAATGAAAATGCTGTTGGAATTCCATACCAGAGAGCACCCCAAGGAGCCCTTCCCAAGTGTCCTCACATTACTGCCTGTTGTGATAATATCCAGGTTAATGCAAGAGACGTTTCCCCAGATGCCCAGGTAATCTAGAAAACATGTTATTCTGATTTCAAGGGGGAGTCACCTAACAGGCCTGGAGATGTGAAGCTCTAATTTTCTGCTTTTCTCACCATTCCACTGACCTTCACAAAATAAGTGACTTCAATGAGGAGTGTTCCCTTTTATTTTGTATCACCAGACTTCAGAGCCCTCAATACTGCATGAAGCACTGGGGCCTCTCTCCCCCTGGCTCCACCTCCCACACGAAAAAGCTTAGGCATGGAGCCAGCTAACTTGCTTGCCTATTGGCACCTTGAAGTGGAAGTAAATCCCTAATCTTCGGATTTATTATTTCCTGTTCTTCAAAGAGAGGGGAAGGCAGCAATGCTTGATGTATTTAGGCAGTTAGTCACTGTACAAATCCATCTCTTGTCTCACCCCCAATTCAGGGGAATAATATTTTTTTCCCTGAGTTACATAAGACATGATAGAAAGCATTTCAGAATGCTCTCTGCCTCAGGACTGATTTCTTGTGGTAAATCTATAGAAAATCTATCGCAGTTTCTAAAATAAGTGTCCAGGCTTTGGAAATAGGTCTCACAGTGTGAGGAAGCTGTAGTTCACTCATGTGTTAACCTTGCCATCACTTCCTCTCTTTCCATCATCTCTCTGTCTTCAGTTCTCATGTGGTTCCATCCAAATCACAGGTGTGCAGCTGTTTGTATTTCTGGAAGTAGAGCTGTGGTTAAGACCTGGGGATTTTTGAGCTCAGTTTTAAGTCAAAAACATACCATGGGAATGAGGTTAAATTTAGTGTGAACTGGACAGTTTCACAAATAGCCAAAGGACTAAGATCATTACTAACTAGAGTTTCCCACACACACATTGTGTTGTCCTTGTTGAATAAGGCAGCTGGTAATGATGTTAATCCCTTGGGGTATTACCCATATCTGTGTTGTTCTTCATGCTTCTGGAAATGCCAATTCCTATCTTAAAAGATTCAGTTGTCCTTAGTCTATGGCTGTTCAACTTATAAGTAACCACAAGCATTAACAAACATTAGAAAGTGTTATAGTAGTCCCTACTGTACACATGCACATACCCACTGACTTTTGATCACAAACAGAACATATCTGGACAGTGATTGACTGAGACATATCTGCCTTTGTAAATCTGGAGTAGTCAGGTTTGTGAGTCAACATCTTCTAATCCTGACTGTGAAATACCCAGTTCTAGGCATATGGTTCATTTTGCCTCTAATTCTGGGACCAATCAAAGTCCCAAGCTATTGAGACCCTAGGTTACCATTTGAATTTCATTCAAGTTCAAGTTCATCTTGAACCTCTTTCTCCTGCTCTGACCTTAAAATTAGCCTCCTAAGAGATGGTGGCCACCTACTTCCTGGCCCCTAATGCTGATGGACAGCTTGGGATTCCAGAGACCCTCTGCTGTACTTCTGATTGTACCTCTGCCAGTGGCTTGGCTACCTTTCTGGATGCCCCAGACCCTTCTATTGATTTGACTTTGCACTTCTGTGTTTGGATTGTACTAGCATGGGTCCTAGTCCTGCTGCGGGCCTGTCATTATTCAAGAAGTGACTTCTCTAGGGCAGGTGGAAGAAGATTGACATGTTCTGATCTTTGAAAGAAATAGAGGGAAAAAAAAGAAGATATATTGACTATTATCCTCTCTCCCTCCCTTTCCCTCCATCCCTTCTCCCTCCCTCCTCACCTCCCTTTCTTCCCTCCCTTCTATCCTTTCTTCCTTCTTCCTTCCTTCTTTCCTTCTTTTCAGTCAATAAACATAGCATGTTAACTACATATTGATACTTTGTAAAAACTTGCAAATTTGATTGGAAAGAATTTCCCCCACCCCCAGTTTTGCCTCAAACACACACACACACACACACACACACACACACACACACGAGTGAGAAAAATGATTAAAGTGAATATTAAGCACCAAAATGAATGATACAAATAGAAACAGTTCTACTAGTTGAAAGGAAAGCAAGGTAGCATCTGAATCAATCTTAGAATAAAAATGAATATCATATGTAATACTATCTATTAATTAGTGAGTAATTTTATATCTGTATAAGACAAGGAGTTTTTCTATAGCAATCACTGCTCAGGTATTTTCTGTTCACCAAATGGTTGCTGTCCCCATGTTGTGTGTGTGTGTGTGTGTGTGTGTGTGTGTGTGTGTGTGTTTGTGTGAATTCTAGAGGGGTTTCTTTGAGATTTCTCTAAAACTCACATATCTATGAGGTAGGAATCATTCTTAATTCACCAATGAGGAAACTGAGGCTTACAGCAATTAAGTAACTTTTATAAATAGTAAGTGGCAGGGCTGAGTGTGCTACTCTGAGGAAGGAACAAGTGATAAGACTTAGATGGTAAGCCAGGAGCCATTTGTGGAAGTTCATGAATGCTGGAATGAAGAATTCAAGCTTGAATGAAAGGCAATAAGGAATCCTAGTAATTGTTTGGTGGAGAAGTAATTCAGTGACCTCAGTTTTAAGAAGATTAATTTAGCCAAAAGAGCTAGACGCATTGGGATAGAGAGAGAAAAAGAAATTTAGCAACAGACAAATGACATCCATTCTATCAATATGATCCTTTCCCTTCATCATTCCAATCAGATAGAAACAGATCACAGGACCTTAATAACTGTCATGGAAAATCCTCCCCACATGCATTTCTAAGAAGAGTGGGTTTCTGTTTTTTCCCTCAGCTGTTTGCCCTCAGAACAATACCCTAAAGTGTTTCCTTCCCTCCAATTTTAACTACTAAAGTATGTAATATGACTCCAATATTTGATTTAAAAGAGAGAAAGAAAGAAAAAGTAAGAAAGAAAGAAAAAAGAAAGAAAGAAAGAAAAGAAAGAAAGAAAGAAAAGATCCATCGAAGCAAAATAGTAGTTCCCTCTGATCTCACACTATTTCTGATGAATCAGTATGGGGTAAGGAACTCTGTACTAACGGAGTGAAACATGCTCAGAATTGCACCAACAAAAGATGGAATTTTGCCAGGAGCTGCTAACAACTGAGACAGCTTAACATTTGTTATTTGATGGAGAGAGTTCCAGGGGAGATTTCAGCTAAGCTGAGGGAAAGCCCGCTTTCTGCTCAGGCTATTTGCTAGGTCACAGGATGGGGTCTCAAAGGACATAGAATGAGTGAGCTTATCCCCATGGAGGCCAATGCCCTTCCCAGAAGAGTTAAGTCCAGTGATTTCTCCAGGAAAAGGACACAGAGGAGTCAGGGATGGATGGGTGTGCTGACTAATCTATAAAACCAGTGCCCCAGGAGGAGCAGAAGTTGAAACCATTTATTTATAATTAGAGATGCAGTGGGCTGTGTGACTTGAAATTTCACGACTCAACGTTCTTGGTGAAAATGCTCAATAATAATTCAGAAAACAATCAAAAGCTTGGGCAAGAAACATTTGAATGTATATCAGGTATCCTCTTCTCAAGCAAGACCAATACAGGTCTTCTGATAAGTCACCACTTTGAAGACTAAAATGAAACATAACTTCCAAGTTCTCCCTTCAGGACCTGCTGTTTCACTGGAGTTGGTACTATTTACAGCAGGAGGCTCCTAGGCCAGGGTGGGACACAGTGAGGCAGATCTACACGTCTCCGGACTTCCTGTCAGAGTTGACTTTTGAAAAATGTGCTCCCTGGGATTCCAGAGTCTGGAAACAAATGTAACTGACATCTGCAACAATAAAAATTAGAGACCAGCTCAATGTTTACCATTAGAAAGCATTTGGGGACTTCTGGTCTGAAAATTTCATTGAAACCCAGATGCATGAAACCATGCTTACAATATGACGTTAAGCAGGGGGAAAAAATCGAATTTTTCAAATACTGATTTCAAATACTGATGCAGGTGGACAGGACTAGGATAGAATTTGCAAACACAAAAATAGTTAATTTAGGTTTAAGACTTTTAAGACATCACGAGAAAATGTTTTGTCCAATGTCATTAAGTGTTGCTGTTTTATTATTTTACATTTTTTAAAGTGGTTCAAAAAAACATCTGTTTTATAGAATTGAGTTTTCATCAGTAGATTGGTTTTGAGAGAGCTGGGTATGATTTTCAGCCGCTTCCCATCCCCCTAAAATTGTTATGAAGAATAAGTGAGTTAACAATGGACAGCAATTAGCATAGTGCCTAGCACATAGTGGACCATCCTGTTATTTTCATTATCATTATTATTGGTACTCATCTCAAACGGAACAGAACCTAAGCTCACCATATCCCCTAAGTTTCTATACTTTTGCTTTCCCCAGTGGTGGTCAGCTTCAGCACTGGGTGTTTCCTCTTTTCATTACTAAAATCCCCATCTCAGTTTGCAGTAGCCTACTTGAGTGAATTTTGGCAAACCTGATCCTTCTTGGTACTGCATGTGTGGCAAGATATAGTTAATATAAACTAAGTGTCTTGTTGAATTACATCGTGAATGTATTAGAAAAAGAGAATTGTGCTGAGAACATGCATTTCACGAAATGCCCACCTTTGCCACCACTACATTTGTTAAAAATATCTGAAGGAATTTTCTGTTTGCTAACATCTGTGATGTCAGCTATTCTAGAGAGATCAGTCCAAAGAGTCCAACCTCCAAAGCAAGTGGACACTGACAGCTCTCATTTGGTATCTGTTTTTTGCAGTACGTGGGCCTCTCACTGTTGTGGCCTCTCCCGTTGCGGAGCACAGGCTCCGGACACGCAGGCTCAGCGGCCATGGCTCATGGGCACAGCCGCTCCACGGCATGTGGGATCTTCCCAGACCAGGGCACGAACCCGTGTCCCTTGCATCGGCAGGCGGACTCTCAACCACTGCGCCACCAGGGGAGCCCCATAATTATGTTTTTAAAATAAGAATAACCTAGTTTAAAAAGAAGGAAAACTGTTTTAGAATAAAGTCTATTCCATTATTCACCTAGGGAATATAGTCTTTTCTTGGCTTTAAGGGTTACACAAGTCAATGGCATGAAAAAACAATGTGTACATTATATGTGGTTATTTATCCAGAAGACATCAGATTAGCCAATACAGTGGTCTTCCTGTAAGTACCCCTATACCTTAGCAGGGCTGACTATGATTCCATGGTCTGATGAGTCTTCTACCTGATTTGAGAATGGCAACCTCCTCTGAAATGAATTTTGGAGCAACACAATTTGAATAGGCTACAAACAAAAATGCACTCAATGAATTGGGAGATTGGGATTGACATATATACACTAATATGTATAAAATGGATAACTAGTAAGAATCTGCTGTATAAAAAAATAAAATAAAATTTTTTTAAAAATGCACTGATTATTAAAAAATAAGAAAAATATCACATTTATTGAAAATGTGGTAGACACTGTGCCAGGAATCTTGTATGCATTAGCTCATTCAATCCCAACAAGAAATCTGTGAGTCAGATACCCATATCTATAAATTACAGTTGACAAAAGTTGACCAGAAGAGTTTTCTACTTGTTCCAAGTTACACAACTGGTAAAGTACAAATATGGGGTTTGAACTCCAAACACTAGTTTCTTTATTATATATTCTTAATACAAAGTATTGAATTATCCCTTAATCAATCTACGCCAAGAATCATCCCACACACAAACACACAAACTAAATTGCTAAACCCACAAACTAAGAGCAAGTAATGAAATGTTTATATAAGTCAAAAGAAATATTGAGCCAAGTAATCACTTATTTCATCAGAGAATGCATTAAAACATAAAATGATTGATGATGATGTAAAAGAAAGTGATCAGTGGACCTCGGGATCTTGACATTGTGTGATACATGAGCCAAACTTGTTATGGAAAGTCCTGAAATTGTTTAACCTGTGTGAGTGAGGGGTGGGAGGTCATGCTTTTCAGGTTGCTGACAAATTTTTCTATTTAAGAGAAAAAAACACTTCTATATATGTTGTACTCCCCTCTCCAACATAAGCTCAAGATTCACAAGGAGAGAAATACTTTCATAGCGTTCATTTAACCTCAATGAGAATGCATTCTGATCATAAAGTTTCTGAACTTGAAATAGGCTTTATACAGAATGGCTCACATTTTAAACACCAGGTACAATGACTGCATCATGAGAAGCTGATCTCACAATTCGAGACACAATAGGTAAGAGAAGAAGTTTGAACAGAGACATCACTCAGTAGATGATGGTACTTAAAAAGAAATATTAAAAATACTCAGCCTTGATAGCCTTCAATAAGGAAACTAAACTAACAAAAGTGAAATTATTAATACACAGTGCAGATAAGATGAAGCTTATATGCACCTATTTTATGTGAAAGAATATAAATCATATTCTTTATAAATATTGATGTTAGTATTGAAACCTGGACTTCCTAGTTCCGCGCCATCTCCATCACAACATAATGCCTGTCTGAGACGTTGAAAAACCTTCTTTTGTACCTGGACATAGCCAATAGCTTACTCTGTATTAATTTAAAGGACAAACTTGGGCTTGGTTCAGACTGGTATGAACCAAGAGAGAATGTCAAATCTATGGAAGAGGAAAAATAACAAGCAACTAGGTAAAGGCACATAATTGAAGTTAGCTGGGAAACAGCTCAGTAGACCTAGAGATGGATCCATGACACCAGGATCTCATTCTATGGCTTCACGTATAAAAAAAACCTGTTCAGATTCTCTAAGAAGGAGGTTGTAAAGAACCAGGGAGAGAGGGTCAGGGGATGATTAAGTGGGCCTTGCCTCTAGAAACTCAGAAATGAAATGGAATGCTGACCAAGGAACACATGCAGAAGTCCAACTGCAGTGTTTGGGAGGTATGGGTGGGGAATGGAGTGTTGTAGAAAAGGGCTCAGATAAACCCATATATTGATTTCCAAGACAGTTGCAGAAGGGTTCACTCTAAACCTCTATGTAGCGTACAGATAAACACCCTGTTGATCTGAAGTTTTAGTAGAGGGGTCTTCGTTGTTCCAAATGAGAAACATGTTGTTGGACTAGTCTCAATTAACTTGCCCTGGACATAGTCCCTTAACTTTATGTACCTTCTAGAATTTCAACCCTCTGCTTTTTTGTCCTCGGCTGATCTCTAGCATGTTGGAGGAAGACCATACAATGCAAAAGCAGAATGGGGGATTGCCTATGCTATATATTTTGATGGAGGAAAGGGAGACTCCTTTTGCCTTCAAATTCCTACCACTGGTATGTTAGTACGTGGAATTTCATTATCTCTTTGGGTTATTGCTACTTCTCAAATATCTTCTTATCTGTCTTTTATCTACTATTCTGCCTACCTTTCTTCTTATCAGATCTATCTTAACTTGCCATAATGTCTGAGAAGGACGACTCCTTTAGCCAACATACATGATTTTCAGCTTCCACAGAAATAACGTAACTTATGAGAAAAAATGGACAAGTACATTTTTAAAATAGAAAAGGAGAGAATTTGAAAGCATGAAAATCTAGAATGAGAAGGAGGAAAGAGAGAGCAGGAGACAGAGATGGCTATGTTATTTGGGTTATATGGAGGAGTTGTAGGAGTGTTAAAAAATAGTGCAGCCTCTGTCCTTTTTGGCATAGCTATTATGTGTCAGGCACTGTGCCAACTGTTTTATATGTAACATTTCATGAACAACTCTTTCAAGTAGTTGTGCTTTTCTCCATTTTAAAGATGAGGGACTTGAGAATCTGAGAGCCAAAAACTAGTTACTCAGTAAGTTAAAAACAGTAAGGTTCTGACTTCTGTTTTCACTGCTCCAAAACCCTTTCTCTTCCCTTTATGTTGGTCTCTCTACAAAACATTTCCAAAGACATACCCTGCCTCATGGAATCACAAATGGCAGTTCTGAAAGAAATGTATGGTCTCTACAGCCCAACCCTCTCCTTTTACAGATGGGAGACCAAGGAAGTAGTATGTGTTGCACACTGAGCAAGGGCATAAGCTGGGCAAGAAACCAAGTATACTCTCTCTTTTTTTTTTTTTTTTTTCCGGACGCACAGGCTCAGTGGCCATGGCTCACGGGATCTTCCTGGACTGGGGCACGAACCCGTGTCCCCTGCATTGGCAGGCAGACTCTCAACCAGTGCGCCACCAGGGAAGCCCCCAAGTCTACTCTCTTTACTTCCACTCAAGAGTCTTCGTACTGGGTCTCAAGGGAAGAGTCAACAGCATAACTGAGGGAGATTTGTAACTCATAACTGAGCTTTTCATGTCATCCTCTTATTATGATATGCACAGATTAGACTGTTGACTTTAGAAACATTGCATCCAAACATTGTCTAAGTCATTTATTTTTGCTATCTTCTTTAATACCTCACTTATTTGTAGAAAAATATAATTTTCTATTTTTTTACCTTTGTCATTATAAAATATTGGATAAATATTGAATTTACACAAAGCAAACAAATGAGCAATAACAATATCCAAAGAAATCATTTGGCTTACTTCTGCTGCTGTTGTCTCCTTCTCTTAAGTTTGTGTTCTCTCTAACCTACCAGTATTTTTAAACCCCCCAAAAATCATTTTTTTTCAACTTTAAAAGTTTGCTCATAAGTGCTCTGAATATGTTTACTAGGAAAAAAATTTAAATAAAAATAATTGTTCAGATGTCACTCATATCAATCATTTCTTTGCAACAGCTGTAGAGTAGAAATAATTGCAATCATGTGCCCTATACTTGAAGGAGGGGGAAAAATAGATTACTTTAACAAGAGTCTGGAAGTGTCTAGGATTTTCAGAGACCATCTTCTGCTCATCCATCTGTATAAAAGTCCCAGTGACTATTCCTCCAACAATGTTTCCAATTATACAACACCCACATCCCTAGTAATCATCCCTTTCCATTGTCCCCATAAGCATACCCACACAATCCCACTCATAGCTCATGCCTGATACCCATCCTGGCACAAAGATCAGGCTGAATCAACAGGGGCTGAAGCAGTGGCAAAACCAATCCAGTGCCAGACCTGAACTACAACAAGGCCAATGGGTAATAGCGGGCTAACTTACCACAACCACATGGAGTTTGAAAGTTTGTGCCTGGTAACTTCTCTCGACACAGACTTTCCTCATACAAACTATAAGATCCACAAGAAGCAATTAACAAACAGTAAAAAGAAAATAGCTAATAGGCAGATAGGTTTTATGGGTCTCCAATCATAAATCTTTGCTCCAGGTTGAGAAAGCTGACATCTAGCCAACTCTAGTTGAATAAGCTCAAAACTTGTGTTAACTATGGGACCCTATCACCTACTATAGCACTCAGAGCTGTGAAAATGATCTTCACTGACTACAAAATCATTATCTTGGTAAGCATTTTGCCCACCTATAAAAGAAAAGCCCTCATCCTTCCTCTCTCTTCATCATTGCCTCCATGTACCCAGGTACTTTAAGAGCCCCAAGAAGCTCAAAACACTTACCCTTGTTTAGCTATACTTTTTCCCTGCAAGGAGAGAAGTGCTTTGTTGTATTTGAGTAGGAATTTGGGAAGGTTAATATTAGACTTTGCATTGAGGCCCATATTTACATTTTATGACACTGGCTGCAAGGTGATTTCAATAATTTGAACCTATTGCTTCTCTAACAGGACCAAGTACCAAGCATAAATTTTTCAAGTACAATTATAAAAACAATTTATATAATACTCCATTTTATGAATGAAGAAAGTGTCTCCAAGAGCATACTAAGGCTTAAATAATTTATTTAATCATCTACATCTTTGATGCTTACTATGAACATGAAGGTGCTCCACCCAGACCCCTCTTTAAGGGAAGACTTGCTGTCTAGCTGCAGGAATGCAGTCAGCAGAGAGCTTTCAGTTGTAGTCTTCTTCAGGGTCTGCCTCCACTGCAGGATGCTGCCTTGCCCTAGCTCCATCCCCTCTTCCCAGGAAAGCCTGAATCCTGTGACTGGGCAAGGTTGGAAAATAAAGACTTGACTATTTTGGTCCAAAGTGTTACATGCTGATGGAAATACTCACTCCAGAGCTCTCTGTTGGGTTGGCCAAGTCTACATGGTAGTTTGACTTTTCCCTCTGCTCCATCCTGTGTCCTTCTTTTCTTTCACAGGTGTTACTCTCTAATAAATATCTTGCATCACAGTCTCTATCTTGATGTCTATTTCTGAACGACCCAGTTGCTGACCCCTACACAACTATCTAACCTCTCTCTCTTTACCCAGATCCAGCCTAGACTCTATAACTCACCTTGACCTTGACAAGGAACATACAAAGAGTACATAGGTGAATCATTATCACATCTAGCTGCAGGTGGTAGTACTCAAACTCCAGTGTCCCAAATTCCTGGACACAGGCTTCTAACCCAGAAAGTGAATGCCAGGTTTCCAATGACTCTGCTCTACTGAATTCTCAGCTTCTAAACTCAGGTTTCCTCAGAACTGATTCCCCAATATCTAATCTAAGATGGTGCTTATGATGCCAGTTATCTTTTATCAGGGGTCTTAAACGCAAATGCCTTTTGAGCATTGTCCCATAAAATTGTTAATTGAATCTGGTCAATGACATAACAATGATACTAAAGGGTTCATTTTGCAATTATGCATAACGTCTTCCTATTAGTGTTTCCTGACAAAACACTGTATGAGTGAAAACAAACACATCCCATGGACCGTTGGGTTGCCTCTTGCTTTGATGTTTGCGAAATGTCTAATAGATAGCCTGAACCCTTAACTGAGTGGATATTCACACCTCTCCTAAAACCTCCTAGGTGAACTGGATTTCTGATGGCAGATGTTCTTTGAATATGCCTTACATGCCTACTCATGGAATACCTAGCCCAGGACTTGCTCTCCTGTTCTGTGACAGGAAGACATCAAACCTGTAAGGGAAAGTTTTCTAGTGATTAAGAAGGAACCACCCAAGAGATGAAAATTGGTGAAAACTGGTTCAGATTATAACTCTGAATATAATATTTATACTTGCTGCATATTTGTTGATAACCCAAACTCAGGTCCCCTTTTCTTCTCAGCAATACTCGAATACTTCAGCAATAAACACATCCCATGTTGAGTCCTGTGCTGCTCTCTGTAGCTCACTTTTTTTTCACAGATAGAAAAAAGCTGATAACCATTCACTGAGCAACAGTCTCTGTTTCAAAATCTTCCAATAACTATTGCCCAGTGGTTCATTACTTCACCTACTTAACAAATATTAATTCATAATCAACTTATGTTCTCTAGTCGACTTCTCTTAACTAAGCTCTGTACTGTATGATTCCCATGCCACCTCTTCCCATGAAAATTTCACATCAGACATAATAAATTTTGAACTTTCATGTGTTCTTCCCCATGTCTTTTCCATTTCAGTTAGAAGGATCACATTCACTTAGTTGCTCAAGCCAGACACTCATGCCCTCATCCTTGATTTCTCCCTCTCTTTCATTATCCATGTCTGTCCATCCATTTATCCATCCCAAGATCTTTCAGTTATAACACTTAGATCTCTGTTAAGTGATGTTCTTTTCTCCAGCTCTGAAGTTATCACCTTAGGCCAAGCCATCATCTCTCTCACTATTGCAGTAAAATCTCTTCTGAAAGCCTTCCTCTCTTGTCCTCCTCTAATCCATTCTCCACTGAGTAAGCAGACAGGGTGATCAACTTAAAATCTAAATCGACTTCTATAACTTTGCTGTTTAACTCAGTTTAATAACACCTAGTAGCACTGAGAGCAAAATCCAAAATTTGTGCCATGGTCTACACCGTCTTGAGTGATCTAATCCTTGCCTACCTCTCCCATCATTACCAGCCCCCTTCATTCAATCCTCTGCAGGCACAGGGGTTTTCTTCTTGTTTCTCAAACCAGCCAAGCATTTTCCAGCTTCAGCGCCTTCATACTTGCTGTTCTGTCTACGGGGAATGTCCTCTCCCTGAATATTTCACATTCTTCAGATATTAACTTAAATGTCACCTCCTCAGAGATCTTTCTCCAACCACCTTATCTAAAATAGGCCACTTACTTCCACACCCTGTTATCCTTTATTATAGTACCTGTTGTTTTCTTTCATGGAATTTCTTCCAATTTATGATTAATAAATGTGTTTGCTTATTCAATCTCTGTCTACTCCACTAGACTGTGAGTTCCAGAGGGCAAGAAGCATTTTTCTTACTCAAAACATATCCCTAAGGCCTAGCACATTGTCCTGCCCATAACTTTTCGAATGAATGAAACTTCTTTCTCCTCGGCCCCCTTCTCCAGGCCCCCTATCAAATTTCATGGTGTCGCCATCATGTTTAATCTTCTCTCCAGTCAATACAACTCCAAGATCTTAACACTGCTGCTTTCAGTCCCTTCTCTCCATACCCTATGCTACTGCCATAATTTAGACACTTGTCATTCCACACTCAGACAACTACAATACTCTGCTAGCAGGTCTCCCTAGGTCTGCTTTCTCCGTCGCTATCCTCTGTACCCTGTCAGAGTGACCTTTCCAATATGCAAATCACTTTCAGGCTTAAACCCTTTAAATGGCTCCCTGTTGCCTACAGGAAAAAGTTCAAACTTCTTAGCATAGCATGCAAGGTAATCTGAGATCTCACCCTGCCTTCTCCTCTGGCTTCATCTCTCAGTTTTCTCTGACAACACCATGTCCACAATCTCTGAACAGTCTGTCCCTGCCTCCCACCATCCTGTGCATTCTACCTTCTAAATACCCCCTAATGCATTCATTTCTCTGTATCTCCACACTTACTAAGCTCACTGGCCTGGATGACCACACCTTTCTCCCTAATTATACAGTGCCCTGACCAATCCATTTCTAAACAACAGTGAGTGAGCTTTTACATAACCATTGTAACCATGGAAATATCTACCAACTCTCCCCCTTGCTTAAAATTCATCCATGAACAGAGGTTAACAGGTCCTGCGAGAATTAGCCTATGAGTACTCTTCTAACCCTTCCCTCATTCTCTGTATTCAGACTTACTGTCATGCTCCTTCCTGCCCCAGGACCCTTGTTCCTCCTTTCTTCATCTGCCTAAAATACTCAAGGACACTTTCTCCCTGTGGCTTGCTACCCTTTCATCCTATAGCTCAATATTTTCCCTAGGCTAGACCAAGATTCTCTGAGTGTCCTCTCATAGCTCACTGCATTTTTTAAAAGTTCTTATCCACCCACAGAGGTTTGGGATATGGAAGAAAGAGCAGGTTCTCAGAAACAGAACAATGAATTTCAGACCATAAATTTGGGGGAAGAGTAGGAGGACTTGGGTCACTGGATGCAATTCTTTGTAGACTGTTCTTTTGGCTGTGAGTGCTTTCTGTTCCCAGGCAGTGCTACAGAGGTTTAAAAACCATTGTTATATATTTTTTCCCCATAATTTTAGGGGTTTGATATAACAGAAGGAGGCTGCAGCATGCACTCAATTCAAAGTCTGGAAAGAATTAGAATCATGGGATTTTGTTTGTTTAGGTTTTGTTTTTTAACATTTTTAGTATATCTTACTTCATCTTCTTCTTTGGCCTATTAATCAAATTGATTTTCCATCAACTCCCCTAACCTATTCGTTCAGTATTTATTCATTCATTCACTCAGCAAACACTCACTGGATGCTGCATCCTTTCCGGAGGAGACGATGGTCTTAGAATCCTTTGAATGTGGAGCATGGAGGAAAATAAACTACATTTGCAACCTAGGTTTCAGAGAGACCAGAAAGCAAAAGAAGTTCAAGTTTTTCAAGTCCAGGGTAATGATAACAAATAAGAGTCCCATCTGAGGGGGATAGTGAGGCAGGTACAGAAGAGGCAAAGCCAAGAGTCCTAGGGTCAGAACCATTCAGTTGGAGAGAGCCTCCTGCAGCTATTTCAGCCAAGTCAGTGGTTGGAAAAGTATCTCTTTGAGGGCTTGGCAGGTTCCTAGAAACAAATGCATGAGATCACTAGGCAGTGTCATTTGGCTCCAGATGAATATTGTATTCCCAGCAGAATTCAAGACAGTATCCAAGAATATTGGCCGCTGTTATTGTCCCAGGAATATTGGGACAATTGTTGAGAGAATATGGGCAAGGGCTGGTAAGGAGTTAGCATCCCTATGAAATTCTAACTATGATAAAAGCCTAGAGTACCAGACAGGGACACTGGGCAGGTCCCCAAGCCTAATGACTTAACCCTCAGGGCACTGTGTACCAGTAATGTCCACGACTTATCCAAAACCTGGATCTATTATCGTCTATCACTTCTAAGTGCCAGATACAAGTCATCTGAGACTATGGATTACACACTCAGCTCTAAGCAACTCTAGCTCCAGCTGAGGCAAGGTGAGGCTACAGATGGAAGGGCAGGGGAACCAGGATTGACACTGAACAGCCCACTGCCCCCTCCCTCTCCTGTCTTCCTGTGGAACCCTGGGGGTAGGGTTGGGGAAGGAGGGAATCATCTCTGTGAATCAGGGCCTACTGCTTCCATTTGTTAAGACCTTCCTTCTGTCCTTTTTAAATATCACTGTTAATACCCCTCGTGGCATTGTCTTGGTCCTTTACCCTTTCATCCAGATATTATTAAAAACTAGTGTCAAAAATGGAATTCTCCAAAGACCTTGTAAAAGTCAGCTGTGAGGCCAGGCTCTACAAGAGCCACTTCCTAAGTGGTGATTCTGCAGCTAACACTTTTACTCTTCAACCCCATGATGGAAATCTTAGAGCTAGCTTTCCTCACACTGCAACCTTCCTGGGCTTGAAACCATTCTTGGAATCCCACTATTTTTTTCCAACCCTCTATACATTTCAGACTCACTCCTTCTATCTTTTTATACATAATGTCCTCCCACTCTCACCCCACACTCACCCTTACCCCACCCTGGAAAAACACACACAATATTCTATTTCTATAGACATTTTTGGAACATCAGGATGTGCCCTGCCCTAGGACTCCAGTGATGGCCCCTGAGATATTTCGGTACACAGATCAGAGGTTTTTGAAGGAGCAGTTTTAACTCAGCAGTTCTGATGTGGAAACAAACTATGTAAATGGTGTTACATAGCCAGGTAATGTGCTGTAGTGCCGTGAATTTAATCCACAGTAGCCAGACACAAAAGATAATTACATTTTTCCAAATTAAATTAAACCTAGCTCCAATATGCTGAAAAGAAACATCAGTCTCTGTTATGTTTAGTAAAACTTCCATCTCCTCAAGGTCATGAAGTGATAATAATATTATTATTTTATCATAATTAATGAAATATGATAAACATATAGCACTTGCTAAGTTTCAGGCACTATCCTAAGTGCTTTATCTCTATAAACTCACTTATCTTCGCAATCACCTGGTGAGGTAAGTACTATTATTTTTGTCCAGTTTATAGATATTGAGGCACAAGAGGTTTTCAGTCTAAGCCCACAGAGTAAACAGAGAAGTTGGCATTGAACCCAGTAGGTTTGTTCGAAAATTTGTGTTCTTAACATCCATGGAAAACAGAAATTCTAGCACTTAGAGGTTATCTGGATAAAAGGGAGCAGGGCCTTATCCTTAATCCAAGGTGCCTGCTACTGTTCGCCCTCATTTTCTGTTCCATGGGGTGACTGCTGCACCTGAATTCTCTGCCATCTTTGACTTCTAGGCCATCTTTGACTTCTAGCTCCTCATGGGGTCTTCCCACTGACCACAGGCCCAGCCACAGAATCTTGGTTAAAGAACTGTGGGTTTTGGTGTCCAGTTTTCTCTGTATCCCATTGAGGTCTCCAATACAGCACACTGTGTGCAATTAGAGCATAGGTCTCCAGCTCTCATGGATATCCCCAATTACCAGCTTTTCCCTAATTCACATACCAACTTTTTAATCTGAAGTTATGGCTACCCTATCTTCAACTCAAAGCACCAGTCTCTAGCTCCTTCCCTCTGTGAAAATCCAAAACAGTCTCCCCAAGGGAGCCTGAAACACAAAGTCCCTTTACTTCCTTCCTGCTTGTTGTGGATTTGGGAGTGGACGATGATGGTCCCTCCTCCCTGGATTGGGATAAAGAAAATACCTGATTTCCTCAACCACGGTGAATATACAGTATTTTTTCCTCGTCTTTAACACTGATAATTGTGGAATAGTCCTCTTGGAGCCATCACTGAGCCAGACTCTCTCACTTCCATTCTACCCCATCCCCATCATTACTGAGCCTCCTGTGACCTTCACTCCCACTTTGTTTCTCACTCTCACCTCCAGCCCAGCCTTCACATGCACCCCACACCTTAGGGAGAATTGCAAAAACAGCATCTGCATTTTGAAAGTGGTAAATAAAGGAAAAGAACCAAGCATTATTTATCCTGTTTTTTCCTATATGAACTGTTATTTCAGGTTGAGGTTGGGACATATCCCTTTAGAGAAGTATTACAGATAATAAATGAAGGTAGAAAGATAAAATATCACCATTATGCAAGCCCTAGTGAAATAATACATCTAAACTGATCATGAATGGCTGCTAACCTCACTAAATATATATATATTCTTTACATCCTGACACACACACACACACACACACACACACAGAGCAAGCCTGAATCTGTCAAATCTCTAAATGGGTGCTGTTCCATCTAGCAGCCACTAGCCACAGGTCAAGACTGGGTCCCTGAAATGTGGCTAACTCTAATCAAGATGTGTTATAAGTGTAAAACACACAACAGATCTGTAAGATTTAGAACCAAAAACAAAAAAAATAAAATAAAATATCTCAATCATTATATTGATTACATGTTGAAATGATACCATTTTGGGTATATTGGGTTAAATAAATATATGATTAAAAGAAAAAAAATGCATCTGTAAACCTCATTCTGCTGCTTTCCTTCTGTCTGATCCTAGAGCTTAATCCTGCTTTTAGAAGCCTGGGTAAGGCTCAAAGTAAGATGGAAAGGTCAAAATTGGGGTCAAACTTGGCAACAGGTGAAGTTCAGAATTGGAGTCAGTTTCTTTGTTTCTTTTTTAACTCTTAATAATGTTATCAGGTTCTATTAAAATTCCCCTGCTCCAAACTGAGAATACACAAATACCATGTAATCAAGGGTAGTGTGATGAATAGGAGGAGGTGGAGACAAAAGGAGGAATCTTCGAGAAAGACCCCATGGCAGTAAGAAAAGGCCAATAGGAACAGCCTGGACCCTGAGGGTCTATTGACATCCAGGCTTCCTGTTGACTCCCATGGACTTTGGTCTTGAATTCCTTGTTGGAGTTTCATCTTCCCACTTCCAGGCTGAGTTCTGGGTCTCTGCCTCATCTCCACCTCTACAACAAGGAATGTTGCTTGGGTATTTGTTCCAAGATAATTGCAAAATTCAGAAAAACCAAAGGAAATGATTACTTGGCATGAACATCACATGAGTAGTGCAGCTCCGTGCTGGGGTGCAGATCTCTGCTCCATTCTTAGAGGGGTAGTGTATGACGGGTGTGCTGCCGACTCACACAGCCTAGCTCTGGATTTCTGCTCTGTCACTTACCAGATTTTCCAAATCAAGCCTCAGCTTTCCTCCACTTGTGCAGAGGGTACGTTAATACCTGCAGAGTGCCTTCCACCATCCCTGGCTTAGAGCTGACTGCTGTAATGCTCATGAAATTTAGGCTTTCAGGAACTTCATGGGCAGCAACCTCTTCCAAGGCCCTGGGAGGGGCCTCAGCAAGTTTTATTAACATTCATTTATCCTCTTTCTTAGAGGGCTTCAAATATTTGCTTAATCTCCAGTCCCACGAAACATGGATCAGCCCCTGCTTTGGCCCATTTTAGCTCTTAACAAATGTGTCAGTCTACCCTGTCCTCCCTCATATTCCCCTCTATCTCTCCCTATTTCCTTTCCTTTCACTTCTACAGGGTCAAAAAGTACCTGCCCATCCCATTTTCCACTACTCTTAGGCCCTGCTTATGTTTGTGGTAAATAGAATAATAGTCTCTCAGAGATGTCCACAGCCTAATCCCTGGAACCTATGAATATGTGAACTGATATAGCAAAGAGGCTTTGTAGATGTGCTTAAGGTTATGGACCTTGAGATGGAAGATGATCTTGGATTATTTAAGTGGATCCAATCAAATGACATGAGTCCCTAAAAGCAAAAAATCTTTTCTGGCTGAGATCAAAGAGAGATGCACCATTGTTGGCTTTGAGGATAAAGGAAGTGGACACAAGCCAAGGAATACAGGCAAGCCACCAAAAGCTGGAAAGGCAAGAAGATGGATTTTCTTCTGAAGCATCCGGAGGAACACAGTCCTGCCAACACCTTAATTTTAGACCTCTGACCTCCAGAGCTATCAAATAGCAAACTTATGTTTTTCAAAGTAGCCAGGTTTGTGGTAATCTGTCAGGGCAGTGATAGAAAACAAGTACAATGTAAAGAAAACAGTTTCTCTTCGCCCTTTTGGTACCTTGTCTTTGGCTTATTTACCTGTGATGTCTCTCATTTTGCTCTCTTACTTCCTAATAATTACCTCTTTTCTCTTTGAGTCATGCATGGTGGGAACAGGGCTTGCCCCCCGCACCCCCTTTCTTATGATTTGTAGGAGTCCTCATCTGACATGGATTTGCTCAAATTCCAGTTTAATTAGATTAAGCACCCCAATATATTAAATATCCTTTACCATGAGGCAGCTGTTGAAGTCAAGGAGAAGATCAAGGTTTCAGTCTCAAATTTTCCATTTTCTACCCATGTGACCTTTGGCAACTTCACCAACTTTTCTGAGGCTTATTTTTTCTCTCCCAGAACAGTAGACCCACAGGGCATCCCCTCCCATTCCCTTGATTGTGAGTTCTATGAAGATACCCATCCACCCAGTGAAAATGGACATTTTTACAAGAATTTAAAATCTATTTTATCTCTTTTATATCTTGTTTTATCGCTCTTAGTTGTGCTTGCAAGGCTTGTGTAGATGTTAATGGTGAGCAATGAGGGTCACTGCTTTTTTAGTGAAACATATTTTCCTAGAAGCTCTGAAAAGGATCTAATTAAAGTTTGACACCTCACAGTGGTGGTGACCTGAGGGTTAGATAATGATCCCTGTGCCACCAAGTTGTTGCAAAATGAAGTGGGATAACTCATGCAAATGACAGGACCTGCACATAGGAGGATTCCTGTGATGGAATTCCAGCACAAGAAGTAAGCATGTCACTCTTTCTTTTGTCAGAAATTTGAGTGTATTTGAATACTTGTAAAATCACCTCCTGGCCTCTGCATTTGCAAGCTGAATTATCTGAATACTCTTAGTGGATCCTCTAAATGAGCCTCTATATGCAAAAATTCTTTGGGAAGGTAGCAAATGCTAGATGGTATTGTAAATTCAATTTTCTAATTATATAATCATCTTTGTAAATCTTTTATTCCCAGAATAGAAGCACCCTGTTAGTAGGGTGTTGTATAAAGTGACATGACCTGTTGGGAAGAAAATCAAAATTTTTATTTTTGTTGATCGGTTTCTTCCCCTACAATATCTGAACTTCACTCCTAGGAAAAGCTGAACTGAACTTGCTTCCATTTTTGTCTTCCTAGACACGAAGGAGATAACAATGAACTTTAGTTTTTCTTTTCTTTCTTTCTTTTTTTTTTTCTTTGATGCATCAGTCACTGTTGAAGAGTTAGTGCTGGGTAGTTGTGGATTTTGACATCGGGCAGACCTGAGATCAAACCCCAGACCTCTCTCTTGAAAGATAATGGGAACATTCACTAACTACTTTAGAGTTAAACCTTCTTTAATATGAAGTGAAAATGATACTCATAGATTTTCAAAAGATGTTTTGAGAGTGAAATGAAATAATTTCTTCAAAAGAGTGTAGCATGGTGCCTGCACAGGGTATTCTATAGGTATTACTTTTGTCTTTATTTGGACTTTTCTAGTCAGATTATACAAACCAATAAATTATCTGCTAAGCATTATAGAGACAGGGGTGAGAGGAGAGAGCACAGTTCCTCCAACCAGCACCATTAGCAAGGTCAATGTTGCATGGGAAAACTAAATGAGTAAATAAACACTTATAATCTGGTTGCGTAAATGCTTGATTCTTGTGATCAGAGAAACACCAAGCAGAGAGGGAACATGTGAGCAAGACATCTTGATCACATATGAGTGGTCAGAGAAGGGAGGAAATAACATCTTAAGTAAGAGACCTGAATGATGTGTCTGAGTTACCCGGATAAGAGAAGGAGAGTTTGTGAAGGTATGGATCCCAGGCAGAGGGATCGTACGTGGTTGTCAAGGGCCCAGACACATGAAGGCAAGGTGCTTACAGAAAATATGAGATCCTTTTGTAAGACGGGGGATGGAGAGAAAACTTTAGGATGTGGGGTGGGTAGGTGGATTGGGAAAAGTACTGAAAAGTAAGGCAGCAGAGGTAGGGAGATCATGAATAACCTTGTAATTAGAATTAGACTTGTATTTATTCCAATGGGAGGCATTGCACCATTGTATATATGAGAATGACATGATTAGATTTTCCCTCTAGAAGGTCACTTTGGCTGCCCTAGAGGGCCAAGACTAGAGGCATGGAGAGCAGCTAGGAGGCCACAGCACTAAGCCAGGTGAGAAGTGGTGGTGGTGGAATTAAGATAATGACCATGGCATTGGTAAGAAGTAGGTAGATTTGTGTGATAACAAAGCTGAATCAATAGGATTTGAGGATTAGATGTTACCTAGGTGGTGAAGAAGTTGTCAGTGGTGATACTTGGGTTTCTCAATTAGGCAACTGGGTGAAAGGTGATTCCTTTCGCTGAGATATTGAAAAATGACCAATAGAAAATGTCTGGTATATGAGGTTGGATTCCAGGAGACAGAGCTGAACAGGAGATTAATATAGCCAAACAATTACAAAGTGAGAGTTGGCTACGTATCTTTGAAATACACCAACAGTTAAGGCACTATATGATTAGGGGAACATCCAGATGAGGCTGAGAAGGAATGGACAGAAGAATAGGAATAAAATCAGGAGTGTGAGGACTTGGAAGATATATTAGTCAAGAATTCTATTTGCAAGCAACAGAATCCAACTCTCGTTGATGTGAGAGAAAAAGATGAACTTATTGAAAAACCACTGGATAACTCGGAAATACTGGGAAATCTTGAAAACTAAACTGAGAAACATAGATGGGGTTCAAATGCTGGGGAACCCCCAAATCAGTCAGTGTATATTTCAAAAGCCTAGAAACCAGACTGTTGTAAAGAGGGTCAACATTAAGAAATATTTTTGAAAGATCAAGAAAAGAAAACTTGGCTTTAGCACAAGACTGTTGCTGGTAGACTTGGTGGAGACTGAAGCCAGATTTCAAATGGTTGAATCCTGGGAGTGTCATACATAGACAATAGATTCAATATGCTTTAGTTAATTTCTGTGGAGTTTCCAAGCACTGCTCCTCTCTTCTATTCTTTTCATCATTTGATTTGAGGCTTCATGTGTTATATTCCCTAGGAGATGATTTCCTAAGGAGAGGGGCTGGGGGGATCAGCTGAGGAGGCCAGGGAATCTGATTCCTCTGCAACAAACTGTAATTAGGAATACCATCTCTACACTGATTTCTCTCTGATTGTAAAATCAGTTGAAGAAAAAAGAGGCAGTTATCTTCCTCAAAATAGACACCATTCCCTGAATAATTTTTTCTTGAATTTTGTCGCGCATTTACTTCTCTTAAGGAGTTGTGTTACAGATACACTTCCCTGGGTCCCAGTGCTAAAGATCTGATTCAATAGTTTGAGGTAGTACCCTGGCACCTGTATTTCTAACACACTTCCCAGGTGGTACTGATGCATAAGAAAGTTTGAGAGCTTCTCCCCCATCTTACATAATGCAGATGGATTAGTATTTTTCACAATGTATGCCAGGATTGAAATAAGAATCTTTGAGAAAGCATCCTTTACCTTTGTCAAGCGGGTAACTAAGGTTGCTTTTGCTGAGTAAACTTGTGTTCTGCTCTTGGCTATAAAGATTCCCCAACTTTGTTCATGATTCTCCAGATTTATAGAAGTTTCCCCAGCTGTGTTATAGTTTCTACAGGTATGTGGGATGTTACACAGGGATGTGTAAATTTCCCTGGTTGTATGCAAAGTCCTGCTTGTGGTTTTTACCAGATGTGGGTAAGTTTCCCCACCACCTGAACAGGTCCCAAGCCAGCCTAGCGCTTTCTCACTGGAAGTCTCTCACACTTGAATTCATGAAACTATGCACAAAGTTTCCCTTTTATCCTTGCTTTATTGCCTACCCTGCATTTCCCTGCCTAGTGCATGTCCTCTCCTCCTGAAAACGGCTATAGTTCACATTAATTTCCTCCAGAAAGTTAAAGCAAACCCACTGCCTTGCCCTGTCTTCATTGCAGACAAGTTCACTGCTGGATTTCCCTGAGGATGCTGTTTTCAGGTTGGTGTGTGCAAAAACAGAAAGGGAAGCTCTGAAACAAAGAGAAATCTCTCCCCACCCCCATCTTTTCTGTAGTTATTTGGGCTGGTCTCAATCCACAGCAAGTGGAAAATTAAAGTTCTGGCTGTGTCTGAGATACCTCTGTTCACTGGCTTGTGGAGAAAACGACTATCCATCCTGCCACTCAACTGCATTGATCAGGAAAACTTTCTGGCCATTAATCTGACAGTAGATTGGCAGCACTCTACCCACCCCACTGGCCCAGAGCACCAGAGCTTCCTTAAGAACCACATGGCTTACCAGTAACTGAAATGGATGGTCTTCTAACTGGAACAGGGGAGTATCTAGGATTAGGGGAAAAAAAAAACCTAAAAATAATAAATTAAAACCAGAATAAATGGACAAATCCTCAATAGATTGGGATCTGATTTTGGAGCATCAATTCCCTGTCCCTCCTGAGGACTCCTGGCTCTTTCAGTGAAGCAGGCAAGGTTGAACTCTCTCCAAGGAGTCTGAGAGATGGGGGAGACATGAGAACAGAAGAGGAAAGCAATTGCCACCCTCAGGAGTGAACTACAAACAGTCACGAGATACAGACAGAGCAGACTTCTCTCAGCGTTGAGAATCCACAGGAGCAGTGAACAGTTTAAATCATGGATGCCGTTTGGTTTTTGTAGGCAGAGCCTTTAGCTTTCATCCCAGGATTTCAAAGCATCTCACAGCCATTAATTAGTTGTAAGCAATTCAGGCCTGTCAACTTTTCACACCTAATCAAGGGCTGATGTATGTCACCCCTAGGGATCTAATCAATAATTCCTGGGCACTCTCTCCCTCCCTTTACCCTTCTCCCAAGTCAGTTTTTATTTCAAGCCCACCCTCCTTTTTTCCCCTCTTACGTTATCTGATTCCCTTGCCCTTTTCTTACCCTTCCTCTTCTCTCTTCTATTCCAAGGATTCCTTTCCTTCTCATTTCCCTGAATAGAGTTAGAGGGGAATTTGCAAACCAAGGGGTTTCAGGTCAGGGCACAGAAGTCCATGAGTCCCTGGTTTTCACATGGAAAGGCCCAAATGAAAATGAGGTCATGATTTTCCATTTCTCAAGGGAGATATTTACCTGGGAGTTATTTGTTTGTGAATCCTACTCACCAGTCAGATAAACCACTGCCAATGTAAAGGCAGGTCTCTGATGATAAAGGAAGGTAAAAGTACAGCTCTGTGTCTTTAAATTGGCTCAAGCTCTTCTCATCCCTTCAATAAAGGCAAAGCTCCATTCCATGAGAATAAATCACTTAGACCAGGAATGATAAACTCACTGCACATGAATTGACTCTTATATCCACACTCATGCAGACATCAGTAATCGAGCATCAACTTTCCCCTAGAAACCAACCTCAGACCCAGAATTCTTCTCAAAAGGAAATAGGAACCTTCCCTATAACTAACAGAAGAATTTTAGGACTCATAGTTCAGCCACTGCCCTCTCAATTTAAATACTGCTCTTGTCTGCTGTTTAAACCTTGCCCTTTAAAGCACACAAATTAAGCATCATTTTATGGATGTATGGAGATAATCATTATTTATATTTACATGCATATTTAACACTTTATTTGTTCACTATTACACCTTACTTCAAAGACAGTCCACTGGAATTTTTTTTTTTCTTAAAACGCATTCTTTTTCAATTCCCTTAGTCTTGATCTATCAGTGGTAAACTTTCTCAGTTGTCTGTGAATGTGTGTGTGTGTGTGTGTGTTCTTGAAAGTGCCTTATTTCATATTCATCAGCATTCTGAGGGAAATGCAAACACATGATCAAATTCTAAAGGCAAAAATCAAGGCAGTGCTTGATATTTAAACAAGAGAATAAGGTACAATAAAAATAATGCAATTTTAAATAAGAAGACAGGGGTTAGGTTTAAGTTCTTCTTTTGGCCTTGCATAAATTATTCAGTAATATTCATTAATTTATGGGTGAAATAAACATGGTATATATCTGGTAATTGCTTGTCTCTGTCCTAGACATTCCTGATTAAAAACAGAAAGCATGGTTTCTGGCTACAGTGAGCTCAGTCTATAACGGCATTCAATCACATTAATCAGATAGATAAAAGATTATTTTGAATGTGGGGAAATAGAAATATCTATTTGTAGTGTCTTATGAAAACATCCATGGGGACACCTATATGGCTTTGGGGTGGAGAGAGTTGTTGAGAGTTTGGCTTCCTAGAAGCCATGTGAGGAGGGAGGGGTGTGAAAGGTATTCCTGGAAGAGGAGGAAAAGAGAGAGGAAAAAGAAAAAAAGAAGAGAGAAAAGGCACAGTGACAAAAATTAGAATGACATGGATAGTTAACTAGTAACCTGAAAGTGGGGCATAAGTTTGAGAAAGGATGCCATTGGAGACAAGGTTGGATGTTTAAGCATGGACCAGGTCATAAAGGGCCATCATTGCTGTGCCAGAGTATTTAGATTTCATCTCATGGGTCGGGAAGGCTCATTACAGAAGTGAAATGTAGTGACAGGTCATATTTGTGTTTCAGATGGCTGAGTCCAGCGAGTGTGAAGAGGCCAAATAGGGGCTGGGGAGGAAAGACTGGTGTCCCATCTGGCTCTGAAACCATTTTATAGTCCAGGCAAGAGCTGATAAAAATTTTAAATGAATCAGTGATATTATTGATGGACAAGAAAAATACAGATTTAGAAAGTAATAATGAAGAAACAAACCCTGCAGACTATACTGCTAAAAGCATGTGAGTGGTGAGCAAAGGGGAGGAGGAGTGAACAATAACCCACTGATTTCTAGCTCTGGTCTTGGGTAGATGGTGTAGTCACTAACTCACCAACTAAGAGAATTTAGAAAGAAACTCAGCTTTAAAACAAAGGAGTAAAGTTCAGTTTGGAACATCTTGGGTTTCAGATGCCAGTGGACATTAAAGTTGAAAACCTTAAATCTGAAATTCTAGTCTCCAAGACTTAGTTTTCTAACACCAGAAGCCAAAACATTAGCCAATCCCAGAGCACAACTAGAGCATATGATTATGAGAGAATATTGGGGTCATAAATACTTGGTAGAATATTCCCCATCACAGGCTCTCAGGTGGCAAAAACCAAGGCTTAGTCTCTCTGAGCTCTTAGAACAAACAGAACAGAGAGGGAGGTATTTTGCCAGCCAACACAGATGTAATGTTCCTTCTCTCATAGTCTCTTGTCTCTGAGAATTGAAGCTCATTTGACTTAGATGGCCCAGTTTAAGGTCACTTCCATTATATGCACTGGGGTCTAAAGTGGTGCATGTTTTATAAGGTGGTTGTACAGGCAGAAATTTCACCTACAACATCTAATAATCACATTTCATGATTAGCCTTTACCTATCTGCTTGGGAATTGTGTATAGTCAATAGAATATAGGAGAAGGAATTGTTCCAAATGCCTGCTTTGACATCCTCTGCAATGCCTATGGTCCTTTATCACCAGAACAACTCAAACCACTTTCTCTGAGATGTGGAATATACTCAATTAATCAGTGAATGCATCCTCACCCCTTATGCACACATTGGGAGTCACCCAGACCCCCTTTTTGTTATATTATCTGTGTACTTATCAATCTTTACCTGAAATCGGTCCTCCATCCATAATTTCTTCCCATTGAGTTATCCAAGACTTAGAAAAATGGGGCCCTCTCTTCCCTCAGTAGCAGGAATACAAATGCATAGCCCTTGGATCTTCACTATTATTGAAACTTTACCTCTGAGAAAAACTCTGTGTGTTATCCTTAACCTTTTAGAAACCAGAGCAATGCAGTAAGAATGGGAGTTTTTATGCCCCAACCAATGTTTAATCAGACCAGCCTCCAAGCAAGGATTTATCCACTTAAATATTGTGCTTTGATAAAAGTTCTGCTGAGAATCTGTGATTACTGGAGCTTTTTACAGGGTACTTCATAAGCCATTACATAAAACACTAATTATCCAATATTTCTACCAGCAGGGTCTCTTGTACTAATTAAATTAACACTGGAAACTGCTAACATCATTGATTAAGAGTCCAAAGTGCTGTATATCAGTAACAATTAGGACAACTTCATTTTGGGCAAAAAATAAATTCTACTATTCCCTTATCCCAGGAGATTAATTATCATCTTTTTCTAATAACCAAGGTTCTCACCTGGGAATAATGACTTTTGTGATTTGTCCCCATTTTGACTCCATTATGGAGCCTAGTTCGGGGATAGCAGTCTTCAGTTTCAAATCTGGCTTCAGACTTGGTTGAACACATTCAGGCCCCAGCCCTGCCACTTAGCAGATGTGTAATCCTGAGCAAAGAAAGACCTTCTACTGGGCTCAGATTCCTTTTCTATAGTATGTTGATTAAAAGAGTCCCTATCTTGGGCTTCCCTGGTGGCACAGTGGTTGAGAGTCCACCTGCCGATGCAGGGGACACGGGTTTGTGCCCCGGTCCAGGAAGATCCCACGTGCCGTGGAGCGGCTGGGCCCGTGAGCCATGGCTGCTGAGCCTGCGCGTCCAGAGCCTGTGCTCTACAACGGGAGAGACCACAACAGTGAGAGGCCCGCGTACTGAAAAAAAAAAAAAAAAAAAGAGTCCCTATCTTAAGGGCTGTGATAATTACCAAAGGCGAAAAGTCCTGTAAAAGTGTTAGTTCTGAGCCTGGCACATGACAAGAGCTGATGATCTTCTCTCCTGCTCATGATCTAAGACACTTCCCAAAACCTTAAAGTTGGAAGGGAAGCCTTAGACGATTGCTTTAACTAATCTTTAACGTTTACTGAAAAGCCAAAGTGCTGACATTAATATGATCCAAGAGAGACTCAAGTGGTGGATCATTGTACCTGGCTACTTCCCTTTCTGGAATCCAGGGTCAAAAATTCCCAGAGCTGCTATGGAAAATGAGAAAACACACGGAGGTCACTTACAGCCCAGACACTCTGGGACAATCCTCATGCTCCTTTCAGACTTTTGTTCACAGATATGGAGAGTCCTTGGAGGTGTTTTGGAGAAGTCACTTTTGGGAATTATTCTCATAACAACATCAATTGAAAAAAAAAAAGCTTAATTTAATCAATCACCCTTTTTGTGCCAGTCATTGTACTAAGCATAACTGCATTACCTCATTTCATCTCCACATGAAGGAGTATTATAATTATCTCCAAGGAAGTGTAATTATACCCATTCTACAGATGAGTAAACAGACTCAAAGCAGGTAAGTGACTCCTCCAAGGTCAGCCAGCTAGCACATGATCAAGAGAGGACTTAAATCCATGCCTTCCTGACTCCAGATTGCATCCCCTTCACCATGGGGCACACCACCTCCATGTGTAAAAGGCTTGCTTCCTTCCTGTGAGCATCTCTGAAAAACCCCACATCCAGGAGCTCCTGAGTACCAGTTCCCTGGTCACCCTGATGCTCAGGATCTTTGAGGAGATTCAGCTACCCCTGGGTCAGTTTGGGACTTTTCACAAAATCCCCAGCAGCCTCATTGCAAAACAATGCAAATGACAACATAAAACATAGTTCAAACTCTTCAGCCTAGCCCTGGCTTTCATTCCTCTTGGAATTTGCGTATGAGAAGACAGTCACTGTGTACCCGGATGCTTGCAAATTACCGAGCCTCCTTCTGGCCCCTTTCTATTCTTTCAAAAACCCTCCTTCCCTGTGCCCCATGATCAATCTTCAGCTGAAGCTTCCTTCCCAATTCTCTTTCCATCAGAAGCTCTAGAAATCTTCTAATCCAGTGTTTTCCAAACTGACTACCCCTGCGAGCCTCAAATCCTCCCCTTCCCTCTACTTCTCCCCCCAGCTCCTTCCCAGGGTCCCCCTCCCCAGACTCCCTTTCCCCATCACCCACATCCTTTTCTAAGCATCTCTGCCCACCCCTCCCACAAGCTCAGGCCCTAGAACTTAAGCACTCCATCTAATGGACCTTCTTACTCAGCCTCAATATTTGCTTTCCGATACATTGGATTTATGGAGTGTTTGCCTGAATTAAAATGAGAAATTTTAGAGCAAACTGAGGCTTTTCGGCTGCTAAGCTCCATCATGTACTTTAAATAAAGAAAGGAGGAGAGCGAGTGTGAAGAGGTGCCTGATGCATCCACCTACCCCTGAATTACCATTTCATCCCAGGCTGCTCCCGTTCAAATCCAGCTGGTGCCTACCTGGCACTGCTCGCCTCCCCCAGCTAAGTTAACAAAGCAGTTACAGCTCATCCGCAGCGCTCCTTCTAATCGACTCCCAGTGAAATAATATTTGCTTTCCATGCCTACTTTGAATCCCACTCACTTTGTTAAAAGATTGCCTCTGGCTGTCTCTGCTGGCTTAATCTAATAGTTTCTAGTTTGTACAAGCAAAGTGTTTTCAACCACCTATATAAATAACTTAAGCAGAGGAGGACACTTGTGCAGCCCCAGCGCAGGGCTATAGGACATGACAGATCCCCAAATGATGCTTCAGTCAAGCTGCTGCGGGATGCCCCCAGCTGAGTGGGAGCAATTACCATACTGTATCAGGCTGAAAGGATAGTCTGTGTTCCTATAGAAAGGCTGATGGGAAAAGACATTGCTGTCTGGTTTGTCCAATGCAGGAGACCATCATAAGTGGCTCAGCCCCCTCTGTGCTCCTCAGTGCTGCCAGCATCCATGTAGAGGGAGCCAGAGCAAAGGAAGGAGAGGGGAGAGGAGCCGGACAGTCAAGCTATTTTTTTGTCTGTAAGATATTGAATGCAGTCAACTTTACTTTTTCAAAAACTGTGCTAAAATACACATACCATAAAATGTACTATCTTAACCATTTTATGTGTATAGTTCAGTATTGCTAAATACAATTCAGATTGTTATGCAAACAATCTCCAGAACTTTTTCACCTTGTAAAATTGAAACTCTCTCCATTAAATAACAACCTTCCCACCCTGCCTCCCCTCAACCCCTGGCAACCACCCTTCTAATTCCTGTTTCTGTGAATTTTACTAATCTAGGTCCCTCATGTAAATGGAACAAAACGGTATTTGTCTTTTTGTGACTGGCTTATTTCACTTAGCATGATTTTTAGATTTATCCATCTTGTAGCATATGTCAGGATTTCCTTCCATTTTGAGGATGATAGCATTCCATTGTACGTATATACCATGTTTTGTTTATCCATTCACCCTTCAATGGACGCTTGGGTTGCTTTCACTTTTTGGCTATTGTGAATAATGCTGCTATGAACATGGGTCTACAAACCTCTCTGAGACCCAGCTTTCAATTCTTTTGGATGTATGCCCAGAGATAAAATTTCTGGGTCATATGGTAATTCTACTTTTTTTTTTTTACTTTTTGAGGAAGTGTCATACTGTATTCCACAGTGGCTGAACCATTTTCCATTTCTACCAACAGTACACAAGGGTTCCAATTTCTCTACATCCTCATTAACACTTGTTAGTTTTTGTTTGTTTGTTTGCTTTGATAGTAGCCATGCTGAAGGGTGTGATCAAGCTATTTTTTTAAGTCTATTTTCTTTGGGGCTGAAATAAGAAAAACCCAAAGCAGGTCAGGTTATGGATAGGGTTTCTTATGGGAGTGAAGGGACATCTAGCCCTTTGGATAGAGTCATCTTCTAAAACAAAGGTTGGCAAACTATAGTTACAGCAGCCTATATTGGTAAGTAATATTTTATTGGAAAACAGCCATGCTCATTTGTTTACCTATGGTTTATGGCTCTGTCCACACTAGCAGGGCAGAGCAGAGAAGCTGAAACAGAGACTGTATATGATGCACAAAGCCTAAGATACTGAATGTCTGGTCCTTGGCAGGAAAAGTCTGCCAACCCCTGTTCAAATAGAATCATGTGATGAACACCGTATTAGAACTCCCATAATTTCCTGTAGCCAGAGGATTAATACTAAATTACAACCCCAGCAGGATGGAGCCCTCAACATTCATAGGTGTGTGCAGGGAGTGGGATGGTGGGAGAGCATCACTGAATCCAGCTGAAAATGGGGGACATTGACTCAGAGATCTTAGGAAATACTAGGAAGGGGAAAGCAATTGTATATTGAAGGGGTAACAAAGGCATCTTGGGGAGCTGGAGCAAAGGAGCTGGAGTTTGGGCTGAGCTGAGAGAAGTATCAGGATTGGGTGGGCAGAGAGAAGTGGGGTCGTCTCTTCAGGGCGGGGACGATGGCCTGGATCAACGTGCAGAGTCAGCAGCACTCTGCACGGGACTGAAGACCTGTAGAGAGCTTAGAGAGGGTGTGTCTGGGACGCGATGGGGAGAAGACCACAAGCGCACAGAGGAACCAGGTCATGAGGGCAAATGATGTAGCATTAAGCATTTGACTTTGGCCTTGGGAGTAAGAGGGTGTCCTGGAATCTTTCATGACCTATGAATTAGATGTGACCCTATTTTAGCTTTAGTCACCTCCCTTTTGAGAGGCATGAGAAAGTGGTTCAAACCTCCATCCAACCTTTAGTGGGAGTCTCAGTGTCCCTTCTAATCCCTCAGACACTCCCGGGTTGGGGGCTTGGGGGGGGTTTGCCTTTTCCAAGCAGTTTGGATCATAAGTTCCTGCTTCCACTGAATTAAAGTTGACCCTTGAACAACACGGGTTTGAACTGTGCAGGTCTACTTATATGTTTATTTTTTCAGTACTGAATACTACAGTCCTACATGATCCACAGTTGGTTGAATGGGAGGATCCGGAACTGTGGATACAGAGGAAACTCAGATACAGAGGACAGATTGTAAGTTACAAACAGATTTTTGACGGTGGGTGTCCCTAACCCCTAAATTGTTCAAGAGTCAACTGCAGTGGACTTATATATACTAACAAAGGTTAAATAGATATCTAGTGGGAAGCAGCCGCATAGCACAGGGAGATCAGCTCGGTGCTTTGTGACCACCTAGAGGGGTGGGATAGGGAGGGTGGGAGGGAGGGAGATGCAAGAGGGAAGAGATATGGGGATATATGTGTATGTATAGCTGATTCACTTTGTTATAAAGCAGAAACTAACACACCATTGTGAAGCAATTATACTCCAATAAAGATGTTAAAAAAGAAAAGAGTCAACTGCAGTTTAGTCTCCATATAATCTTACATTCTAGATATTTAATCCATTTATTCACGGCAGCCATCCACTTTAGACATTGCCACTCCTTCAATTCATTCACACCCCAAAATACCATGTGTCCAACACAAGTCTGGATAATAATGACAATATAAAATAATTTAATAATAATAATAACAGTACATGCCAGGGGTTGTTCCAAGGATTTTATATATTAACTCATGTTCAGCAAACATTTTCTGTGTGTGCATTTATCTAAATAGAACTGAAAAAAATCACTTAAAATTGAATATTAGACAATTTGGTCACTTTTTCAAGAGAAACTTAGCATGCTGCACGCCTAGCATTTTTCCTAGATTATTTCTCTCCTCTTATACTTGTTCCTCTCTTTTTCCAGGCCTCAGAGATTCCCAAAATCCTGTTAATTTCTCATTGAGAGAACCTTAACCCTTTGCATATAACACAGTCTCCTCTCAACCTCTTGCCTGGGTCTTACTTTACACATCTAAACCCATACCTGTCTATCTGTCCTGGATCCTCCAATGTCCCTTCAAAGGGAGACTTGGGGACCAGCTGAATGGTGACCAATGTTTCACTCTCCTCCTTACATACGAGAAGCAAGGCTTCAGAAGGATTCATTTTCCAGAGTATACAACATGAATTAGAGACTAAAAGCAGGGCTCCATGATTTCTGTGCAAACAGTGAGAAAGCAAGCACTGGGCTCCTGCCAAATGGAGAGAAGTCAGAGAGAATGAGAAGAATCCAACAGGTACTGATAACTCACTGTGTGTCCCAGGCACAGTGCTAAGCTCTGTAGCATCATTCTGTCTTCAGGAAAACCCCATGAGGTCACTACTAGTATCCAAATAGTACAAATGAGTAAATGGAGGGCCACAGGGTTAAGCAACTTGCCCAAGGTCACACATTTAGTCAGTGAAAGACTAGGGTTTGAATCTTTGCTCTTTCTACTGTACCATGCAACTTCATCTAGGTCTATAGGAAAGAAGAGGTTGCTTAAAGGTGTAAGAGCAAGCCTTAATTTGCTGTGGCTGTCACTTGTGAGCTTTCAATTGCAAACACCAAGATCTCTTATTCTCTGTGTCTGACTCATATTTCTACTCACTTTCACCAACACAGGAGTGAGTATATCAGCTTTCCAATGGGACTTAATAGCAATAATTTGCAGCATCTTTTTTTAAATTTCCCTTTGAAAAACCAATAAATGGTTAGTGATGCCATTAATAGAGTGAAAACAGATTCCTCCCTATTATGAGAATTGATATTTGTAGCATTTATCACACATACACACATACACAAGAAACCACAGAGTTTGTTAAACCCTAAATACTTGAGTTTAAATGCCTGCAACCAAAAGAGAAGGTAATACAGTCAAGAGTTCTAGCACAGAGGTCAGAAAGTCCCAAGTTCAAGTTCTAGTTGTGCCTCTTCCCCAAGGAATATTTTGAAGATTAGATGAATTAGGTCATTAAAAGCACAATGTCTGCTCCTAGTAAGTAGGAGATGCTATACCAGAGTTAGTCACAGATGCAGGTGAACTGAACCCCTTCTGTGACACTTCACTTCTTGGGTACCCAGGATGTCTCTCCCCTTCCACAGCCCACAACCTCTGGCCAGCAGCCAGTGCCAACCCTTCCTCTCCCAGTCTGCCTGTTTCTCCCCACTTACTATGTGACTTCAGAAATATCAGTTCCCTTCTCTCTACTTCAATATTCCTCCCTTTTCATGTTGTTATTTCATTGTCAGGTACATCCCAGAAATGATTTCATAAATCTCTAAACATAACATCTGATCTTCCTGAAATAACTCCTGACTCAATATCAGAGGCTTTAATTCCAATCATGAGCAAAGAAACATCTTTGGGGATGATTTTTGTAGCCTGGTCCTAGGGAAATGCATGGCTTTTAATGGGACTTCAGAAAGATCAGGTCCATGACCAATCTCAGATGATTTTAGGGGGTCAAGCACTCCTTAATTATGGAGATCCCAATCAGCCACACCTGGTGAAGGCTGCACAGATGTCCAAGTTGGATCAACTGGCCAGATCATTCCTGAATGATCAGACCTAGGGGATCTTGGACAAGAAGAGCCCAGTGAGATCAGAAGCCACAGATCTTGAAGAATGTGCACCATCCTGCAGAAGAGAAGTAAATAAGATACCATGCTGGCCCCAGAGGAGAAAGAGGGGATGAGACAGCTTTTATATTTTCTTTCCCACTCTTCCTCAGAAATTTCCCTCCTCATATCCTGCAAAATGAGGACAAAGAACCCCAGGAAACCTGGATGTCCTGAAGAGGACCCAGCTTGTGCTCTTCCACATAGCTCCAGCTCTAACATAGTTTATCTGCTTTATCTTATCATTACCTGAAAGTATGCCATATGTTTTTTTTTTTTTGCCTACATGTTTATTTGCCTGTCTCTTCGAGTCAATGTAAGCTCCACAGGAGAATACGAACCTTATTTCACTCATTTGCTCTGGAATCAGGTGCAAACTTTATCTTCTGTGCCTGGCACCAAGAAGGTACTCAGTGAGCATGTGTTGAATGAATAAGTGAATGAATAAATGAATTAACATAATCTATGCCATTATAAAGACTAACTCTGCTGAAACTAAACCATTAGGGTGGAAAGCTTCTCAGAGCAGAAGCCTTTGATCAGGAAGACTGAGAGTTTTTCAGCTAAAGAGCGTAGCAGGCAGAGGAGAGAGCATAAGGAAAATCATGCAGTTGCGACTGTGTCATATGAAACAACCCAGGATGGTCAACTTCGCTCCCAATCACCCTGACAGACACTGCTAAAACTCTATACTTGGCCTGGGAGTGCAGAGAGAAAAAGAAACACCCCAAATTCATGACTCTGTATAATCCTCTTTAGTCTTCCAGAAGCAGAGAACCAGCCCTCATTTGCATATAAATGGTCATAATTTTTTAATCATAGATAAATGCCATTCTGTTTGCTTGTCCTTGTGCCTCCCTTGATGGAAAAACAAGAGTGACTTATGATTCATGCGTAACAGCAATTAAAACACATATACACTCAACACTTCCTTGCTTGTTGTATCTCTCTGTCTCTTAACTTCTCTTTCCAACTCTCCTTCTCCCACCCTTGAGTGATGAGTGGCAGAGAGAACGCCATCTTGGCTGATAGGAAGTGCTTATAAGTAAGGGCTCTGGATTCAAATGGTTTGCTTTCAAATCTTAGGTCTTTCACTTACCTTATGTGCAGTTTTGGACAGGTCACTTCACCTCTGTGTACCAGCTTGATCATTTATAACATGGGAAAAATATAAAATCACATAGGTTTGTTGCAACGATTAAAAGAAGAGATGCACCTAAAGTATGAACATAAAGCTAGCCCTCAAAGTGGAAATTATTATTATTATTTCATTAGTATTATTACTATATTGAATGGATATATATATATGACTCAATTCAAGTCAGAAAAAGAAATCAAAAGTCTTGCTCTCTTACTAGAAAAGAAAAGAGAGAAATGAAGCCACATATTGGAAGGTTGCTATAGATTGAACCTTGATGATGCTCATATTGAGAAAGTCCATAATTCATCCCCAGAGAAATCTTTGCTTGGAAAACAGCCTGGCTCGAGCTCATGAACACTTGACTCCAAGAACTGGATCAACACTAGAGAAATCAACCATCAGTGGACAGACACCTCTTTAATGCCTTTTTTAAAGAAAACTATGTTTCTGTTTCAGTCCTTTGTTCTGAGACAATCTGTGGAAAAGAGGGGTGGAGTGTGGGTGGGAGTGGAATGGACACTTACTGAGTCCTTCCTGCAGATGTTTTTCTTGCTTTATCTCATTTCTTTCTCACACAACCCTATGAGGCAAGAGTTATTATTCTAATTTGTAGATGAGGAATTTGAGGCTTAACAAGGTTAAGTAATTTGCTTATAGCTGATACAGGAGAACCTCGATTTGAAGTCAGCCTGCCAGAGTACTTTCATTTATAGCATGCTTCCTGTTTTTCACGGACATAGAAGGTGTGGGATTATTTGTTAGACCCAGTCTATGGACATCTTTTTGCCAGAAATTATCTCCTAAGAATCTAAAAGCATTTCTCTGACTGCATACCAGCCTTCTGCGGATGCAAGGCCTACTAGCACCAAGAATTCAACACATCCAAAACTCAGCCCAGCATCTCCCCAGTTCACCATTCCCACCCATCTTCTTGCCATAGACCTATTCCTTTTATATTTTTAACAAATTGTCTGCTATGGTGACTATGAGTCACCCTAGAAACCTCCCTTCACTCAGCTCCCAACATCCCATAGGTCTTGTCCACTCCCCTTTTGAAGGTATGTAAAATTTGCCCCTGCTCCAGGTCCACCATCAAGCCTATTATCTCTCACCTGAAGCAGGTAGCTTCAGGCCCCTCTCTGGTGTACTTGCCCTGGGTATTTGCTCTCCAATACATCCTTTTTTGTCTGCCAGGGTTATTGTCATAAAAACAAACGTAACCATGCCATACTGCCCTGTCTACATGTTAAAGATCAAAACACCTTAGCAAGGCATCTATAATATAACTCAACATTATACTCTCATCTTCTCCCATCTCCCTCCCACCACAGAACTTTCTAACGATTTCTGTAAAATGCAATGCCTTTTCATTCTCCCATGTTCTTCCCGTTTAAGAAAATTCTGTCTCCACTATCTTGTCTTTTGACTCCAAGCCCGCATGAAATGTTATGTCTCTCTCATCCAGCATCCCAAGACAGATTCGACCCTCTACTCAGCATTTCACACATACTACCGTCATTGCCCTCATACCATGATAACTCTTCCACACACCTATCTCCCTCAGTGTAACACGAGCCTGGAGCTTCTTCGAGATAAGCATCTTTTCTTATACTTCTTTGTCTCTTTAGCATCTTGCCTGAGAATTTTTAGACAGAATCATAATGCAGATACCACTTTTCATGTTCACATTAAACATTAAGCATATTCCCACCCAGCTATGCAGTTTTCCTAATTAGCTTTTTAATTGCTGCATAATATTTCCTGCTCTTGATGTGCCATAATTACTGAAACATTCAATTCAAGTCATTAAATTAAACAAACATTTGCCTAGTAACTAACATATATCAGGTACTGTGCTAGATGCTGGAAACTTCAAGAGGAGGAGGATATGACCTATGTTCCCAAAGATGTCACATTCTAATGTAGACAACATCAGGTGATGTTGATGCTCTAAGACAGGTATGTCACCAATGGGCTAAGAACACCAGGTAGAGAAGGACTTTCTGTTTCCTGAAGAGGTTTGGGAAAGCAAATGACATAGGTGACAATTTGTCTGAGTTTTAAAAGTCAAATAGGAACCTAAGAGAAAAGTTTAAAAAAGAAAAAAAAAGAGAAATTATTTAAATCCTCGCAGCTCATAAGGAGCAAGAATTTCACTTCACACAAATGATCTGATTCTAAGACCCCACTGTCTTTTTTTTTTTTTTTTTTGGTGAACTCCTACTCACCTAACAAGGCTTGGCTTTAGCCAGCTCTGTGCTCTTTGTTCATCTCAGTTCTTTTTATTCAGCATTTATGCATTTCATGGAGCTGGATTGTGCTAGCAAATTTTCTTCAACCCACATTTTACTTAAATTTGATAACTGGGGCTTTGCAAAGTATGATTTTTTTTACGTTTTAAAAAATGAGTTCATCCTCGTGATGCCCTTTCATCCTTTCTTCCTGTTTTCTGTAAGAATTGCAATGTTACCAAAGAAACACGATTCTAGGACAAATTCCTGGTAGATATTAGGTTCTCACAAGGTATTGAATGAATAAATGGTCAGCCAAAGGCTTGCATGAGTTGACTGTGTGGAAAGCAGAAAAGAATTAGTAGAAAGTGAAAGGCAGTGGCAGGTTACATTATTACATTTGCAGAAGTTTGAAAAAAAAAAAGTACCCAAATTAGTATGCTGGTACCATGTCAGATGCTTTACTGCTTATAGAATCAGCAGAACCAAGTGTATCAAGAGCTATGGAATCAACCCTACCCTTTGACTCACCCTTTCATCTAAGAAACTCATTCAAAAAGGAGAATACAACAGATATTGTATGCACCATTTTCTATATTAGTAAAAGTCTGGACACAATCTAAATGTCCACCAATAGGGAGTGGTTAAATAGATTACAATATGTGAACTGGAAGGAGTATTATGAAGTCATTAAAATGGTAATTAGAAAGATTATGTAGTCACATGGAAAAACATTTACTATATAATATTAAGTGGGGAAAAAAAAAGCAGAATACAAAATTGAATCTAGACCATCACTGCAATTATGTAAAAATGTGAGCACATGAATCAAGACACCGGGAAAGAGGCATGCATGTGACCAGCTGTTTTAACTGCTGTCTTTTTCTTTTAAAAATATCCTTCAACTTGATGTGTATATTCGCTTGTCCAGCCTGTGCTCTCCAACCTCTAGGGGGCGCCCAGGTCTTCCCCTACCGGGGACTCCTCTATCCACAGGGGGAAGATAGAGAAGGTTTCCAAGGAGAGCCGGCTGTACAATGAGGTGTGCAGGGCTGGGCTGCTGGTGAAAAACTGAAAGGGATTATGAATAGAACTGAACTGGAGCAAACTTTCCCTGAGCCTTTTTTCTCTTGGTCATTTCTGTTCACAGCTCTTGGTTCCTCTTTTGGAATAATTTGCTCCCTTGACTTTTTCCTTTTCTGGGCATTTACATATTTCTCTTGTTTCTCTCCTTTGGCCACTGTACTGAGAGGTATCTGGAGTGTCTTTTATCTGGAAAGCAAGTACTATCCACAGGCCCCTTTAAAAAAAATAGGAGAAATTATCCTACAGATATATTTTCACAAACAAGAAGTACATTGTGGTCCCATAATTTATAATTTTTATAAAAGGTATATATCTTTATACTTAAATACTAGGTAGTTATTTAAAAAATAAAACATGCCTGTGGGTTGATAAAATTCTCCAAAATATAATATTCAGTAGAAGGAAGAAAGCAAAACACAGTAATGTCTGTGTGTGTGTGTGTGTGTGTGTGTGTTTATGGAAATTATCCAATTGGTCATGAGAAGCATTTGTCTATATATGTTGGAGTGAATAGCCCTGAATATGTAAGAAACTGATAAATAGTTACTTAGTGAGAATAGAAATTAGGGGAAGTACAGAAACTTTTATACTTTTTACTCATATTCTTTTATGTTGTTTTATTTATTTGCCATGTGCTCATATTAATATTTGATTTATCTTTTTCAAATGGGATTAGGGTAAGACCTAAGGATAGCAAGGCGGGGGTGGATGATTTAGAATCAACAGATTCTATACGTATACTATATGCATCTATACTAAGGAGCTTTCACATCTCCCAAATATATTCCAGTCCAGCTCACTGCAATAAGACACTAGATAGGGATTTGGGTCCAAATCTAGAAAACACAAACCCACCACCACTGCTACTGCTCTTACTATTACTATCACTAATACTAGTACTAATAATGATAATAATAAATGTAATAGCAATAAATACATTTAAGAAAATAAAAACATTTAATAATAATGCAGTAATAATAAATGGATGGAAGCAAAAGAGCCAAAATAACATTAAATATTTAAAGTTTCAATATTTAAAGAAAACTGTATAAAATAGTTTAGTTTTTTAAAAAATTAGGAGAGGAGAAGTTTCACAAACAATTCCATTTTAACCAAGTTTTTGACCAGGACAAAGGAAATGGAAAGCCCATCTAAAGTAGGACAGGGCTAGTCCCTGCCTGTGGTTTCACATCGGCTTCCTAATAAACTGTGACTAAATGGGCTTAAGCTGGCTTTGAGCTTCAAAATTTGCTTTTCTCAAATGTCCCTTTCTCCTTAGATTTTGAGCCCCTTTTTGTTTCTGCTACTCTCCATGAGGTTTGAAGTTCATCCGTTTTGCTATTTTAAAGGATTGCTTCTGGTAGGGAATGATAAAGAGTGAGGACTGACTACGGAAGCCAGAGGCCGAGGCACAAGTACAGATACATTACGGTCAAGACCGGAGTCCTGATGTGGCCTTGTCCCAGAGCGGTACCTGGCCTCATCTCTTTTCCATGTGTAGCCTCATTAAAGAACTCTGGCTTCTCAGGCTTTCTGGTGCAGTAGGCACTCCACTGAGGGCCCAAATCCTATTCCTCCAGCAGAGCTCACTTATTAGAAGAGAACAGAAGTGCACAAAGCACCTAGCATACCAACAGGGATGGTTTGTGAAGACAAAAGGAGGAGTCACATTTTCACATCAGTTCCTCTCCTGGCACATGTGACCCAGCAGTTGCTCTTCAATGCCATCCCTGGGGAAGAAGGTGGCATGGAACCAAAGCTAACCTAGGGCTTTCGGTCCTTCATTGACTACAGATTCCTTTCTTACCCAAGCTTGAGACACAGTGTGTATGGATGGAACTCAGATTAGAGTGTGCTGGCTCCCATGTCCTGGTATGCCAATAATCCACACACCATCACTGTTTGTTGGTTCCCAGAGCTCTCACCCAGATTAATTGGCAAATGGTTTAGTGTAGAGTGATTAATGTCTTATCTCCTCTACCATAGGGTTGGTATCTCAATCTAATTGGTTAAAAAAAAAAAAAAAAGTTGCTTCTAGCCAATACACAAGGAGTCTTTATTTTTCAATGTCTCTTTTTTGGAATTCAAAGGGTCTCTCCCCATAAAAGCACTATTACAAAGGGATGGTTAGGACTACAATATAACCCAGAAAAGCATTTTGAATTACCATATTATTAATATATAAACGCATAGCTATGCATAAAGTGCAAGCCTGTGACCAAACAGCCAGCTTTGATGGTCTAATAATCAGGGTGATCTGGAATAAAATATTGAATTTCAATGTTCTTTCCTGCAAACATGGGGTGTGTAACATTGACCCTCTGAGGCACTGAGGAAATTAAATAAGCTAATGTGCATGATGGTGCCTGGGCCCAGCGCTAGGTAGATGTGCTCAGGATATGTTTCCCCCACTGCTGCATCTTCCAAGAATTACTAAGCCACTGGAATGTCAGAAAGAACCCAACTCTAGCTACTTGAGAGCTTCTTAAATCATCAACAAAATGTCAACATTAAGAACCATTTTTTGTGTGTTTGAACCAATTTGCCATAAGTAATATCTTGCAAGCACCCAGTGTCAACTGACTTGTCACTGAGCTCACTCAGATGAGAGAGTTTGCAGATCTCAATTCAGAAAATGAATAACTTTCAGCTAACTTATTTTGGAAAGGAACTCCATTTGCCTTCAAATAAATATTTTGTGAGTAACTGCTACATTTCCATTATTCTGTAATTCTATAGCCAAAAGACAATATGCTAACTTGTTACCTATCTATTATATATGTTTGTTAGAACTGGATAGATTACTTGCTCCAGTCATTACTAGCTCCGTGATCTTGGGCAATTTATCCAATCTTTCTGAGCCTCAGTTTCCATATATGAGGAATAAAGGTAACCATAGTTTCTACAAAGGTTTGTTGAAAGATGAAATCACATGCCATATATATATATATATATATATATATATATATATATATATATATATATATAATTACATGCCTGGCCCAGATGGTAATTATTATTGTTGTTGTTATTGGGTTTTTAGAAATCATCTGTTACCTTATGAGCATTGTTTTTGTATATTTTCAGCCTTTATGAAGAATGTGACTCCTACCTCTATTTGATCATTCTTCTTTGTCATTCATATCACAATTAATAGAATAATAAATTATAAACATTTAAGATAATCTTTAAAATGAACACAGTATCCAGCATAGAGAGTTGAATGTAGTAGACCTAATGCACGTTTGCTGATAGGCTGAATAAATGATGAAGTCCAATCACCCAATCAGTGTTCTGCATGCTCTCTAGAATATCCCTGGCAAGTGGTTATCAGACCTGTGTTTGGAAACCCCTGGTCTCCAGGAACTTAAAACTACCTTAGTTGCATCTATAGTAGGCTTAGCAGATAGGTGACTTGTGAAGCCACTTTCTAACCTTACACCCGCAGCAGCTGGATTACCAACAAATCTTCCAATTTCCAAACTTTAGAGAAATCTGCTTTCCATTGAGCTATCACCAATCTCAGTCTCTCCCCCTCCCTCTCTCTCTCTCTCTCCTTCTTGTTTGTGGTCCTAATAGCCAGACATTAAAAATCTGATTGTTTTCCTGTATGTGGTGGCTTCAAAGATCTGCAGGCAGCAATCAGTTTTTCAAATCCACCCTCAGTAGGAAATATAATTGATCCTTGAACCACATGGGTTTGAACTGACCAGGATACATGATTTTTTTCCAGTGGTACTACAGGATCAGCAGTTGGTTGAATCCACGGATACGAAACCAGAGATACAGAGGAACTGTGTAAAGTTATATTGGGATTTTTGACCATGCAGGGGTCAGTGCCCCTAACCCTGGCATTGTTCAAGATTCAACTGTACTCCTTTGCAAGCACCACATACAGAGATGTAAGAAATAGGGGAATTCCCCATGATCTGTTCATGAAGTGGGAAGAAGAGAGGCCCCTTGATCTCATAAAAGCACTATATAATAGTTATATAATAGCTATATAATAGCTATTATCATATGAGCTACTACAAAATAAATATGATTGGCTAAAAGGCCAGAAAAGTTTGGGGACCCCCCAGACAAATGGCATTTCCCCAGCTCCATATAATCACTCATTGAATATACTACTAACATTTTCTGTAGTGCTTCATAAAAATGTTTCAGGATCAAGTGACAGAGTGTTCAAACACACATGTCACAGGTGTTCCCTCTGGATGGTTCTGGGGAAACATCTCCAACAAAATAGCAAAGGATGTTTCTTTCCTCCAGTTCCACCCAGGTTGGTCATTACTCTCCCTCTCTCTCTCTCTCTCTCTCTCTCTCTCTCTCTCTCTCTCTCTGGATGGGAACACAGGAAGGTTTTGTTGAATCTCAGAATCATGAAGCCACCATTTGAAATAGGCATGGTTCAGGGTATAAGTGTCAAATCCAGAGGGTTTTACTTCAACTTGCTTTCGATTGAACACCTCCCCTGAGAGGTAAAAAATTCCAGAGGTCATTTTTTGTGGCTTTGCTTCAGGTTCAGTCAGGATTTCTTGTCAAAGGTGACACAGAAGTGTGAGCTTGAAATTTTTCAGAAACTTGGGGTAGAAAGTGTCTCTGGACTTCTGAAAAGCAAGCACTTTTATAATCTGTAAGGTCATATTCCCAGAAAGAAGTTATATTTACCTGATTTTGCTGAAACACAAAAGGCCTTTTTATTAAGTTGGTGAAGAAAAAAAATAAATAAAAGGTGCTTAAATGTATGGTTTACATCAACCTGTTCATTCTGCTCTAGAAGTTTCAGCCTTCTTGCCTACTAAAGAGAAATGATCCGTTACAATCATTGCTCCATCAGCCACTTTTGAGCTCTTTAAGGAGATAGATAGCTCATGGTTAGAACCACTTTCCTGAGCTACTCAGAGCACTTCCTGCCCTGAAGCCAGGACAGGGCTGTACAAAGATGCAGTACTCATTTTCTATTCATCCTGTAACAAATTAGTGAAAGCTTAGTGGCTTAAAGCAACTAAAATGTAACATCTTACAGTTCTGTAGGACACAAGTCTGAAATGGGTCTCACAGTGTTAAAATCAAGGTGTCCGGAGGGTTGCGTTCCTTCTGGAGGCTCTAGGGGAAGATCCATTTCCTTGCCTTTTCCAGCTTCTGGAGGCTGCCTGTATTCCTTTGCTGGTGGCCCCTTTCTTCATCTTCAAGGCCAACAGCATAGCATCTTCAAATCTCTCTGTGTAACCTTCTTCTTCCACTTATAAAAACCCTCACGTAAGTGCACTGAGCCCACCCAGATAATCCAGGGTGAACTTCCATTTAAAGATCCTTAATTTAATCACATTTGCAAATTATCTCTTGCCATGTCACCTAATATACTAACAGGCTCCAGAGAGTAAGACGTCATTGAGGGGGCATTATTCTTTCTACCACAGATGCAAAGGCAAAGTTACGATCTGGATCTAGATCTAGGAAATGAGGATGACAGTGAAGCAGATGGCACTTGACATTGATGGAGAGCTTGCTTTTTGCCAGGTTCATTATGTTGTCATCATAGAATCTAGGGGAAAACAGGGAGAGGTGTCCCACTTTCAAGATATGGAGACTGAGACTCAGAGAGTTTGCATGTATTTCTAAAACACACAGTTATCCCAAAGAGATAAAATCCAAGATCTCTCCACAGCACCATGCCACTGGCATCAAATGGCAGTTGTGTTTAGCAAGGTTTTATGATTAAAAGTCGGGGCTGTGCACTAGTATTAACTTGCAGTTGGTGAAATCTCAAAGCTAAAGGTTGACATTTTTGATGTTATTCCTCAAAGGTGAGACTGACTTCGTGAAATCGTTTTTCTCTTTGGTGGGAAGTAAGTGAAAACATTCCTGTATTTTTGGCTGAGCCAAAAGAAATTCTGTTTTCAAAGACTAAGTAGTTTTCACCTGTGAATACTGTATTACATTTCAGTGCTTTAGAGGAGGTTTTAAGGAATATCCAAAAAAAATCAAAAGGTAAAACATTTCTATATGGAAAATTATTTTTAAGTCTAAAATAAAAGGTTAGTCAGGGGTGAGAGAAGCAGTGTAGAATTAAATACCTGGTATCCTGTTCCCCCTGCCTTGTATTTCTGAGCCAAAATGTATTGAATGTTTGAAGAAAGAGACTTGGCATTTCCACAAAATTTGGAAGAGAGGGAAAAATATCTCATAAAAACGCTGCAAGAATAAATCATGCTTTGGGACTCCTGGCCAGAGAGACCAGACCTTTCTATCCACCCCAAATTAGCCTAAGAGGTTCTCTTTGAAATAAAATGGACCTTTGAAATTCTGAATTATTAGAGTAACTCAAATTACATATTTAGAATTCTGAGGAAGGCCAACAATAGTTTCAGTTTTTTCCCTCCATTTTTCTACCATATGATATCATCTTCTACATGGTTCTGGGAAGAGACACAATGGGCAACATTTTATAAAGACTTATTTTGGTTTAAAAGCTTTACACTTTGTTTCAATGCCAGATGTAGGTTTGAGCATGTGAGAAAGGCATCTCACTTCTGAAAGTTATTGCTGTTGTTACAAATAAGTCAATAATTCACTGATTTCTATAATAAGACTGAAAGCTTAATTACCACCTGGCCCATTTGCTATCTTAACCAGAACATTCAGCTTATCCAAGGGTCAAATACAAATATCAGAAATAAAGTAGGATACTTTATTTTAGTTTTTTAGGTGAAATAGTAAAGTTTAGAATAAACATAATAGGGCATCTGAAAGATAAAGCCTGAGGGGATTATGATCTCAACCTATAATGTGAAGGACAGGGGAGAAATTGACAATTTTTAAAGTATCTTCTAATTGCCCTTTTACCATTTATGTGATCCTCATAATCATGCTTTGAGGTGGGTATAGTAACCCTGTTAACAAATAAAGAAACTGAGGTTCAGAAAGCTTAAGTAACTTTTTCAAGGACATCTTATTAGAGATAGTCAACTAGGTCTTTGAGACACAACAGATGTTTTCACTGCCTCCATTCTGAATATATTTACCGCAGTCTAATAAAAGAGATGTAAGGTTAAAATTCATGAAAGTACACAGAGCATTTACCAAGCTTGTTTACTTGCTACACTGAAATATTCCATTTGGATCAGAAGCATTTCCAGGCTGGGCATGAAGACAATGATCCTGATACTTGACGAGGTACAGGTCACATTTACAAGAACAAAGTGTTCAGCTGATAGTTGAATTGTTCTAACTCTCAAATCTCACGTATATAGTATATATATAATACTATATATATATTATAAAACACATATATGTATTATTGCTTAGTTGTGTAAGCCACTTAGCAGTTAGCCTATATAAAGGTTAATTATACATATATACATATCATATACATATGATAACTAACCTTTATATGAGCTAGCTAGCATAATGCCCTCCCGTAAGACTTACTCTTTGACACTAAATCTACCACCTGGTAATTTTATATACTTAAAATGTTCCATGAGATGTGACTAATAATACCTATTTCATAGAGTTGTTGTGAAGATTTTAAAAAACATGATGTATTTCAATTAAGATTTGCTTGATTATTCCTAATGCTTTTTTACGATTCAGGTCACATGTCACCTCTTCCAGTAGCTTCTCCTGGTTCCTGCCCACTCCTTGGTCCTGCCAAACTGGGCAAGGAGTTCTTTTGGTGTACTTTCCTCCTCACTGCATACACTACATCACTCCTTAATTATCACATTATACTGTGAGCTCTTTGAAAGCAGGAGTAATGTGTCATTAATCTCCAGACCTTCAGCAGCCATTCTAGTCTCTAATACACAGTCTGTGTTGAATGAATAAATGCAAAATGCCTTGCATGGTACCTAGAACATAATATTAGTGTTATTTTATGTTCGGAAAACACTAAAAGTGCACTGAGCATTAACTACTAAAAAGAAATATTTTAGTTCTAAGTCAAGTTATAGAAGGTTTTAAAATGATTAAAACAGTGAATGTGAAGAATCTTATGTTTCACTTTTATAATGACTTGTTATTTGTGAAATTCACAGCTTAGATAGTGAAAGAAGTGAGAGAGTTTGAGTTCCAGTGCTTTCCATGCTCTACCATAACACTGCAGAATGCAGAATTCATTTCAGACAATTCTTTTTTTCAAGAGTTTTTATGACATAAAAATAAATGTGTAAAGTTATTTTTCCTATTGTCACTACTTACTAGTCTTAGGGAAACATTAAACATTATTTTTGGAAATCCGAATGGGAAGTTTCAGCCCATGAAGTCAATGTCCACTGTCCAGAAGGACTGACTCCAGGTGAGGCCCATGTCTGTATTGAAATCAACAGTCAAAGCCCTGGCATATTCTCAGCAAAGGGCAAATGTGGGCACACCCTCATAACAATCCTTGTCTTTTGAAAAATCAGTCTCATACCTACTGACTTATTCTTTTCCCATGAAGAGGTCCAAATCTTCCAAAGGACTCTGATGGTCCCGAGGACTATATTCCCACCTGACTTTCCAGAAAGTTCCATAGATTCACTCTTAATAGACGTACCCCAGGCAGGTCAGGTAACTGAAAGGCACATAGTGAAGTTAGCATTTTTCCATTTGCAAGTCGAGGGGCCCATATTCATGGAAACATTTCTTCAATTTGACAATAAGGAAACACACCTGCTACAATCACTGTGGAATTCTACAGCCTTAAAGGGCTAAAGGCAGTGATTCTCAATCTTGGCTTAACATCAATATTGATATCATCTAGGAAGGTCTGGAAAATATTGATGCCATCCTGGAGAGGAGATTCCTGTGTAATTGGTCTAACAGCCTGTGCATCTGGACTTTGAAAAAGTTCTCCAGTTGTTTCTAATGTGCAGCTGAGGTTGAGAACCGTTGCTCTGAGGTCTATAGTTGTGGTTCTCATCCCTTTGGAATCCGGGAAACTGAAAATATCCCAGTCTTCACCACCTCCCTCTAAATCAATGATTCTTAAAATTTAGCATAAGTCAGAATCACCGGGAGGGTTTCTTAAAACACAGATTGCTGGTTCCACTCCCAGAGTTGCTGATTTAGTAGTTCTGATTTGGGGTCTGTGCGTTTGCACAAGTTTCTAACAAGTTCCCCTACGGTGCTGTTGTTGCTGGTTCTAGGACCCACTATGAGAACCACTGCCATAGATATTATCACTTATTTGGCTCAGAGCACTTTATATTTCTAAACTAAAAAATATTTGAAATCCACACCAAAGAGCTATCTTCCTGTCATTTCCAGTTAATCAAGCCTGCATTGTAATGGAGATTCTCCACAACTCCAGCTCAAGTAATTTCTTGTAATCCCTCCCCCATGGCTTTTCAGGGAAGAATGACAGAATGAAAGTAGCACAAGTCAAATCTGTTTTTAACTCCTGGCTATGCTACTTAGTAGCAGGTGACCACAAGCACATCATTAGCCTTTGAGTGATCAACTCATCCCTGTTTTCCAAGGACTTTACTGGTTTGAGCACCGAAAGTTCCACATCCCAGGATATCCCTTTGTCCAGGGAAAATCAGAATGGTTGGTCACACTGACTATACCACCTCTGTTTTTTAACGGATGGTAAGGAAAACCAAGCTGACCTTGAAGAGACTATTCAAGCATTTGAGATAGTACATGTAAAGTGACTTGCATAGTGCACTTGCTTCATAAAGCGCAGTCATTGTTATGTCCATGAAATCTTTTAAGATAGGTTGTGTCAGAGAGGGGAGCATCATGCTTAATCACCATTAATATTTGTAGTGAAGACAATGTGAGGCCCTTGGTTTGGCCAATCTTATAGAGCAATGGACCTCAACCTTGGCTGCCCAGTAAAATTACCTGGGGGGTAGATTTTAACCACCCCCTCCCATATACCCTAATCAAACCTCAGGTGATTAAATCATAATCTCTAATGTTGGAACTCAGACATCAGTATTTTTGACAGCTCCCAGGTGTCATTGTGCAGCCAAGGTTGAGAACCAATTTTCCATGCAGTGCTGCTCAGAGTGTGCTTTCCTGACTGGCAGTACCAATATGACCCAGGAACTCGCTAAACATGCAAGGGCATTTCACGTTGCAGATGTTTACATTTTTACCTCACACATATCATAGGCATTGTTTTTAATTTTTGACATTTTAAATAATGCTTCAATTAATATTCTTAGATATCCACGTGTACATACATGATTGTTGTCTTGGAAGAAATGTTTAAAATAAAAAATTATTGGGCTAATGAATATGAAACATATTGATAAATTACTCTGTTGAAATAACTTTATTTTAGCTATGTTTCTTTTAAACAGCAAATAATAGTAGTTTTATATGGACCCAAGTTGAAAAGCTTTTTTAAAAAGGACTAATTTGCTTTGTATAAATATATTGTTCTAACTAGAATTGTTCACTTTTGTTGCTGTTATTATTTTCTAGTTTTGTTTGTTTTCATTTTTTGTCTATTTTGCATTTTATTTCCTTTTTTCTTGTGGTTCTCTATCATTTGCTAATTAAACACTAAGCCCTTTTATTCTCTAGTAATTCAGAAGATATATTCAATATTTATACACTTAATTGATCTTTAGTTTTCTGATTTCTAGGTGTAACAAACAAATAAGTAACTCTCAATTTTCCCTGTAAGATAAAGAAATTAATCTTTCCTCACTGTCTCTGGCTTTTCTCCCAACTAATTTCCAGGATGTTCCTGGAAATTATGGAATTTATGACCAGATAATTATGTTATATTTTTGTTTACATTATTTACTTATCTTTTGTTTATCTATGATTGTGTTTGTGAAAAGTCCTTCATTTAACTGATCTCTATGATTGCCAGGATACTCTATAAAGAACTGGTACATGAATGGTTTATTTTTTGGAGGTTATATATTGACATGTGTCTTTCAGTCATTGCTGAAATGAATGAGAGTCAAAGGAACATTTGATCTGGTTCCTCAATCACAACCCTTTCTCTTCAAAACTGTTGACATTTCTCTTGTGTTTCTCACGGATAATACTTTGGAGAACTTTGAATTCTGTGAAATGTTTTATACTACTTTTTTGATGTTTTCTGTAAGAAATCATAAAGAAATAGATTTTTACCCTTCAAATAGTAAGGTTTCCTTCCTTCCTTTCTTTCTTCCTTCCTTTCTCCTCCCTCCACCCTTCTTTCCTTCCTTCTTTCTTTCTTTCTTTCTTTCTTATTTCTTTTTACCAGGTTTTATTTAGAAACTGGACTTTACTTATTAGTTGCTCCTGGTACGTTTAATCCACAGCCTCAGCCATTTCATTATCTGTCTTTAGGAATACTACAGATCATTATATTTCCTTCACATTTATCACATTTGGTTTACCGCAGTAGATTATAAACAGGCTTAGCTTCTCAACTAGGCTCAGAGGTATGTAAGAACCTGTGACCATATCCCATCTCTTAAGGTTGGTATCATGGAAGAAAATCTGAACCTTTAAAGTGAGACTCTTTGGGACTTTATTAACAATATAATACGGGAGTGACTAGATCATGGGTGAGTGAGGTTCAACAAACCCTCCATCCTTAAGAAAATTCTCCAGCACCCTTAACTCCTCCCTGCTCCCCACAAGGATGGTGCTAACCTGTGTCACTTCTTCAGCTCCCAGTCCATAGTAAGAGCAAGAGGGCTGCTGCCCCAATTCTCGAAGTGTGGTCATGATCCACTTGCACCAGAACCATTTTTGGGTGATTTTCATTTAAACTCAATCATCAAACCAGATGAATCAGGCATCTACATTTTTATAAGTAACCCATATAAATCACATGGAGATTTGAGAATCTCTGATTTAGATTTTTTTTTCCTGGAAGGATATAGAAGATTGCATGGAGGAATGAAAGATAAATCCCCCTCTAGCAATGCAGGCAGCAGAGTCAGTGGTTGCATTGTGCTTTGATTACTTATCTGAATTCAAATTAGACAGATATTTGGGGGATGGCTAAATGGAAACTCTGAGCACTCTGTTTCTTTAGTGGCTTTTAAAGATATTCTGTGTCTTCTTAATGAACCTCTATGAATGACCTCAGTCCTGAGGAGAATTAGGCTGCTTCAAACCCACCACTTTCCTTACTTATCCTGAAGACTAAGTAACTATTAGAGCAGACATTAAACCCTAACCACCACTAGCTATACCAGATGACTCAACACAGGTTATAATTAGGGGAAGAAAAAGCCAGAGGGAGACTGGTGGAGATTAGGGCAGGGCAGCTAGCTGGAAGGAAGAATGTTCCAGGTCTTCCCCCTGAGGGGCAACTGGCTCTCCTCAGGGGTCAGCCCTGGTCAGTCTCCATAGTCATCCCCTGATATCCTTCTTAAGCCCATTGGACCCTTAAGCATCCAGAAATGCCTGAGACTTAGAAGGGAAAAAAGAAATAGATTCAGATATTATAATATAGTTTAAGGCTGGATGTTCCAGAACTGTTCTGTGGATAGCATTCGAAGAAGGAGTGGTTGATCCAGGGTATCTAGTGTTTAAGGAGCTTCACGAAGGACAAATTATTTTCGGAGTTAAGAGTAGCCCTAGGATAAGAAGCCCCCATATGTAGCAGGAAGAGTTGTGGAGCCAGGAAATGGGCAGAGTCTAATTCCTAAGACAGTTCACCTTAAATAATATTAACTCCTCAAAGATGGGAAGGTTGGGAGGAGGAAGAGAATTGCAAAGGAGGAAGTCTCAGAAAGTCCTTAGCAAAGCTACAGGCTTTCTACCATCTGAACCCTGAACCCTGTTCACTTCTCTGGCCCCAACTTCCTATTGACTTTTTGCTATAGCCACGCTTCCTGAAAGGCCCTGACCACCCCATGCTCCCTCCAGCACTGGACTCTTTGTATGTACTGTTCGCTCAGCAGGAATTAGTTTGCCCCCTGTCCCTTCCCACTGAACATGCACCACCTTCCTAGGGAAGCTGGACCTGAATCCAAGCCTGATCAAGCCCTCCTGTTTCAGTGTCTTCCATTGCATTGGTTATAGTTTTCCTCCATGGCACTAAATATAGACAAACTTTGCTTTTGTGTCTGTGATAACTCAATTAAGAGCTAACTCCCCTACCAGACTGCAAGCGTGGTTCATGCAGAACCTGAGGCCTCAGGTTTTATTTACCATTGTCTCTACCTCCTTAGAACAACACTATTATTTAGGAAATATATGAATAGAAGCTACCATCCCATTTGTTGAATGCCAGACTCACCAACATAAAAAGACACATCTCATTTTTTCACCGAATCACTTTGCTGTACACTTGAAACTAACACAACATTGTAAATTAGCTATACTTCAATTAAAAAATTAAAATTTAAAAATACATACATTAAAAAAAATTCACTTTCATGTATGTGTGTGAGACCCGACAAAGATTTTGGTTTGTGTCAGAGAGTAAAATTCAGTTCTTACTTTAGCCAGAGAGGTTTCCTTTTCCTCAAATACTATTCTAGTTTTAAATAAATTCCATCACTCTCAGGAGAGTACAGTGGGAACCATTCAGTCCCCACATGAGCAATCCTGGACTGTCATTGTGAAGGGGCCAGTGCTTTGAGAGCCACATCTTCAGGAAGGAGCCAAAGTACGATAGACAGTAGTGAAAACACTACCAAAGCACAAGGCCCTCTTTTGTAAGCTTGTCCCTACGAACTTGTGTCAACTGCTCCCTGATCCAGAATCACCCAGTTAAACAAACCAGGGATTACCCATAAATTCACACAAAACCAAACCTTCCAGGCCCTTTATAATCCTTGAGACAGTCTCTACCTGTTCACATTCATTTAGACTCTGATAAAATGGCAGTGAAAGAGCTTCCTTTCCAAGATTCTTAGGATGCAGAGATTAGCTCAGTTTTCCCTTCAAAATGACATTTTCCAAACCATACAAGCAAAGTTTCCTTTGCAGCGGCCCACTGAATTGCAAATGAAACCAACCAATGGTCCATGTCACTCATAAGCTATTCTAACCTCAAATACTCGCCCCAGAAATCATGGCTGGACAAATTTGAAATACCCAAACCTGGATTAAGCCTGTAAGCTTCAATCGACTTCAACTCAAGCCCAGCTCCCTACTTTATCATGTATGACATTACATCACTTCATTGCAATGAAACATATAATCAAAAAGCCAGACTCCACTTTCCTCTGGGGTTTTGGAAGAGCAATTCCTTTTTAGGGGTAAAACTATGAGCTGTGACCTTGTTCTCTACGTTGTCGGTCAAGAATCAACCCAAACATTCATCCTTTTAAAGAGGGGTTGCCGTGCAATCAAGCCACTCCCTGGCCTGTTGATTTGTCCCCCACCACCCAAATAACTATGTGTGCAGGTCACTTTGTGGGAAATATCTCAGCAAACCAACTCCACTCTTCTCTCATTTGACCTTACTGGAAAGTTCAGGCAAGAAAAGACAGACTTTGGGAGATCAGGTTTCACGGACTATGACGAGTCAAGGGTTGGGAATATAAGAACCCTGTTGCCCAGGCACTGGCCTTGGGGTGTAAGACATTATCTCCAGGGCACCTAACTTAAGAACAGAGAATGAAGTTCAGATTAGAAGATGGACATAGAGGAACTTGAGAGCACAGCACAGAACTGAAGTTGGAGGTAACAGAGTGAGACAATAATTGTGGTAAAGCCAACTGGTCTCAGGAAAGAGGTGAACCATAACCGACCAGAGAGATCCACAGCTCTTGAGACTGTGAATGAGACAACAGATCAGGGATGTGTGCCTGAGCAGGTCTGAGGCCACAGGTCCGAGCATGTAGACCCATGGGCATGGAAGAAAGGTCTCCAGGGCAAGAAACCAGGCTCCCAACACAAGCTCAGGCAGCAGCCACTCCCTAACCTCCAGAGGAGCATCATAAAGCCAGGCAAAAGCCTGTCATCCCGGTAATCCTTCATGATTCCCAAGGAGAGAAGGTGTGTTAAAGATGGAATATGAAGAGAATGTTTTGAAATATGCAAATCCTTCCACTCACAAACAGTTAATAATTTATAATAATCTTTGTTTGCTAAAACTTGGAATATGATGAACTGCGGCATGTCAGAAAGCATACTGATACCGTAAGCACTGCAGGTGTACTCATCTTGAAGTTTTATTCTATTTTACTTCTCAGGAAAGGAGCAACCTGTTAAAGGATGATAAAAACAGGCTGCTAGGGCTCATACTTCTGCACTGCAACGGGAGTGAGTCTAGTTTAGTCTAGGTCAATAATAAGAGCCAGATCTAATTTCTGCCAGGTCCTATGGGGCCACTAGGACCACAAGGATGAAACCGACCCAGTTGACCAGGTGGCTCGGGTAAACCATAGCCAACTGGCTTGGGCAAGTTATTGCTGAGCATCTGTGGTCTCCCTTTGAGACAAGCAGCATCTTTTCTCATACTGAGGCAGGGGCACATTGAGGAAGGGGCAGAGCTAATATTATTGAGCTTAATACAGGCTCTGTGTTAAGTGTTTTACATCTGTTGCTCCACTTAAATCTCATTTCTGGCAGGTAGTATTTTACTTCTCCCAATTTAACACGTGAGGAAACTGAAATGCAGAGAACTTAAATGGCTTTCCCATGAACACTAGTGAGTGGGTGTATTCATTTTCTCTTGCTGCTATAACAAACTACCACAAACTTACTGGCTTAAAAGGACACAGATTTATTGTTTTACAGTTCTGTAGGTCAGAGGTACTATATGACACAGGATTCACCGGGCTGAAATCAAGGTTTCAGCGTGGCTGTGTTTCTTTCTGGAGGCACAGAGGGAGAATCCGTTTGCTTGCTTTGGTCAGCTTCTAGAGGCCACATTCCTCGGCTCCTATCTTCCTTTCTCCATCTTCAAAACCAGCAAAGTAACATCTCTCTGACCTGCTTCCATAATCACATTTCTTTCTCTGACTCTGATCGCCTCTGCTTCCTTCTTCCACTTTTCAGAATCCTAGTGATTACATTGGATCTACCTGGATAATCCAGGGTCATTTCCATGTCTGAAGATCAGCTGTTTAGCAAACTTAATTCCATCTGCAACCTTAATTCCCCTTTGCCATGAACACTAAGATATTGATAGGTTCCAGGAATTAGAATGTGGGCATCTTTGCAGGGTCACTATTCTTCCTAACACAGGGGGACAGGTAGGATCTGAACCCAAGGAATCTGGCTCCAGAATCCACGATCTTAATCAGGAGACAATGGCAACTGCTTGGAACATGTGACCATTTACACAGCGTCCACAGCCACCCTTGCAGTTTGTACAAGGTACATTTAAATGTAAAGTTACTACCTGAGCAGAGATATTTACCCTACTGGCTTTTCCCAGTGTATTTCTTTTCAGTTCCATTTAGGTAACCTTGTCAAACTAACCAATGCTATGTAGACTGAAAACTATCTTAGACTCTGATGCCCCCTCCCCATTTCTACCCTAATGACTGCCTCTCTGTCTCTCTGTCTTTCACTCCCAACTCACACACACACACACACACACACACAATCAGTCACTCATATGTATACATACATAGTTTCATCTCCAGTCTTTCCCCACATTTCAGGTAATAAGACACCCACCCGCCCAGTTTCTCACTACAGATGACTTAGGAGCCCTCCTCAGTTTTTCCCCTCTCTTGATTACCCACACGTCTAATCCTTTAACAGATAACACCAGCCTTACTTCCAAAACAGATCTCTGCCCACTTTTCTCCCTCTCCACTGCCCTGTTGTGATCCAGCCAATATCATCTCTCACTGGGACACCCCTGTCTCATCTTGCTTCTGGCACCTACCCTTCTGTAGTCCATTCCCCACATAGCACAAATTGTCATTTTTATTTAACACCAGTAGGATTGATTACCCATTACTGCTTGAAACCCTTCACTGGCTCCCCAAACTTTTCAGGACAAAGACCACTATTTGTAATGTGTCTAATAAGCCTGAAGGATCTGGCCCCTGCCGACTCCTCCACCTTCACCCTGAATTTTGCTCCCTCTTGCTCACTCTTCTCACAGCTTCCTGGCTTTTTTCAGTTCTTGACCACCACAATCATGTCCACGTCCAGACCCCCTCGCATGCTGTCCTCTCCACCTGGAACATTCTTATCTAAACTCATCACCTGCCTAACTCAGCTCTCTCTGTTTAAATACCTTGTCCCTAGATAAGTCTCTCCTGGCACCACACACGCACACACACGTTCTCATCTCTGATAGCAACCTTTGTTTAATTGTGTTTATGAAGAAAATATTGTTTCATTATATAATTATATATACATATCATGAACTATGTGAATATTCTTTTAATGCCATTCTCCCTCCACTATAAGGCCTTTAAGGACAAGGGCTATGCCTTCTTTTCCTCATTACTGTATTCCTGTCACCTGGAACCCAGCACACAGGTGCTCAACAAATGCATGTTCTAAAAATGTTTCAGAGATGGTGACCCAGCCCATCTGTCAGCACGTTGTCACCATCATCATCATCACAACCATCACCACTGTCATCACCATCCTTATAGCTTGTGTTTTTGTGCCTTATAGATGACAAAAGAAAAATTCATGTTTGCATCCCATCATAACACTTTGAGGTGGCTAGAATAACTATCATTCCACAGCTGTGTAAATTGAAGCTCAAAGAGAAGTGTGATCTCCCCAGGGAATACCGCGAGGAGGTCTATGGCTGGTTCAAACCTGCTGAGCCTCTAGACCCTCCAGTCCGGGATGAGGATCCCCTATGGTTATAGCCAGGAGAGAGCAAGAAGGGACACCAAGGAAGGGCAGTGGGGCTCCTGAGGCCCAAGACTCCAGAGGGAATCACCAAAAACACATTTGGTTTTCTCTAAGATTTGATTTTCCTCTCACTATTCATGATGAGGGGGCAAGAGAAGGGCCTGCCCCACTCAACTGCTCTCAACACTAATATGCGGCTGCGGTAGAGTGATTAGGAATGTTTCCTTTCTGTGAGCTTCTGAGAGGAGGGCTATACTTGTGGTCAGCTCTCTCCTGCAGAGGGCTAGCTACATGGAGGTAGAGGGGAAAGGAAAGGCATGAATAGTTATCGGTAACTTTCTGTGTCGCTAAAGATAAAAACAAGACCCTGGATAGAACCCACAAGATCCTCCATGTTCTATCGTATTTCCTTTTTCTATTTTCTTTCTATCCCCACAAGTCTTTTGGATCTCAATCTGAGTGAACATCCTTAGTTATACACCCACCAGGAACCAGGTTTCTTTCATTTATTAGTATGATTGCTTTGTTGCCTTCTGTCTGTCCTGCTAGACTAGGGGTTGGCAAACTATGGCCCGCAGACCAATTCTAGTCCCCCACCTGTTTTGTAAACAAAGTTTTATTGGCACACAGCCACATTCATTTATTTACATATTGTCTATGGTCACTTTGACACCACAACAGCAGAGACAAATAGTTGCGACCAACACTATCTTCGCTATCTATTCTTTTGCAGGAAAAGTTTGCCAACCTCTATACTAGAATACAATAAAAGAACCATGTCTGTGTCTGCTTTTACCCACCATTTTTGCCACTGGTGCCTAATTGAAGGCCTGACCTATAGAAGAGTCAAGAACTATTTTTGGAATAATGAATGAAAGAGTAAATTTGTAGCCTGCCCAGGCGATTTCTGTACAAAAATCTCATTCAGTCTCCCACGTAAGACTGGAAAGCTCAAGTACTGTTATCTCTATTCAGAAATTCAAGTTGGGAGAAGTTGAAAATCTCAACCAAAACCATGTATATTCTGGGCAGTATGAACAGGAGTCCAAGTCAGCTCTCTCATGACACCTGGCAGAGAAGGCAGCCTACGTAGAGGCCTCGAGATGAACAAAACTGTGATTCCACTTATACTCTCTCTCAATCCAAAGGCAGGCTCACTCCACTAACTTCTACCTTTTGGACACTCTTCTAGGAACTTTACATACATTGAGAGAAACTAGTAGTTCTATCTTCCATATATATATATATATCAGGGATCTAAGGAGGCCTATCTTTCCTCTCTCCTTGATTCCAACAAAACTCATTATTCCAGCTGCTTAATACAACATTGAAGAGCTTCTTTCTAAAACATTGGGAGAATACATCGAGAAGGCACCCAGTCCTGAGCCCATCCAATGTGTGGAAGAGGAGGCATACCTACAGAAGAGTAGCATAAGAAAGCATAATTACTACATGCAGGACACCAAAAAATAATAGCTTGCAGTGTGCAGACCGATCAGAGAAATGAAGAGGTACTTGGGGGTATCACCAGCCACTGATTAAGAATGCAATGTTTGGGGCTAACCTTTGATGAGGTAAGATCAAGGGAACATAAAGCAGCCATGTTTTATGGAATGTAGGAATTATATTTTACCCTGGATCCAAAGCACACACATAAATCAACCATAGGGCTTTCTTGTACAAGGTAGAACCCACAACCTCTCTATGCTCCTCCTATCTGCCAGTCAGTGGGTACCAAGAGCTAAATTTAAGTACTATGAGTGGCCGATAGTCTAGTTTCCTGGAGACGAAACCTGAAATATATGGTTTATGTGACTTTTTATGGATATTTAGGGAATCTCTGACTCAAACAGTTTAATCAAGTGTCTCAACTCCCACAGAAATTCATATTTGTAATCCTTACACCTGGTCAAGAGAGTGACTCAGCAATGTGTTTGGCTTAATTAATGAATTTAAACTATAATGTAATTTACTTTTTAGTTTAACAACTATTACATACCAGGCTCTATTCTAGACATTTTATGTACTTTGGAAGGGGAGGGGATAATGGGTTTGGCTTCCTTATAAGTTGATTTTGAAATACATGTGAATTTCCAGATAAAGATTCATTTGCTCTTTTAACAAGTGTTAACTGAGTACCTAATATAAGCCAGGCCCTAACCCTAGGCACTGGGGAAACAGAGGTGAAAAAGATATGGTCCCTGTACTGTAAAAGCATGCACTTTAGGAGGAGAGAGAGGCACAGAAATAACTACAATAACATGTAGTAAGCTACTCTATGATAATAATGATGACAGTAACAACAGTAATAATTTATTCAGCTATAATTTATTCAGCATTTATTCTAAGATAGACATCTTAAATAAATGACCTCATTAAATATTATTAACCCTGTAAGATATTTATTCATCACCCCAATTTATAGATGGGGAAACTGAGGCTTAACTAGGATAAACTACTTGACAAAGAGCTTAAAACTAGTCTACTTAGGTCCATCTGACCCCAAAGCTTCTTATCGCCATCCTATATTACCCACCTTCCCCACCTCCTATTAAATTTTCAGAGATATGTGTGCAGTGCAATGAGAGTACAGAGGACCCGGGAGCTAGAAGGGGAAGAATGGAAAGTCTTCATAGGAGGATGAGATTTGAGTCGGGCCTTAAAAAAAAAAAAAAAAAAAAAAGCTGACATTTGCTAAGCTGTGAAAGATGAGTGCTGAGTAGCAATGAAAGCCTGAAGTCAAGAAAGTTTCTGCCTTTTTAAGGAACAGAGAGATTAGCACAGCTGGAAGATAGGGTGCATTGAAAGAAATGTGGAAAGATGTGACCAGAGAGATACACTGGAACCAGATCTACATAGTCCCTGAGGACCAGCCATGTTACAGGTCTGTGACTCTTTCATAAGGAAGATCCATTGACCCTTTCTAGGCAATGGAATAGCAAATGCCCATAACATTTAGAGTATGAAGTCATACCCTCACCATGTCTAGTGCCTATTATAGTGCCTGGTGCAAGGTAGGTGCTCAGTATTTGTTGGATAGACTAATACATATTCTTAAAATAACCCCCTGGATGGCAATGTGGAGGATACATTGGAGAAGGAAAAGACAGTGACAAAATATAAGACAAGAGCTTGTTGGAAAAATATAGAAGAAAGATCAGAGATAGTAAAGAATTTGATGCGAGAGAGGCGTTTGAAGTAGAACTGACAGATCTTAGTGACCAAATGACCATGTGGGCTCAGACAGAGAATGTAGTTGGAATAACTTCCAGAATTCCTACGTTTATCTGTAGTCTCAATATGGAAACCGGGGGATAGAGTTCAGAATTTTGAGTTTGAGGTGCCTTTGGAACATGACTGCACAGATCGGGGGCCTGATATGAGTGACAGAGAAGACTCATTCAAAATGGCTGCCAGCAGGTCTCTCTCTTTTCTCAGGCCTCAGAGGGTCCTGGTGGCAGTGAGGGCCACCCCCCTGGCTCATTGGTCACGCAGTGGGAACAATCGTGATGAGAAGACAGAAAAAAAGTCTGTATCAGAGATCCTGAAGGTGAGAGGAACTAAAAAGTAGCAACCTGACCATTCCAAGCACGTAGTTACCCTCAGTAGGAACTTGAGGCAAAGCCAGGGCAGATTCTGTAGCCTTTTCCTGTGGAAAGTTTATGAAGCCCAGATTGGAGAAAATGTTCTGATAGTTTTAAGTTTGGCATTTTAAGTTGGAATGCTGTCCCGAAGTAGCACAGAACGGCACAATTCAATAACTCTGACCATTGTGGAAAAATGCCATGTGCCAACAGCAATTTTCCATAATTTTGTTCAGAAAATCTGAAAGAAATGCAGAAAATGGATTTGCAGCCCTGGCAGAAGGCAGAGAAACAGTAGCAGAGGGCTGCAGGCCAGTAATTGATGTTTCAAATATCACTGACTACTTTGCCTGTAATTTTAGGGGAGAATGATAATAATTAAAAGCACAAACTTACAAGTCATTTCTGAGGAGGGAAAATGCTGAATGCACTTAAAGTGAAGGGGGTTTGTTGAAATGTTTAACTTTTTCCAGAGAGCTTTCAGATAGGCAATGATTAGTTTTGTGTTCACAGAGTGACCTTCTCCCCAAATGTTCCAAAGAGCCACAAATGGAAGATTACTAACCCACGGGATTATCTGGGAGCCAATAATAAAGCTATGCCCACATGACATTCCCAAACATTCAGACCTTACCTGATGGTATTGGTTTTTGTCACAAACAACACACTCTTCAAAAGGAAAATTAAGCCTTCCTCCCATTATGGAATCAGTTGTTATAATCCTTCATGGAAAATTAGATTTGAGACATTGCTATGAGGCAGATTTGAACTTGAGTCTACAGTCACCCTTATTAGCTCTAATCTTAGGCATGTCACTCAACTTCTCTGAGCCTCCGTTTCTTCTTCTGGAAAATGGGTATAACAATAGCCTTTACTTCCCATAGGGTAAATATTGAGGATTACGTAAAATAAGTAAAACAATTGGCACAGTTCCCCGTTTAGGATAGGTGCTCAAGAAAGATTAGCTATTATTAATATATAAATATTGTGGCTAAAATGACACAGGCACACTATTTTTGTATATGTATTTATTTTTGCTGATGGAATGTAATTTCCTCAACTACAATTTGGCTAAATCTTCTTGGCATTGCAAACAAACAATCAAACAAACGAAAACAGCCAAAGACTAAACTGAGCTTCATACTCCTATCCAGAAAGGAATCCCCTTCAGTTACCAAATTCAAGGACTCAGTTTTCCATATCTCTAACCCCATTTCCTAACACAGGTCTGGACATACAGTGAGAACTCTATAAGTGTGTGTGGAGCATACAAATTTCTAGATCGACATAGTTTTATCCCTGCACTGTGATAAAGGACAGGGGACCCTGCTACCTTTTCAGCTTCTTTTTAAAAATATTTTATTGGAGGACAGTTGATTTACAATGTTGAGTTAGTTTCTGCTGTACAGCAAAGTAAATCAGTTATATGTATATAACTTTGAAGAGTTCATATATATATATATGAACTCATTGTTTAGATTCTTTCCCCAAATATGTCATTACAGAGTACTGAATAGAGTTCCCTGTGGTATACAGTAGGTCCTTACTAGTTATCTATTTTATATATAGTCGTGTGTGTACATCAATCCCAATCTCCCAATTTATCCCTCACCCACTTACCCCCTGACCTTATCAGCTTCTGATGACTAACCTTGTGCTTCCACCAACACCACTAACCGTGACATCTGGGTTTATTCGTGTGCAAACTCTCTCTTCCTTCCAACACTGACTGGGGGTGACCTTCTGTAGCTTGGCTTGACAGAGGAGATAACAAGCTATGTCCGAAAAGACAAAGCTATTGGTTGACTGGGATACTGTGATTAACAAGTGAAGTGAACACACTAAGCAAACGCTGTAATTGTAGTGGCCTGCTATTAGCAATGCAGTAAACATAGTCATTTTGCCTTATTCTTTCACACCATCAACCTCTTTCTGGCCTATCAGAGTGAATTTTCTACTCCAGACCATGTTTACTCACTTCCTTAGTTTTGACAGACATGACCCTACTTGTTGCTTCATGATTCTGAATATGGACTAGCAACCAGCAGGAGATGAGAGGCAGGGCTTTTACTTTTTTTTCCCAGCTTCAAACAGGACCTCTGATGCCCCCAGGAAATAATTTACAGCAGGTAGACCCACTGCACAGAGGTGGATAAGTGTATGTCAGGCTGGTGTCTTGTATCAGCCTGAGAAGTGATTCTGTCCTGACTAGCATAGCTTGCAGGAAAAACAGGAAGCCATCATGAAAAATCATACGCTTTCTCAGCACCTCCCTAAATAATATGTTGGCAATCTACTCCAGCTGTATTTTTGTGCAAGAACCACCTTTATTCAAATTCAAGACTAAATGCTCTAAAAGTACCTATACCATTTTGCTAACCCCAAAAATCTAGACACTGATTTGGGGGAAAAGGGCTGTATTTTCTCCCTGGAAATTTTGTGCCATGAAAAACTGAGATTCCAGGGGGTAAATATCAAACTCAAAGAATTTAAGGACCAGCCAAGCAACAGTGAGACAAGGTAAGAAAGGGATACCAGACCATCTTGTTTATTTCATTTTGCAAAGAATAGCAAATAGAATTATTCGAAATGAATTTTCCAAGCCAAACTCTGTTGGACTGTAATCATAATTTCGTATCAAGATGAAGGTGACTGAACACCTATGAGAAGTTAAGAATGGCAGTGTAAGTAGTTTAAAAAAATAAATAAAATATGGAACAGAGCTGCAAGGGAACTCTCAGCAGGGAGGGATTCACCTGTCAGTCTACGCTGATGACTTGGGATGCCCCCAAAACACCCAGATTGGACTCACATCCCTGGACCTAGGGGGTAGGTGTTTCCATTTAAGACTCAGAATTATTGCTATTTTCCAGGCCTCTCCTTTAAATGGAGATGGATTCATTCCAATCCCCATGTACTTAAGTTGGGGGGTTTAAACAACTCCAGACTAAAAGGCAGATACTGAGGGAATGAAGGGGATAACATGACATTTAAACAGAGGTCCCCAAGCCTGGATGGGTACCAGGATCACCTGCTGGTGTTGTTAAATAGATTATGAGGCCCTACTCAAAAGTAACTAGATACAAACCTTTCTCCACTGAACTGACTTTAAACCTTAGTGAAAAGTAGTTGCCCACATATGTGTGGGTCTACTTCTGGGCTCTCTAGTCTGTATTACTGTTTCATCCATCTATATTTACACACTGCCACACTGTCTTAATTATTGTAGCCTTATGTCTTGAAATCACATAGTGCTAGTCCTCCAACTTTGTTCCTATTTTTCCAAGATGTCTTCGATATTCTAGGTTCTTGGCATTTCTGTATGAATTTTAGAATCAGTTTGTCAATTTCTAAAAAATATCGTTCTTGGTTTTTTGTTGGGATTCTATAAAATCTGTAGCTCAATTTGGGGAGAATTAGCACCATTTTTGTTGCAGTGGTGAATGGGACCGTTTCCTTAATTTCTCTTTCTGATCTTTCGTTGTTAGTGTATAGGAATGCAACAGATTTCTGTACATTAATTTTGTATCCCGCAACTTTACCACATTCACTGATTGATTAGCTCTAGTAGTTTTCTGGTGGCATCTTTAGAATTCTCTATATATAGTATCATGTCATCTGCAAACAGTGACAGTTTTACTTCTTCTTTTCCAAGTTGTATTCCTTTTATTTCTTTTTCTTCTCTGATTGCCATGGCTAGGACTTCCAAAGCTATGTTGAATAATGGTGGCGAGAGTGGACATCCTTGTCTTGTTCCTGATCTTAGAGGAAATGCTTTCAGATTTTCACCATTGAGAATGATGCTTGCTGTGGGTTTGTCATATATGGCCTTTATTATGTTGAGGTAGGTTCCCTCTATGCCCACTTTCTGGAGAGTTCTTATCATAAATGGGTGTTGAAATTTGTCAAAAGCATTTTCTGCATCTATTGAGATGATCATATGGTTTTTATTCTTCAATTTGTTAATATGGTGTATCACATTGATTGATTTGCATATAATGAAGAATCCTTGCATCCTTGGGATAAATCCCACTTGATCATGGTGTATGATCCTTTTAATGTGTTGTTGGATTATGCTTGCTAGTATTTTGTTGAGGATTTTTGCATCTATATTCATCAGTGATATTGGTCTGTAATTTTCTTTTTCTGTAGTGTCTTGTCTGGTTTTGGTATCAGGGTGATGGTGGACTCATAGAATGAGTTTGGGAGTGTCCCTTCCTCTGCAATTTTTTGGAAGAGTTTGAGAAGGATGGGTGTTAGCTCTTCTCTAAATGTTTGATAGCATTCACCTGTGAAGCCATCTGATCCTGGACTTTTGTTTGTTGGAAGATTTTTTTTTTTTTTTTTTTTTTTTTTTTGCGGTACGTGGGCCTCTCACTGTTGTGGCCTCTCCCATTGCGGAGCACAGGCTCCGGATGTGCAGGCTCAGCGGCCATGGCTCACGGGCCCAGCCGCTCTGTGGCATGTGGGATCTTCCCAGACCGGGGCACGAGCCTGTGTCCCCTGCATCAGCACGCGGACCCTCAACCACTGCGCCACCAGGGAAGCCCCTGTTGGAAGATTTTAAATCACAGTTTCAACTTCATTACTTGTGATTGGTCTGTTCATATTTTCTATTTCTTCCTGGTGCAGTCTCGGAAGATTACACCTTTCTAAGAATTTGTCCATTTCTTCCATGTTGTCCACTTTATTGGCATAGAGTTGCTTGTAGTAGTCTCTTAGTATGCTTTGTATTTCTACGGTGTCTGTTGTAACTTCTCCTTTTTCATTTCTAATTTTATTGATTTGAGTCCTCTCCCTCTTTTTCTTGATGAGTCTGGCTAAAGGTTTATCAATTTTTTTAATCTTCTCAAAGAACTAGTTTTTAGTTTTACTGATCTTTGCTATTGTTTTATTTGTTTCTATTTCTGCTCTGATCTTTATGATTTCTTTCCTTCTGCTAACTTTGGGTTTTGTTTGTTCTTCTTTCTCTAGTTCCTTTAGGTGTAAGGTTAGATTGTTTGAGATTTTTCTTATTTCTTGAGGTAGGCTCATATTGCTATAAACTTCCCTCTTAGAACTGCTTTTGCTACATCCCATAGGTTTTGGACCATCGTGTTTTTGTTGTAATTTGTCTCTAGGTATTTTTTGATTTCCTCTTTGATTTCTTCAGTGATCTCTCGGTTATTTAGTAACGTATTGTTCAGCCTCCATGTGTTTGTGTTTTTTACATTTTTTTCCCCTGAAACTGATTTCTAATCTTATAGCATTGTGGTTGGAAATGTTGCTTGATATGATTTCAATTTTCTGAAATTTACCAAGGCTTGATTTGTGACCCAAGATGTGATCTATCCTGGAGAATGTTCCATGTGCACTTGAGAAGAATGTGTAATCTGCCATTTTCAGCTGGAATGTCCTATAAATATCAGTTAAATCTATCTGGTCTATAGTGTCATTTAAATCTTGTGTTTCCTTATTAATTTTCTGTCTGGATGATCTGTCCATTGGTTTAAGTGAGGTGTTAAAGTCCCCCACTATTACTGTGTTACTGTCGATTTCCTCTTTCATAGCTGTTAGCAGTTGCCTTATGTATTGTGGTGCTCCTATGTTAGGTGCATATATATTTATAATTGTTATATCTTCTTCTTGGATTGATTCCCCTTGATCATTATGTAGTGTCCTTCCTTGTCTCTTGTAACATTCTTTATGTTAAAGTCTATTTTGTCTGATAGGAGTATTGCTACTCCAGCTTTCTTTTGATTTTCATTTGCATGGAATATCTTTTTCCATCCCCTCACTTTCAATCTGTATGTGTCCCTAGGTTTGAAGTGGGTCTCTGTAGACAGCATATGTATGGGTCTTGTTTTTGTATCCATTCAGCGAACCTGTGTCTTTTGGTTGGAGCAGTTAATCCATTCACATTTAAGGTAATTATTGATATGTGTGTTCCTATTACCATTTGCTTAAATGGTATGGCTTTGTTTTTATAGGTCCTTTTCTTCTCTTGTGTTTCCCACTTAGAGAAGTTCCTTTAGCATTTGTTGTAGAGCTGGTTTGGTAGTGCTGAATTCTCTTAGCTTTTGTTTGTCTGTAAAGCTTTTGATTTCTCCATCGAATCTGAATGAGATCCTTGCCGGGTAGAGTAATCTTTGTTGTAGGTTCTTCCCCTACATCACTTTAAATATATCCTGCCACTTCCTTCTGGCTTGTAAAGTTTAGCTGAGAAATCAGCTGTTAAGCTTATGGGAGTTCCCTTGTATGTTATTTGTCATTTTCCCCTTGTTGCTTTCAATAATTTTTCTTGGTCTTTAATTTTTGTCAATTTGATTACTATGTGTCTCAGCATGTTTCTCCTTGGGTTTATACTGCCTGGGACTCTGCACTTCCTGGACGTGGGTGGCTATTTCCTTTCCCATGTTAGGGAAGTTTTTGACTATAATCCCTTCAAATATTTTCTCTGGTCCTTTCTCCCTCTCTTCTCCTTCTGGGACCCCTATAATGCAAATGTCGGTGCATTTAACATTGTCCCAGATGTCTCTTAGGCTGTTTTCATTTCTCTTCATTCTTTTTTCTTTATTCTGTTCCACAGCAGTGAATTCCACCATTCTGTCTTCCAGGTCACTTATCCGTTTTTCTGCCTCAGTTATTCTGCTATCGATTCCTTCTAGTGTATTTTTCATTTCAGTTATTGTATTGTTCACCTTTGTTTGTTTGTTCTTTAATTATTCTAGGTGTTTTTTCTTTAATTCTTCTAGGTCTTTGTTAAACATTTCTTGCATCTTCTTGATATTTGCCTCCATTCTTTTTCTGAGGTCCTGGATCATCTTCACTATCATTATTTTGAATTCTTTTTCTAGAAGGTTGCCTATCTCCACTTCATTTAGTTGTTTTTCTGAGGCTTTATCTTGTTCCTTCATCTGGTAAAAAGTCCTCTGCCTTTTTATTTTGTCTATCTTTCTGTGAATGTGGTCTTCCTTCCACAGGTTGCAGAATTGTAGTTCTTCTTGCTTCTGCTGTCTACCTTCTGGTAAAATGTCTTTCTGTTTGGAATTTTCATATTTTTGTTCATGAGGCATATTGGGCTGTAGTTTTCATTTATTATAACATAATTTTCTAATTCAAGGTAATGCTGGCTCATAAAAAGTTGGGAAGTATTTCCTCCTTTAAATTTCGGGGGTTTTTTTGGTTTTGTTTTTTTTTGTTTGTTTGTTTGTTTTTGTTTTTTTGTGTCTCTGCTTTTTTGGGGGGGATATAGTTGTTTTACAATGTTGTGTTACTTTCCTCTTTCATATTTTATGGAAGAGTTTGTGTAGAATTGGTATTATTTCTTCTTTAAACATTTGGGAAAAAATCACCAGTAAACTGTCTTGGCCTGAAGTTTCTTTTTGAGAAGGGTTTTTACTACAAATTCAATAAATTTACTATATAGAGACATATTCAGGTTGTCTATGTCTTCATGAATAAGCTTTGGTAATATGTGTCTTCCAAAGAACTTGTACAATTCACCTAAGTTGTCTGTTTTACTGGCAAAGAATTGTTTATAATATTGCCTTATCATCATTTTACTATCAGAAGAATCTTTAGTGATGTCACCTCTCTCATTTTTTTATATTGGTAACTAGGGGTCATTGATCTATTTTTCTCATTAAACTAGCTATTTATCAGTTTTTTTTTAATCTTATTTAAGAACTAAGGTTTGGTTTCTCTTTATTGCTTTTCTATATTCTACTGTGTTTACTTCTGCTATAATCTTTATTTCCTTTCTTCTACTTACTTTAAGTTCAATTTACTCTTTTTATTTTTTTATATATTTTTCTTAAGTCGGACACTGAGGTATTGATTTGAGATCTGTCTAATTTTCTAATTATGCATTTAATCCCATAAATTTCCCCCTCAGTATTGCCAAAGTGGTATTACAAAAATATTATGTTGTATTTTTATTTTCACTCTGTTTGAAATACATTCTAATTTCCTTTTTGATTTCTTCTTTCACCCAAGGATTTTTTAGAAATATTCAGTTTACAAATATTTGGGAATTCTCAAAAGATCTTTGTGTTATCAAAATTTAATTTAATTCCATTTTACTATTTTGTATGACCTAAATATTTAAAATCATTAAGACTTTTTTTTGGCCCAGGATATGTTTTATCTTGGTAAATATTCTGAGTGTACTTAAATATAATGTGTATCCTTCTTCTGTTGAGTAGAGTGTTCTATAAGTCTTAATTAGGTCAGTGTGCTTGATAGTGTTATTTAAATCTTCTACTTACTTACAGATTTTCTATCTATTTTGTTCTATCAATTTCTGAGAGAGAAGTATTGACATCCTCAACTATACTTGAGTACTTGTGTGTTTCTCCCTGATGTTCTTGATTAGTTTTTGCTCCATGTGTTCTGAAGCTGTATTAAGTGCATAAACATTTAGAATTGTTATATCCTATTGATGAATTGGCCATTATACCACTATTAAGTGAAAACCTTTATCCCTGCTAATATTCTTAACTCTGAAATCTACTTTGTGTGATATTAAGATAGCCATACCAGATTTCCTTTGATGGCTGTTAACATACTTCTACCCTTCTGTTTTTATCTTATTCATAACTTTACATTTGAAGTATGTTTCTTTGTAGGCAGGATAGAGTGGGATCTTTCTTTTTTCCTAATCTGACAATGCCTGCCTGTTAATTAAGGTATTTAAACCATTGACATTTAATTGTATTATTGATATGATTAGATTTAAAAGTATCATCTTATATTATATTTATCCCGTATGTTTTTTCTTCCCTTTGTCTTCTTTTTTTTTCTTTGAATTAACTGAATATTTAAAAACTATTCCATTTTCTCTCCTTCTTTGGATTACTATTAACTATAAGCCTTTGTTTTGTTGTTTAGTAGTTTCTTTAGGGTTTATGGTACACATTATTAACTTTCCACAGTCTATCTTCAAGTGATTTCATACCACTGTATGTATAGTCTAAGAGTCTTATAGGAGGGTACTTAAATTTATCATCTCTCATTCTTTGGAATATTCTTATACATTTTACTTTTATATATATAATAAATACTACATTACATTGTTATTATTTTTGCTTAAACAGTCAATGATCTTTCAAGACATTTAGATTATAAGAAAAAATCTTACCTATTTACCCATATAAATATTTACCCTTTCTAAAGCCCTTAATTCTTTCATATAGATCCATATTTCCATCTGTATCATTTTCCTTTGGCCTGAAGACTTCCTTTAACTCTTCTTGCAGTGACGGTCTGCTGGCGATGAATTATTTTAGCTTTTGTTTGTCTGAAAAAGATGATTTTGCCATAATTTTTGAAAGATATTTTCACTGGATATAAAATCTGAGGTTGACTTTTTCTCTTTCAGTACTCTAAAGATGTTGCTTTACTGTCTTTTTGTTTTTATTGTATTTTATGAGAAATCTACTGTCATCACCATGTTTGTTTCTCTGGATAAAACATATATTTTTCCCTCTGACTGCTCTTCAGATTTTCTTGTTATCACTGGTGTTCAGTAAATTAATTATGATGTAACTTGGTGTTGTTTTCTTCATGTTTCTTGTGTCTGGGAGTTCATAATTTCATCAAATTTGGAAAAAATTTGGCCATTATATCTTCCAATATTTTTCCTGCCATTTTTCCCCCACTTTGGGAACTCCAATTACACATATATTAGGCCACCTAAAGCTCATTGATTCTCTTTTTATTTTCTGTCTGTGGTTTTTGGTTTTAGGTGTTTTTGTTTTGTTTTGATAGTTTCTACTGCTGTGTCTTCAAGTTCAATAATATTTTCTGCTGCAAATCCTAGTCTGCCATTAATCTCATCTAGTATATTTTTCTCCTTACACATTGTTGTTTTCACATGGTTCTTTTTGGATTTTTTTTTTATATCTTCCATGTATCCTCTTAACTTTTTTAATATCTGGAATAGAGTTATAATAACTGTTTTGCTGTCATTTATCTGTTAATACCAGCATATGTGTCAGTTCTTGGTCATTTTTATATTATAAATGCATTTCTTCATTATCTTTCTTGCTTCATGTATGCTTAGTAAGTTTAAATGAATGCTAGACATTGTGAATTTTATATTGTTGAGTGCTAATTGTTTTTGTATTCCTATAAATGTTCTTGAGTTTTGTTCTGGGATGCTATAAGTTATTGGTAAACAGTTTAATCTTTGGAGGCCTGTCTTTTAATATATATTAGATGGAACCAGAACAGTGTTCAGCCTAGGGATAATTACCCTCCATTATTGAGTCAAGACCTTTCTATGAACTCTACCCAATGCTTCATGACTCTTGGGGTTTTCTAGTTTGTCTGGTAGGAAGAGTCAACATTCTTGGCCCTCTAATCCTTTCGGATTTTGCCTTACCTCTGGTAATTTATACGGACACATGTATATACACATTCATCAGTACTCAGTTTAATACTTGAGGGACCCATCTGTAGATCTTTGGATGTCTCATTCTCTTTATAGCTTTCATCTCTCTGGTATACTAGCTCCTTTGTTTTCCTGGACTCTCAGCTCCATTTTCTCAACTCAAGGAACCCATTAGGCTCTGTCTGGATTCCCCCTTTCTGCATTGTGGCCTTTAATCTCTCTCACAACAGTAAGCTGGAGCAGTTTGAGAGGTCTCAACCCTCAGGGGACACTGCCCTTCATTGTCTGATGTCTAGTGTCTTACAAATCATTCCTTGATATATTCTGTTCAGTTTTTTTTAATTGTTATAGGCTGTTTTAGGTAGAAGGATAAATCCAGTTTCTCTTCCTCACTTTCTTGGATGTGGAAATATAAAGGACTATTTTTATCCCCATTTTACAGGTAGGCTAAGGACCCATAAGAATTGATTTCCCCATGGCCAAACATTGCTAATGAGTGACAAAGCTAGTGTTAGAAGTACTTTAGGATGAAGGAAGGAAGTTGTAGGGTGCATATTATGAGCAAATAAGTCAATCACAGGAGCATACTACCATGTGCCCACACTAGCCTGGTACACTTTTGGAGCATAAATGTGACTCTTAAACATTAGCTACAAGTTCCCCTTATATTTCTACATTTGAGGGATCCAAATGCAGACAGACTGGATTTGAATCCTGGCTATATCACTTACTAGTTCTTCAACCTTGAGTACATTAATTTACATTTCTAATCTTCAGTTTACCCATCTGTAAATTGGAGATGACAAAAGTATCTGCCAAATACGGTTGTTGTGAATATCAAATGAGATAATCTTTGCAAAGCCCTTGGCACAATGGTAAATATTATTGTTCCGTGTATGAGTTACCCTAGATGTTAAGTCTAACATGGGCTCAATAAAATTGAGTTCTAACCCCAATCGAAATGAAATTCTTTGTTTCTCTTTGCCTTTCCTGAAATTAAGAAGTTGGCTTCTTTCCCCCTCTAGATTCCTGAGACTTTGCACTGGAAATGTGAATTAGGCAGCTCTTTCAAAAGCTAACTGGCCTATCTTGTCTCCATTTAGGAACTTGATATGGAGTATTTCTCTTTTTGTTAGTCAACTTTCTAGAACTACCTCTCTTAAAATATTTCTTTACTGGTTACTTCTCACACTGTCCACCTAGCTTGTTGCTCTAAATGCAAAATCCCTAAATTTGTATTATGTCTACCCTCCCTCAACAACTTTATATTTGTTCAAACCCATCGTTTTACTTACCCATCGCCCTGGACCCACATAAAGGGCGTTTGCTAGCAGACTTTCATGTGAGTCACCTCCCAGGTGCTCACTACCAATGTTAACATATGAAAACCAGAGTGGCATTTTCCTTTTCCTTATTCTGGCCACATAGAATTACAGTCACATTCACATAAAATTTTCTTTCTATGTTTTCATTGCATCTGTCCCTGGCTTTGACCTTAGAAGAAAAAATAATTATTCTTGATTCCCCATGTACATTTGATTCATGCTGTGGCTGCTTTAAAAAAACTTGGAAGAGTGTGATGAGTAGAGATGAAATAAAGGACATCTATCCATCTGCCATTCATGTTAAGGAAAGCAAGACCCATGTATTAGGGGTTAAAGATTTCTACAGTGCACAAAGGCACCTTTGGTAAATGATCTCATTTAGCAACCGTCACTGGGAAATCACCCTGATTTCATACACCTCTCTCGCCATTCACTGGGACACTGGGCTCCTGCATATTGATTAAGTCCCCAGAGAGCAAAGACTTGCATATAAAACTGCAAACAACTCAGCAAAGTTGCTAAAAATAATTATATTTCAGTAGATGATTCTAAGCAGAAAGGAAGAAAAAATGTATTTAGCAAAACCAGAAATATCCAACAGACAGTGGAGTGGAACTGAGCAAAATCATATATAAAAATAGTATTTGAGTCCCACCTGATTTTATCGATAAGGACTGTAACAATGTGATACAAATGTACCTTGTGTAGCATTTGTCATCTAACTCTGGCTCTCAGACACTTCATAGCATTAGATAATGCTGTTACAGAGAGATCTAATAGCAGAGGGACAGGAAAAAATTAAAAGACCAAAGTCAGGTAGGCACAGTGGTATGCCAAATGAGATTTACAAGTGGATTAGTAGACTGACAGGGCCCACATGATTCCAAAAGGCCAGTTAGAGAATATTTTAGAATGACAAAGACTAGGGCCAAGAGTCTCCAAAAGGAACAAGAAGAAAAATTGTGATCCCATACCTATGTGTGGAGCACCTAAAAAGCATCCACCATTGCTCTAATACCTTCCATACACTCTATTGCATTTTATCTTCACAGATCTCTCTGATATAAACATCAGCATTTTAACCTTACATGGGAAAAGGAACTAATCCTTGGAGAGAGTAAGGGTCAGGTCCCAAAATCAGGTAACAAGGGCAAGAAGCAGGATTCAAGCCAAATCTTCTAGCTCATAGTTCTTAAACTTTAATGCTTATGTGGGCATACACACATGCACATACATGCACATATCACCTGGGGGAGCTCATAAAACTGTACATTTCCAGCCACCACCCCCCATACATTTTGACTCAGTCAGTCTGTAGTAAGAGTGTGTAGAGGGTTCGAGGATTTAGAGTTGATTAAAGAAAAAGCTAAGACCATGAGAGGCAGTAACTACAACAAGTTTTATTGGGCAGTACCTGGACAGGGTTGATGCAAGGAGAAATCTCTCACAGCATGAGACCATCCAGAGGCTTCAAGGGCACCATGCAGAAGAGGAGGAGAGCAAGAGAACTCCCTGAGGAGGACCTGACCTTCTCTCAGCAGCACGGTAGGGAGTCCCTGGGTCCCAGAACCCCAAAGGACAGCAGTGGCTGTGGGCCTTATAACTATAAGGTCCTATCTTATCAATGGAGAATAGCCGTCAGGTGAGGTATTTAGGGATATGCAAAGAAGATGGGTTGTATGTGGCTAAAACTCTGCTTGTTTGGGTTATTTTTTAAAAATAATTGTCTCTTTAAAACTTTGGGTTTGGCACTGGTAGGCTTTTGAGCTAACAGGTCTCAGCCTGCAGTGAAGAACAATCAAAAGAACGACAGACAGAGGCCATCTTTGGCTCATCTCTTTAACGGAATGGGACCCCCATTTGAAATAACTCTGTTGCAGTACATTACATACCACATTCTGAGGAAGGAAAATGCTTCAAACTCCATGTTTTGGGCTCTCTTCTCTGCACCGCAGCCTAGTAACACAATGGATGAACAAGTCCATTGATGATTTCCCAGGAAAAGATGGTTTTCTGGGAAGACGGTCAGCCCTGAGAACCAGTGTCAGCACCAGCTCATGCTGGTTGGTCCTCAGGGTCTGGCTTAGGTTGGTCAACATGCCCTCATTGTCTTATCGAGGACAAATTCTCCCCACACAAACTCAATGTTTGCAATCCTTCTTTATAACCAATGTGAAAACAGTGAAGCATTGGGCAATGAACTCTCCAACTCAGTTAGGAGTGAACAGTGAAATACACACCATATTGGAAACATTTCATGATTCATCCCAAAATATATATGAAACTGTAACTGTAAGCTCACTGATGGCACGGACTGGGTTTGTTTGAGGCACAATCATACACCCAGCATCTAAGGCAATGCCTTTCCAGGGAGGTAGTTATGAAATGTGCATTAACTGAAAGAACAATATAGAAATATCTAAGGTAGTGGGCCCTGTGTATTCAAATTGGTGACCTGAGAAATTCACCTTCATGAGCCATGTAACTCCAAGCAATTCTCCCATCCTTGGTGCCAAATGGGGACTTCAGGTTCTGTCCTCAAGGGAGGGACGCATTGAGGGATGCATCATAAACTGAGGCTGCCACTGGGGATGAGGAATTTAAGACTACACTCACTAAGCTTATAATAGGTATTTTTTTTTGGTGGTGGGGGGAAGCTTTCTGGGGGAGGCAGGATTCGGAGGAGGAGTAGAGAAAGAGAAACACTGATTAGAAAAAGGCTTGAGGGGCCTCATCCTCCCTTCACTGAGGGGTAGGGGTGAAAAAAGAGATTCAGCCCTTCCTTTAAAATTTTGCCTCACTTCCTTGCTCCCACCTCATTCTTTGTGACTCCAGAACATCCCCTTTTTTAAAATCTGTTCTCCAATGCCCAGGAACCACCTGGTGGGAGGCTAGTTTTTGGTCTTGACACTTAATGTGCCATCACAACCTCAAGTTTCTCAACAAGCAGCTCCCCCCAAGCACACTCAGATTTCAACTCACATAGAAATGTTCCAAGTCCCAGCATTATGGTCAGATAGTGTGGAGACATCATGGTTCTACTCACCTCTACCCCACTCCCAATGAAAGAAGAAATACAATAATAATTCTAAATTGTGGTTACCAATATTGTGTTTCACAAAAAAATAAATATATCTAATTTCTTCTTTAAATGTGATCTGTAAATTTTGCTTCATTTTTCCTGAATTTACCATTGTGTAAAAACCGTGGTTCATCTTTGACCAAATTACCCCTCATTGCTAGGGATAGGCCATGTGTTTATAACACGTGCATAGGTGATTTTAAGGTAATGTAGGTGCTTGCAGTTTCTTACATTGCCCATGGTCTTTCTTACACATGTAACATTGCAAATGTCCTTTCCTCTACCAGAAAGCCCTTTTTGCCCTGGATAATTCCTGGTCATCCTTTAGGCATCACCTTCTAGACCCTTGCTTTTCAAAGTGTAGTCCATGCGCCAGCAGCACCAGCATCACCTGGGAATAGGTTAGAAACACAGAATCTCAGGCCTCACCCCATCCTCCTGAATCAGAGTCTCTATTTTAAATAAATCTCTGTGCTTCACGTGCATGTCAGAGTTTGAGAAGTACAGTCCTGGAAGCTGTCTTCCTGGTAATAGTAGCAACTCACCTCTGGCTTACATCTACTTTTACATACTTCTTATTCTATTATAGTGACTTTAGGAGACCCTCTCCTATTCTAAGAGTGGTCTTTTAAAAATTGCCTGCAAGTAATTAGTTGTACTAATTGTAACTCATAACTGGTGTGTGGAATCAATTTAGTGGGTCATAACTAGATTTTTTTCATGAAATAAAATAGGTTAATCCACTCTAGAATAGAATGGAAAATGTCACTCAGGTAAGTATTGTTTCATAAAACTTTGAAAACAGCACCTTTCTATGTGTGTGTTTATATATATTGGATTATTTGTATATATTTACTGTGGGTCATGGTTATAAAAGCTTGAACCCCACTCCTCTAAAGCCTAAGCTCCTTGAATTCAAGGACTGTTTGATCCATTCATTGTATATATAACACCTAACTCAGTGGTGGTACAGAGTAGATGGCCCCAAAAGGTAGAATGTTACGTGGGATGCAACTTGACTTGGAATGTCATCAACTATTAGTAAAAAAAAGCAACCAATGAGAGGATGACAGAAGGCAGAGGAATAGAAAAGGTCTGGCATAGCTCAGGATGCAGGAGAGCAGGAAGGAAGTTGCCAACAGATATGAGTCCTTTTTTTGAGACAAGCCTGAGTCCAGAACCTGCATGCAATTCTTGTTAACCAGATCATCTGGCTTTTAAGGGAGCCCAGGCTTCATCTGACCATGGCAGTATCCCTGAATATGCATATAAGGCATGACAGACCACAGCCATTGATGTAAGCAATGCTAACCTGAAGTAGAAGTTTGAAAAGAGAGAGGAAAATGAAAAACTGTGTGCGGAAGATTCAGATATGGCCCCAGGAAGAATCTTACATTGTAAGATAGCAAAACCAAGATAAATGATGGGCTTTCTGGAGACCAGAATCAGATATCCCCGCATTCATTCCATAGTTACCTACTAAATGCAGACATTATTCTGGATACTGGAGATACAGAAGTGAACAAACTGGACAAAATGTCACTGTTCTCATGAGCTGGCATTCTAGTGAAGGAGGAAGAAGTAAATAAATCAAAACCACCTATTTGTATTTATCTTTATATTGTGTTTGTATTATACTATCCAAAATTCTGCATTTTCTTTATATGTTACATAATGTGATGATTGCAGGTGGTAATACTGGAAGAACTGATGGAAAATGAGAGACAGTAGCCCACAGACCTCCCCTCTAAGCCCCCTCACCTGTGAGCTAGAAAATATCAGGATAAGGTGAGAGCTACACTAAGAGTGTAAGGTCAAAGATTGATTCAGACTTTTTTTTTTTTTCTTGCGGTACGCGGGCCTCTCACTGTTGTGGCCTCTCCCATTGCGGAGCACAGGCTCCGGACGCGCAGGCTCAGCGGCCATGGCTCACGGGCCCAGCCGCTCCGCGGCATGTGGGATCCTCCCGGACCGGGGCATGAACCCGTGTCCCCTGCATCGGCAGGCGGGACTCCCAACCACTGTGCCACCAGGGAAGCCCGATGCAGACTTTTTATGTGATTTATTTAATAGTTTCACTTCTTTGGGTTTAAATCTAATAATCTGAGGTTAAAGAAGGTAGTATAAAAAGCCTTAGAGGGCTTCCCTGGTGGCGCAGTCATTGAGAGTCCGCCTGCCAATGCAGGGGACACAGGTTCGTGCCCCGGTCCAGGAAGATCCCACATGTCGCGGAGCGGCTGGGCCCGTGAGCCATGGCCACTGAGCCTGTGCGTCCGGAGCCTGTGCTCCGTAATGGGAGAGGCCACAACAGTGAGAGGCCCGAGTACCACAAAAAAAAAAAAAAGCCTTAGAGTGGTCAAGTCCAGCGGTGTTGACCCTCTGTTCTGGACAGCCCTAGGCCATCAGCACCTGGAAAGCAGCTGGTTAAGAGGATAAGCCAACAGAACCCTGGCTGCCTCCCCACTCTTCTCATTCAACTGGGACATGGCCACTTAACCTCTACTGTGTTTATGGGGGTACATGGAAAGCTGTGTTTGGCACAGTTGTTTTGATTCTGAATAACGTTGACAACACTCTACAATACTCTCAGCTTTCCTGTAGAGAAACTGAGATTTAGCAATATTAGCTAATTTATCAAGAAGCCATGTTGAAGAAAAGTTGGGGATATAATTATGAATTATGCTTGGTTTTCCAGATCTTGGTCAATTACAAAATAACAGACGTTTGAGAACGTCTTACTGCAGATAGAAGTTTTCCAGGTTATGTTTCCCTTAGTAGATAGAAGAACATGAGCCAGGCCAAGGATCACCTGCCCTATTTGACTTTGGCACTGCCATTTCTTGTCTGGCAATGGAACCTACATATACCTCACCAGACACTTTTTATCAAGAGATAACCAATGGAAACTTCACTCTTGGGAAATGTCATTGTTCACATATATCCTACCTTAATCATACCCTCTGCTCCTCTGGTCTCAACCTTGGTCTATTAAAATAAGGTGGATATTATTATCTTGTCTGATTGCTTCTCAAAGTGTTTTCAAACCTTTGAAAGCAAACTGTCCATTCAAGTGTACCTCTTTGAACTCCTTCTTTACCCCAGTGCAGACACCACGATGACTTTTATTATCTTTTTATTCTGCCAGCTCCAGGAAGGATTTTCTCTTCTTTGTACCCAAAGCTGTCCAGATGCCAGTACTTTCTAACAGGTTTTCTTAGGCTCAATCACATTTCTCATAAACAGAAAACCAACCATGCCCACATTTCAGAGTACCAGCCGTTGGAGGTCTCCCCTAGTCAAGAGAAGGTCCTCATGGTACACATCCATTGACTCTACCCCTGCTGTTTTCCTCTCCCTCTTATAGCAGTTTTTCCTAATTTCTGTGGGTTCTTGGTTCACTGATCTGTATGTCTGTTTTACCAACTTGAATTGAGATGATCTGTTTCCTCAAGGGTCTGATTCTTGTGTTTGCTCTTCTTTTTTCACCTCCATCTAAGCATTTTAAATTCATATGAACAGATGGAACTGTTTTTTAAACACAGTTGCAGAGTTTTTCCTCACAGGCACATATCCACATATTCTGGTAAACTAGCTGGGTGACCTGGGTAACCAGTCAAAAGGATTTGACAGCCATTTTCCAACCCATCCAGAGCTAAGATGGTTACAGTATGGGCTGTCTCGTGGGTACATAGTTTTCTTTCTTTTTCTAACAGAGTATCCTGGCTGAAGCCATTCTGCTGGCTTCTCTGATGCCAGCCCACAGGAAAGTTTCTCCCAACCACTCTCTATGAACTCTATGTGACCACACTGGGGATGGCTACTGACTATTTCACAGCCACTTAGGCTAAACTTCTCTTTAATTCTTGTCTCCAAATATTGTCTTCAGTCCTTCTGGAGTTGGAACTAGAAATATCACACATCCCCAGTGCAGCAACAACATCTGTGTTTACTTTATAATACATTTTGATAAGCACCCAAATGCTTTAGGTGAAACTGAAGGGCATTTGTGTGAGGTAGAAGATTGTGAGGAATTTTTATGTTTCAGCATACTCTGGGGAAAGGAAAAGAAAGTGGCTTTCTTTCCTGGAAGAGTAGAAAAGAGAAAGAGAGAGAGAAGAGAAAATAAAGACTAAGATGGAGCGCAAGCCACAGAAAGACAAGCTGAGGGAGTCCTAACAGCATAGACATCCCTGGAAAAAAATGTCACCTTTTAATCCCCCACAAAAAGCCCAGACTCCAGGAAAACTGTGCTGATGATGTTGGAAGCGATTCTTGTTTTGTGATTGGGAACGAACTGCCCTTTTTCTGTAGGAGGCTGAACCCAAGAAGTGTAAATGTAGAAAGTCTCTGCTTTTCTGAGTGGAGCAAGCTCCCTAAAAAGAGTGTGAAGAGAATAGGAACAGCTGAAAATTCCAGCCCACAGCTTCAAGTTTTCCAAAGCCTGTTTGCTTTGGCCCGCCTCTGCCATTCCTTTCTCTTTTTTCAGAAGTGTGAAATGGTTTGGTTGCTGGTATTTGTTCTGTGGTCTCTGCTAACTCTCCCATCTGTATAAACTCAGCTCTGCCAACCAAGCAGTTTAGCAGCACTTTCTCTTCAGCTGGTTCGAAGGTCCTATTAAGTGGTACTTTGAAAGCTTGCAAATGTGTGATGCTGGCCCTGTGATTGAGGGTGTGAGGCTTAACTGTGCTGCCCTCCCTGGGGCCAGCCCTTCCTCTAGGACTAGTAGCTAAATAGGATGAGGACAAAATGAATCTAAGTCTGGCTTTGACTGTGCCTCCCCAGAAGCAGGGAATTGGTCGGGGTGCCGATGATGTATTCACAAACGAGAGCCACTGAAGATAGGACATTGTACCTAGAGGTGTCTTCCTTCCTCTAATGATAGTGTTTGTTAGAGGATGAAGAGTGCTGTTGGAGAATCTATATTTCCATTTCTTCCCACATTCCGTTTATATTTAATTGTATCTGGGTCAACCAGCTACTGTCCTTCCAAAAGCAAAAGGTTAGCAGAGTACCAATATTTTTATCCCTGTTCCCAGTATAACAACTTAGCCTATTTAATTAACTGTTCTTCACTAGCTGCTGTTCCATACCAAAAACATTGTCAAATATGACAATTTGCCCTGGGATCAGAAACAAAAAAATGTGTAGAATGGATGGCTTTTGCCAAGCTCAACAAGTACCACTGTGAAGTGTAAACAGCTATTAATGAAAAGAGTAGCCACAGTTAAATAACCCATGAGGTAGAGAACACACGTGCCAAGAGAAGAGCTACGTGTTGGTGTGTCTGCTCTAAGGCTGAAGCCAGCCCAGTGGACTCTTCAGTGGAGAGAGGCTAAAATGGAAAAGTCAGACCAGGGTAAATAACCACTATAAAGAAATGATTTGAATTAGTGCCCCTCCAAAAGATCTCAACTACATCACAATTAAAGCCCAGGAGCCTTCACTGTGTTCCCCAAGCTAGAGATGGCAAGCTCTACCCCAGGGCTTCTTGGGGAATTAGTTCACATAAACTACTTTAGTGTAGATACTAAAACTTCAAGACCCTGCCTCTCCTTTATATCCCTGACTTAGATAATCTATTGATCTGCTCATAATGAGGCAATATTAGACTTTATAAAATGCATTCTAAAGTTTGTGTTTTTTTTTTTTACATCTGTGCAATGGAGCAAATAATACATACTTCTTAGGATTGTTTTAAATAAAGTTCCGTTTATAGAATGCACAATGGGTTATTAGGGACAAAACAAGTCCTCATAACTAAAAGAAAAAAGAAAAAAGATGTGAGTCTACAGTGATCTCGGCCCAGTACAATACTGTAAGAAAGAAAAAATATATATGCATTCCTAAGGCTACACTTATACTGTTATCAGTAATTCCAAAGAGGTGGACAGAAATTTTAAGCACAAGGAGCAGTATCTGTTTCATGGGAAAGCTCTCCCCACCCTAAAACTCTTGGGCAAACACACCAGGGGGTATTTAGACATGGGGGCTCATGTAGTGGAAATTGACCACAATGGAGTCAGGACAATGGAAATTATCAGGAAATATTCCCATAAGATCAAGAGAAGATTTTAATGTATGCTCCAAAGCACACACGGTTACTTTTTCAAGGTGGGGCCATCAACATGAGGTGAGACCCTTCTAAAGTAAATTGGCTCATCTTCTTTTGATTCTTCCTGGATAATTAAACTCTGAGCTCCTGGAGGAAAGAGATTGTACATTTTCAGTATCCAGAATAATTAATAGTGCATAGTGAATGCTTAATAAATCAGGGCAATGACCTGGGTTCAAATCTTGCCTCTGCTACTTCCTACCTATAGTATGTTAGCATTTCTGTTCCTTAATTTCCCCTTCTGTTAAATAGAGAGACTCCCTCATAGGGTGGTTATGAGAATTAAATGGGTCTACATGTTGAGTGCTTACAGAAGCGCCTGGCATATAGTAAAGATCTGTAAATGATATCTGATATGATGATGATGACATAATCTATTGGTTGCTTCCTATTAGCCATTAACTCTTCTTTCTTGCTAACAGAACCACAGTTTGTCAAAACCAAACATGGAACTCCTGTTCCACTTTGCCTGAGATTGGTCTAGCACGTGTCCCAGATCTGGCCAATGAAATGTAAGAGGGTTTCTGCTGAAGTTATATTACTCTAGTTCAAGGCATTGAGAACATTCAAAGCTAGACTTTAATCTATACAAGGACTGAATCTTTATTTCTTTTTTTACTGGTTTACTATTACTTCCAGATATAGCCCTTCCAAATCCCAAACCAGACCATGATGGGAGGTTATTGGAGCTTCCTATCCTTGATAGCCCTGGACTCCAAATTGTGTTCCTACAGTTCCATGAGGCTATAAAAAGCTCAGCTGTTTATCAGCCTCTCGGCTACCTATTCAGGTAGTTCAGAGAGCTATACTTCTCTGAGTTTCTTTCTTCTCTGGGATTGCATTGCAGTTCTTCAGATTTTAAAAACACTCTAGCTGTCCTAGCTGTTCTCAAAGAGATGTTGACCAGCATGTTGTAGTTCAGCAGAAGGAAAAGTCAACTTTTAATATTCTTGAGGACTATGTAAAGACATGCTTGTAATATAATTTCTAGATTCAAAGATGTCTGATAAGTGGGCTAATATCAAGCTGAAAGCTGAACAGTAGTAGTTTCTGGGCAGGAAAGGCAAGAAAAGACAGAGAAAGAAAAGAAGAAAGAAAAGCACACAAAAGGATGAAATGTGAAAAGTCAAAGACCTCATGGTGTAGGTATTCTTATTTATCTCCAGTTTATAATGAGGACTGGCATTAAAAGTAACTTGCTCAAAATGTTGACATGCCATAGATATTGGAGTCAGTTTTGAACTCAAGACTTTCTGACTCTAGCCTATATTTAGCTCCCTTCTCAACAAGCTGATCTGACTTTATACTTTCGACCTCCTACAGTCTTCTAATTCTTGAACACTGAGAACAAGTCTGAGCTCTTTGATCCAGCTAAAAACTTTGGCTATTGAACTTGACCTTTTAATTTCTCTCTACTCCCCTTTGGCTACACAGAACTGCATTGTTCCACCAAAAATGATCTATCCATGCTAACTAATCTCAGCTCTCCTCCCTATACTCTCCTCTGGATTATTCTCTCCCACAACAGGAACGAACATGAGGAACTGAAAGGATGATAAGAAGGCAGGCTTAGAGATCACTGAGTGGAATGGACTATGTCTATCACTTTCCCTCTCTCTCTTCCTCTCCCTTTCTCTCTCTCCCTTCCTTCCTCTTTCATGGGAAAGCTCTCCTTCCCTCTCCCTCCCTTTCTTTTTTCTTTTTCTTTCTTTCTCTTTCTTTCCTTAAAAAATATTGGCTCCACAAATGCTGGGTTCCTCTGGCATTGTTAAGGACTGAACATACAAGGTGGACGAAATGCTGTAATTCCTATTGCTCTGGGCCATAGGGGTGTGTGAACACAGACTTAGGCTGTGTTTCCAAGTTTATCACCCTGGGGCAAAGGTGCAGATCCATAGAAGACCAATGAAGAAGAGAAAGGGTCTAAGTTATGGATAAGGCATTCTGTTGGTGCTGAAGCCATCCTACAGTTCTCCGATTTCCTAGACATGTGTCTACACCATCAATGCAAACAAAGAGCTTTGGCAATTGCTCCATGACTCCTCATTATCTTTGAGCAAAAATGTCATTTTGGGCTGAATTGACCTAGTTTCTGAGACCCCATTTCACCAGAAATTTCCAGCTCTCCACTTCCCCTGGCCACAACCCAGACTGCATAGAGACATGACAGCTGAGCAGAAGCCCTGCCAATTAGAGGAATCTGCCCTTCAGCATGCCTGGCAGTGGAGAGCCAGAACATTTGACCCAAGAAAGAGATCCATCCACGTCTTTAAAAATGTATGTACTTTTTTTTTTTAATTCTGAAAATGAGTTAGAGCCAAACTGATCAGATGACTAAGTGAGGATTGCGTGTCTCCAAATGCCTGGATGGAACCCATTGAAACAATATCTGCTCCTGGCCTCCCATCCTCCTAAGCCTCCTCAGTAGCTATGTCCAGTCTGACTCTGAGGTTACCCTTGAAGGCAAGTTATTTGTGCTTACAAGTAATTAGTCTGGTTGACTCTTAGGACCAAGGTGCTCCCATTTGTTTTGAAGAAGTTCTGTCCTTCAGTCATTTTTTCTTTCACTAGCTCACAATAAAGCCAAGTACAATATAATTACATCTTGGTGTAATAAATCTGATATGAAAGTGACTTCATTGCATTTGATACTATCTTTGATGTAAAGCCCTCCATATTTTAAAATGAAACATGGATTCATCCCTTTAGTGCAGGCAATACCTCCATTGTTAAAAGGGAAATTTCAGGGGAAGGAGAATATAAATTTGTGGGAGAGTTCTTTCCTGGAAGAAGAACAGGCTTCTGGGAATAAACCTGGGTGGGATAGGAAGGTGGAGCATACAAAGCTTGTAAAGTAGAGAGGCTCTCTTCCTCAATCTTTGAGCTGAAATTCACTCCTCTATAACTTTTGTCCATTTGTGGTAGTTGTTCTGTCTGAAATAATGCCAAACAACTTTCTTTCCCCATAACAAGTTTTCAATTAATTGAATACAGAGCTCATGCCCTCTTATCCTTTTCTTGTGTCTTCTGTTCCTCAGGTTGAACATTTTCTGTCCTTTCAACTATTTCTGATATGGCATTTTGGCAGGAGGAAACAGGGGTGGAAAAAATTGTGCGAATAAGTACTGCATGTACGCTTCAGTAAATGGTAAATCTCTCTCTGACCTGTAAGCCAACATTCTGACAACAGATCAGAGTACACACTTGGAGTGGCATGTCAGCAGGCAGCATTCCAAGCCTCTGCCTGTGAGGGGAAGCAAGAAAAAGTGGCCAAACATTTTGTGCATATTAATTAAGAAATGTTTTGCCTTCATTGATTCTCATATGGAACTAAAAAAAATTTTTTTAGTCACTCTTTAGCGTTATTAAAACGTTTATATTTTAAGCTCTTAATGAATCTTTCCTTAAGATACATTTGGAACTATTTTAGTACTTAAAACATAACTCTGCAAATGTGCTCTAGAGCATCATGACCTTTTTATTTATTTTTATTTCCTGAAATAAAAATAAACAACTAGTCTTAACAACTGTCTCTATTTTCTGAAACTGTGGAACCAGAACAAAACCAGACATCAAAATGGGCTCCAAATCAGGCACAAGTTAATATTTTTTAAATTGAATTTCTAGAATAAAGCTTAGAGTGTAAATCCTGGCATTTCCCAGTCCTTATTAGCTGATAATGGCACACCTCCACCTTTCTTCTCTGACTTTTTTAGCCTGAAAGAAACCAGAAGAGGATGAGGAACAAATGTATTACATTTCCCACTATTAGGTGGCATTAGGGGTTAAACTTGTAATTAATCATAGAACTGTACTCCTGTGTTCACTAAAGTTGAAATTAACACATCTTTTAATATTACTACTAATTTTATCAACAACAGAAATAGCTATAATTCTCCTGATTGTGTATGGAAGTGATTTTAATATTTCACTATTAATTATGATAGTGGCTCCTACTTTAAGATAGATTTTAAAATCATGTTGAGAGTGATCTTCTAAGTTTTCTCAGAAATGTAATAAAGACGTGTTAACATTTTAAAGTGTCTTTTCAAATTATATAGATGTTGTTAAACATTAGTATTTACATATTATTTAATTATTGCTATTATTGGAATTATTTATAATTAATTAATGTGATGTCCCAGTGGAGTCTGAGAAGCTGGTGGTGACAGTGGCATAATTTTTTAACCTATGTGAATCCCACACAAAAACTGACAGCAAAGCTACATAATAAAAACCTAAACCTGTAACAATCATATATAACCAAACCAGATGACCAGGTATCCCCATTAAACTCAAAATTGAACTGGATTGGTCAAAACACAGACAGCTACACAACTTAAGTAGTACCAACATCAGTGTGGGAAGAAGCAGAGGAAAGAAATAGAACATCTGACAAAGCAGAGAAGAGAAAAGCCAAAATGGCTACCAGAGACTCAGTGTAAAGTACAATGAACTATGGGTTTTGCCAACCCCAATAGTAAGTGAGTGTAAGAGGTATGATGTAATGTCTGCAGGTAAGGTCTGGAGAATTCTGGGCACTGTAAACTCTCAAAACTAGCCAAGCTCCCCTTGAAGACAAATGAGCACAGTGATGAAGAGTTTCTGGGACAGAATCCTCATTGATCAGAGCAGGGACAATTGAGATGAAGAAAGTGCAAGTTTCATATAAAAGTAGAGGAGATGAACAGGGCCAAAGGATAGATGTTACAAATCAAGCTGATATATGTTGTCACAACAGAAATGGAGCTAGGTGAAGTTAGAAAAACTATAACGAACCATGCCTTCCTCTAAAAGTTCAAAAGAAGTAATAATTTCACATAAAATGGGCAAGATCTAAAAAAGCACAAAGACTAGCTCCCAATACACAACAAATACACATAAAGGACATACGCACAACAAGAGACAAATTATTCCTAAATAAGCTAAAAGATATTAAGAGTATGACACACAAAGTGAAATAATTTACATGTGAGATTTAGTTTCGATGATACAAAATACTTGGCTCAATTTTTTCCTGAGTGTCTTAAATATGTTAGTTCATATCTTTGCTTCTGGCATAAAGCATTGCAGTTGAAAAGTGTGATGCCAGTCTAATATCGTTTTTGCTATAAGTCTTTGTGTTTTTGCTTAGATGCCAAAAGGATTGTTTATTTTTCTTTCAAGTCCAGTAATTTTACTGGAATATTAGTGTTGGCTCTTCTGATTCAGTTTTTCCAGATATGTGCTGTACCTTTTCAATATGTAGTTTTAATTTTGTATTGCACATTTTATTGTAAGATATACCATACATTTTAATTTTTAGGAAAGGTTTTTCTTGTTTTTCCTCTTCAGGAACTGCTATTATACATTTGTTGACTATTCTTTGCCTATATTCAATATTTGTTATTTATTTTATGATTGCCTTGATTTTATCATTGATCTTTTTTTCCCAAAAGATACTGTTTGGTGCTCTATTCCCTGAGTTCTGACCTGACTTTAGCATTTGCTGATTTTCCTGGGGTGCATAATCCCACCATGGCTGACCTCAAGCTATGAACATGATGTCCCTGAATGCAGACTTGGGAAGAAATGTTCAGGAGCATGTCATTATATTGCATTATATAATATCTACACTGTAAAGAAACAATAGACATAAATAATCTCAAGATCACAGATAATGGTAAAATCTAGTAAACTAATTAGATAGTAATGAGTCTTGAGTATTACTTCTGGTTTTTAAAAATAATTTATTTCATTATAAGTTTATATAATTTAATTTTAAACAAAGTCTGTTTAAAAACCGGCTGGTGACATTCCTAAAATTTTGACAATAAGCCCTTGGAAAGTCAGTACAAGCTGGGTCCAACACATTGGTCACAACTTATTTACTTTAGAACTCTAGTGAAAATGCTTTTTGTTTTGTTTTGTTTTCTTGCAGTAAATACTACTGTGGAAACATCCAAAGCTGACTTTTTGCAACATGACAATTAAACCAACACACTTTGTCCACTTCAAACTTTAAGCCCATAGAAATTCTGGATAAAGTGGTAAAAATTGAATAAACCAAAATAAGCCAAGAGAGATCTCCATGTGCAAGAGGGGGAAAATGAAATCAATGCCAGAGTAATAATCTGAACATGATTCAGTAACAGCATTCAGGTGTTAGGGGAGGCATAAATTCTAGGAGTTGGGTACTGAGGATCTAATGCCCAGCCAAAGACAATAGCATGTGGAGCAGCTATAATTCAAATCCCACCTCCTCCTCATGGATTACAAAAGCTCTGTCCATCAGCCCAAAACAAATTAGTCTTATGTCTAGCACTTTGGATCAAGGAAAAGAAAAGTCACTGGCCAAAAAAGAAAAACTCCAAACTCACACCAGGAATAAATATGTGGCCCAACTTTAAACTAGATGAATAACAATAGGTCCAGAAACTAACCTAAAAACTGCGTCACAGTCATTAAAATCCCTGAGCTTTCTATTGAGGACCCTCATTATAAGCAATCTTGAAATCATATGGTAGCAACAGTTTCACTAGGCAAGACATGAAGAACTTCCACAGAATAGTTCATCCCTTCTGAAGATGAGCTCAATGTCAAAAAGAATGAAGCAGTAAAGAAAAGATCCATGAGATCCAAAGGTCCTGATGACCCAACAAAAATAAAACTTAGCAACCCAAGAACTAATAAAATAATGTGTAAATATTTAAACACAAAATTTAATAAACATTAGATATAATTTTTAAATAACAAAACCCTATGAAAAAGAACAAGTGAATTTTAAAGACAACCAACTAGAATTTCTGGATATAAAAAGTAAGTTGTTCATTAGATATTTTAAAAAAGTGAATAAATGGATTAAAGAGAAATCAGATGCAGCCAAAGAGAGAAGTGATAAAATGGAAGGTGGGGGATAGAAATCATTTCAAAAACACATAGGACATTTACAAAAAATATGTTACAACAAAACACCAAAAATAACCAGTACTATAAATTCAATTTCTGTGATAAAATAATAATTAAATGAGAAATATATGATAAAATAACAACTAAAACAATCCACATACATCTGTAAAAATGTTTTAAAGGTCTAAAAAAGAGTCAAAGAAGAAATTAAAAAAATGGAAATTGCAAAATATTTAAATTGAATGACAATGAAGGTAGCACAGATAAAATCTGTGCAAAGTAGCTGGAGTAGGGTTAGAGGTAAATGGAGAGCTTTGAACACAAATATTAGGAAAGAAGGAAGGAAGGAAGGCAGGGGGGAGGGAAGAAGGAAGGGAGGGAGGGAGGAAGGGAGAGAGAAAGAAAGGAAAGAAAGAAGAAGGAAAGATGAAATAAAGGAAGAAAAAAGAAAGAAAGAAAGAAAGAAAGAAAGAAAGAAAGAGAAAGGGGAGAGAAAAAAAGAAAGACAGAAAGAAAGAAAGGGAAAAACTTAATGGGCTAAGTGTTCAATACAACCAATTAAGAAAAAAAAAGGTATATTAAAACCAAAGAAAATAGGAAGTTGGAAATCAATGATGAGAGGAGAAGTTAATGAAATAGAAAAACCAAACAAGATCAACAGAACTAAAAGCTAATTTTCTGAATGATCAATAAAATAGACGAAGATCTGTCAGGACTAATGAAGCATAAAAAATGTTAAGGCACAAATGAACAGATTAAAAAAGAAAAAGAGACATAAATACAGGCATGGCAGAAATTTTAGAAGAACATAATGGACAATTTTATTCCAATAATCTTGTAAAGTTATGTGAAATGGACTTCTTTTTAAATATAATTAAAATAAATACAAATTTCAGTTGATTTTTTAAAATCAATTTATTTATTTATTTTTGGCTGTGTTGGGTCTTTGTTGCTGTTTGCAGGCTTTCTTTAGCTGCGGTGAGTCGGGGGCTACTCTTCTTTGCCGTGCGCAGGCTTCTCATTTTGGTGGCTTCTCTTGTTGCGGAGCATGGGCTGTAGGTGCACAGGCTTCAGTAGTTGTGGCATGTGAGCTCAGTAGCTGTGGCTCGCGGGCTCTAGAGCGCAGGCTCAGTAGTTGTGGCACATGGGCTTAGTTGTTCTGCTGCACGTGGGATCCTCCTGGACCAGGTCTTGAACCCATGTCCCCTGCATTGGCAGGCGGATTCTTAACTACTGCACCACCATGGAAGTCCCTTCAGTTGATTTTAGAGATGACTATCCTTTAAAGAATAGCTAATCCACATATTATATAACTGTCCCAGTCACAGAAGATCACATTTTTCAAAAAAAGGAAGAAACCCTCTTTAAAATCCTTTTATAAGACAGATAACTTCAAAACCAAAAAATGGACAGAAGAAACATAAGGAATAATAAAAATAATACTGATAACAATAATGGCTTCAAGTTATTATGGGCCTTTTAAAAGTGATTTTCATGTATAAACTCTCCTCATAACAAATCTATGAGATAAGGAATATGATTGTTCCCATGTTACAGATGAGGAAACTTTGGCAGGAAAATGGTGACTAACTTACCCAAGGTCACACAGATAGGTCATTCTACAGTCCCAAAGTGAAGCTAGACAGTCTAGTTTCAGATCCTCTGCTCTTAAGCACAGACTCCAGATTTTTAAATAAAATATTAGCAAAATAAATGCAGCAATGTATTTTTAGTACAGAATGATGATGTTGGGTTGGGAAAGATGTCCAGAGCCCTTCTTAGTGGCTGATTCACATTCCTGTAATATGCAACCTTCAGTCCATCTTCCAAGTCTCCAAAACATTTTGTAAACTGGCAAATATATATGTCTTCTCCAGCAACTGTTCAATCTCAGATAAGTTCCCTTTCCATCTCCTTCTGCTCTAGCTTTAGCGACATAATATTTAATGATCATGTCACCCCCTTTCTACCCATCTGTGCTGCTCAAAACAATTCAATGATTTTCCATTGCTTTTAGCATAATGAGTAAATCTCTCATCATGGCCTACAAGGTCTGTCCACAGCTGACCTCTCCAGCATCATCAAGGATCATATTCTCTTTCCCTTCCTTCCTGACTTTAGCCACACTGGACTACCTTCCTGTCTAGAACTTGACCCCAGGTGTTCACTCATGCTGTTCACTTACCCTGAGCTTTGCCTAGTTTTCATATCTCACCTCAATCATCACTTCTTGGGAAAAATCCTCCTCTGTGCTCCCCACCTCTCAAGACTAGATCAACTTCCATTGTTTAATCTCTCATGACAATCTATACCTCTCCTGGGTAGCACTAGGTATACCTGTAAATTCATATGTGCTAGTGAGATAATTTTATTAATCTTTCTCTTCCCCACTAAAATGTAAAGTGCAAGAGGGCTAGGACTATGTATTTTCTTTTCTAGCATTGATTCCTTGGTGTGTAACTCGGTGTTTTTGCTTTATTAGACTAATTAATGAATTATTAACAGAGAAGAAGGAAGGGATTGTAGATTATTTTTCTAATGGCTGAGAATATTCTCCTTCCTATATCCATGTTCCTTGCAATATGATCTTGCTACTATTTCCTTTAAGAAGCAGGGTCCATTTCCAAAACCCTTGAATCCAGGCTGGCTTTGTGATTTCCTTTGCTCAATAGAATGCAACAGAGGAAATGATGTACCATTTCTGCACCTATGCTTCAAAAGATCCTACGGACATCTGCTTTCTCTTTTGGACCTCTGTGACTGCAATGGGAACAAGCCAAGGTTAGCTTAATGGAGGATGAGAGACCACGGAGAAAGTCCCAACATCCTGTCCATCGCAGTCAAGGCCATCTAAGACGAGCCAGCTCCCTGCCAACCTGCCGGCTGACCTCAGACACAAAAACAAGACCCAGCCAATGTCAGTCAAGTCTGGCCCACAGAATCAGGGATGTTCAGATAATCCTTATACTCAAGAGCAATAAGAAATGGTGTTGTTTTAAGCCCCAACTTTTGGGGTGAAGGGAGGAAGGAAAAAGTTTAAGGGAGAAGAAAAAGATACAAAATATGTCACATATAAGTGGACAATGTTTATCTCCAGGAAAAAAATAAATAAACTAACAAAGAAGTTACATGAATAGAGGTCTAGGTTTATATTAAGGCTAGACTTGCTAAAGACTGAGTTTTCCAAAAGATGGGTTGAAGTCCCTGTCATGGGCCATATGATGATCGGAGGGGAGGGGGGTAGATATAGGATTTTGGAACTAGAGTTTCAAATCCCAGCTCACTCTCCTAGTTCTATGTACAGAGATCATTTTCCTAAGTGTGCACAATGGAGCCAACAGTTACTACTTTACCGATTTGGGAGGGCATGGTGATATTGACAAGACTGCGGTTCCATGACTACAAGCCTTGTGGGTAAATTCTCTACCCACTAGGGAATCTGAGATGCAGTTACTGCTCAGACCTGGGCTGATATTTCTCAAGTGGGGCCCAAGATGCCCCTGTGCCTGAGGGACCACAGATTATCCCTAAACTGCGTCACGAATATGCTCACATGAAATATCTCAGCATCCTCAACCAACTGAGACTGGAGCATTGCATTGAGCTCATTCTTTTTGGACAGGAGTCTGCCTCCTATCTGGCTCTTACAAGCAGTCTCCTAGTAACCTAAAGCTTGGCCCTCATTCCACACCCAGTTGTTGTCTTTGTTCTCACTTTGATCTAGATAGCCTTCCCTGGAACTGGATACCAGCACCATACAGCTATGAACCTAGAGTCTGCTCAGACATTGTCCCTCATGATTTGGTTGGGCACTCTGAACACCAAAGCTAGACCTGTTCGGTGTTCACTACCCTGCAATGGCCATAGTGATTGGAATTGTCCCCTGTGACCCTCAGGAGCCCAGCCCTATATCCAATTGTTCCTGTAACCCCACCTCTGCCAACAACTATAGACAATAGAGTCTCTTCCCACAGCCAGTGTGGTCCTAACACATCTCTTGAAGAGGTACGAAAGGTCAGGACAGGGACATTGCTTGATTTTAAGAAAAAATTATAAATTGTAAAGTACTCTGCAAGGTCTCAATGTTATCATCATGAGTATTTCATGATCATCCAGCCCCTCTTGCCAGAGATGCTGCTGTGTCGAGGAACACCTTGAGAGGGAGACTGGATTTCTAAGAGCCTTCCACGTCCAAGAAGTCAAAGTTCTGTGGATACACTGAATTCCATGAAAAGAAAAAAAAGAATCAAGACCCATGCAAATTAGGTAAAATTCTGTCTTCGGAGTTAATCTCAATATTATTCGATTTAAATTTTTCTCTTCTTATTGGTAGCAATAAAAAGATGAAGCAGCCAAAATTTTCTCAGCTGGATGGGTCTAGGCTTTTTTCACCAAAATCAGAAAAGGGCGAGCGACTAATAATATTAGCTACAAACACTCTACATGGCACTCACTCTGTGCCAGGTAGTGTTCTGAGCGCTCCACTGGCCTCATTTGTTCTCATGACCAACTTAATGGGTGATTACTATGATTATCCCCATTTCACAGACGATGAAGCCAAGGCATAGGAAGGTCAGGTTGTTTACCCAAAGTCACAGAGCCAGTAAATGGGGAGGCAGGATGCAAAACCCAAAAATCTAGTCCAAGAGCCCATTGCTTTAAAATCCTATGTGCCAACACACAGAAGCCCCAGTACTTCCCTCCTCAGTGTTCCTACCTCATATTACAGAGATGAAACAGCTTGGTTGCGAGGCAGACTCTCCCTGCGAGGAAGAAACCTCTGTGTCTGGTGCACACATGAACCTGGATTTTTCCAGTTTCGCTGGTTCCGGCCCCCTGGAGAGAATGCAGCAAATGGGAAAGGCAAGAACTGTCTCCTGCCCACTCTTGCTAATTAAACTCCTCCAACTGACACTTTTTGGCTGGTTCCAAGAGGATATTATTTTTAGCTTGTGAGGGTTAAAGGGGAAGGGAAGTGTGTCAAATTCAGGTTGTTAGAGAGAAAGAAGAAGAAAGCAGCTCAGAAGGATGCATTACGATCACAACTCCATTTAATAAGAAGAAAGGGAACATTGGGAGCTTCTGGTCCGTCTCAAAGGCCATAAGAAAGACTCCTGAGCTGTCAACCTCCTAATGACCCCGCCTCATTTCAATGGGTGGAATAATTCTCCACCCACACAGTCCCAATGGGACAGCAACTGCAGATATTAGAAAGATCCAGGAGTGTATTTGTTTATTATTTTTCTTATTTACAGGAATGAAAGAAACGTGATGCTTTTCAGGCCAGAAGAGAAGTAGCTCTCCACCTCCTGCACCATGTTTTCTTTCACAGCTCCCTGACAGCCTGAACCTGACCCATCCTCAGAGTCGATAAATGATGTACTAATGCAACCCTGATTAGGAAGCCAGGAGGTTAATCTGCAGGGCGCCTTCTGGTAAAGACCAGGCCAGACCCTGCAGCACAGCTCAGCCAATTGATAAACCCCAACCCTGCATGACCACAGAGACTGTCTGAGGGTACAGTCTGCAGTTCTGCCTCCTAGGATCCCATCCATCGAAGTTGGCTTCACTCTTACGCCCACTGCTTCTTTCTTCAGCTCCTCCCTCTTTGCTTTGGTTCCAGTGATTAAAGATGCAAGATACTCAGCCATTTCCCAGCACTTCTGTAAACTGTGGAAACCCCAGAGGAGAGGTTCAGCCCTGTTAAGCTAAGGCATAAAGCCCTTCAGCCCAGAGATACAAACCATGAAACCCTTAAGACTCAGTTCACAGGAAAAAGAACTTTTTTTTTTGGTCCTGCTCTTCATGTGATTAATAGGTGTCATTGTTTGGTCTGACAACAAAGGCATCACTGTGGAAAAAGCTAACAGTTTTGCTCCCAGACAGAGCCAAGAGAGAAAATACTTCTGATACTCAGATCATTTTTCTCAGAACTCAGTGCATTGCCATTTTTTAAGAGCATGCTGATGGAATTTTCAACATCTGCGTTAAACATATACAGTAAAACTGAATTTACTAGTGTGGGAAGGCAGCTAACATGTATTACAAAAGTGGCTGTGACGTATACTAATTAAGAGTGCGTAAGATCCAGATCTGGCTTTGAATCTCTATTCACCCACTTACTGCCTAAATGACCTTTTGAGACATAGATCTATCCTTGTGAAATGGGGTTAATAATAGTCACCTTATAGGGTTGAGTGGAGGATTCCATGAGAGGATGCTATTAAAGCTCTGAGCACAGTGCCTGGCACAGAATAAATTGTCCCCTAATATTAGCAGCTGTTATTAGTGATCCATGAACACGAGGGGCAGGGAGAGGTCTGAGGCAAGACCAAATCCACCACATCATCTTTGGCATGAGGTAGACTCTACTTTTCAAATCTCAATATACCAACTTCTAATAATCAATGGGTACATAACACAAAAAGATTATTATCAGTCAGAAACAATTGTTCATTGTAGATGTCTAACTGTTCCTTCAGTTAGTAGCTGCATATTTAAAATGTGTTCCTCCTCAGTGAATAACAAAGTTATTTAGGAACCACTTGGTAAAGACTACAATAAATTGAATTTTAATAGTGGGCAGTTGGTTCACATGTAATAGGCATTGTAGTAAATGAAGTAATGGTTTTATTATTCTGTCTCTCAGGAAAATGGGAAAATATTTGGCTTGAACATTTTGAACGATGATAAATCGAATGTTAGTGGTTCTGAATCTGGGTTAGTTTTACTCCCCCCCACCATGGACATTTAGCAATGTCTGGAGACATTTTTGGTCGTCACAACTAGAATGAGGGCAGTTTCCATTGGCATCTAGTGGGTAGAAATCAGGAATGCTGCTAGACATCCTAAAATGCACAAGATATCCCCTCACAACCAAGAATTATCTGACCCCAAATGTCACTAGCGCAAAGATTGAGAAATCCGGGTGTAACCAAACCTGTGGGGCTGTGGAAGGAGTCTAAATGTCTTTTTATTATGTGAGGAAATTTAGCTACAATTTAAATCACTGGCATTGAATTGAAATAAATTTCACCTAAAAACTTATTGGAGAATTATTAGTAAACTTTGTAGTTCTTAATTAATTTCATTTTTTGCATTTTAACTTTTTCCCAAATGCAAAATGCAGTGGTCTTCTGGATTCTCATTGTTTCAAAGGTCACTTGGGTTGGTTCTTTTCAGTCTTTTAAGGAAGGCATGAAAGTCAGAAACTGGGCAAATACTGTCTCCATCATTCACGATGAAACTCATCCACACAAACCCCTTCCCTAGGGCCCCCTGAAAAGAAAAAAAACTAACTGCTAAGATTTTACTTACCTTAACTTCAGTTTAAATATTTTCCTCCTCTAAATGCACCATGAGCATGGTTTCTAATGCAAGGATAGGATTTCCCCAATGGCTGCCAAGGTGGAAATCAAAACATTCAAAAGTACAGGAACAAGGTATAGGTCCCACTCATTGTTTAGTTTTCTTTACCTTTCGTGCCCACAGGCTATGGCTTCACCCATCTGAGAAAGTCATTAGTGAGGGAAGACTACATAAGCACTTCCTTAAAAATGGGGCATGTTTGCTGTTTTTGGAAAGCATCAGCCTGGAAGAGATCAAATTCAGCAGAGGGTAAAACTACCAAAGTAAAATCGCATGATCCTTTGATTTCAAAGGCTCTTGGGTAGAATTGGGTTCTGTCCCACACTCATTCTTCCTCCTACTTCCCACAGATCAACCAAAGCCGTGATGTGGTCCAGAAGGCCCAGAGAGGCCTGAATTCCAAAGGACGTGGGTAGAATCAGCATCATGATCTTCATACAGAACAGAGCGGGGGGGAACCAGCATTTATTAAATATGGATTATGAGCCAGCTACTGTGCAAGGTGCCTTAGAACATGTATTCTTCCAGGGGAATTTTAGAAGTCACCACTAGAATAACATTTTAAAAAAATGATTGGGGGAGATTCTTGTTTAAACTAACATGAGCCCAAATTTGGATTAATGAACATATCAATATATATTTTTTAAATATGCCATCATGGAATCACCATCTTATTCACATATTCTCTGCAGCCTATTCCCTCCTCCACAGGCTGTGATTCCCTCTGAGCCAAGGCCCCTTAAAGACCAAGAGTTTATCTGCACCTATTTATCCCCATACCTAGAAAAATGCCTGACTTAGGGAAGGTCCTCATAGGTTCCTACTGAATTATTATGTTTTAGTCCCAACACAAGTGGATGTTTCACATGATGCCTGGGACAGAGTAGAAGCTCCAATACATCATATAATTAAATTTTATTTATCCACAGTATAATGGTATGAATGACAGTTATACCATAGAGTAGATGTCAGAATGTAAATGGACTAATATCAGAGACAGTGCCTAGTGTGGTGCTTGGTGAATAGTAGGGACTCAGTTTGCTAATGAGGCATCAGTGCAGGGAAAGTCTTCCTAGAAGGCAAAGTGATGTATTTGCACAGGGATCCAGCCAAGATTTTCTGGCACTGGCTCTGCTCTGAGAAGCTCTGGAATGCAGCATGGTGTCTGCTGTGGAGCCTCACACTTCACCTGTATGACGTCTGGCCCTTAAATATGACAGGTCAGAACCTTCTGCTGGGATGAGACATGCAAGCTGCATAATTGAGCCTTCTTAAGTAGTGGACACAAAGTAAACAACCTATAACTGAGGGGTAGATCTTGAGGGACTGCATAGAAATATTAAATAAAATATTTTAAATCTCAGTTTAAAAATGGGAAAGAAGTTTGTACATGACTTTCCAACCTTCTATGAACAGACTCTGTGACATCTGGACATGGCTTCAGTTGAGTCCCTGAATTGCACGGTACCCCAAGGTATCACACTGTGCCTTTGCTTCCTACCTTCTCAGCTTCTTTTCATTTTTGTTGAGCATTCCACATGCCATCATGTTATTTACTGGGACAAGCCACCACCCCTACCTTAGGGGTACAGGCTGGGGAAGGCAGACATTACTTAGCAGCACAGTGTAATAATGACAACAATAATAACAATCACAATCATAGCATTTACTGAGACCCTTCCATGTGCCAGGTACTATGATAGGTGGTTAACACTTTGCAGTCGGGACCCTGGGATCTAGGTTCAATCCCTACTTGATTTGTGGTTCTTTCCAGAACAGTAAGGGACCTGGAAGAGAGACTAAGCACAAACAATGTAGCAAGCATTTCCTTAAGTGCTTTTCCCTATGTACCATACTTCCAATAAGCTCCTTGAATCATAAAGATGTGGTAAGGGGCTTCCCTGGTGGCGCAGTGGTTGAGAGTCTGCCTGCCGATGCAGGGGACACAGGTTCATGCCCTAGTCTGGGAAGGTCCCACATGCCACGGAGCAGCTGGGCCCGTGAGCCATGGCCACTGAGCCTGTGCGTCCGGAGCCTGTGTTCCACAATGGGAGAGGCCACAGCAGTGAGAGGCGCACGTACCATCAAAAAAAAAAAAAAAAAAAAGATGTGGTAAGACAGCAAGAACAAGTCCATTCAAATCTCATAATTAGAACAACAAACAAATACATTGATCATGGTGGTACACTAAACCAGTAAATATTTATTGAGCATATACTGTGTGGCAGACACTGTTCTAAGCCCCGTATCTATGCAGAAAATAAGGCATAACAGGCTCTGCCTGCAGGAAGCTGACATCCAAGTAAAAGAAGATATGACAGTCAGAGAAAAAGAAAGAGAGGGAGAGAATGAGTAAATGAGTTTATTTCAGATTATAATTTCTGAAAAGAAAATAAAACAAGGCCATGTGATAGAAAATGCTCAGGATAGCAGAGGGTAGGGCAGAACCAAATGAGAAGGGATGATCAGAGGAGGCTTCATGGTGGAGATAATATTCCTGCTAAAGGACGTAGCAATGCCAAGATCATATGGAAGAGCAATCATCTCTATTGATTCATCAGAGAGGCCAAGCTGCAGAAAAGAGATTTGGTGTTTGAGCAATAGAAAGAGGACCAGTGTGGCTCAAATGTAGTGAATTGGGGATAGTGGTAGAGAATGAGGACAGAGGGGTCAGCCGGGGACCAGTCATAGGCCATGTTAAGGAGCTTATAAAAACCATTACAAGGTCTAAATAGGGGTATGACATGGCTCCATTTTTACCTTCCAAAGAGATCACCCTGGATGCCATGTGGCCGCTGTCCCAGATGGTCAAGTAAAAGTTACTATCTGTCATTCTAAGGACCATCCATTGTTCATTTACCCCAAAAGGAGTAATTGTGCCTCACCTATGGCCATGAACTTGGCCAGATCCTGAGGCTGCAATGATGAATAAAATACACACAGTCCCTGTCCTCACTTAGAATCTTGTGGGGTTTACAGTCCCACAAATGGATAGTTCATTCTAGTGCAATTTGTTCCTCCATTTGGGGAGATTCAAAGGCTTTGAAGACATAGCCAGACAAGGCTTTCTGGAAAAAAGTGACTTTCCAGTTGATACTTGATGGTTTTCAAGAGTCACCCATGTGAATAGAGGGAGGGGGTGGGGAGCATTTGACAGGAAAGTATCTTGTGGGGCACAGGGACAGCAGTCCAACAGGGCGGGAGTAAAGCTCAGGAGTGGCCAGGGAGAGACTAGAGAAGGAGTCTGGCCCCCAGCTTGAGGGTGTTGTGATCCAGGAGGTGGGTTTACGCTGAATGCAGTGATCTATAAAGAAGGGCTGCAGACCATAGATGCATGGATTTATCTCTGCACTTTCTATTCTGTTCCATTGATCTGTTTTTGTGCCAGTACCATACTGCCTTGATTACCATAGTTTTGTAGTATAGTCTGAAGTCAGGAAGCCTGATTCTGCCAGCTCCATTTTTCTTTCTCAAGATTGCTTTGGCTATTCGGAGTCTTTTTTGTTTCCATACAAATTGTACAATATTTTATTCTAATTCTGTGAAAAATGCAATTGGTAATTTGATAGAGATTGTATTGAATCTTTAGATTGCTTTGGGTAGTATAGTCATTTTCACAATATTGATTCTTACAGGCCAATATTACTGATGAACATGGATGCAAAAATCCTCAACAAAATACTAGCAAACTTAGTCCAAAAACACATTAATAGAATCATACATCATGATTAAGTGGGATTTATCCCAGGGATGCAAGGATTCTTCAATATACACAAATCAATCAATATGATACACCATATTAACAAATTGAAAGATAAAAACCATATGATCATCTCAATAGATGCAGAAAATGCTTTCGAAAAAATTCAACACCCATTTATGATAAAAACTCTCCAGAAAGTGGGCATAGAGGGAACCTACCTCAACATAATGAAGGCCATATACGACAAACCTACAGCAAACATCATTCTCAATGGTGAAAAACTGAAAGCTTTCCTCTAAGATCAGGAACAAGACAAGGATGTCCACTCTCACCACTATTATTCAACATAGTTTTGGAAGTCCTAGTCATGGCAATCAGAGAAGAAAAAGAAATAAAAGGAATACAAATTGGAAAATAAGTAAAACTGTCACTGTTTGCAGATGACATGACAATATACATAGAGAAGCCTAAAAATGCCACCAGAAAACTACTAGAGCTAATCAATGAATTTAGTAAAGTAGCAGGATACAAAATTAATGCACAAAATCTCTTGTATTCCTATACACTAATGATCAAAAATCTGAAAGAGAAATTAAGGAAACAATCCCCTTCACCATTGCAACAAAAAGAATAAAATACCTAGGAATAAAACTACCTGAGGAGGCAAAATACCTATATGCAGAAAACTATAAGACACTGATGAAAGAAATCGAAGACACAAACAGGTGGAGAGATATACCATGTTCTTGGATTGGAAGAATCAAGTGATGATTTTTTAAAAGATTGCTAGGCTTTAGGAAAGTGGCTGACAAACCATGGTCCAAAACCTGCCCACCACTTGTTTTTGTAAGTAAAGTTTTATTGGAACACGAACACACTCATTCATTTACATATTATCTGTGGCTGCTTTTGTATTATAACAACAGGCTTAAGCAGTTGCAACAGAGATAAGATGGTCCACTAAGCCTAAAATATTTATGATCTAGCCCTTTACAGAAAAAGTTTGTCAACCCCTACCTTAAAATTACATAGGAACTGCAATATTGAAACTCATTGCTTTGAGTTAAATGAGAAGTTTTGCCTGAGTGATAGCTGAAACTGAGATTTATTTCCTACACTCTATTTTATCAAATATAAATTTGGGATCTATCTTGCATCTAGGAGTCCAGTAAAATGTTAGGGCTCTGTCCCCAAATATCCTAATATCATTAATGATGTTTTATGGATCTGTTAACTTCTCTAAGACTTTTGTAGAAGAAATGACACCTTTCAGGTTATGACCATTTTACACTAGAGTATATGCATTCTTCATGCCACTAAACTCTGGACATTAAATTCTTTATCTACCTCCAAATGTCTGCACCCTTCTCATGCCTCCCTCTTTCTACCCCATCTGGCACTAGTGCCATAAATTCTGATACCCTGGGAAGGGTTAGATAGTTCTATTAGCTAGCATGTTTATGTCATCAAGAAACCAGGTTTAATATGATGTAGCTTAATATGATGTGATAGAAACAAACCCGATGTGTGTAGCATGAGTGGTGGGTCCACTCTGTGCCTATACCTTGTCACCACAAGGTCTTCCCCATGGGCTAGGTTGCCAGCTTTCCATTTCTTCTCTGTCTTGATGACCTGTGCCTCTGGTCTTCCCCTGCCATTACTCCAATGTAGAGCTGTACCCTTGCCATTTGGTATTTGGACTGACCCCACTGGCTTCTGGTTTTACCTTGATGACTTAAGCTCTTGAACTGCCCCTACAGGAGACCTAGAGAATGGCCCCTACTGAACAGGCTTGTCTCCACTGTGGCTCTGGCTCCAGCTGGCATGGGGTAAGAAGTGTGGAGCCGCTGAGAAGCCAGAGGCTGTTTTGGCATTTAATTAGAGGCAGGGGTCCTTACACATTAGAAAGAAGCCAGGCCAATAGGGGAGGAACTTGACTTAGACTTATGGACTGTGCAATTCTTCAGTGAACCTGACATATTCTGCTAAACTCTGTGCCTCATTCCTGGTTTCAGAAAAGCTAGAACCACCTGTGCTGAAAGACAATCAGGGAAAGTTCTTCTGGGGAATCTCAGTAGGGGTAAGAGTAACAAGATAGACTGAGATGAGATTGTTAGAAGCCTGAAATGTCAGACTACAAAGTTCCTGAAATTTCTGGCTAACCTACATTATAAGCATTTCATCTTTAAACTTTTAGGTAAAAAGAAAAAAAAAAACAAAACACCTCTCTAATGCTTTAATGCAGAGGAGGGACTGCCTCATGGTTGGGAAGATGAACTTTGGAGCCAGACTGGCTTGTTCCAAATTCAATCTCCATCTCTCACCAGAATACATAAGCTGGGACAAGTTCACTTGACTTTTCTGTGCCTCAGTTTCCTCTTCTGTAAAGCAAAAACAGTGGTAGTGAGCACCACATCAGGTGATCCTGCAGAGCTCTTGTTGTTATAATTTAGCATTTGCCAAATGTTAGATTGTGAGCAAGGTAGTCCAACTCACTTACTTTTCACAATGACTAGGAACAAAGTAGGAACAATTAGCACCCCTGTTTTACAAATGTGGAAACAGCGGCTCAGAAAGTGTAAGTAACTTGTCAAAGATCAAAGAGTGAGGAAACAGCAGGATCTAGAAACAAACTCAAATCTGTCCAATTGCCAACCCAAGCTTTTAAAGATGCTGTTATACCTCCTGGTTTGAGGGGGAAAAAAAGTATTTGCATCAAAGGTGATTCTTTTAACTCTTTAGGTCCTGTGGAGCCTTGTTCCTGGAGCTCGCCATCCATGGCCTGAGATATAAATGAAGATGGTAGAAGCAGTAGCCAGGGCTGGTTTGTGTTCAGTTTACCTCCTTCTCTTGGAAAAAATCAACCACATGTAATGAACAAACAAATGTAGGAAATTGTGGATATTTCTTTTCTGATTTTTAGATTTTTAAAGAGGCATGGATCATGATGCATGTTTTGCTAATCTAGAGCATTTACCCTGTTCATTTGCTGCTTCTCCCCTTATCTTCTCACTCCCTTCCCTGTGCAATTTTTGTCAGTGCCCCTTTGCAGATACAGGCTATTGTTTGATGGATGTTTCATAGAGAAGAAAATCTACCTAATTCTTACAAACAAGGAAATCTAAGAACACACACACACACACACACACACACGCTATATCTATATCTATATACATAGATAAAGAGACAGATAGAAATTTAGAGAGAGGGGAATCTTGTGGCTCAATCCACAAGTTGATGTGGAAACATATCATTCTCTTGTTCATACTTACTGAAAGGTGGATCCCTATTAGAAAGATTTTTGGTATTAGATGATACTGAGAGGGAAAAGTGAATTATAATTTACACATTTATATATCTCATTTTGACTCTGATAGAGAGGAATAATACCATGAGTTACAACCTCTGTAGATTCGTTTGCCCCAATTCAAGGGAGCTAAGGCCAGGAGGAGAGCAATGAGAAAGAGACAATGAGGCAGGAGGCAAAATGGGAAACTTCTGCCCGAGTTACCCTGGAAATGCTTAGTTTATTGAGTGCTTACTCTGTGTTTGGCTCAATACTAAGTGCTTTCCATAGATTAACATGTTCCACCAACCCTTTGAGCTAGGTCTTGTTGTTATCCGCATTTTCCAGATTAGAAAGCTGAAGCTAAGGAAGCCTCAGTAACTTGCCCAGAGCCACACTTCTCCCCTCAGGTTGAGCTGAAGCAGTATGACCCCAAGCCGACTTGATTAACCCAGAAGGTGGTCTTAAGGTGGGCAGCTCCTAGGACAGAGATGCTCTGATGTATAAATGTATACTTATTGGAGTCTCAGCTCAACCAGGATTAGGACTAGACTAACTCTGTGTGTGTGTGTGTGTACACGTGTGCAAGTGTGTACGCTCTGCAAGGACCATGTATGAATGTGTGCACTTTAGGAAGCCAGCAACATCACTGGTGTAAATGTCGTGCACACCTGAATACAAACAAAAAAGAAGGAGGGAAGGAAGGACGGAAATAAAGAAAAGTGAGGTGCCAGATTGTACCAGATGTCAGTAGCAGGTAAGGTGAGTTTTAAGGACACTTTCAGCTGTGGGAGAAAACCCAATGGGACTAAATGAATAAGCCAGAGGTAGGAAGACCTGAAGTTTAGCTAATTCAGAGGTTAAACCACTCCACCAAAGACCCAAGTGCTTTCCATTTTTCTGCTCTGCTATCTTCAGCTTAGGGACTTTGTCCTCAAGATGGCTCCCCTCAGGCCAGACAACTTGAGAGTTTACATCCGGACATGAAAACATTCAGAGGAAGAAGAAGACCATCTATTATGATGTATTCTTAAGGATTAGGTAGCCTTTCTAGAACCCACCATCAGCTTTCTCTTTGTGTCAGTTAAAGCCAGTCACAGACCTACTTCCACACCAGTCCCTGGGAAAAGAAGTGGATCTCCATGGCTTAAACTGACCCTTTGAGATAGAGCGTGTCCTAAGAGTAAACCACTGTGGCCATCAAACTCCCAACACGCTGTGTCCCATGCCAAAGATGGCACTTCTGCTAAATACATGAACTCACAGACTGTGTTGAATGTTGAGTAAAGGGGCCCAATGTCCAACCTCCCAAAAGCAGAGGATTCATGGGAAAGGACTTAGGGCTTGGGAGAGCTCAGCTCTGCATGCTGTGTGCCATGTTCCCTCAATCCCCAGGGCTGTTGCACACTTATCCATACATAGAGTTAAAGAAATTGTCCATACACACAAAGCCCCTGCCTTCAAGGACTTTAAATGCTAGTGGAAGAGACAAAAAATAAAGAATAGACATATAATTTATATGGCAGCAAAGAGTAGTATAAAGAAAAAATAAAGGGAGACAGACTGTAACAAAGGATGTACATCCCTCTAACTGGGAAGACCTCTTCATCCCTACCATGCTATTTGCCCAGCCCAGTTAGTTCCTGTTCTTCTTTCAGGTCTTAGCTTATGTTTCATCATCCTTTAGGGTCTTCCTAGCTTCTGAAGCTCTCTCTTCTCCTATAAGAACTTCTTCTTATCATCAGAGTTGCAATCTTACATATATTTATGTGAGTATTTAGTTGTCCTTCTCTATATAATAAGAACTAAAAAAAAACAGGAAGTAAGTCCATGTGCTCAAGGTTCTATCTCCAGCAATGAGCACATTGCTTAGCACATAGTAGTCACTTCATAAGCTTTTTTTTTTTTTTTTTTAGTAATGGAATAAGAAACTAAATAACATAAAATACGGGCTTCTGGTAGGACCACAGAAAAGAAGCCCCTTTCCTGAGGACCACGTGCCGCTACCTAATACAGCACATCAAACCCCGGCTATCTCCAGCCTAGTTTGCCTGCCCTGAACCAGTTCCCTAGGTTTGCATGTTTTCCAAAAATGCCAGTGATTGGAAAATATATAGATCAGGTAGTATTCTTATATCCTGTTCATCACTGAGTAGCAGAAGTATTTTTTTCCTGTATAGCTTGTACCCCATGGAGAGGACACCGGGAGCACAAAATCCTCTCTCTCCTTGGAGGTGTGTTTTAAAAAGCTCTAGAGAATAAAATTGATGGCCAAGGCTTTGCAACACCCCTGATGATGAAAGCTGTATCCAGCCTTGCTTCTTTGTATATAGCAGAGCAGCAAATATAGTATTGCAGACCATGGGGGGAAAATGTACGTACTGATTGTTATTACTGTCATTATTATTCCCAGATCTATTTTGTCTCAAGCATAAAAGACAGGAAGGAAGTTACATTTCATTGAGTGTTCATGTTGTGCTAGACACTTTTAATAAAAATATTAATGATAGAAAATAAGATTATTTAAATGCTTGCCTGCAAGATCTCATTCAGCCTTTGAGACAGATTTTATTAGTATACCCATTTTACAGATGAGAAAACAGAAGCTCAGGATGGGAAGTTATTGCCTGAAATCACATGGTAGATGAGTGATAGCGACAGGTAAGCCAGGTCAGCCTGTCTCCAAAGCCTTATGTAAGTCTCTAAACTTACTGCTTTAGTTTGGATTCCCCTGTTGAGAGCAGAGAATTAGAAAGAGTTTGGGTGCAGGAAGTTTATTTGGAGAGTGATCTCTGGAGACAGGATTGAAGGAGCTGGGTACATGTCAGGAAGAGAGGAAATGCCAACGTAAGAGTGTTTGCTATGGTTTCAGATTTTAACTCTGTGGGACCTCCGGGAGATTGGGGCATTTATCCACCTGCTTCAGTTCCTCACTGGCTAAGGATAGCTCCAGAGGGTGTTAATTCTCCTACCCTTTCAGGAGAGGGCTGAGTAGGCTCCAGAGACTTTGAAAAAGACCTTGAGTCAGAAAAGCAGAAAGAAATTCATCAAGAACTTAAGGCGAGGTGCTGTCAAACATGAGTCTTCTGCACTGGACTCTGCCACAGCACCTGAAATCGCAGGTGGGTTGAGAGATGAGGTACCAGCCACCTGAAGCTCTGCTGCACTCACTGTGGCTCAAGTTCAATTTCATTTCTTCTTCACCATGACCTTGTGAGTTAGGTGTTAAGTGTTCTACCTTCCAGTGGGGAAAGACTGAGGTCACGAATTGTCAATGACTAGCCAAAGGGTGAACAAGTGGGCAGTGCCCTTTGAGCCCCCATTTACAGGCAGATCTTTACTTTTGGCTTTCTTTCTGCTGTGCCACACTCTGTTCAACCAAGTTTGAACAAGGCTTAATGCACAAGGATGCAAGAAACCAGATCAGAGAAATCCCAGCCTTCACCCTCAGAATAGCTGAGAAGGGCATGAGCAGGGATATCACAACTCTACCATAAGACGGTGCTCATCTAAAGAAGAAAACACCAGGCAGACTTCCTCTGAGATCTGTCCTGGAAGCAGGGGGTCATCACTACCCCTAGAAACAGAGCTGATCTTTGTCTTATTGATATTATATCTTTACAATATAAACATCGATGTTTCACCAGTCCTCAGAGTTCACTTTGAGTAGTGAAGACACTAGCATTTTCATTTGTCTTTTAATCAGTGAATGGCTCCAAAATTATTTATTTATGTATATCTATAAAGACACAACAAGAATCTTTGGAGGAGGGGCATCCTATACATCATGTTTGTGACTCTTCATCGATTTCTCCCCCATCAAATGTGCAGAAAGGATGGATCATTCCACAGCCCTGTAGGTTTCTAGTGTTGTCTTCACTCTCAGAACAAGTGAAGAAAAGACTCGAAGCAATTACTAGAGAATGGACTTGAGGATATGGGGAGGGGGAAGGGTAAGCTGGGACAAAGGGAGAGAGTGGCATGGACATATATACACTACCAAACGTAAAATAGATAGCTAGTGGGAAGCAGCCACATAGCACAGGGAGATCAGCTCGGTGCTTTGTGTCCACCTAGAGGGGTGGGATAGGGAGGGTGGGAGGGAGGGATATGCAAGAGGGAAGAGATATGGGAACATATGTATATGTATAACTGATTCACTTTGTTATAAAGCAGAAACTAACACACCATTGTAAAGCAATTATACTCCAATAAAGATGTTAAAAAAAAAAAGGAAAAAGAAAAAAAAAGACTCAAGGCAAGTCCCTCTGTTTCAAGCAACCAGGAAGTGATTCTGGATGATAAAAAGAGAGGATAACAAAGAAGGGGAGAAGGGGGAAATTACTGGCTTGGTCAAAGCTTGCAAAACGACACCAGTGATTAAAACATCTTATGCTGTCCTCGGGCTGAAGAAGCTATCACTGACAAAAGATCTCATACACACACACACACAAAAGGAAAGAAATTAGCCATTAAAAATATTTCAGCATAATGCAATTATTACAGCTGTATAATTGAATGGGGAAACCATTGATCTGTAGTAGAAAAGAAATTGCTCTTCTCATTGTGTTCCTATGAATATGTGAACATTAATCTCCATCTATAATCAACGTTCATTTCAAATCTGATTGCGTGCTACTAAACACCCGTAGCTATGCTAACATTATGTTAATATGGTTCAACATCATAGCTCCCAGCTTCACAGCACAAATATTTTTCTTTGGCAATCAATAGTAATTTCAGCTGAGTGGATGGAAGTCACGTTTTAATGGTAATCTTTCCTCCAAGCCTCCAAGTGGAAACTCAGTTGGTGTCTTAACATGGCTGCAGTGCGTTGCATATAATCAGAAAAATTAACCTGAAAAGAGAGAGAGGAAGGAAGGCGGTGGGAGATGTGGATTAGAACTAGGAAGCAAGCTTGGCAAAACTCTAAATCTACCTAATAGATGAAAGTGCTCATTAGGTAGGACAGAAGTGAGGATGGGTGGGCGGATGGGATTGGATGGATGGATGTTGGTAGGGGGAGAGGTGTGCAGAAAGGGGGCTGGGACTGCTAAGAAATAAACTATTCCTCTGGCTGTAAGCCAATGGGATGGAGCAGCCGGGTACCTGTGCAACCTGGATTTTGTCAAAGCAACAGAAAGGTGTGAGGAAACAATAGGAAGCTTGACAAACCTGGATGAAGCTATATGGAAGCACCTTTGCTTTTGAAGCTAACACTCAGATGTCTCTTCTTTCTCTTACTCTTTCGTTCATTCATTTATTCATTCATTTATAGCAAGCAATAGAAATTTTTATAAATTTTTATATTTATAAAAATAAAGAAAATTTGGAAAGTGAAGAAATCTGTGAAGGAGAAATTACCTTTTTAAGCACCTCTACTGCTGAGCACCAGGAATATAAGAATGAAGTCAGCACATCTCTGTCCACAGAGAGTTGATGCTCCAGAATGGGAGTTAGACACATGAACAGCTCACATTAACAACCCCTATTGCTTTGGGAGTTCTCTGTACCTCCCCTGCTCCCTTAGCCATGATGTTCCTTTTCTGCCACGAGAAAAAGAGACAGAGAGAAGAATTTTTGCTACATTCATTGGGCAAGCATTAATTTCAACCCCCAAAGACTTATCTGAAGCAATTCTTAGGTAAAATCACTGTCTCAGCTCCTTCATCTAAGGCTGCTGCCCTCCAGGACTCCTTGTCAACCACACCACATCCTCCCATAGCTCCTTAAATCACAGGCTCAATCTCTGAGAAGGGTCAAGTTTATGACCGTCAAGTCTGAGTGCTGTTTATTATAAGGCAAAGGAAAATAAAACAACACAAGAGGGTTCCCAGGCTCTTTTCCTTCCCCTAATCGTTAACAAGGATTCTAGTGACGTCCCTTTCTTTCACTGCTCCCTCAAGCTCCCCGCCCTCTCTTGCCTGGGTCCTATTTTGAAGATCAGAGGGGAACATTCGCTGAAGGACAGCAGGGTAGACACTGAAATGAGAAGGGAAATCCAGAGAAGAGATGACAATGGGCCAATGAGAAAGGATGAGGAGAACACTTCCAGGTAAAAGGCCATCAACGTTAAATATTTGCTTGTTTGAGTTCAGAAAGAGGAGAAATTTGTAAAAGAGAAACTGCCACGGATACGGGAAATACTGAAAATATTGGATAAAGGGAAAAAATTTTTTAATGTTTTTTTATAGTTTGCTGCTTATTCCACTTTATCAAGCCCTACAGAGACCTCAGTAGAGAAATTATCATCTCTTGACTATTTGTTTTCTTCTTTATAATTCCAAAGTGAGGAAAGATTTGAATTACTTTTACTTATTTCTTGTAATCTCAAAACACCTTTTATAGGATGACAGTAATAATTATTATCAAATATGATTTATATAACAAAGCTCGAACTATTGGGGAGCCTCTCTCAGATGTATTCTTTATCCCCAAAACTCCTGCTCAACTTTAACTTCATGAGCTCTGCTTGGATTATTGGGACTGTCTCTCCCCTGGCCTCCCTAGACCTTGGGTTTTTACCTTTTAATCTGTCACCTGCAAGATTAACCAAAAAGCTTGCATGATCAGGCATACTTCTCAAGACATTTGGAAACTAAGCATCCAGAACATGGAAACAGGACTATATATTTCCATCCACGTTTAAAGTCATGCAATAGCCAATGAAGTACTTGACAAAATTTCACTAAACTTACCGTTAAATGTTTAGAAGCCTGTTTTGAGTTTTACTGCTTATTAGCAAAGCCAACAACAAAAAAGTCACTGGAGAAAATACTCAATCTTCCCAACACAAGAAAAACAGCTGAAAGATTACACAGAAAACAGTATGGTAACAAATAAAAACGTATTCCTTTGTCAGCAGATTCCGTTAGAAGATGCAGAGAAAACCTTGCTGAAGATCTGAAGAGTCAAGTGTTAAAAGAAATTATTTGGTGTGTGAGGTCTGCTGTACAGTTTGGTGAAAGTACAGATGTTTCTAACATTTCTTTCTTTGTGGAATTTGCGACATGTAATACAGAATAAACTTCTTTTTAACACTGAAGAAGATATGTAATGGAGAAAAAAATATTTCAGCAATACATGACTTTGTTATGAAACCAATATTTTATGAAATAACTATAAGTGGATCTACTGATAGAGTGACTAATTGAGTGGGATTTATTTTTCTTTTTAACTCCAGGTAAGGTTACAAAGAAGGCTCTGGATATGAAATTCATAGACTAGATCATTACATCTATAGCAAATAAAATAAAATAGTTGAAGTCGTAGGTGTGTAAAAGTGTTTACAGTTTATTATCATGTGCTTAATTTTGTAAAAGATCTTTAAAATACAAAAGAATATTTACCTTTATAATGAGATAGTGACAATAAAAATAATTTTCATAATGTAGCAAAGAACTTCAAGAGCTGCTAGCTTTAAGGTTATTTATTTTTCTTTTATAAAATGACAAGTGTTTTAAGTTTACCAAACAATTTTTCTGCCACTGAAATACCTGTCAGTATAATGTCACTTATCAGATAATTTAATAATAATAATAACAATGATGTTAAGAATAATAATAAATATAACCTCTCACTTCAAGGTGAAGGTGCCTTTTTAAAAACAAGGAACAAAGTATCTGTTCAGTAAATGAAACAGGCTATGGAGAGAGTGTTTTGAAAATGAATGTTGGAAAACATCTTTGTTACAAATTTTGTTGCTAAAAACAATATAAACGCATTAATTATAAGAGCTCTGCCTATATACTTGGAAATACATCACAGAGTTGTTTCACCTGTGTAAAATTCTTCTAAACCAAAAGTTGTAGTGGAATTTGAAGTGTTTGCATGAACTTATGGGGGCAACACCTTCCGGTTATTTCGTGAAACTACTGACATTATGGAAGATAGATTGCCTCTAGATTACATCAAAAACTGCTGCATAATTGGTGGATGAAATGAGGTTGAAAAATGAGTTTCATGATGAGGAAAGCAGAGCCTGGGGTGCCCTTCTTTTGCGTTTTGATCTATGTGTCAATTCCAGGGATAGATTGCTTTGTAACAAACCACTCTTAATTTTGCATGGTTCTGGTGTTTGAAATCCTCAGCTGAACAATTCTTAGGGTATCTGGAGCACTTGCAATCAGAGCATGGAAACAAGACTATATAATGCTGGTGGGGCTGGAGATATCTGAAATGCTTCTTTATTCAAGTTTCTGATACTTGGTCTCTAGGATCACTGGTGTGGCTGCAATGATTGGGTGCTAGTCCAGTATCTCTCTCTCCAAGTGGTTACTCCACATAGCTAGCTTGGCTCCCTTACAGCATGGTGGGTCCATGATAGTCAGATTTTCCCCAGTGTGGCTGGCTTCCCCCAGTATGGCATTCCAGAAAACTCAAGTGGAAGCTCTAAGGTCTTTTCTTATAACATAGTCTTGGAAGTCCCAGAAAGTTGCTTCCACCACATTCTGTTGGTCAAGAAGATCTCTAGAGCCAGTCCAGAATCAAAAGGATGGGAATTAGACTCCACCTCTCAATGCAAGGAGCATCACAAGTACAGAGAGAGAAGGAACTGAAGATAGCCATCAACTTCTGTAAGAATTAACTGATGTAACACATCTGAAACCCTGATCCTGTTGCTAACATATAATCAGTGCTTACATAATATAAAGAACATGTACTCAAATACTTTTTTTTTTTTTCCTGCGGTAAGGGGGCCTCTCACTGTTGTGGCCTCTGCCGTTGCGGAGCACAGGCTCCAGACGCGCAGGCTCAGCAACCATGGCTCACGGGCCCAGCCACTCCGCAGCATGTGGGATCTTCCAGGACCGGGGCACGAACCCGTGTCCCTGCATCAGCAGGTGGACTCTCAACCACTGCGCCACCAGGGAAGCCCTACTCAAATACTTTTTAAAGTTCGAGCAGAGCTCGTGAGATTACAATGACTGATTCCTTTTCTTATTTTCTTTAACACACGTGGCCTGACAAAGGATTGTTTTGTTTTATTTGTGGAATCTAATGCTAACAGCTAATGTTTATTGAACTTTTCTGATATGCCGAGCTCTTTTCACAAATGATGTAATTTGATCCTCTCCACAAATCTTTTAGGTAAGTACTCTGTGTATTTGGATTCCTTAGATACTAAAGACTAAAGCACAGAGAATTTTGTGACATCCTGGGTCACACAGCATCTAGTACCAAATGGATGAGAGTCACCTAATCTAATAGCAGTGACTGAGCTCTGTCCTGCCAGGTGGTTGAAAAGTCTGTAAAGATATACAGACTTTGTTAAATTACATTTTATTATGCATTTCATGAATTAGTTACATTCTAATTTATTAAAAGATATCACAAAAAATTATAGCGTATCTTTTCTGTGGAATACTATATAACTGTCACCAAGGATGAGGTAGGTGCTTATGTATTATTCTGAAAACAAAGTTGCAGGAATATATAAAATATACATATAGAATACACTTACTATGTATATATTATATATATACAGAGAGAGAGAGAGAGAGAGAGATTCCACATTAGAAACTGTTACATGTAGTTCATACTGGGAAATGGGAATTGGGTTTATTTGACAAGAAGAAAGAAAGGTCCTTTTGTCCTTTTCAGGAACAGGAAAAAATTACTATTACTTAGTGCCACAGTGGTTGCTGCTCCTGGCTTGCCTCAGCCCACCCCAAAGATTACCTACAGCTCTGCCTACAGTTCCCATATATATTACCTTGGTTTCGACCTCAAGGTCCTCAAGCCTTCTCTCTCTCTCTCTCTCTCTCTCTCTCTCTCTCTCTCTCTCTCTCTCTCTCTCTCCCTCTTGCCCCTAGGATTTTTCTTGCTCTGCTGGCTTGGCCCAGGTCAGAAGCCCCTGTGAGCAGACCTCAACTCATGAGGGACAGCAATTATGGATAAACACTCCTACTTCTCTGAAGTATGTTCTTCACAGTTTCACATGGATCTCTGTGGACTGTACCCCAGTTATCCACAGCAGCCCCCCTCCCATTTTCACACCGCCTTTACTGGTATTCCCTCTTCCCTGTCTCACTCCCCAGTTCCCCACCATGCTTCCTGGGATCACCTCCCAAATAAACTTCCTGCACCTGAATCCTTCTCTCAGCATCTGCTTTAGAGAGACCCCAAACTAAGACAAATAATATTTGAATATTCCCTTGTGCTCATGTAACTTTCACTTAAACAAGCAAACAAAAGACAAGAGGTGTTATTCCTTCATTTAAATGAATAACACCATCAAAGAGTGAACTATTTTCAGGCACCAGCATGGGTTGCGTTATCCCTGTTGCACACCCTGGGCTTCTGGCTGAGGGTCTGAGTAGCCTTCTGGTTTCCACTAATGGGCACGAACACATTCTGAGGCCACATTTGCATCTAAGGAAAACCAGGCTCTGGACAGGGTCTCTCCAGCAAGGCTTGGAGAGCAGGATTCCAAGCTCACTGCCTTGCAAAACGGTAGCATGACTTGTTTCTCTGTTTCCCGTCCCCACCCCCTCTCACAAGCATCTTTGATTTAACACAGCTTTATGCTCATCACCACACCATTACTAAGGGATGCTTGCTTCCCACGAGTGTGTAGCCTGGGCCGAGACCCCACAATTCATTGTCTGGCTCTGACACAGTGCCCTGGGCCCTGGCCCTGGGGAGCCGAACTAAGTCGTCTCAAGATTACAAGCCATTTCAGCCCAATCAGAGGTTATGGCCCCTACTTTTTAACATCCTACTTTTATTTGCAGGCTATGAAGTGTAATAGTTCACCATTTTGGTTTAAGTATCACCATAAAAGTCAGTGAGATGGAACAGGCCATAAGTAGTTCTTTTACATAGTGTAGCTGAGGCTGGGAGCTTACGTCTTCATTAACCCACAGAAATGGCTCTGAAATGAAATGCTGGGTGGGTGCCCCTCAGCGTCAGGGATCAATCACATCCTGTGAAGTCACATCCACCTCCTTCTGACCCCATGTGCCTCACTTTGTCCCTTCGTGGTGCTGATGGTGAGTGAGTTGGGAACTCAGGAAGGAAAGGAGCAGACGAAAGTCATAAGGAGATTCTGTGGATGAAACAAACAACTCAGCTCTGGGATGAAAAGTGAAAAACTCTTCCCGATACAGAGCTGTTTGCCCAGGAAAACACCTCTCCTTATCATCCACCGGCCATCAAGTATTCTGGGTAGCCAGAATCTGTCCCAGAGGCATAGAATCTGTAGGCATATGCTGTGGTCTGGATGTTTTGTGTCTCCCTCAAAATTCATACTTTAAAATCCTAACCCCCAATGTGATAGTCTGAGGAGGAGGGGTCTTTGGAAACATTAGGGTAGAGTCCTCATAAATGAGATAAGTTCTCTCATAAAAGAGACCCCACAGAGATCCCTAGGCCCTTCCACTAGGTGAAGACACATGAGAAATCAGCAGTCTGCAGGCTGGAAGATGGCTATTACTAAAACCTGACCATGCTGGCACCCTGATCTCCAACTTCCAACCTCCAGAATGGTGAGAAATAAATTTCTGTTGTTATAAACACAGAAGCTACCCAGTTTGTGGTATTTCATTATAGCAGCCCAGATGGACTTAGACAACATAGTATGACAAAATAATTTATTCTGCTTATCAGAGTGGCATTTGCTTATGTCAGAATTCCAGGGGACATTTTCTACCCATTCCGTGGTTCTGTGAGAAAAAAAGAGTTCTTTAGTGAAATAATTTGGTGGAAAAATTAACCAGGGATTTTTCACTACATAGAATTTAGGACTCAAAGAGTTTTAATATGTTGACAAATACACAAATTGCCAAAGATTTTTATTTGAAACTTTTCTCAAAGAATTTCTCTTAGAATTCAAGTTTCATGTCTTACTGACATAAGGTGACCTTCCTCCCAATGCTCACATGGAAGATTCAGAACCTTTGCTCATCCACGATAACTTAGCACTTAAACACACCAAAACCAAGCATTCTACTGCATGAAAATATACCCAACATGTGGTCCTTTTGTAGCTGTTATCCATTTACTAATGTTCCCATCCCCTTATGCTTAGTTCTTGGCTCCCTACCTCTAGATGATAGGATGGGGGTTAAAACCAAGTCCCAGACACTAAGCTCTCCATAAAAAACAGACCTCTATCACATTCACTCTGCATGGCTGTATTGCTGATTCACTGTCCTCTAGCCATTTATTTCCTTCAACTCCACACTCCCCAAAATATTCCAAAAATAATTTTTCATTTTCTCCTAATTTTGCTTTTACTGTTTTTATTTTTTAAGTTTAGGTTCCCCATTTTCTTATCCATTATACTCTTGATTTAACCTCCACAGTTATTTTGATTATTCCCTTTTGATTATTCCTTCCATCAAACTTATATTGATACCCCACTGGGCTTTCTCTGGCTGGTACGTGGGGTCCTGTAAACTGTTTCTTTGCCAACCATTTACATATTTCCAAGGATGTAGCTACAGCATTATCCTTACTGCCACCTTTTTGTCAAGAATAACATTTCTAATAAGCTGATAGCAGCAGATTCTCTCCAGAAAAATTATGGCGCTCTCATCAAAGAACCATGCTATTGTCCTTTCCCCCAAAGTGCTGCCTTTGTGGGTACTTGCATCATTTACTATTTTTCTTTGTGCTTTTAGGAAGCTTGGCTTTCTCATCTTTGAATTATTCCTCTGGAACAGTTAGATATGCCTTGGACCTCATACGCGCAATATCAAGATGGTGTATTTTCCTACAGGATTAAGGATTAAACTTGCCACTACCCATCCCTACATGACTAATATGGGCTGGTTTGTGTGCCCTCAGTATAAGGCATCCAAAACACATTGAAATCATCTGAGACATGAGCAAGATTTAGCTTATTCCCAATCCTCCTAGATCCCAGCACAACAAAGACTTCCTGGAACTGGTGACTTTATGATTGTGATCCATTGCCTTGGGCCTCAAATGACAGAGTAGAACAACATTAAGACCAACAGGGCAGAGCAAAGGGCAGTGGGTGTCCAGAACTTGAAGCAGCCACCACCGTCTTCCTCAAGTTAACCTCTCGAGAACTCCTTGGGGAGATGAATTTTGTACCCAGGACTCATTTATCTTCTACAGTATTCTCCTAATTGGCTTCCCATCTTCCTTTCATTTCTTCATAAAATACAGATACACTACCCCCACTAGAGCTAATAGTCCTGCTGCTGATTTGTGGGCATTTCATCACCTGATGCTCTTGCATCCGTATCCATCTATCTATCTATTTCCTAAATTATTTTCCTGTGTATTTTTCCAGATGTTTGGAATTGCTAGAAGTCTGAACTCTGATTTACAGAGTGGAGGGGGGGAGGGTGTTATTTAATGCAACATGATTTGAAGTGTCACACAGTCTGTCTATATTTGGAAATATCTACTTTCCTGGCATCACACAGAACCAGACACAGCCTAAGGCCTTATGTTTCCTGTTTAACTTAACAACCTACACAAATGTCTCTTTTACATATTATCAATGTGTCTTTAATAGTCTTGCAATTCTTGAAGCAATCTGAGTCTGATTTGAATAAGAAAAATCCTGCAGGCTGTGGTATGTGAGGAACCAACTGGCTCACACAACCAAGTACAGTTTCAAAATACACACACTAGCCCAGAAGAGCATCTTTCATGCCTTTTGAAGAACACCTATTCTTAACTGTTGTATTTAACATGTGTTTAAGACTCATGGTCTGGTAGGATCTTTTCATTTTATTTTTATTTCTGTTTTGACAAGGGATGGGGTGGGGCAGGGTGTGGTTTACGAAAACAGCTCAGTGAAATAGCATAAAAATGATGCACTTTCTTGCTCTGTCATATTGGTCTCCACTCTCTATCAGTAAAATATTGGCTACAGGGGCTTCCCTGGTGGTGCAGTGGTTGAGAATCTGCCTGCTAATGCAGGGGACATGGGTTCGAGCCCTGGTCTGGGAAGATCCCACATGCCGTGGAGCAACTAGGCCCGTGAGCCACAACTACTGAGCCTGAGTGTCTGGAGCCTGTACTCTGCAATGAGAGGCCACAACAGTGAGAGGCCCACGCACCATGATGAAGGGTGGCCCCCGCTTGCCACAACTAGAGAAAGCCCTCGCACAGAAACGAAGACCCAACCCAGCCAAAAATAAATAAATAAATAAATTGAAAGAAGGTTAAAAAATATATATACATTGGCTACAAATAATTTCTACAGTCCTCCTTGAAGACTTCCAACAACAGCACAGATGTGTGTATTACACACAACGTTAGCTGTGAAAGAATAACAGGGTTAAAGAAGACATTTTCCAGTTATAAGGAGAAGAAGAACCACTCTGACTTTTTTAGGGTGAAAGCAATCAACTGTGAGTGTCATTGGGGTAGCCTTGGTGAGCCCTCCAGACTGGAAATTCAGACACCCAGCAGGTATTTTGTCTCCTGAGTGAATGGGGTAGCAATGAGGAGTAATATGAATGAAGCCTAAGGGGAAAAAAATGGAACAAGTAAAAAGATAGCCATAATTATTCTCTGGACTGGATAAAGTTGCCCCTCAAGTTCACTCATCTCCAAGTTCACTGAACAACTTTCTAACATTTTTGTTGAATGTTCACACCAGGGAAGAAGTAGAGGAAGAAATCCTTGATAATAAACAGAAGAAATATATTCACCTGGAAAGTAAAGGTGACTGTACATTGGTTCAGTGTTATCTGGTTTATACATCCATTGTTTATGAGTTTGGCTACTGTGAGTTGGTTCCAAGAATTTGAACATCAGACGAACAACAAACAAGTTATATTTCAGGACATGCAAAGTTGAGAGGTTGTCACTTCTTTACCCTGGCCCATTGGACTCCCTCTTTGAGAGAATTTTAATCTTGAGTGAAGTATAAAAATTCATAACTCATTGGAACTATATTTCTAGAGGCACTTTTTGAGATTTCCCATGCATTCCTATTGCTGAGATCCCCTCAAGCTCTCCTGATTTCTATCCTTCTCAAGGTTGAGAAGTGCAGCGTTTCCTTTACTTCTCTGAACTATCCACTATATACTTCAAAAAATATATATTTTTTAAAAATTTGCTTTCATTAGCCAGATGTGAATTTTATTTCTTGCAACTTGGGACCATAAGTCATTCAGGAACCACAAGGGCTTTTCCATTTGGGTACAAATCAAGGTACTTGAAAGCCACAACTTTTTAACTGGATTTCAGGACCCAGGGGCAGGATAACTAACCTTTTATTAGGGAAGCTGTGAACCCTGCCTCCTCCTTTCCAAGCAGAGACAAACAGTTCTCCACCCAGGCCTGACTGAGCAATGTGATGGTCAGAGCCCACAGGCGTTCGCACAAGAAGGAGCTGCTGGAACTTGCTCAGGAGGCTCTGGCCAGCACCATGTGCTAGAGGGCCCAGGAGGAGGGTTCCTGCCTCACCCTGGGCAGTCGGGTGGAAATAAACTGTGTCTACTGCCTGGTTCTGGCAGCAAAAGCAGCACCAGCACCAGAGAAAGTTCAGACTCCAGACCCCCCAAAACCAGGAAATTCCACGCTGGAGCTAAAATTGTAGCTGACTTCCCCAGCCGTGCTCTTAGCTCGCGTGCACTGAAGCCACAGCACAGCCTGTATCCACACACCAAGTTACCCACGTGGGTTGAATTATGGAAGCACAGCACTGCTGGGGCTGAGGTCCTCTGTAACTCTCCCACCCTCGGAAGCCTGGGGCAAGAGGGATCTTCACCCTCCATGTGCTTGAATACTTGGAACAAGCTGGCTGTTCATTTTAACCACCACATCAGAAACAGAAGACTCACACACGCGAGCCAGGCATCGAACTAGAGGGTTAATGAAAGTTATCTATCCACTCTTTCTGACAACATTTTGTTCAAAGTAATATTAACGCCATTTTACAAAAGTTGCCCGGGTTTACATGATGCTTATGTGCCAGGTTTGGAAATTGAGCCCAGATTTCTTATGCCTGAAGCCTAAGTAACTATTTGATTCTTTCTAACTGATGGACCTGAGAGTGTTTGCGCTGATGCTACTATGCTCAAATGCTTTTATAAAATTAGACCCCTTACACTATTGGAAGAGCCAGGAAATGCTTTCCTCTAGGCCAGGAGATTTTCCTCTGCCTGTCCTGGGAAGGTCATTGTCATGCTCAGTTCACAAAGGATATGACTTGGAGGAAAGAGCCCTAGATTAAGAATTAGGAATCCAAAGCCACTGTTGGCATGACATGGGTTCTGACACTTGCCTTCTTTGTGTCTTCAACACATTCATTTCTAAGACAGGGCATAACAACATCTAGCGGCAATAACTGTGTGCTTTGTGAATAAGGCAATGATGGATCAAAAGGTAGGGAAGGAAGCTATCTGCCCCAGTGGAGATAAGTTTTTATTACTAACATTGTTTAGACTTGAAAATGAAGGTGGCTTTTAGTTGTTTTATGATTACTTTTAAATTGTCTTTAGACAATGCAACCCTTACAACCTGCCAGACGGAGTGGGGTGGCGGGGTGGGAGGCACTCCCAATTCTCCTAACTCTGCATGTTCATAGATCAAGGAATCTACCAGAAAAATTCAAGGCTTCTGCTAGAAAAAGACTTATAGACCACAAACATCAAATCTGTCACTTACAAATCCAGAAATTAAAGCCCCTAAAAGAGAAATGACTTGCCCAAGATCACATAGTAAATCAGTGGCAGAGTGAAGGTTAAAGCCAATCTTCTCAATATAAAAGGGAATTTCGGTACAAATGTAAAGTAATATTATCACATTATCTTATGGCTGGAAAAGCACCCCCTAATATTTTCAAGGAACCCAGGCCCTTCCAGTTCTGATTCTGACCCTCAGGCAGAGTTTCCTTGGGTGGAGGGAGAACAGGACTTGGATTCCAAAGACTTGGATTCAAGTCCTTGGGTGCTGATGACCTCATTGTGTGGGGAGAAGACATGAACCTAATTCACGCTATCAGGTGGAAATGACTGCCCAAGACACCAGCACAAGTAGTGTCCCAAAGAGCACACGATGAGTTGTCAAATTAGCAGAACAAGAAAGTAATGATCCTGGAAAGCAGAGTAAAACAACCACTTTGCCTCTTCCATGAACCCTTCCCAGCTCACCTTATATCCCTCTGGCTTTCTAAGCCCTTCATCAGTTACTTAAATAGGTGATTTGTTTGGTAATGATGTGTTTATGAAACACGATGTTTTAGGGAAACCATAATAGATTTGGAGTCAATAGACCTATGTTTATAGTTCATCTCTGCCATTTGCTAATTGAATGATCTTGAACAAGTTCCTTTACCTTTGAAACTGAACTTTCTCTTCTGCAAAGAGGGAACAATAACCTATATTTCTCATGACTGGGTGAGAGTTAAGTGAGAAACTGGACAGAAAGCATCCACCACTGTCCTTGGCTCACGGTGAAGGCAGAGTACCTCCTTTTTCTTCAGTTGGATGGCTAACTCCTTGAGGGTAAGTTCAGGCCTTTATATGACTCAGCATTTCTCATGGCTCTTTCACAGTGGTACCCAAAGCACTGTTGATTTGAGCTGACTCAAGAATGGTCAGGAGACAAAGGATTAATCTCCAAAATTTATAAGCAGCTCATGCAGCTCAATATCAAAAAAACAAACAACCCAATCCAAAAATGGGCAGAAGACCTAAATAGACATTTCTCCAAACAAGATATACAGATTGCCAACAAACACATGAAAGGTTGCCCAACATCACTAATCATTAGAGAAATGCAAATCAAAACTACAGTGAGGTATCACCTCACACCAGTCAGAATGGCCATCGTCAAAAAATCTACAAACAATAAATGCTGGAGAGGGTGTGGAGAAAAGGGAACCCTCTTACACTGTTGGTGGGAATGTAAATTGATACAGCCACTATGGAGAACAGTATGGAGGTTCCTTAAAAATCTAAAAACAGGGGCTTCCCTGGTGGCACAGCGGTTGAGGGTCCGCTTGCCGATGCAGGGGACACGGGTTCCTGCCCCGGTCCGGGAAGATCCCACATGCTGCAGAGTGGCTGGACCCGTGAGCCGTGGCCCCTGAGCCTGTGCGTCCGGAGCCTGTGCTCCACAGCGGGAGAGGCCACAACAGTGAGAGGCCCACGTACCGCAAAAAAAAAAAAAAAAAAAAAAAAAAATCTAAAAATAAAACTACCATATGACCCCGCAACCCCACTACTGAGCATATACCCTGAGAAAACCATAATTCAAAAAGAGTCATGTACCACAATGTTCATTGCAGCTCTATTTACAATAGCCAGGATATGGAAGCAACCTAAGTGTCCATCGACAGATGAATGGATAAAGAAGATGTGGCACATATATACAATGGAATATTACTCAACCATAAAGAGAAATGAAACTGAGTTATTTGTAGTGAGGTGGATGGGCCTAGAATCTGTCATACAGAGTGAAGTAAGTCAGAAAGAGAAAAACAAATAATGTGTGCTAACACATATATATGGAATCCAAAAAAAAAAAAAAAAAAAAAAAACGTTCTGAAGAACCTAGGGGCAGGACAAGAATAAAGAAGCAGACATAGAGAATGGACTTGAGCACACAGGGAAGGGTAAGGGTAAGCTGGAACGAAGTGAGAGAGTGGCATGGGCATACATACACTACCAAATGTAAAATTGAAAGCTAGTGGGAAGCAACCATATAGCACAAGGAGATCAGCTTGGTAGTTTGTGACCACCTAGAGGGGTGGGATAGGGAAGGTGGGAGGGAGGGAGATGCAAAAGGGAGGAGATATGGGGATATATGTATATGTATAGCTGATTCTCTTTGTTATAAAGCAGAAACTAACACACCATTGTAAAGCAATTATACTCCAATAATGATGTTAAATAAATAAATATTAATAAATAAAATTAAAAATAGAATGATCAGGAGAGAGAAGAGGAGAGTCCATGAACAACAGACAACAGTTGGATCTCAACTATTTTTCATTGAATATCAATCAGAATCTGAGTTGAGCTTCTTGACAACTCTTCATGGCCCTGGGTCACTGTGTGATTCCATCACTGGCTTGATGCAGAGTTATGCCGACAACCAAAGAAGAAAAATTACTTCCCCAAACATCTCAGAACCCAGGTGGTTTTACTGGTGATCACTTTAAAACTTCCATATGGCAATCTCTACAGCATATTCCTTTTCCCAGGACATATAAACTGATAGAAAACTACAAGTTCAAAAAAGTAAATGAAACCTTCATGGCAGAACCTGACCAAAAGAAAAGTACCACTTATCATCATAGCCATGAGAGTGCTATACCAAAATTAGTCACAAGTACTGAATGGTTTATGAAAAAAAATTATTATTATTTACAGGCATACCTCAGAAATGTTGCAGGTTTGGTTCCAGACCACTGCAATACAGCAAATATTGCAATAAAGCTAGTCACATGATTTTTTTGGTTTCCCAGTGCAAGTAAAAGTTATGATTACACTATACTGCAGTCTATTAAGTGGGAAGTTGCATTATGTCTAAAAACAACAATCTACATACTTTAATTAAAAAATACCTTACTGTTAAAAATTGCTAACCATCATCTGAACCCTCAGTGAGTTGTAGATTTTTGCTGTTGAGGGTCTTGCCTCGATGTTGATGGCTGCTGACTGATCAGAGTGGTGGTTGCTGAGGTTGGTGTGACTGTGACAATGTCTTAAAATAATACAACAGTGAAGTTTACTACATCAACTTTTACTTTCACAAACAATTTCTCTGTAGCATGCAATGGTGTTTGATAGAATTTTACCCACAGTAGAACTTATTTCAAAACTGGAGTCAATCCTCTCAAATCCTGCTGCCGCTTTATCAACTAAATTTATGTAATTTTCTAAATTCTTTATTGTCATTTCAACAGTCTTCACAGCATCTTCACCAGGAGTAGATTCCATTTCAAGAAACGATTTTCTCTGCTCATCCATAAGAAGCAACTCCTCATCTGCTCAGGTTTTATCATGAGATTGCAGCAATTCAGTCACATCTTTGGGCTCCATTTCTAATTCTAGTTCTCTTGCTATATCCACCCTATTTACAGTTACTTCCTCCACTGAAGTCTTGAACCCCTCAAAGTTATCCATGAGGGTTGGAATCAACTTCTTCCAAACTTCTGTTAATGTTGGTGTTTTGACCTCTTCCCATGAATGTTGAATGTTCTTAATAGCATCTAGAATGGTGAATCATTTGCAGAAAGTTGTCAATTGACTTTGCCCAGATCCATCATAGGAATCACTATCTATGGCAGCTATAACTTTAGAAAATGTATTTCTTAAATAAAAAGACTTGAATATCAAAATGACTCCTTGATCCTTGGGCTGCAGAACAGAAGATGTGTCCGCAGGCATGAAAACAGCATTAATCTCATTGTACATCTCCATCAGAGTTCTTGGGTGACCAGGTGCATTGTCAATGAGCAGTACTGTTTTTAAAGGAATCTTTTTTTTTTTTTTTTTGAACCAAAAGGTCTCCACAGTGGGCTTAAAATATTCAGGAAACAATGTTGTAAAAAGATGTGCTGCCATCCAGATTTTGTTGTTCCATTTATAGTGCACAGGCAGAGTAGATTTAGCATAATTCTTAAGGGTCCTAGAATTTTTAGAATGGGAAATGCACGTTGACTTCAACTTAGTCAACAACTGGATTAGCCCCTAGCAAGAAAGTCAGCTTGTCTTTTGAAGCTTTGAAGACAGGCACTGACTTCTCTCTAGCTATGAAAGTCCTAGATGGCATCTTCTTCCAATAGAAGGCTGTTTTGTCTACATTGAAAATCTGTTGTTTAGTGTGGCCACCTTCATTGATTATCTTAGCTAAATCTTCAGGAGAACTTGCTGCAGCTTCTACATCAGCCTTTGCTGCTTTACTTGCACTTTTATTTTATGGAGAGAACTTCTTTCCTTAAACCTCATAAATCAACCTCTGCTGGTTTCAAACTTTCCTCCTGCAGCTTCCTCGCTGCTCTCAGCATTCATAGAATTAAAGAGAGTTAGGGCCTTTTTCTGTACTGGGGAATGTTGTGGCTAGTTTGATCTTCTATCCAGACCACTCAAACTTTCTCCATATGAGCAGTAAGGCTATTTCACTTTCTGATCATTGGTGTGTTCACTGGAGTAGCACTTTTAATTTCCTTCAAGAACTTTTCCTTTGCATTTACAACTTGGCTAACTGTTTGGTGCAAGAGGCCTTGCTTTCAGCCTATCTCAGCCTTCAACTTGCCTTCCTCACTAAGCTTAACCGTTTCTAGCTTCTGATTTAAAGCAAGAGACATGCAACTTTTCCTTTCACTTAGAGGCATTGTAGGGTTATTAATTGGCTTTTCCATTACTGTTGTGTCTCAGGGAATAGTGAGGCCCAAGGAGCAGGAGAGACTTGGGGGAACAGCTGGTTGGTGGAGCAGTCATAAATTTGCCATCTTATATGGACATGGTTCATGGCACCCCAAAACAATTACAATTGTAATGTCAAAGATCAGCCATCACAGATCACCTTATCAAATATACTAATAATGAAAAAGTTTGAAATATTGTAAGAATTATCCAAATGTGACACAGAGACAAGAAGTGAGCAAAATTTGTTGGAAAAATTATACCAATAGACTTGCTGGACACAGGATTGTCACAAACCTTCAATTTGTTAAAAAAATGCGATATCTGCAAAACACAATAAAGCAAAGTTCAATAAAACAAGGTAACCCTATATTACTATTTTATTATTTATTACAATAAAAAATAATGTCTGTTCCAAACAATTGAAAAAAAGAGTTTTATATTAAGGAACACACACATATATATCTGTGTGTGTGTGTGTGTGTGTGTGTTTATTATATATATTATATATATATATCATATTGGTCATCTTAATAAAGGGCAAATAAGCATTAATTTGTTTACTGATTATGATGGGAATTCTAAAAAATGGGGAAAATACAATATATCAGTCAGTCAGGGTCCAAACAGGAGACAAAACCCATGTAATAATTTGACCAGGAAAAGTTTAATACAAAGAATTATTAACTTTTATTAACATGGGATTACCCACTAAGGGGTAAAGAGATTTCCAAAGACTTTAGGAATAGCAGAGTAGGAAGCAGCCACTAGCTCTAGGGCTGAGGAAGAAACCCAAGGAAGGAACAGACTTGGAAGACTTCCCAGAACAGAGATCCAGACATGGTTCACAATGGTGCTGCTTTGGTCCACTGGATGGTGGAGAATTTCCCCAAAGTGTGCACCTCTGCAGGGCTAGCGGTGGTACTATGTCATGTCCTGGTAGTGAGTATCACTGGGTGTCCCCTGGCTGCCTCCCACTAGAGAAGCAAAGACTCCATACCAGAACCAGGACAAACAACCCCTTTCTAGTCCAGTGTCTCTCCAGCACCCTCTACTGATACATCACACCATTGTGTTGCTGACAAAGGAATGGCATTCCAGTGTCACAAGCAGGGCAATAAAGGGAATAAGCTAATAACTAGCACATACAACAAAATAGAAGAAAATAAATTAAGATCACCAATAATCCCAACAACCAAAATAAATCTTCTCCTGATATTTCAATAAATATTCTCCCAAAACTTTTATTTATTTGGAAGCAGGAGTATTATTTCATATATATATATATATATATATATATATATATATATATATATATATATATAACATAACTAAGATTATATAAAACATACAACTTACAAGCAAAAGCTAAGAGAGTTCAAAACCACTAAACCAGCTCTACAATAAATGCTAAAGGAACTACTTCTCTAAGCAGGAAACACAAGAGAGGGAAAAGACTTACAATACCAACCCAAAACAATTAAGAAAATGGTAATAGGAACATACATGTCGATAACTACCTTAAATGTAAATAGGTTAAATGCTCCAACCAAAAGACATAGCCTGGCTGAATAGATACAAAAAGAAGACCAGTACACATGCTGTGTACAAGAGACCCACTTCAGACCTACGGACACATACAGACTGAAAGTGAGGGGATGGAAAAAGATATTCCATGCAAATGGAAATCAAAAGAAAGTTGGAGTAGCAATTCTCATATCAGATAAAATAGACTTTAAAATAAAGACTATTACAAGAGACAAAGAAGGACACTACCTAATGATCAAGGGATCAATCCTAGAAGAAGGTATAACAATTGTAGATATTTATGCACCCAACATAGGAGCACATCAATACATAAGGCAAATGCTAACAGCCATAAAAGGGGAAATCGACAGTAACACAATAATAGTAGGGGACTTTAACACTCCATTTTCACCAATGGACAGAGCATCCAAAATGAAAATAAATAAGCAAACACAAACTTTAAATGATACATTAAATAAGATGGACTTAAATGATATTTATAGGACATTCCATCCAAAAACAGCAGATTATACATTCCTCTCAAGTGTTCATGGAATATTCTCCAGGATAGAACATATCTTGGGTCACAAATCAAGCCTTGAAATATTTAAGAAAATTGAAATTGTATCAAGTATCTTTTCTGATAACAACTCTAGGAGACTAGATATCAATTACAGGAAAAAATCTGTAAAAAATACAAACACATGGAGGCTAAACAATACACTACTAAATAACAAAGAGATCACTGAAGAAATAAAAGAGGAAATCAAAAAATACCTTGAAACAAATGACAGTGAAAACACGACGACCCAAAACCTATGGGATGCAGCAAAAGCAATTCTAAGAGGGAAGTTTATAGTAATACAATCCTACCTTAAGAAACAGGAAACATCTCAAATAAACAACCTAACCTTGCACCTAAAGCTATTAGAGAAAGAAGAACAAAAACATCCCAAAGTTAGCAGAAGGAAAGAAATCATAAAAATCAGATCAGAAATAAATGAAAAAGAAATGAAGGAAATAATAACAAACATCAATATACTAAAAGCTGGATCTTTGAGAAGATAAACAAAATTGATAAACCATTAGCCAGACTCATCAAGAAAAAAAAGGGAGAAGACTCAAATCACTAGAATTAGAAATGAAAAATGAGAAATAACTGAAACTGCAGAAATACAAAGGCTCATAAGAGATTACTACAAGCAACTATATGCCAATAAAATGGACAACCTGGAAGAAGTGGACAAATTCTTCGAAAAGCACAACCTTCCGAGACTGAACCAGGAAGAAATAGAAAATATAAACAGACCAGTCACAAGCACTGAAATTGAGACTGTGATTAAAAATCTTCCAACAAAGTAAAGCCCAGGTCCAGATGGATTCACAGGCGAATTCTACCAAACATTTAGAGAAGAGCTAACACCTATCATTCTCAAACTCCTCCAAAATATAGCAGAAGGAGGAACACTCCCAAACTCATTCTATGAGGCCACCACCACCCTGATACTAAAACCAGACAAAGGTGTCACAAAAAAAGAAAACTACAGGCCAATAACACTGATGAACATAGATGCAAAAATCCTCAACAAAATACTAGCAAACAGAATCCAACAGCACATTTAAAGGATCATACACCGTGGTCAAGTGGGGCTTATCCCAGTAATGTAAGGATTCTTCAATATACACAAATCAATCAATGTGACACACCATATTAACAAACTGAAGGAGAAAAACCACATGATCATCTCAATAGATGCAGAAAAAGCTTTTGATAAAATTCAACACCCATTTATGATAAACACTCTCCAGAAAGTGGGCATAGAGGGAGCCTACCTCAACATAATAAAGGCCATATATGACAAACCCTCAGCAAACATCATTCTCAATGGTGAAAAACTGAAACCATTTCCACTGAGATCAGGAACAAGACAAGATTGCCCACTCTCACCAGTATTATTCAGCATAGCTTTGGAAGTTTTAGCCACAGCAATCAGAGAAGAAAAAGAAATAAAAGGAATCCGAATCGGAAAAGAAGTAAAACTGTCACTGTTTGCAGATGACATAAAACTATACATAGAGAACCTAAAGATGCTACCAGAAAACCACTAGAGCTAATCAATGAATTTGGTAATGTAGCAGGATATAAAATTATTGCACAGAAATCCCTTGCATTCCTATACACTAATGATCAAAAATCTGAAAGAGAAATTAAGGAAACACTCCCATTTACCACTGCAACAGAAAGAATAAAATACCTAGGTATAAACCTACCTAACGAGACAAATGACCTGTATGCAGAAAACTATAAGACACTGATGAAAGAAATTAAAGATGATGCAAACAGATGGAGAGGTATACCATGTTCTTGGATTGGAAGAATCGACATTGTGAAAATGACTCTACTACCCAAAGCAATCTACAGATTCAATGTAATCCCTATCAAACTATCAATGGTATTTTTCCCAGAACTAGAACAAAAAAAATTCACAATTTGTATGGAAACACAAAAGACCCCGAATAACAAAAACAATCTTGTGAAAGAAAAATGGAGCAGGAGGAATCAGTCTCCCTGACTTCAGACTATACTACAAAGCTACAGTAATCAAGAGAGTGTGGTACTGGCACAAAAACAGAAATATAGATCAATGGAACAGGATAGAAAGCCCAGAGATAAACCCATGCACATATGGTCACCTTATCTTTGATAAAGGAGACAAGAATATACAATGGAGAAAAGACAGTCTCTTCAATAAGTGGTGCTGGGAAAACTGGACAGCTACATGTAAAAGAATGAAATTAGAACACTCCCTAACATCATACACAAATATAAACTCAAAATGGATTAAAGACCTAAATGTAAGGCCAGACACTATCAAATTCTTAGAGGAAAACATAGGAACAACATTCCATGACATAAATCACAGCAAGATCCTTTTTGACCCACCTCCTAGAGAAAGGCAAATAAAAATACAAATAAACAAATGGGACCTAATGAAACTTAAAAGCTTTCACACAACAAAGGAAACCATAAACAAGATGAAAAGACAACCCTCAGAATGGGAGAAAATATTTGCCAATGAAGCAACTGACAAAGGATTAATCTCCAAAATATACAAGCAGCTCATGCAGCTCAATATCAAAAAACAAACAACCCAATCCAAAAACAGGCAGAAGATCTAAATAGACATTTCTCCAAAGAAGATATACAGATTTCCAACAAACACATGAAAGGATGCTCAACATCACTAATCATTAGAGAAATGCAAAACAAAACTACAATGAGGTTATCACCTCACACCGGTCAGAATGGCCATCATCAAAAAATCTACAAACAATAATTGCTGGAGAGAGTGTGGAAAAAAGGAACCACCTTGCACTGTTGGTGGGAATGTCAACTGATACAGCCACTATGGAGAACAGTGTGGAGGTTCCTTGAAAAACTAAAGATAGAACTACCATATGACCTAGCAATCCCACTACTGGGCATATACCCTGAGAAAGCCATAATTCAAAGTCATGTACCATAAAAGTTCACTGAAGATCTATTTACAATAGCCAGGACATGGAAGCAACCTAAGTGTCCATCGACAGATGAATGGATAAAGAAGATGTGGCACATATATACAATGGAATATTACTCAGCCATAAAAAGAAATGAAATTGAGTTACTTATAGTGAGGTGGATGGACCTAGAGACTGTCATACAGAGTGAAGTAAGTCAGAAAGAGAAAAACAATATTGTATGCTAACACATAATATATCCCATATATATGGGATCTAAAAAAAATGGTTCTGAAGAACTTAGGGGCAGGGCAGGAATAAAGATGCAGACATAGAGAATGGACTTGAGGACATGGGGAGAGGGAAGTGTAAGCTGCGATGAAGTGAGAGAGTGGCATGGACATATATACACTACCAAATGTAAAATAGATAGCTAGTGGCAAGCAGCCACATAGCACAGGCAGATCAGCTTGGTGCTTGGTTTCCACGTAGAGGGGTGGTATAGGGAGGATGGGAGGGAGACTCAAGAGGTAGGAGATATGGGGATGTATGTATATGTATAGCTGATTCACTTTGTTATACAGCAGAAACTAACACACAATTGTAAAGCAATTATACTCCAATAAAGATGTTTAAAGAGTAAATAAATAAATAAAATATACAACTTAACCATATTGCTTTTTTTATGTAACACCATAAGTAATGTTTTATATCATTGAAAATCCCTTTTAACATCATTTTATTGGGTGCATAATATTCCACAATGGAACACTTATTTAAGTAGCCTTCTAAATCAATGAGAAAAACACAACAGACTAATAATAGATTTTAAAAAGGGAACAAACACAAACAAAAGGACTGTTCACTAAATATGAACTACAGTCATGAAACCATTAATGATGAGGAAACGTTAACTTTCATGAATAACCAAAGAAAACTATGCCTGTGATGAAAAATACAGTAAAGCTGGGCATCCAGTTGTGGTCATGATTTTCTTGCTAGAACCATTTGAGTTACTATTCAAATCAGTTTCAGACAATGACAAATTCTTCAACTCCAAAACTGTTTTTCTTTGAGTGAAAATGGCTGTAAGTCAGAATTTTTCAGATATGTGTATTTGTGTGAGTACGCCATTGCTAAATTCGAAATAGGCACCCAGACAGATGGGAACCATAACACGACCTTCATCTCTCCCCAGGCTGCCTCCAACAAAATGATTTGGCTTTGTTTTGAAATGTCTTCCCCAGAGAAGGAGTCCCAAAAGGAATCTTGTAGACTAAACCTTTGGCTTTTCTTGGCACAATGCCTGCAGTGGCCAGATCCTGGGAAATGTTGAGGATCCCTGCAGGGGAGAGGAGACCCCAGGAAGGGGTCCAGCTCCAGGCCCGTGATTCCTAACTTGTTTCTGCTCTGGCCTCTGTGCTGACCATGACCAGTCTTGCTGCATCTTTTGTGGACAATGAAGGAGTTATGAGATTCAATTATAGAGGTACCACTCCCCCTTCAAACTCACCTACAGTTTGGAATAGTGGAAAGAATGCTGGATTCAGAGAATACCAGCTCCTTCACTAAACTGCTATATGGTCATGGTAAGTTACATAAGTCCATGAGTGCTGAGCTCCTCACCTAGTAAGTTGGGTCAGTGCTTGCTCTGTCTATGTTCCTGGATTATTGGAAGAAATACAGGTAATTTAGAGGCAATGTGCATAATGGTTTAGACTCTGAGACAAACCAGACATTTTGGATTCAAATTTTGTTTCCACAGCTGTGCATCCTTGAGGAAGTTTACTTAACCTCTCTGTGCTCAATTTCACCATCTGTAAAATAGAGGTTATTTCTTATAGAATTATTTTGATAATAAAATTACATAATATTTACATGCAAGCACTATAACAAGGCCTGGAACTAGTCTTGTTATAATTAGAACTCCCCATTTAAAAAGTCCTACTATTCAAGCATTCTTTCCTATACTCTCTCTTCTTCATCCAATCATGCTCTTCCATGCTCTCTTTCCAGTTTGCCAAGCAGCATTTTGTATCTTATATTTTTAGTACATTTGATACCATCTGACACAATAAATGGCATTTTCCCAGCAGAACCCTCATCTACCTAAGGTCCGGGACTACATTCCTATCCCTCTCACTATTTTCAACAGGTATTTATTGAGCATCTATTAGGTCCCAGGTCTTATGCTAGGCCCCTTAAGATATAATTATGACTTACGCACAATCCTGGTCACTTAAATCCTAGTGCTCAAGTTCTAACTTAGAAGACAGGCAAGTAAACAAATGATTTCAGGTAATAGAGTCCAGAACAAGGTTCTGTGAGAAATAAAGTGAGATGGGATTAGCTCTTCCTACCAGGATTAACAAGGCTGTACCAGATCATCTGAGCAGGGCTCTGAATGTACTTGGCAGGCAAAGGAGAAAGGACACCCTAGAACAAGGGAACAGAGTGTTCAAGGGCAGGGAGGTGTGAGCACACATGACCTACTCAGGAGATGTTTCAGAGCTGACTCTTGCAAAAGTAAAAGGTACATATGGAAGAATGACTGCAACAAGTCAAATGGGAAAGAAAACAAACAAACAAAAAACCACAGGGATCAGAAGAGACATTGAAACCTGGGTGAAGGAGTTTGGACATTTTCTTAGGAATTAGGAGCTTTAAACGCATTACCACCAGGCAGGCCTGATCATTAGAAGTCAATGTCTTTAAAGTTTGCATTGAATATGGCACACACACTACCTATTTAGCCACAGACCCCACCGTCCCATATTGCCTATGCTGGTCCCCTTACCACATATCCCAGATGGATTTGAGTTTGCAACCCTGCTTAGTCTTAGTAAGTTGGTAAAGCATCTATTCCAGGTGTTGGCTTCATCAAATCCCTCCAGAGACCAGGAGGAGAAGGTATCGTTCATAACAGGGCAAGAGACTGTATATGGACAGAGCTGCTAAAGAGCTACTGCAGTAAAATGAAAAAGACAAGAAATAAGTGCTTGTAAGGCTGTAGAGTAACCCAAACTCTCATATACTACGATTACTGGAAGTATTGATTAGTACAACCATTTTGCAAAACTTTTTGGCAATGTCCATTAAACTGAGCATCTGCAGGCCCTATAACCCAGCAATTCCTCTCCCAGATACATACCCAACATCTACATGTACATGCATGTACCCAAAGTCATGTACAAGACTGTACAGCAGCAACATTCATCATAGCCCAAACTGGAAGCTACTTAAATGGGTAGTACATTGTGAATAAATTACCAAACATTCACACAATAGATTACTATACAACTAAATGCTCTATGCCTGTGCTCAACAATATGGATAAATCTTATAACACTGAATGAAAGAAGACAAACTCAAAAGGGTACATATTAAATGAGTCTATGTATAAACAGGCAAAACTAAAATTTACTATTAGATACAATGATTACCCTTGGTTGGGGGCAGTGTAGATCTGGAAGAGGGCAACAAGAGGGCTTATGGGATGCTAGTGAATTTCTTTTTCTTGATCTGGGAACTGGTTTCATAGATTTGTTCAGTTTGAAAAAAACCATTGCACTGGAAAAAGTACACTTATGATATGTACACTTTTTTGAATATATTTCAATTAAAAAGTTTTCACAAGTGTAAAAGATAAGTTAGAGGTCACTACAAATAATATTATTGTAGTAGACCAACTAAAAGTTAATAGGATCTTAGGCAGGGGAAAAACGGTGGCAATGACCCATTATTCATCCATTCATTCAATTTTTGTTAAGGATCTACTATGCATCCAACACTCTATTAAGTGTCAAGGACACCTAAAGCTACAGTCCGTGGAGGAGAAGGATACTAAACAATCAACCCCTCAAAACTAAACACTTTCAGTGAGGAAAAAACAATTGATATACAAAACGAGGTGGGGAGGTACAGAATAAGTGGGCAGCAGTGAAGGATTTTTTAGGGGGCTACTTTAGACAGTGTAATTACTGTGTTTCCTCTGTCTCAGGCTGTTAGGATTAAGTTCTTCTGCACAACTGGTGGTGTTAAAGCTCATAGGATGCTAGTGTATTCCAAAGCAGCAGAGTTTGGTTTTTACTGACAGTAAGATAGGATGTCCCTAAAGAAGGTATCACGTGTGACAATGGGGCGTGATCACTACATCATAACCCACAGTGCCCTGCTAGCACAGAACTCTGATGATCCAGGGTTCATAGTGTAGCACTGGGAAATGTATTTTACACAATTCTCAATGGACATTCTCAACCGCTGCTTGGCCTGTTTTACAGGAGCCTCAGATGTTTGCCTCCAAAGTGGACGATGGTCCAAGGATTCCCTGATGGTGTATTTAGTATAACTTTCCTCTCAACATTTTTTCCTGAAATGTTTTTCCCTCCAACTCCCTGGCAATTCTGAGCATAATTCATATTGCTTTATTACCAGGGCTTTTTCAATGCACTTTACTTTTGAAAGATTTCTTAAAACTTATATTTATTTTTAATATCTGAATAATTTTAGATTTCACAGTTAGTCCAAACATCCCACTAACTCTCATACGAGTTAGAGAGCTCATTGGGAGAAAAGGTGCACATATTTTGTAAGACAGACCAAGATTAAAACTGAAGGTTTTAGTTTTTAATAGTATCCCTGGAGCCTCTAAAAATAAATGTGCTATATAAATGTAAAATTCTAATCACAATTTTTCATCGCAGAATATGCAGCAAAGACAATGTGAAAATATCTCAGCTTTTGAGTTATTGCCAGACTCGATTTGGTTTCAGCAACATTGGTTCTATCAGTGTGTCCCCACACCCCCAAAGCTTATATATTTCAAGGGCCCAGCTTAGATAGTAGTGCTTCTATGAAGAACCTTGGGCAGAAATGCTTTCTGCCAGCCAAACTGTTGTACCTCTTATTTATACCTTTCTCACACATGACTCTACGAGGGCATGTCTATAGCTCCAACCGGCTTGTGAATGTCTCAAAAAAAGGGACCACATCTGAGTTAGCTTTGTATTGATATCTTCCACGACACAGTGTCCTCACCGCCACCATCAGCATCATCATCATCATCGTTATCACCATTGTCACCGTCATCATCCCAGGTAATACCCAATGAGCACAAAGCTTCTGTCAAGCAGGGGGTTCACTGCTTTAAAAGCCTTGTCTCATTTAATTCTCGCAAAAGCCTCATGATAAAGGTATCATTACTCCTCATTCTTTACAGATGAGGATATGGGACCATGGAGGACTAAGTAATTTCTTCTAGTTCCTTCTTTTAGTTCCTGATAGAACTAAAACTCCAGGAAGTCTGGCTCTACACAGGGTCATATCTTCAATGCCCCTTTGCCTCTCACCTAGCATGGTGGAAGTTCAGAAACACGTGTTAAGTGAAGTGGCTCCAGAACATGGCAGTGGCTGTGAATTGGTTCAGACAGGAAAAAATAGAAAGTGAATTCCAGCTTCACAAGTGTTGGGGTGAGTTTAAGAGGAAGGCTGAGGGTCTACATCTCAAGACTACCAGTGACCCCTTTACAGTGATGTATCCCGGGGGGTCTGTGATGTATACTGGAAGCACCCCAGTTTTCCCAGGATCATGACACCCTCCAACCAAATGGTCACATAACCACGGTCTCCTATAATGTCTATCCAGCTGCTCCTAGGATTCCCCAAGAGGCATGTGGTGAGGACAGGTGGGGCTCTCAGGATGGAATGGATACATACTTTAGCAGTTGGCAGCGGTGTGCTTTTTCCATTCCCTTTATTAACTCCCATTGACTTCCATTATAAAAATGAAAATGCATTCCCACAGGATAAAACACTTGGCCTCGCCACTAGACAAAAATGACCCGTATGAAGCAAACAAATCCTTTCCAATCAGCTGTTTAAAGGAAAAATGATAATGGATGCCAAGGCCTGAAGGAATGAGGAGGATCATCTTTGGAAAGTGATGCTGAACTCTATAAAACATGAAGTAGGAGAAAGAATTCCTTTTAGAAAAAATAAAATGGAGAAAGTAGTCCCACTGTAGAAGTTGAAGCAAATGTGAAGTCTTATCTCTTTATTTACTTTTTTTTTTTACCCATTTATTTTCTTATTCAACATATCCCACTGATTTGTGTTGTATGCACTCTGCTTGATACAGGAGAGAAAAAGACAAACTGGAATTTACTCAAGAAGTAATATGCAGGGCACTTGGGCTCAGGGGGATGTAGAGGTGTTGTAACAGACTAGTTATGATATGGATTTCAACCTTTTTTTAATTTAATTTTTATTTTATATTGGAGTATAGTTGATTTACACTGTTGTGTTAGTTTCAGGTGTACAGCAAAGTGATTCAGTTATACATATACATATATCCATTTTTTTCAGGTTCTTATCCCATATAGGTTATTACAGAATATTGAGTAATGTAGAGTTCCCTGTGCTATACAGTAGGTCTTTGTTGATTATCTATTTTATATATAGTAGTGTGTATATGTTAATCCCAAACTCCTAATTTATCCCTCCCCCCAACCTTTCCCCTTTGGTAACCATAAATTTGTTTTTGTATCATATGATATCACTTATATGTAGAATCTAAAAAAATGATACAAATGAACTTATTTACAAAACAGAAACAGACTTACAGACTTCAAGAACTTCAGCATTTGAAAGGCAGCATAGCACCGACTCTGGACCCTGGCTGTGTGGGCAAGAATCCTGCACTGCGCTTTACCCTGTGCCAGCCTTTAACCTCGCTCTACCTCAGTTTCCCCAACTATAAAGTGGGGAAGAAGTAGTCCCTGACTCCTAACAACAAAGGGTTGTTATAAGTGTTAAATGAACTAGTATTTGTAAATCACTTAGAAATGGAGTACAAATTACATTCCAATAAAAAAAAAAAGAGAAATGGAGTACAAATGCAGTTCCACCATCTGCTATCTGTAACAACAGATAAAATCAGTTTACTCACCTGTACAATGGGTAAATAACATATCTAAGGAATGTATATATATATAAATCATACACATATTCAGATATATGCATCTATATCACATATATACACCACATATGTATACACATAGACATATCTAGATATATATGTATGTATATGTATTTGCATATACATATGCATATCTAAATATGTATGCATATATTTATATTATATATGTGTGTAACATAAATATATGAAGTGCTCAACAGGTCCAACATCCATGAGAACACTCAAGTAGTGTTACACACTATGCCAACTTCTATTTATATAATTTTGTTATTTGATTATTATTTAACAAAGAAAGAGGCAGAGGGAGATAATTCTTTATATATTAAAAGAAAAAAAAACGATTTGCTGAACCCCTCTCAAGGGCCAGACACTGAGATTCCACAGTGAAAAGAGACAGATGTGGTTGCTGTCCTTGAGGATGCTTATTTTTCAGCTAGTCGGGCTGGCGTGGACATCTACTCAGATACAGAAGATTAAGGGGAAGAAGAGTTTGGAGGGGGAAGTTCACGAGGTCAGTCAGGGGCACTCCAGGGTAACAGAAGAGGCTCCTTGACAGAAAGACACCTGGGTTTGGAATTGAGGGAGAGAATGGGGTGTGTTATGGATCTGGGGGTTCTCAGGGTTGGATCAGGGGGAGTGAGATCACCCAGATTGAGCAAAAGGAGGGAGAAACAATGGAAGGTTAAGAATGAAGTTCTTGATCACTCTAAATTTTTTTCAAATGCAATGAGAGGAAAAACAATTTAAACGATGGAGACGGAGAAAAATGTCAGAAAAGTAAGAGATCCAGGATTCTGAAAGAAATATAGAGAAATTAGAGAAGGATGGAAGAAACAGGATCATGCCCTCACAGTGAACAGCAAAGACAGATTCTACCAGCAGCTGAGACATTACACAGGTTTGGTTACATGCCTGTTGTGAGAGCAATTTTAAAAGCTAGACTTGGAGACACTTCCTTGGAGCCTTTCGCGAGGCTCTTGCAGTCCAGCAGCATCTCACTTCCTGAAAGTTGTTTCCATGCTGCTCAGAACAAGTCTTTATGGTTTACTAAGGGCTCTCTCCCATCTTGCCTGGGCCTCACCACTGAGAATCAGGCAGGGCCGTGATCATTATCACCATTTACAGATGAAGAGGAAATGGCTTCAGAGAGGCTAAATCATGTTAGAGGTCACGCAGATCTATTGACATCCTGCAATATACTTGTCGTTCTCTACCTGACCTTAGCCTTGGAGAGTTGTGTCTTCTGAGACATATTGGCAGAAATTATGCTCTGCAGGGTCTTTGGGGGGCATTTTTGAGCCACATGATCCATGACATATGGAGAGTTGACATCCTGAAATCCTTTGGAAAGCGAATAGAGAAAGAAACGCATAGGGGACTAAACCGGCGGCGGGGGGGTGGGGGGTGGTGTTCACAGTGATGGAGAGTGAAAGGCAGAGACACCCATCACTGTGTGTCATTATGTCCCACTCTCCCCTCCCCCCCCGCCCCCAACAGACAAAGCAACCAGGCTGAGTCTCTGGGGATAGCCTGGGCAGCCCCCTGCCTATGCTCCCTTCCCTGGGGGTTGCATTTCCTCCGTCCAGTGGTGCAAGTCTCCTGCCTTCTCTCCTATGTTCACATATTGCTGCTACTGCTGCTGACTTAGGACCTCAGCTCTGACTCGGGTTCTCTTCCTCCTGGAGTTCAGTCAGACCTTCTTATTTCAGGAATCAGCAGCTTCCCTAAAGCATAGAGACACAGGATGTCGTAACTCAGGTGCCAAACAGCCGGAGCTGCCAGGAAAGGGAGGAAGGAATGAAATGATGCTGGTGGCTGAGCCCAACAAGGTGTGCATATGAGTTGGAGGCTTGGTGAGGATGAAACTGAGGTGTGAGGCACAAAAGCTGCTGCGTTAGGTGTCCAACGGACACCTCATGTTCAAAGCCCAGCTCGTATGCAAAGGAAGTGAAATTTGGAGCAATCAGACCAGGGAGGTAGAAGGAGCTGGGTTCAGCCCCTTACTAGACATAGAAGGTCAAGAGGTGGGCGGGGCAGTTTCTAACAGGACATTGAAGCTCCTTCCACATTTCACAACCCGGTGGGCCTGCAGGATCGTGCAGGTCAGGGTGAATGAATCTGACCTCGTAGCTCATAGCAGCCAGGGCTCAGCAGGGCAAAGTCAGGAGCAAGGAGGCAGGGCCCCAGAGAGGGGCAGGGGCTGCAGTCACTCCAGGTCCCAGAGAGAGGCCAGCATCCTGCTGTCGGATGCACTGTAAGGGCATTACTGTATCCCGCTGCATCTCCCAGCTCAGGATGTTCACATGTATCATGCTGTCTTGGTCCTTGTTCATAGAATCTTTTAATTAATATGGCAGACATTTGACTGACGTGACTTTAAGCATTTAAATTACGTTAGATAATTATATTGTTTCCCCCATAAAAGTTCAAGTTTTAGATCACTTGCTTCATTCTTTTTAAAAACATTTTAATATACATATAGAAATATATACACATACAGTACATACATATATAGAGAGACGTATAATAAATGCATAGAAAAGAATAATATACATACTTAAGTGTATATAACTCGCTGAATTTTCACAAACTGAACACATTCATGTAACCAGCACACAGATCTAAAAATAGAACATACCAACACCCTGAAAATCCCTATAACACTTAACTCTAAATATATACACGTACACATATATACATAATCCACTCTGCCAGCTCCAAGAAATACCTTCCTAATTTAAACTGAAAACAAATAAGGAAATACTCTGCACGATGTGGGATTTCACTCTCCCCCAACTTCCCCAGCAGATGTATTCTACACAGGGAATCGCACCCCGCCTCCAGCTTGACCAGCAAAGCTCCTGGAGGTTTGCTCTGACTACACAAAACAGACCCGTAGCCCTTCATGGTGTCTGTTCTGCTGTGTGGTCACTGGGAAGTTGGCCCTGAGCCTGGTTGAATGGCTTGTGTCCTTTTAATGAATTGTCCTGCACGGTGTCCTTATAAGCGTTGAGGCATCAGCCAGCACCAAGCGGGTGGGTTTTCCAACTGGCACTTATGTCTTTTCATGCGGGTTTCAATAGAGTACTGGGCACCCTTTTCTTTACCAGGACATGGGCACCTTGGAATGACTGCTTTTAGGGTATTTTGAAGCCCAGAGCCTTTGCTGAGGATCGGGAATGAGGGGAGGGGTACAAGTATCCTTCTGAAACGGTACGCAAGATTTCCAGTATTTTTCTGGGGAGATTCTCAGAGTTACATAATTATTTCCACACCAGGCCCTTCTCCCTAAAAGGTTAAGAACCTCTTTATTTGACTGTGAGTTATTTGTGGGCAGGGACATTGATCTTCAACTGGCAACCACACTGAGATGTTTTTCCTACATTCCCACCCTGTGTAATGGAAAAAACTGGGAATTTGGAGTTAAACCCACCGCCCTCCACCTATGTGACTCTGAGTAAATTTTTCAAACTCTCTGAGCCTTAGTTTTATCAACAGTAGAGTGGATATAATAATGCTCACTGCAAATATATATATATATACACACATACATATGTATATATGTGTGTGTATACATATATACATATATATATGTATGTATTCTATATCTGCCAGGGTGCTCGGCTCTTTGAAGGATTTCTGCAAAATCCAGCCACCTCTGCCTCTCTCCACTGCATCCAAGGCAAGCTGAGATGAGGAGAAAGGTTGGGCTCTGGGTGATATGGATATTTTAGACTCACAGAAAGTACAGCGTTGAGGCTTTGCCACAAGATGGTAAGTTCACCCACAACAGCCTCAGAACTGGGTACCCTTGCAGGTTTCAGGTAATTAATAAATCTCACTACCTCCAGGCAGGAACATTTTTGCCCACTATGGATGGTCCACAGCCCTTTAATTAAAGGGCCCCTCGTATGTGGCCCTGATCAGTTTGCGCTGTGGTCTGCAGTCTGTCAAGTTCATGATTTCCTGCCTTAAAACAGTGCAAGTGCTTTAGAGCATGAGCTGTATCTGCATCCACCACTGAACTAGCACAATGCTAGGCACCCAGCAGGTATCAACAAACGCCGGCTGAATCTAAAGTTCTTAATGATGAAGTTTGTGGCTGAGTTTATCCTGAAATTACAAGTCAAATGGTACATGTAAAAACCTATATACAGGACACTTCCGGGTAAGATGGCGGAAGAGTAAGACGCGGAGATCACCTTCCTCCCCACAGATACACCAGAAATACAGCTACACGTGGAACAACTCCTACAGAACACCTACTGAACGCTGGCAGAAGACCCCAGACCTCCCAAAAGGCAAGAAACTCCCCACATACCTGGGTAGGGCAAAGCGGAGAGATTCCCGCACAGAGGAGCGGTGCCGAGCGGCACTCACCAGCCCAAGAGGCTTGTCTGCTCCCCCGCCGGGGCGGGCGACGCTGGAGCTGAGGCTCGGGCTTCGGTCAGAGCGCAGGGAGAGGACTGGGGCTGGCGGCGAGAACTCAGCCTAAAGGGGGCTAATGTGCCACAGCTAGCCGGGAGGGAGTCCGGGAAAACTCTGGAGCTGCCGAAGAGGCAGGAGACTTTTTCTTCCCTCTTGGTTTCCTGGTGCGCGAGGAGAGGGGATTAAGAGTGCCGCGTAAAGGAGCTCCAGAGACGGGCGCGAGTCGCGGCTGAAAGCGCGGAGCCCAGAGACGGGCGTGGGACGCTGGGGCTGCTGCTGCCGCTGCCAAGAAGCCTGTGTGCGAGCGCAGGTCACTGTCCACACCGCCCTTCCGGGAGCCTGTGCAGCCTGCCAGTGCCGGGGTCCCGGGATCCAGGGGCGGCTTCCCTGAGAGAACGCACGGCGCGCCTCGGGCTGGTGCAACGTCACGCCGACCTCTGCCGCTGCAGGCTCGCCCCGCACTCCGTGCCCCTCCCTCCCGCCCGGCCTGAGTGAGCCAGAGTCCCCGAAGAGGCTGCTCCTTTAACCCTGTCCTGTCTGAGCGAAGAACAGACGCCCTCCGGCGACCTACACGCAGAGGCGGGGCCAAATCCAAAGCTGAGACCCAGGAGCTGTGAGAACAAAGAAGAGAAAGGGAAACCTCTCCCAGCAGCCTCAGAAGCAGCGGATTAAAGCTCCACAATCAACTTGATGTACCCTGCATCTGTGGAATACATGAATAGACAACAAATCATCCCAAATTGAGGAGCCAGGAGTCAGTGCTGTGCCTCTGAGGTGGGAGAGCCAACTTCAGGACACTGGTCCACAAGAGACCTCCCAGCTCCACATAATATCAAACGGCGAAAATCTTCCAGAGATCTCCATCTCAACACCAGCACCCAGCTTCACTCAACGACCAGCAAGCTACAGTGCTGGACACCCTATGCCAAACAACTAGCAAGACAGGAACACAACGCCACCCATTAGCAGAGAGGCTGCCTCAAATCATAAAAAGTCCGCAGACACCCCAAAACACACCACCAGACGTGGACCTGCCCACCAGAAAGACAAGATCCAGCCTCATCCACCAGAACACAGGCAGTAGTCCCCTCCACCAAGAAGCCTACACAACCCACTAAACCAACCTTAGCCACTGGGGACAGACACCAAAAACAACGGGAACTACGAACCTGCAGCCTGCAAAAAGGAGACCCCAAACACAGTAACATAAGCAAAATGAGAAGACAGAAAAACACACAGCAGGAGAAGGAGCAAGATAAAAACCCACCAGACCTAACAAATGAAGAGGTAATAGGCAGTCTACCTGAAAAAGAATTCAGAATAATGATGGTAAAGATGATCCAAAATCTTGGAAATAGAATAGACAAAATGCAAGAAACAGTTAACAAGGACCTAGAAGAACTAAAGATGAATCAAGCATCGATTAAAAACACAATACATGAAATAAAAAATACTCTAGATGGGATCAATAGCAGAATAACTGAGGCAGAAGAACGGATAAGTGAGGTGGAAGATAAAATAGTGGAAATAACTGCTGCAGAGCAAAATAAAGAAAAAAGAATGAAAAGAACAGAGGACAGTCTCAGAGACCTCTGGGACAACATTAAACGCACCAACATTCGAATTATAGGGGTTCCAGAAGAAGAAGAGAAAAAGAAAGGGACTGAGAAAATATTTGAAGAGATTATAGTTGAAAACTTCCCTAATATGGGAAAGGAAATAGTTAATCAAGTCCAGGAGGCACAGAGAGTCCCATACAGAATAAATCCAAGGAGAAATACACCAAGACACATATTAATCAAACTGTCAAAAATTAAACACAAAGAAATCATATTAAAAGCAGCAAGGCAAAAACAACAAATAACACACAAGGGAATCCCCATCAGGATAACAGCTGATCTCTCAGCAGAAACTCTACAAGCCAGAAGGGAGTGGCAGGACATAATTAAAGTGATGAAGGAGAAAAACCTGCAACCAAGATTACTCTACCCAGCAAAGATCTCATTCAGATTTGATGGAGAAATTAAAACCTTTACAGACAAGCAAAAGCTGAGAGAGTTCAGCACCACCAAACCAGCTTTACAACAAATGCTAAAGGAACTTCTCTAGGCAAGAAACACAACAGAAGGAAAAGAACTACAATAACGAACCCAAAACAATTAAGAAAATGGGAATAGGAACATACATATCAATAATTACCTTAAATGTAAATGGACTAAATGCTCCCACCAAAAGACACAGACTGGCTGAATGGATACAAAAACAAGACCCATATATATGCTGTCTACAAGAGACCCACTTCAGACCTAGAGACACATACAGACTGAAAGTAAGGGGATGGAAAAAGATATTCCATGCAAATGGAAACCAAAAGAAAGCTGAGTAGCAATTCTCATATCAGACAAAATAGACTTTAAAATAAAGACTACTAGAAGAGACAAAGAAGGACACTACATAATGATCAAGGGATCAATCCAAGAAGAAGATATAACAATTGTAAATATTTATGCACCCAACATAGGAGCACCTCAATACATAAGGGAAATATTAACAGCCATAAAAGGAGAAATCGACAGTAACACAATCATAGTAGGGGACTTTAACACCCCACTTTCACCAATGGACAGGTCATCCAAAATGAAAATAAATAAGGAAACACAAGCTTTAAATGATACATTAAACAAGATGGACTTAATTGATATTTATAGGACATTCCATCCAAAAACAACAGAATACACATTTTTCTCAAGTGCTCATGGAACATTCTCCAGGATAGATCATATCTTGGGTCACAAATCAAGCCTTGGTAAATTTAAGAAAATTGAAATTGTATCAAGTATCTTTTCCGACCACAATGCTATGAGACTAGATATCAATTACAGGAAAAGAGCTGTAAAACATACAAACACATGGAGGCTAAACAATACACTACTTAATAATGAAGTGATCACTGAAGAAATCAAAGAGGAAATTAAAAAATACCTAGAAACAAATGACAATGGAGACACGACGACCCAAAACCTATGGGATGCAGCAAAAGCAGTTCTAAGAGGGAAGTTTATGGCAATACAATCCCACCTTAAGAAACAGGAAACATCTCGAATAAACAACCTAACCTTGCACCTAAAGCAATTAGAGAAAGAAGAACAAAAACATCCCAAAGTTAGCAGAAGGAAAGAAATCATAAAAATCAGATCAGAAATAAATGAAAAAGAAATGAAGGAAACGATAGCAAAGATCAATAAAACTAAAAGCTGGTTCTTTGAGAAGATAAACAAAATTGATAAACCATTAGCCAGACTCATCAAGAAAAAAAGGGAGAAGACTCAAATCAATAGAATTAGAAATGAAAAAGGAGAAGTAACAACTGACACTGCAGAAATACAAAAGATCATGAGAGATTACTATAAGCAACTCTATGCCAATAAAATGGACAACCTGGAAGAAATGGACAAATTCTTAGAAATGCACAACCTGCCAAGACTGAATCAGGAAGAAATAGAAAATATGAACAGACCAATCACAAGCACTGAAATTGAAACTGAGATTAAAAATCTTCCGACAAACAAAAGCCCAGGACCAGATGGCTTCACAGGCGAATTCTATCAAGCATTTAGAGAAGAGCTAACACCTATCCTTCTCAAACTCTTCCAAAATATAGCAGAGGGAGGAACACTCCCAAACTCATTCTACGAGGCCACCATCACCTTGATACCAAAACCAGACAAGGATGTCACAAAGAAAGAAAACTACAGGCCAATATCACTGATGAACATAGATGCAAAAATCCTCAACAAAATACTAGCAAACAGAATCCAACAGCACATTAAAAGGATCATACACCATGATCAAGTGGGGTTTATTCCAGGAATGCAAGGATTCTTCAATATACACAAATCAATCAACGTGATACACCATATTAACAAACTGAAGGAGAAAAACCATATGATCATCTCAATAGATGCAGAGAAAGCTTTTGAGAAAATTCAACACCCATTTATGATAAAAACCCTGCAGAAAGTAGGCATAGAGAGAACTTTCCTCAACATAATAAAGGCCGTATATGACAAACCCACAGCCAACATCATTTTCAATGGTGAAAAACTGGAACCATTTCCACTAAGATCAGTAACAAGACAAGGTTGCCCACTCTCACCACTCTTATTCAACATAGTTTTGGAAGTTTTAGCCACAGCAATCAGAGAAGAAAAGGAAATAAAAGGAATCCAAATGGGAAAAGAAGAAGTAAAGCTGTCACTGTTTGCAGATGACATGATACTATACATAGAGAATCCTAAAGATGCTACCAGAAAACTACTAGAGCTAATCAATGAATTTGGTAAAGTTGCAGGCTACAAAATTAATGCACAGAAATCTCTGACATTCCTATATACTAATGATGAAAAATCTGAAAGTGAAATCAAGGAAACACTCCCATTTACCATTGCAACAAAAAGAATAAAATATCTAGGAATAAACCTACCTAAGGAGACAAAAGACCTGTATGCAGAAAATTATAAGACACTGATGAAAGAAATTAAAGATGATACAAATAGATGGAGAGATGTACCATGTTCTTGGATTGGAAGAATCAACATTGTGAAAATGACTCTACTACCCAAAGCAATCTACAGATTCAATGCAATACCTATCAAACTACCAATGGCATTTTTCACAGAACTAGAACAAAAAATTTCACAATTTGTATGGAAACACAAAAGACCCCGAATAGCCAAAGCAATCTTGAGAACGAAAAATGGAGCTGGAGGAATCAGGCTCCCTGACTTCAGACTCTACTACAAAGCTACAGTAATCAAGACAGTATGGTACTGGCACAAAAACAGAAAGATAGATCAATGGAACAGGATAGAAAGCCCAGAGATAAACCCACGGACATATGGTCACCTTATCTTTGATAAAGGAGGCAGGAATGTACAGTGGAGAAAGGACAGTCTCTTCAATAAGTGGTGCTGGGAAAACTGGACAGGGACATGTAAAAGTATGAGATTAGATCACTCCCTAACACCATACACAAAAATAAGCTCAAAATGGATTAAAGACCTAAATGTAAGGCCAGACACTATCAAACTCCTAGAGGAAAACATAGGCAGAACACTCTAGGACATAAATCACAGCAAGATCCTTTTTGACCCACCTCCTAGAGAAATGGAAATAAAGACAAAAATAAACACATGGGACCTAATGAAACTTCAAAGCTTTTGCACAGCAAAGGAAACCATAAACAAGACCAAAAGACAACCCTCAGAATGGGAGAAAATATTTGCAAATGAAGCAACTGACAAAGGATTAATCTCCAAAATTTATAAGCAGCTCATGCAGCTCAATAGCAAAAAAACAAACAACCCAATCCAAAAATGGGCAGAAGACCTAAATAGACATTTCTCCACAGAAGATATACAGACAGCCAACAAACACATGAAAGGATGCTCAACATCTTTACTCATTAGAGAAATGCAAATCAAAACTACAATGAGATATCATCTCACACCAGTCAGAATGGCCATCATCAAAAAATCTAGAAACAATAAATGCTGGAGAGGGTGTGGAAAAAAGGGAACACTCTTGCACTGCTGGTGGGAATGTGAATTGGTACAGCCACCATGGAGAACAGTATGGAGGTTCCTTAAAAAACTACAAATAGAACTACCATATGACCCAGCAATCCCACTACTGGGCATATACCCTGAGAAAACCATAATTCAAAAAGAGACATGTACCAAAATGTTCATAGCAGCCCTATTTACAATAGCCCAGAGATGGAAACAACCTAAGTGTCCATCATCGGATGAATGGGTAAAGAAGATGTGGCACATATATACAATGGAATATTACTCAGCCATAAAAAGAAATGAAATTGAGCTATTTGTAATGAGGTGGATGGACCTAGAGTCTGTCATACAGAGTGAAGTAAGTCAGAAAGAGAAAGACAAATACTGTATGCTGACACATATATATGGAATTTAAGAAAAAAAAATGTCATCAAGAACATAGGGGTAAGACAGGAATAAAGACACAGACCTACTAAAGCATGGACTTGAGGATATGGGGAGGGGGAAGGGTAAGCTGTGACAAAGTGAAAGAGCGGGATGGACATATATACACTACCAAACGTAAGGTAGATAGCTAGTGGGAAGCAGCCGCATAGCACAGGGAGATCAGCTCGGTTCTTTGTGACCGCCTGGAGGGGTGGGATAGGGAGGGTGGGAGGGAGACGCAAAAGGGAGGGGATATGGGAACATATGTATATGTATAACTGATTAAATTTGTAAAATTAAAAAAAAAAAAAAAAAAACCTATATACATGTCTGGTCCCCAGAACAGAGGATGAACAGATAGCGCTCATCAGATTATCAAAAGGTGGAAATGATAATGGTGATCTTTGAAGGAGATCACCCCACAGTCATCTCTAGATGCTCTTATAGATACTGAATACTTAATGCATGTGAGGGTTCAAGGGAGTCGTCAGACTCGCCTGATCACTGTCGTGGCCTAAGTGGACAGGGTGCCCCAAACTGGCTTCCTGTCCCACTTAACAACCACCTAACTTATCCACAGGCCCAACTTCAGAGAGAAGTAATTCTTGTCCCACAGCTCTCTCCTACAGAAGGGAAAGGAAGTGTATCCGTTAATAACTCCTTGATTCAGATTTTCAAGTATGTAACCATCCGGATGGTAGAGAAGGTAGAAAATAATAGCCCACTATGAATGTGATAATAACAGCAATAATAATAATACCTACCATTTATGTATACATTTAAAAAGCCAAGTATTAGACAGATTGCTAATTGTGAATCATCTCGCAATATTTTCTCAAGAAGGCAGTAAAATAAACATTAGTTTTATCTCCACTTTTCAAGTGGGGAGACTGGGTTGAAAGAGGTCAGGGCCTTGGCCAAGAACACAACCACAGAGCCCAAACCAAGCCAGGATCTGCCTGATTCCAGAGCCTCTGCTGGGAACTGAAAAGTAAATGCCCCACAGCCAGGGTCTCACTCAAAACTCAGTGTCGATGATGGGGCCAGGAGTCGACTCCACTATTCTCCATTCCTAAACTCTGCTTTGGCACTTGGAGATGCTCTCTGGATTTCCTTCCAGAGCCTTGTAGGTTATCCAATTCCGATTTTAAGTCAGATCACACAATGGCCGGGCCGACTTCCCCAAACCCTGGCAAAATTTCCTTTGCCCACAAGATGGCGTTGAGGGGTGAACCAAACACCCCTAGGTCTGAATGGCTTACGTGCACAGTTCGATCGCCTAAATGTCTTGTCATTCACCAGCAGGATCTGCTTACAGTTTTGGACCAAGGAAGGAAAAGGGACTTAGTTATACATATCAATTACCTGTCATGTGCCATGTTCCACAATAAGTGCTAGCATCACAGCAAAGTCTCAGAAACTCCCTAGGAGTTCCCCAGCAGGTGCTACGGGTACTTGGTAATCATGTGCTAAACGAAACTGGATTGGTTTACCCCGAACCCCTTTAGAAACCTTCCTTACTTGAGTTTCCATCCTAAACTGACAAGTAGGTGGGTGCTCAGACTGCTGAAGAATTGGTGCATGATGTTCCCTACAATCCCTTCCATTTCAGCCTTGTCTGGATACGCTGGGACAGATCTCACATCCAGAAAATAGTGAGGTTGCCACTGAGAGTTGAGATTCTGGAGAGAAAAGAACAGGGTCTTCTGGAAAGACATCTGGACCACAAGGGCCCTGATTTACAGCTCTAGGTCTGCTCCCCAGAACCCTGAACAAATCACAAAAAGCATCAATGTCCTGTCTCAACAATAATTGTGTTTGCCCTGAATAGTTTCCAGTATTGAAATAATCAAAGATGCTAAGGATTGTGAATCACTATGCAGAAAAGAAAAAGTCACTATGCAGACTACACATGAAGAGAGCATTTATTACCTTTTAGTAGGTGACACCAAATATGGTCGTACATTAAGATTCTAGAGTCAGGTCTGGGTCTGAATCTCAGCTGTAGCATTTATTAACAGTGCCACCTTAGATAAATCACGTAGTTCTATGAGCCACAGTCTCTACCTCTGTAAAATGGGGATAATAGTACAAACTTCCTGGAGGTGCTGTGCAGACTGAGATAAATGTAAAGTATTCATCATGATGCCTGGCACATAGCTGACACTCCAAATGGTGCTACTAATAATATCGGTATTGTGTACAACTTTTATTTCATGTATGTTGTGAGCTACGGTATGCCGTACATGGCTTGTGCTGACCATAAGCCAGTTGAGTGCATCTCTTTCTAATTTTGTGTTCCTTGACATCACATTGGTAACTTGAAATCGGCCATCGTGGGAGTTATTTACACCATGGAAGTTGGCAGATTCTACAAATCAGAGTTGTTGTTGTCGTCGTTTGTTTTTATGTCCAGAAAGTCAGTTCACTATCATTCCACTGGTTCTAAATTTTGAACGTGTTTTAGTTTAGGTCCACTAGAAACAGTTCCTGAGATGGAGATTCATATGCAAAGAAGTTCTTAAGGGAGTGCTCTCAAGTAAAATCTGTAAGGGAGAGGGGAGCTGAGTAGGGTAGGTGAAGAAACCAGGCTAAGATGTGGTTTCAGCTGATGGCTTGTCTCAGCCTGATCTCACAGACAGCTCCGCAAGCCTGAAAGTCATCACAGAGTTCCCACCACGAGGCAAGGGAACCAGGCTTTTCTACCCCCTTATTAATTAGCCATTGGCTACTGGGCACCTTCTGGGGGAAATGTAGCTTTCCAGACCTTTCTGGGTGAGACTTCTCCTGATCTTAGAGTACTTCTCTGGAGAAGTGTCCAGCTATGAGTCACTGACATCCTGTACTGCTGAGAGATAGGTGCCCCATATATATACACTACCAAACGTAAGGTAGATAGATAGTGGGAAACAGCCGCAGAGCACAGGGAGATCAGCTCGGTGCTTTGTGACCGCCTGGAGGAGTGGGATGGGGAGGGTGGGAGGGAGGGAGATGCATGAGGGAAGGGATGTGGGAACAGATGTATATGTATGACTGATTCACTTTGTTATAAAGCAGAAACTAATAAAAAAAATAAAATTAAAAAAAAAAAGGACCTGAACATGACACCAACAGTATCTATCACAATATCAAAAGAGTTCATCGTCCTAGACATTTGACTAGGATAGGTTTGGGAAACCTCTCCTACATGTGTAATGCAATACAGAAGGGTTGTTTATTCAATCATAAATATTTACTTATTATGAACTACATTCCTGGCAATGGGATAGATGCTGGGGATGTAAGGATGATACACTCGCAAGTGGGATCCCTGCACTGAAGGAGTTTACATTCCAGCTCTGGAGACAGATATTAACCAAATGCTGGACATAAATAAACATACATTTACAACTGTGATGGTTGCTGTGAAAAGGAAAAAGAAGGTAGTACAGTCTGCCTTCTGAATCTGTGGGCTCCACATCCGCAGATTGAGCTAACTGGGGATCAAAAAAGGTTTGGAAAAAAAAATTCCAGAAATTTCCAAAAAGCAAAACTTGGATTTGCCCTGTGCCAGCAACTATTTACATAGCATTTCAATTGGATAAGGTATTATTAGTAACCTAGAGATGATTTAAAGTTTACAGGAGGATGTGTGTGAGTTATATGCAAATACTACTCCATTTTATATAAGGGGCTTGAGCATCCATGGATTTTAGGTATCCCCAGCAAGTCCTGGAAACAATCCCTTGTGGATACCTAGGGATGACTGTACTCTTAGATGTAGAGACAGGGGGTTGATAGATAGGGAGGCCCCAGAGGACTTCACTAAAAAAGGGACAGCCGAGCAGAGCTCTGAAACAGGAGTTGGAGCTCTCTAGGTGTGGGAGTGCGGTGGCTCTAGAAGGAGGAGGCGCTGACATCAGGCAGGGAAGTGAATCCTCCCAAGGGTACAGCTCCAGGTCAAGTTTGTGTATGGAGATTAGTCCCTGAGGCCCAAGGAGTGGGATGGCTCCCTGAGGCCAGGGGAAGAGGGAAATGAGGAAGCGAGGGGAGTTCTCTTTGCTCTGAGAACAGTACTGAGAAGGCAGGCCAGCTCTTCTCTATTTCCACTGAGATTCTAGCAATCTCTATTTTGAAAACAAGACTATTTTTATGCTCTTGATATTTTCTAAGATTGGTTACTTTCCGTTTTTCTTTGATGTTTAGAAAATTGCCTTTTGAAACTCTGCCTGATTTAGCTGCGCCAAGGAAGGGGGGATGGTATCCTCACTAAAACTGGAAGCTGATAAAAAAGGGGAGAGTGATAGGTTTCTGTATACGTTCATGAGTGTGTATGATGTCTATAAATGTGTGTGATCCTGTGAGCACACATGCATATGTGTGTGTGTGTGTGTGTGTGTGTGTGTGTGTGTGTCTGCTTTGGTGACCAGGGCTGGGAGGTGGGGAGGAGAGTGGACAACAGGGCAAGTCGTGGAGGGAGGAGGGGAAGTGTTCATTGCTGCTGCTCAGCCTGTTATTAAAGAGAAACAACGTTCCCAGCAGGAGGCAGAAGGGCAATAAAACCAGTGGCTCCACAATTTATGACGCTAACTAAGATTCCATAGTATGAAGCTAGACTATTCCCCGAGCATCAAGATCAACAAGCCTGCGATGCCCAGGCTCCCAAAGAGCTCCCCAGTGCCTCCTTATTAATCAACCCATTGCTGAACATGCACCAACGAGCTCTGCTCTGGAAACATCATTAATAAGCAGGGACAGGCCAAATGGCTAAGAATTGCAGGATAAGGGCAGGAAGTCAAGGGAAAAACAATATTTATATACACATATGTATGAGTTTGCATATGGGGTGTAGCCTATTATGTATACTGGGTCATCTGTTACCAAGGTCATATATAAGTGTGTCTATTCATTTTCCATATATTTCATATTCTGGGAGAAATTTTCAAGCCTTAGAACTTCGCCAGATGGAATTAGAGCAATTGTTCTTCTGCCGAGACTTTGCGAAATTAATGAGGTCCTCACGCAAAGCCATGAGAAAATAGAAAATTCTTTTCTTAAGTGCCCAGTTTCCAAAAATACAGCAGCCACAATCCCAGAGAGAGCGATCAGTTTAGTGGCTAATCTTGAGTCCCATCAATGGCCCCGGCATATCTTCTGGGTTTATTGCAATTCTGAATGGAGCTTTAATCAGCTTAGCCCAGCCTGGCTTCCTGGGGCCTTCAGGCAAAGGGCATTTTCCTATGAATCCTCCAGACACCATCTCCTCTGCTCTAAAGAAATGGATCATTCTTTCTCCAGCTCCATCCTGGAGCGCAGAGCTTAACTTTCTTTTGTGTTTAGCGAAGAAAGCAGGGAGGAAACCTTTGCAGTCTGAATCCCAAAGAGCATTCTCTCTGTATTAAGGCTTCCATACTGGATGGGAGTTTGGACCCCAAATTGGTAATAGCCCCCAAAATGTGTTTCTGTTTTAATGTTCTAGTGTCAAAACTTCCCCTGGATGCTCCGTTCCCATCAGAGACCACACTGAAAAGAGAACTGTGTGCCACTTTTGTCACTCTCCAAGCACCACGGGACAAGACTTTGGCCAATAGGGTGACCTCCCATTCCAATGGCTCCCTCACAGAATGCAAGCAGTGAGGGAAGGAGAGCCAGCACTAGATCCCAGCCTCCGACAGATGAGCCAGCTGGGCCCAAGCTAAGCCAGAAAGCTGGCTTGCTTCCTCCCTCTGCTCCAGTCTGCCTCCAGTTTGGAACAGGAGGGGCTTTTGGTCAGCAATCAACCCCAAAGGGTATTTTCCTATTGCCTAACAGACCTCAGGATCAGAAACGCTATCTGTTTGCCCAGTTCCTCGGTCCCCTGCAGCTCTGTCTTCTGTTTGGGGCTCTCTCAGAGGGAATCCAGGGAATTTATAATATGTCATGTTTGGTCTAAACAACAGAAAATGACCCAGGGTAGATTTTAAGGGGCTCTTCTTGTTAGCAATGTAGGGCAGGGCATATATATATATATATATTTACATCTATGGGTATTGATATGATTTATAGGAGATTTTTTAAACTGTCATTTATTGAGCATATACTATATATGAGCACTATATGTTAAGTATTTATATCCATCATACATCCTCTGATGAAATGAAAACTCAAAGGGTAATTTTCAGAATTGGAGAGTATAGGAGTTAGGGTTTTAATCCAAGTCTGTCTGATCCAGAGCAGGTTCTGTGTCTCCATGAGTCCTAGTCCACAGTCATCAAATATCAGAACTTCCAATAAATAGAGTTAAGCTCACTAAACTTTGGCATTTTTGCAGGTGGACCATTGAACTTGTCAGTTGGTAAGCAGCAGAAAAGAGACAAGAGCTCAAGTAAGTCAGGGCTCTTTTTTCTGCATCTCTGCATGATGAACAAGCTGGGAGAGGAGAGCCTTTCTCCTTCTACTCCAGTCTTGGCAGAAGGTCCTTACCTTCCCCATTGAGCAAACACAAAAGACACTTCCTGAACCACCAGGAATGGAATTCAGGCATCTCGTTACCCCAAATGTGTCCTGGGCAGGAGTGACCACCTGAGCTAGGAGGATGACATCTGGAGGACCAAAGGCAGCCTGTAACCAAGAACCAAGGTTACATTGCAAGGCCAAGTGCCACACTCGTTGTGGGAGTCCAAGAGGTCCGGGTTCTCTGCACGCACAGACAAGCTGAGTGCAGCTTCCTGGGCTGGCATCACTAGGAATGGATCCTAATTCACAGACTTCCCACAGAGAAAGCGATACAGGCTGTGGAGCCAAGGGGGATGGGGTGGACATCGGGTGCTGTGGATGTTTCTTTCTTAATCTTATTAAGGCTAGGGAAAGACCCATAGTGCTCCTAATAGCTGCTGAGATAGGAGGTCTGTCCGCTGATTGGAAGCATTTTGCTTTTAATTAAAAACACAGAGTCTCTGACCTTAACAAGATGAGCTAGAAGATGAGGACTCCACAGCCGGCCTTCAAGGAAGCTTTAGGGAAATTGACTTTGAGTCCTACCTTACAGTTTCATGACCTTGAACAAGCTCTGTTATCATGCTGTGCTTTGGTTTCACCATTCATGTGGCTGGCACTTAATAATTCTTGTCGATCTAAATTGTTACAAATATGTGCTTTTCCAACCCAGCTCTGAGTATAGACTTTGGCTACCATGGGATCGTCATTATTCATATTGCACCTCATGGGAAGGAAAACTAATCCTCGCTGAGAATTTACTCTGTACCAGGTACCATATCAGACACTTTGTAGGCATTAATCCAGTTTCATCCTCATCCTACAAATCTTCAGCCCCATATATAAATAAGTTTCAGAGAGGTTTTGAATGTTATCTGATCTCAGACAGCTCTGAAGTGAAGAGCTAGAGTTCAGAACCAAGTCTGTCTGATGCTATGCTCAAGCTCTCTCCGACCCTTGGCATCATACTTAGACATTTTTACACTCACATCAAAAATAAGGGATGATACCTTTTGTGCCCCATGGTACTTTATATGTTTCCCTCTACATTACTTTTGTTTGCAAATGGACCCTGCTCACTCAACTGGGCCAGTTATTTTCAAATTAATGTCTTCATGACCAATTGTTCACCCATCCCCACTCATCCAAGTCTAAAGGACGGCAGAGGACACTTCTGCAATCTCCTTTCACTTGAAGCTAAATGCCCCAAATCCAACTTGTCCTTGGGCCTCTAGCTCAATCCTGGAGTAGAGTGGGTGTGAGTGATGTTGGCTGAGAGCAAAGAATGAGCAGGCTTTACCTCATGATCCCAATCCACTCCCTGGCCCGCCACCGTCGACTTCCAACTCTTTGGTCGATAGGATGATTTTCCATCACCAGTGCCAGGTAACTCCTCCCTTGGCCAGGACCTGGGGCTCAGGCTCTGCCCAGATGATCCCAGGGTCATCAATGGGGATAGCTTAGCAGGTTTGACAATTCAGAGGTGTAGCAATTGCAGGAAGGGAATATTAACTCAGTGCTTGTATATCAAAAGTCAAGTGAGTCAAGCGGTCATTGATCAATAAAAAAATGAATTACGCAGACTCTGAAGATAAAACAAGCCACTACAGGAGAGAAGGCTAATAAAAAATAACCTCTAAGGATAAATGGAGCCCTTCATCCTTCAGCATCACACTTCCACCTATATAGTTTTTTCCCTACTTTTACTGGCTCCACTCAAATCTACTTCCATGTGATGGAGCATCAGGGTGTCAGGGTTTCAGGCCCTGTGTCTATTATGTTACTGTTCACTGAGAGACAACATCTAGCTCAAGAAATATTTGAGTTTTAGAATTTGATTTCTTTCTTCTTGCAGAACCAAAGGCTCCTGCTCTGCTTGACTCTATCCGGTTCTGTCTGGCCGTGCTTTGTCCTCTGAAATAACTTCCCTGCTTCAGTTTTCCTTCTCCTTTCGGAAGCCAGTCCCTTCCTGCTTCTCCTCTGGTTTTTCTAGTGGAGCCCATGACTCCGGTTCCAGCTGTTTATAATCACCTCCCTCAGGCTTCTTGGGGTGAATGACTCAGCATTCTGCCTTGTTTTCTGGGTTTTTTTTTTTTTTTTTTTTTTTTTTTTTTAAAGAAACCAGATATTTGTTTAACATAGTTAGTCCCTGCAATGTCATGGCCACTAGATGTTCATTCACATTTCCCTTAAGTAAGCAGCTCCTACAGTTCTCAAGTCACTGAGTAAAGAAGGTAGATTTTGGAATTAGAAGTAACTGGACTTGAATCCCACCTCTAACTGTATGTACTGGTTATTTAGCCTCTCTGAGCCTCAGTTTTTTCATCGGTAAATAGGGCTTGTGGCACATATTTCACAGGTTATTATGAATGAATGAAAATGAATGAAAAAGGTCCAATGCAGCACTTACCCACTAGATTTTTTTTTACTTGAAACATATTATTTCTTTTTTGTCTAGATATCCAGTCAGCAATTAAATCAGATGAATTCTTCCTTCCAAATGTCTCCCTAATGCTCCCAATTCTCTCATTTCTACTACTCCTTTTTAATCAAGGTCATAGTGCTTAGTTCTGAACTATTAAAATAATCTTCCAAGTGATTTTTTTCAGCTTCTCAGCTTTGCCTTTTTTTATTATTATAGATTAATTTTCTTAAATTATACATTCTATTCCTGCCGAAGTATCAGCCCCCAACCCTTCAAGGTCACTCTTAGCTGCAGATCTGAGTTGTACCCTTGTGGATTCAGCTCTCCCCACCCAGTCCTCTGAGCCAGCTTCTACCAAAGCAGAGGACCTAGGTTGCCTCCTGGCCAAGCACACCTAAGGCATGCTGTCAGAGACACTCCATTCATTGCCTCAAGGATTTCACCCTGATCTCTAGACTTTCCAAAATCTTGGACCTTTCTCTCCTGCTCTCCTTACCTCCCGTTTTATCTAGTCTTGTCTTTGCAGTCTGGAGTGTCTTCCATCTTAAAACACTGAAATGTCACCAGAGAAAGAATTTGACCCACACAGACTAGGGTTTGAATCTCACTTCTAAGGAGGAACTTCTACAAGGTCACTTAACCTCTCCATCATCAGTTCTGTGTATGAAATGAGGATGTTGATACCCATCTCAGATAACATCATGGGGACTAAATAAGAAAACAGGGTCAAACTACCCAATGACCAAGAGAAAACACTCAACATATACTCATCTTTCTTTCTTTCCACTTTCATGTAACATTTTGTCCCTCATAGGTGGGATAGTATCCTCACAGTTCTCCACATTTTGTGCCATCTCTTTGCTTCACCCTCTGTTTCTCATGTTCTTTTTTCCCCCCACTAACTATATATATTAAACCAATCCACTCTGTAAGGACAATGGGAAAAACAAAATTCAGAGCAAACCACTCATATATCTTTTGGTAGCATAGCACCAAAAAGTACAATGAAACAACTGTAGAAATAACAAGGAGGAATTCCCTCTCAGTCCAATGGTTAGGACTCCACACTTCCACTGCCAAGGGCCTGGGTTCAATCCCTGGTGGGGAACTAAGATCCCACAAGCTGCAAGGCACGCCTCCACCCAAAAATAAATAAATAAATAACAAGGAGGCATCAATGGAGACACGTTCATAAGATCAAGAGACTTAACCTCATCTTCCTCACCCCAAAATGCCTTTTCAGGAAATATACATAGGCTACAAACAGAAAATAACTGGTTTTGTAAAATATCCATGGAACATCAACTATCATCCATATATGAGCCAACACAGAAACTCTTAATAAGTTCCAAACTCAAAAATCAATTAAACAACAAAAAACTGTGTGCACTATTCAGAGCCCAACTCACTTTCTTCCTCTTATAAGCCTTTTCTTAGAGCTGCATGCAATGTGGATATGATTACTTGTCTGAAGTTCAGTTGGCCTTGCCTCTCATTGCGTGGGCTTCTGTGGTTCCTAAGTGCACCCTTCCCTTGTGCCTCACCTTAAAAAATTGCAGAAAATTTGTTTCATTCATTCATTAATCCATTTGCTCATGTGGTCATTCATTCACTGATGCATTCATTCATTTATTTAAGACATTCATCTGTTTAAGATAAGGAACCACCCAAAGGCATCCCTGATAACCACTGCTTACTCCAAGAATCATCCTGGATCAAATCCATGGATGGTTTGCAACTTAGCAACTCTGTGTAAGCAACTCGTATTGGGCAGGGTGTTCTATTGGTTTTAGAGTGCTAAGAAAAGCAAATTAGGACACATACTTCATGAAGAAGGTGAAAATGGGGTTAGCATCACATCCCAACTGATTTTGAGACGTGAAGGGCACCTTGACTCTTTTCCTCTTCTCTGGAGCCCCAGGGCCCCAAGTCTTCCCTGTTGCTTCTCAGTGCTCAGTGAATCAGCATGAGAAACCCTGGTGGCCATGGGTTCTTGCCTGGTCTTTCCATGATCCCATCTCACTCCACTTCACCTGCCTGCCTCCTTTCCTTTGGCTGCCTTTGCTGCCCCAGCCAGGACCAGCCTGGCCTGGAAGGACCTTATCCTCTGGGATAAGGTCTCCCAGAGTCCTCTGTGTCTGGTCATCCTAAACCATCCCAAGTGGTATCTCTGACACTTGCCTCCTGCAAATACACTCTTGCCTTTCCTGTGTCAGTCCCAAACAAGGCAAGCTCAGCCTTACCAGGGAGTAGGCTCTCCACTGAGTTTTGCACTCTTAATGCACGGCTTTTGCTGCTCTGTACATGTTAATCATTTGGTAGATAATTAACCATCGCCTACTAAGTGCTAGCTGGTGTCAAAGATCTTAAATTCAGAGATGAATAAGACACAACATTTTCCCTTTAAAGAACTATTAGATTAGTGGGAAAAATAAACTCCTTTGCAAATAATTATAATAAACAGAATACAACTTGAAAAGGGCTCAGATGGTGAGCTCTACAGGTTCTTGGGCTTCTTCTGCCAGTCTTTCACTCAAAAAGTATTTCTTGAGCACTGAATATATTCTAGGCCCTGGGAATGCAGTAATGGAAACACGGACACATTTTTTCACTCTCACAGAGTTTACAGTCTAGTGAGAGATGGAGAGAGTAAATGATTAAATATGTAATTACAACCTGTGATAAATTAATTCAACAGATATTTATTGAGGGCCTGACATGTCTCAGGCACTGTTCTAAACACTGTGGACATGGGGATAAAATTACATCCATTTCTGAACTTCCTAGACCTTCTAGAGAGCAGTCAAGGAACAAGATAAAAAGGAAACAAATGACATAACTTAGTGGTCAATGTTAAGGAGAAAAATTGTAAAGCAGGAAAAGGGGGTAATAAAATATTGGGGGAGGGGGAGGGTTTGAGTTCTTAAATGAGGGGGTCGGGGAATGCCTCCTTGAGAGTGAGGTTTGAAAAAAGACTTTGAAGCAGTGAGGTCACAAGGCCTACAGATGTTTAAGAGAAGAGCTTTCCTGGAAGAGGAAATGACAAGGGGGAAGGCCTTGAAGTGAGTGTATCTGAGTAAAGAAAATACAGCACATCAATAAGGAAGCACAGGGGTATCTATTTGGAGTGGTCAACAAGGCCCCTGTGAGGAGAGGGCCTTTAAGCTGAGGTGGGAGGCTGAGGCAGTGTTTCTACCTGTCACAAGACTGTGTTCCTATTCACATTTCTGTTTCTTATTCCAACTGTTTCCTATGCCTAGAATTCATTCTTGAGAAGCAGACCCTTCCAATGGTGAGTCTCTCCCAGCTCCTTCCTCCCCAGAGCTTCTAACCAGGGTCCTGCTCTAAACAAGGACGCTACTCCAGCATAATCATGCCCTGGAGATTTCTGGTCCCTTGGCTCACAACCCCAATCCCACAGTGCCCCACTGTAGAAATGAGACTGCCCTGGAACCTGACAGAATTTCCCATATCCATGTGGACAACTGGGACCTCTCTGTCCATCAATGGTCAGCTTTCCAGCTGGGCAAGTTCCCTCCATCCTCTTCCAGACACCTCATACTTCTGAGGTCCCAGCATGCCTGTCAGCCTGTCCTGGCCAAGTTATGACACATTCACACTGCTCTGAAAAAGGTACCAATATAGCTTCTGGAGACTTGATTATTTATGGAGCTGCAGTCTACTTGGAAAGCATACAGAGAAAAATGACAAAGGAACATGAGTTATGATGAGTTATATTTAGTTCTCTTTTGCCATTTACTAGTTATATGTCTCTTGAAAAATTGACCTCACTAAGCCTCGGTTTTGTCATTTGTAAACTGGGGATTCCTTTCTTACTTCATAGCTCTTGAAGGACTCAATAAAAATAAATTAACTGAAGTATCTGACACATAGTAAGTGTTCCAATGAATGTCTGTTGATTATGAAACTTCAATCCTCTCTTTGGTTTATGCCAGGAGTCAGCAATCTATAGCCTATGGGTCAAGTACGGCCCATGGCTTGTTTTTATAAATAAAGCTTTATTGGAATAGAACTACAATGTTAATTTACATATTGTCTATTGAAGGCTTTTGTGCTACAAAAGCAGAGTGAAATAGTAGCCACAAAGACCACATGCCCACAAAGCCTAAAATATTTATTATCTGGTCCTTTATACAACAGATGTATAAACCCCTGGCTTATATCACCCTGGGACACTCTAGTATTATGGGTAAGCACAGGCTCTGGAGTAAGGCCGCCTGGGTTTAAATGATGGTTTTATCACTTACTAGCTTTGGAATCCTGAGCAAGTTATTTAACTTATCTGGATCTTAGTTTCCACATCTGTAAAATGGAAACACTCATTTATCACATTGGGTGGATGCAAGGATTAAATAAGCCACTCGAATATAGTGAATAGCACACTGCCAGGCAAAAGGTTAGTGTTAACATAACAGTTATTATTGTCAGTGTTCTATAATACTACGTATGCTGTCCAAGGAGTTTCTCCATCAACTGGGCCTATGAATAGTTTTCAGAATCAACCTAAAATCCAAGGATCCTACCTAACATGCTTATTTGGCATTTCTCAAGGTGGCCCATGTGCGGCCCAGGGCTTCAGGATCTGGTCCCACTCTTTCTAATTCTCCCCATGGCTGCTTGCCATCTTCTGCTTCCTCCATAGCACCTGGTTGCTAATCTGGCCTGGAGATCCAGGCTTCCAGATGAGGCTTTCCTTGCGGTGCCATTGGCAGGTGTGGGAATGAGTCTTTGCTAAGCCCAGGGCCTTTTGCTAGTGAGGATGCCCCTCCCTTCAGACTGGCTTGGTAAGAGCACCTGGGAAAATCACCAGCATGGACTGCACACTATTATTTGGCCTTGAAGTTGATCACATCAAGAAAGGAGGAACATCCGCTAGAGGCCCCTGTGTCCATTTGAGAGTTTGTTGAGAAGAACTTTCAGTTGAAGTTCAAGGGCTAATGTGACGGCTCAGATGGAGAGCAGAACTGGGACAAGGTAAGAACAAGTACCTAATGCCCTAGTTGAGACCACCTTCTGGAAACTGGAAACTTTGGTGTCAGGTACCCAAAAGTTAAAACACAAGAGCTCCTGTTAAACAAACAGAGCCAGGCAGATGAGTGTCAATAGTGCCCAAAGGATTAAGAGCGATAGTTGGGTTAGGGTTAGGGTTAGAATCGGAACTACTTCTCAAGAGAAAATACAGAGCTGTCCAAAGGGAACAAGAAAAAGAGGAAATGTGTGTGTGTGTGAGCACACGCACGTGTATGTGTATGCACATTCATGAATGAAAATCCATTCTCTGCAGCCATTAAGAAACAAGATTGTGGAATTATTCTTTAAGGTTGACCAGCTTAAACCCTAGAGCTGCTCTTGATTCTTCCCACTTCCTGTCTTCTATACCAGTCAGTTAATAAGTGACATGTAACTGTGGAGAGAGGAACAAGAATGGTGGAGTAGAAGGATGTGCTCTCACTCTGTCTTGTGAGAACACCAAAATCACAACTAGCTGCTGGACAATCATTGACAGGAAGACACTGGAACTCACCAAAAAAGATACCACGTCCAAACACAAAGGAGAAGCCACAATGAGATGGTAGGAGGGGCACAATCACAGTAAAATCAAACCCCGTAATTGCTGGGTGGGTGACTCACAGACTGGAGAACACATAAACCACAGAAGTCCATGCACTGGAGTGAAGGTTCTGAGCCCCACATCAGGCTTCCCAACCTGGGGGTCCGGCAATGGGAGGAGGAATTCTTAGAGAATCAGACTTTGAAGCCTAGTGGGAATTGATTGCAGGACTTTGACAGGACTGGGGGAAACAGAGACTCCACTCTTGGACGGCAAACACAAAGTAGTGTGCACATCAGGACCCAGGGGAAGGAGCAGTGACCCCAGGGGAGACTGAACCAGACCTACCCGCTAGTGTTGGAAGGTCTCCTGCAGAGGTGGAGGGGGGGCTGTTGCTCACCGTGGGGACAATGACACTGACAGCAGAAGTTCTGGGAAGTACTCCTTGGCATGAACCCTCCCAGAGTCTGTCATTAGCCCCACCAAAGAGCCCAGGTAGGCTCCAGTGTTGGGTTGCCTCAGGCCAAACAAACAACAGGGAGAGAACCCAGCCCCACCCATCAGCAGTCAAACGGATTAAAGTTTTACTGAGATTTGCCCACAGAGCAACAGTCAGCTCTACCCACCACCTGTACCTCCCATCAGGAAACTTACACAAGCCTCTTAGATAGCCTCATCCACCAGAGGGCAGACAGCAGAAGCAAGAAGAACTACAATCCTGCAGCCTGTGGAACAAAAACCACATTCACAGAAAGATAGACAAGATGAAAAGGCAGAGGGCTATGTACCAGATGAAGGAACAAGATAAAACCCCAGAAAAACAACTAAATGAAGTGGAGATAGGCAACCTTCCAGAAAAAGAATTCAGAATAATGATAGTGAAGATGATCCAGGACCTCAGAAAAAGAATGGAGGCAAAGACCAAGAAGATGCAAGAAATGTTTAACAAGACCTAGAAGAATTAAAGAACAAACAAACAGAGATGAACAAAACAATAACTGAAATTAAAACTACACTGGAGGAATCAATAGCAGAATAACTGAGGCAGAAAAACGGATAAGTGACCTGGAAGACAGAATGGTGGAATTCACTGCTGTGGAACAGGATAAAGAAAAAAGAATGAAAAAAAATGAAGACAGCCTAAGAGACCTCTGGGACAACATTAAATGCAAAAACATTCGCATTAAAGGGGTCGCAGAAGGAGAAAAGAAAGAGAAAGGACCAGAGAAAATATTTGAAGAGATTATAGTCGAAAACTTCCCTAACATGGGAAAGGAAACAGGCACCCAAGTCCAGGAAGTGCAGTGAGTCCCATACAGGATAAAACCAAGGAGAAACACGCCGAGACACATAGTAATCAAATTGGCAAAAATTAAAGACAAAGAAAAATTATGGAAAGCAGCAAGGGAAAAATGACAAATAACAAGCAAGGGAACTCCCATAAGTTTAACAGCTGATTTCTCAGCAGAAACTCTACAAGCCAGAAGGGAGTGGCATGATATACATAAAGTGATGAAAGGGAAGAACCTACAACCAAGATTATTCTACCCAGCAAGGATCTCATTCAGATTCAATGGAGAAATCAAAAGCTTTACAGACAAGCAAAAGCTAAGAGAATTCAGTACCACCAAACCAGCTCTACAACAAATGCTAAAGGAACTTCTGTAAGTGGGAAACACAAGAGAAGAAAAGGAACTACAAAAACAAACCCAAAACAATTAAGGAAATGGTCATACATATCGATAACTAACCTTAAACGTCAATGGATTAAGTGCTCCAACCAAAAGACACAGGCTTGTTGAATGGATACAAAAACAAGACACATATATATGCTGTCTACAAGAGACCCACTTCAGAGCTAGGGACACATACGGACTGAAAATGAGGGGATGGAAAAAGATATTACATGCAAATGGAAATCAAAAGAAAGCTGGAGTAGCAATACTCATATCAGATAAAATAGACTTTAAAATAAAGAATGTTACAAGAGACAAGGAAGGACACTACATAATGATCAAGGGATCAATCCAAGAAGAAGATATAACAATTATAAATATATATGCACCCAACATAGGAGCACCTCAGTATATAAGGCAACTGCTAACAGCTATAAAAGAGGAACTCGACAGTAATGCAATAATAGTGGGGGACTTTAACACCTCACTTACACCAATGGACAGATCATCCAAAATAAAAATAAATAAGGAAACAGAAGCTTTAAATGACACAATAGACCAGATAGATTTAATCAATATTTATAGGGCATTCCATTCAAAAACAGCAGATTACACTTTCTTCTCAAGTGTGCACGGAACATTCTCCAGGATAGATCACATCTTGTGTCAAAAATCAAGCCTCAATAAATTTCAGAAAATTGAAGCATCTTTTCTGACCACAATGCTATGAGATTAGAAATGAATTAGAGGGGAAAAAAAGTAAAAAAAAAAAAAACCCACAAACACATGGAGGCTAAACAATACGTTACTAAATAACCAAGAGATCACTGAAGAAAACAAAGAGGGAATCAAAAAATTCCTAAAGACAAATGACAATGAAAGCACGATGATCCAAAACCTATGGGATGCAGCAAAAGCAGTTCTAGGAGGGAAGTTTATAGCTATACAAGCCTACCTCAGGAACAAGAAAAATCTCAAGTAAACAATCTAACCTTATACCTAAAGGAACTAGAGAAAGAAGAACAAACAAAACCCAAAGTTAACAGAAGGAAAGAAATCATAAAAATCAGAGCAGAAATAAATGAAATAGAAACAAAGAAAACAATAGCAAAGATCAATAAAAATAAAAGCTGGTTCTTTGAGAAGGTAAACAAAATTGATAAACCACTAGCCAGACTCATCAAGAAAAAGAAGGAGAGGATTCAAATCAATAAAATTAGAAATGAAAAAGGAGAAGTTACAACAGACACTGCAGAAATACAAAGCATACTAAGAGACTACTACAAGCAACTCTATTCCAACAAAATGGACAACCTGGAAGAAATGGACAAATTCTTAGAAAAGCACAACCTTCCACGACTGAACCAGGAAGAAATAGGAAATATGAACAGACAAATCACAAGTAAGGAAATTGAAACTATGATTAAAAATCTTCCAACAAACAAAAGTCCAGGACTAGATGGCTTCAGAGGTGAATTCTACCAAACATTTAGAGAAGAGCTAACACCCATCCTTGTCAAACTCTTCCAAAAAATTGCAGGCGAAGGAACACTCTGAAACTCATTCTATGAGGCCACCATCACCCTGATACCAAAAGCAGACAAAGATACTACAGAAAAAGAAAAGTACAGGCCAATATCACTCATGAATATAGATGCAAAAATCCTCAAGAAAATACTAGCAAACAGAATGCAACAACACATTAAAAGGATCATACACCTTGATCAAGTGAGATTTATCCCAGGGATGCAAGGATTCTTCAATATACACAAATCAATCAATGTGATACACCATATTAATAAATTGAAGAATAAAAACCTATGATCATCTCAATAGATACAGAAAAAGCTTTTGACAAAATTCAACAAGCATTTATGATAAAAAACTCTCCAGAAAGTGGGCATAGAGGGAACCTACCTCAACATAATGAAGGTCATATATGACAAACCCACAGCAAACATCATTCTTAGTGATGAAAAACTGAAAGCATTTCCTCTAAGATCAGGAACAAGACAAGGATGTCCACTCTCGCCACTATTATTCAACATAGTTTTGGAAGTCCTAGCCATGGCAATCACAGAAGAAAAAGAAATAAAATGAATACAAATTGGAAAAGAAGAAGTAAAACTGTCACTGTTTGCAGATGACATGATAATATACATAGAGAAGCCTAAAAATGCCACCAGAAAACTACTAGAGCTAATCAATGAATTTGGTAAAGTAGCAGGATACAAAATTAATGCATGAAATCTCTTGCACTCCTATACACTAAAGATCAAAAATCTGAAAGAGAAATTAAGGAAACACTCCCATTTACCACTGCAACAAAAAGAATAAAATACCTAAGTATAAACCTACCTAAGGAGACAAATGACCTGTATGCAGAAAACTATAAGACACTGATGAAAGAAATTAAAGATAATGCAAACAGATGGAGAGATATACCATGTTCTTGGATTAGAAGAATCAACATTGTGAAAATGAGTATTCTTCTCAAAGCAATCTACAGATTCAGTGCAACCCCTATCAAACTACCAATGGCATTTTTCCCAGAAGTAGAACAAAAAATTTCATAATATGCACGAAAACACAAAAGACCCCGAATAACAAAAACAATCTTGAGAAAGAAAAACGGAGCTGGAGGAATCAGGCTCCCTGACTTCAGACTATACTACAAAGCTACAGTAATCAAGACAATATGGTACTGGCACAAAAACAGAAACATAGATCAATGGAACAAGATAGAAAGCCCAGAGTTAAACCCATGCACCTATGGTCAACTAATCTATGACAAAGGAGGCAAGGATATACAATGGAGAAAAGACAGTCTCTTCAGTAAGTGGTACTGGGAAAACTGGACAGCTACATGTAAAAGAATGAAATTAGAACACTCGGAAACACCATATACAAAAATAAACTCAAAATGGATTCGAGACCTAAATGTAAGACCAGACATTATAAAACTCTTAGAGGAAAACCTAGGCAGAACACTCTTTGACATAAATCACAGAAAGATCTTTTTTGATCCAACCCCTAGAGTAATGGAAATAAAGACAAAAAAAAAAAAACAACCAAATGAGACCTAATGAAACTTAAAAGTGTTTGCACAGCAAAGGTAACCATAAATAAGATGAAAAGACAACCCCCAGAATGGGAGAAAGTATTTGCAAACGAATCAATGGACAAAACATTTATCTCCAAAATATATAAACAGCTCATGCAGCTCAATATTAAAGAAACAAACAACCCAATCCAAAAATGGACAGAAGACCTAAATAGACATTTCTCCAAAGAAGACATACAGATGGCCAAGAAGCACATGAAAAGCTGCTCAACATCACTAATTATCAGAGAAATGAAAATCAAAACTACAATCAAGTATCACCTCACACCAGTTAGAATGGGCATCATCAGAAAAACTACAAACAACCAATGCTGGAGAGGGTGTGGAGAAAAGGGAACCCTCTTGCACTGTTGGTGGGAATGTAAATTGATACAGCCACTATGGAGAACAGTACGGAGGTTCCTTAAAAAACTAAAAAAGAGGGCTTCCCTGGTGGCGCAGTGGTTAAGAGTCCGCCTGCCGATGCAGGGGACACAGGTTCGTGGCCTGTTCCGTGAAGATCCCACATGCCGTGGAGCAGCTAGGCCCATAAGCCATGGCCACTGAGCCTGAGCATCTGGAGCCTGCGCTCCACAACAGGAGAGGCCACAAGAGTGAGAGGCCCACGTACCGCAAAAAAAAAAAAAATCTAAAAAAGAATTACAAGAATATAGAATCATGTTTAATTGTATGAACTTGTAATAATACATGTCTTTTTTAAAATGTTGATCCTGTGAATTCTTGTAATGCTGCAAATCGTATGTATGGTCATAATGTATTAGCTTAGATTGTAATTTCCATATGTTTAGTCAACTTTAGGCTAACATTAAGTTAATTAATATTAAGTTAATTAATCCATAAGCTTTGGATTTGTGGGCAATTCTTAGGAAAGAAAAAGATGTAAATATTAGTTATTAAATATAGTTTTAATTGACCTTTATTTTATATATAAATGACTGTACCTTAATAAGATATGAAAATATCTTTAAGTGGTATAATGTATATGCTGATTTTTCTACCTTAAAAATTGTCAAAGTGATGTAAAATGTGTGTGGAAAAAATTAGCTGGACTGTTTTTTGTTCCTGTATTCTAGTTTTCTCTTACAACTGGAAAAACAAAAGCTGCTTACTTTAGTAAGGGAATGATTAATATAAATTGTTGAGATAATACTAGGTATAATAATTTTGGAGAAATATAAGTATGTAACATTAAAAAAAAAAAAGAAACAAGATTGTGCAAGACACCATGGGTACATTTGATTCATCCACAATGCAAGACTTCTAACATTTCTAAAATGACTGATTCCAATCTTCCTCTCTTTAAGATGAATAACCATATTCTTAAATCAACGTAATCTAACCAAATATTATATTTCTCTCTTTTGGAATAGCCTTTGTATAAAAAGTCTAAGTTATAAATTCAATCACACAGATTTATATACCGCTTTTATTGACAAGATCACAGCCTCATGTTAGCAGGTGAGCCCTCAGATCTGCTGAGACTCACACTGCCCCCATCAACAGGACATAGGTATACACTTTTGAGCAGCTATCAGATTCCTGGAGATGACTCCTCATGTGAATCCAAAGGAGTTTGATTAAGAGCCAAGTCACCTGTGGGGAGTGTAGCAGAAACTGCCACCCCCTCACCCTAAGTGGATAAAGATACTCATGCTGCAAATCGGGGGCCCTGACACATACCCCAAGTGTAGCAACAGTAGGAGGCAACAGTCCTGTCCAAGGATCCACATAACTGTTGAGCTGTTTTTTCTGAACCAAGAAATTGTCTTTATCACGTGAGGACACCTCCCTGAAAAATAAAAACCTCAGCCGCAAATTCCAAGAACTATCTTGCCCCAGTATAAGATCACTTCCTAACTTAAACAGCCAGCCTGGCCCTGGTGAACTCTTCAAACAGGTGATGAAGGCATTTGCTAAGGAAAAACATCAAATCAATTTCTCCTACTGACACATTCTTTCTCTGGCTTTATTACCACTCCAGATGCAGAATTTAGGGCGGGGGCAAGCGAGTCCCATTGAAGGGTTTCCCTGGTTCCAAAACGCAGCTCTTAAGAAATCTGTGTTAACTTTCTGATTGACTGGGTTTCCCTTTGGGCAAAGAAACCAAAGTCATTATTTATTCATTACCTGATGCTATTCCTATGAAGTGCTGTTTCAAACCCGTTCCTCCAATATTCTCTTTGCTAACAGAACTTAAATACATGTAAACATAATATGCCGGCACATTTATTTTTCTGATGTTATCTAACCAAATTATCCATTCTGACTTAGAGAGCGATTAGATCTAGGCTTTCATTGGAGCCTGTCTGTCTGTCTGTCTGTCTGTCAGACTGGTAGCATGTTTGCATTGTGCCAGCCAAACCCTCCGCAAAGCCTGCCATTCCCAGAGGCAACGTTCAGTGTGCTCAGGAACTTGACTGGGGGGCTCGGGGGGAGTGTGATAGAAGAGGGAATTACCCTTGCCAAGTTTAGCAGAATTTTTGACGAGACATCAGATTTCCCACGAACACGTGAGTCCTCAGAATTAGAAGTGGGATGCTGAGTATCTCCTTGCATGGATACACACGTGCACCGTCCCTTTGCTTCTGCCTCCAGGAGAAGGGAAAAGATGCAAACAGGCTGCAGAGGGTGGCCATCTAAGGACCACAGTGCAAGGCTGGCCCTCGACTTCTCTCACACCTGCAGGCTCCACAAACACAGAGGCTGCAGAGAAGCGAAGGGAGAACATACAACCTGGAAGCCGGGTTCTTCCCTGCCTCCTTCTTGAGGACGTTCAACCACCTGGCACTTTGGAGTTGCTTCTCATTTGGGCTGAAGGAGAAGCTGAAGACAGGATTTAGATTGCTGAGCAGAGTCTCGGAAATGTTCTTCCCCAAGGCAGCTTGGGCTGAGTCAGCTTTCAAGGCTCAGCAGGAGGTACTTCGGGGAGATGCTGGGTGAGGCCACCCTTGAAAGCTTTGGAAGGTCTGTGAGGTCCACAGTGCTGGCCTGCCTGCAAAACATGCTCCCTGCTCTTCTTCCTCGTCTGTGGCTGAGGCAAATAAACCCTTCCAATGGCTGCCACATGGGGGTGATTCCACTCCTGAACGATCATGCTACACTGAGGAATGAAGTCACTGGGTAAACTCAGCCCCACAGCGAGAATGCCCCAGGTTTAAACATTTCCCAAGTGCCTATTGTGAGCTCAGATCAGTGCCAGGTGGCGTCAGATGGAATCACCTATTATTTCTTTATCTTGTTTGATCTTGCCTTCAGTCTCTCATACATGTGCTGCAGGGAAGTTTTGTCTTAGTTCCAGAGCTAGGACCCGGGGATACAGTGGTGAATGAAAACCAAGAGGGATAGCTCAAAATCCAATAAAAGAGACATGTATTCATCAGATCATCACATCCACAATTGGGCTGTTCCAAAGTGAGTTATATGTTTAAAGGGAGAGGACCAGGGTCCTAGGCAAGTTCTGGGAAGCATAACATCGTGGTTAAGATTGGAGACGTCGGAGCCAGTCGGCATGGGGACAGATCTCACTTCTGCCAATTTTGCTATAAGACCTTGGCCAAATTATTTGGTCTGTGCCTCCTCTGTGAAATGTGGCTAATAATAGCACCTGCATCAAGTTAGTCTTTATAGGATTAAGTGAGATCATATTTGTAAGAGAGATGGAATGGTACAGAGGAAGGATGTAGCAAAGGAACCCTCACTAAGGAGCCCTGAGAGGGGGAGACCATTATTCCCATCTAGCTGACGAGGAACGTGGAATCCAGGGAGGTGACCTGAATACCCCCAATGCCACACACTCTGTGTCGGGGGTGGCTGAACGGGCTCCCCCCGAAATCCGGCCATCGGCTCCCTTTACCATGCTGCCCACGGGCTTGGCAAAGGGACACGCCAAGGAGGCCCAGCCTCAGGCATGGCTCGCCATCATCTCCACAGAAGCAGCCTCCCTATCATAACACATCTCTGTTTAAGAAACATAAACCACCCTTTGGCAGCTTCTCAAGTACAAGTCAGAGTCAAAAAGGAGCTCCCTCCCCTCGCTCCACTTTCCAACCTGTACCACAAGACTCAGCCTTATGGGGAAACACATGGGAGCTTACCCAACAGGTTTCCGCAACAGAACAGGCAGGCCCTGAGGAGTCCAGGCTGGGAGGGCCCTTCTCCTGGCTGCCAGTGCCCCCACTGACCCAGAGCAGGTGGCCTCCCTCTCCTCCTGTCTGAACCTGCTGCCTGGGAGGGGCTGATGTCACTCATTCCTCCCATGTAGCTGCGGGCCAGCTCGGGCTCCCAGCAGCCATCACCCATCCCAGCCCAGCACAGGCCATACCTCCTCCCTGCTGGCATCTCTCCAGCTGTGGCTGAGAGCCCAGCTTGGGAAAGGGATGGCCTGGCCCACTGGTGAGTGTCCTGGCAGTATAACCCGGCCCAAGCTTGACAAATAATATCTGTGCTTGTCTAGCCTGGCAGTGAGAGCCGGGCCAAAGGGCCAAGTTCCAAAACTGGGTCTTCAAAGGACAGAGGAGACTCTGGAAAGTAGATGACCACAGGCCACAAATCTCTACGGAGTTATTCTAAGAAGAAATCACACCCAGTTCCCAAACTGTGAGTGTAAATGGCTGCTCAGAAAACCATTAGCTGTGCCTACCTTTCCATTTCTAATTAGCAGCCTCCTTGCACCCCTGGACTATACTGAGGCCAGATCATGTTCACATTCTCTTAAGATGGAAACTAAGGCCATACCAAGAAATGCCCAAGGGCTCCTAAGGACAGCAAAGGTGGTGAAGAAGCAGGTGCTGGGCTTGGAACTGTCAGAACAAGTCAGAGGGCAATCAGATTTAGCACAAGAAAAAAAATAATATAAGAACAATAATAACAGCTGACATTTTATGCTAAACATTTTACCCCCTTGGCTCACTGAAACCTTAGAACCACTCAGGACAGTTGATCTTGATATTTTCCACTTTACAGACGAGGAAGCCTGAGTCTGATAGAGAATTGACTTCCCCAAGGCTTTTCAAATGAAAACAGCAGCCCTCAGGCAAACCTGACACGCTGAACTCCAGGGCAGACCCGCAATGAATAGTGGGGGCAGGTGTCTCCCTGCCCCTCCTTATGGACTGTAGGGTCATGGTTCTGCAAACAACAGGAACTAACCTCTTTGCTTCTGTTACCCTCACCTAGATGTCTAAAGATCCAATGCCAGATGTGTAAATTTGACACATCTTCCTTGGGTGCTTGAAACTGACCAAATATTGGTCATTGGCCAGGTAACAGGCAACATGGGAGTACTGGAGTCAAACATGGGGATATTTCCCAGCCATGCCACAGATGGACTGGATGGCCTTGGGAATGTTCAGAACCTTCTTTAAGCTGCAAGCTTCATATCTATAAACCAGGGGCATTTCTTAATACATTGGTGGGCAGGGCAGGGGTGGGGGCAAGGCAGAGTATATATCTGAAATGCAATAGTCAGGTAGATTGCAAACTCTATGAAGGCAGGAAGCAATTATACCTTGTTCCTGCTGTATTCATAGCATTTAGTCCTCCACCTGATACATACTTTGCTCAATAAATTTCTGTTGAAGGATACACATACAAGGATGTACAAATAAACATGTTGAGGGTTACATGTACAACCAGCAGGAAACAGTGCATATGACCATGGATGGGGCACAGCTAAACAAATGTGAGGACTTGCATGAAATAGACTGCTAGGTAGTCATTAAAAAGGGAAGCAGCTCTATATGTAATCACGTAGAAAGGTAAGCAGGGTATACAAATAGGCGGATTGCGGAACAATATGCATTTATGGTCACATTCTTGACAATCCACTTGAGATTAAAATTTCAACAAGGATATGACACAGACGAACTTATCTACAAAACAGAAACAGACTCACAGACACAGAGAACAGACTTGTGGTTGCCAAGGGGGAGGAGGAGGGAGGAGGGATGGAGGGGGAGTTTGAGATTAACAGATGCAAACTATTATACATAGAATGGATAAACATCAAGGTCCTACTGTATAGTACAGGGAACTATATTTCATATCCTGAGATAAACCATAATGGAAAAGCATATTAAAAAGAATGTATATAGGGAATTCCCTGGTGGTCCAGTGGTTAGGACTCCGTGCTTTCACTGCTGAGGGCACAAGTTCAACCCCTCATTGGGGAACTAAGATCCCACAAGCTGCACGCCACAGCCAAAAAAAAAAAAAAAAAAAAAGGAATATATATATATATATGTATAACTGAATCATTTTGCTATATAGCAGAAACTAACACAACATTGTAAATCAACTATACTTCAATAAAATAAACAATAATAATAATAAAATTTCAACAAGGAAGGGCAAATGGAGAAGGAAATGTGGTTGCTAGTGTAGGAATATTTTCACTTTTTACCCTGTGCATTTTGCATTGCTTGATTTGTTCTGACAAGGAGCCTGAGACACTTTCCTTATGTAAAAGTGCAATAAAAATTATTCTTACATCTTAAATAAGTGAATAGAAGACCAAATAAACATTTTAAGTGCTATGCATAAAGTAGGCCCCATAAGTGTTCATCCCCTTTCCTCCCGTGCCCCTAAAGAATATTTATCACACCCCTGCATCTCTGTGACTGAAATGAGACATGCAAAGATTTGCAAAGTCCTGCTAAGGTTGGTTTTGTCCCTTAGTGTGTGTGGCCCTGCAAAATCTGACAGCACCCAGCCTTCCAGACTTTTCTGGCTTGGTCTTAAAAGGACACATGCGTCGAAAGCACAGCCACTGGTTTGTCCCAAGGCAGAAACAGAAACTTGGATGCTTGGGCCAAATGTGAAGTCAAAGGTTTGGGTGGGCTCCTGGGGCATTTGTCTTAGAGAGAATTCTCTGGGGTGTTGGCCTGGTTTTGGTGCAAAGGAATATTCATTATTCCAAAAATCCTTACCAAAAAGGTATAACTCCAATTTGAGAAGCTGCAGGTCAAAGAGACTAGAAAAGAAGGGTAAAGTAACAATGCAGGAGTGATTTCCTAAGTCACAGGTCAGAAGGCTAAGCTAACAGTCCCTCAGAAGAGCCAGGTTCCCCTACAACTAACATGGCCTCCTCCATTGACTACATTTGTGTATCTAATTAACAGACAATTGCACGACTCTCTTTGTCTTTGCTATCTAGACCAAACCATCTCCAAGCAGCCCCTGAATTTGATAGAGGGGGGCATAGGGAACAGGAATATAGGAGGCAAACATTGAGGAGGTACCCAATATGTTTCTGGAACTGCACTAGCTATTTAGTGTAGAAGATCTCTTAAAACTTCAAAACATCTTGTGAGGTAGGTTAGATTACCCCCATTTACAGACGACTCAGAAAGGTTAAATGCATGTTACACAGGATGTAATGGTAAGACCAGGAAGGAAATTTTGGTTTGTCTTTCTCCAAAGCCCATCCCCACCCAACACAACACACCAAACATGACCCCCCCACCCCCCCCCACACACACACACACCTCTTCTCCTCACTGTAACTACTTACCCAACCAGAACAGATTATAATGGGTGATGTTTTACTCCCAGTGTTTTATACCCTCTGAGAAAAAACAAGAAAAAAAACAATTGTCAGGGAAGAAATGTCACACTGTCATTCATCATGTTCCATATGAAAGTCTTAGAAAATAGCTTTCATATTGTTTTTGGACTCACGTAGATGTTCATAATCCTAATCTCCTTATACCAATAGTCAGGCACTGTTTGACATTCTGTACAGGGCACTGAGCCAGACATTGACAGGGGAGCAAGTCCTTAATCTCTGCTCCTCCCCCAAAGTTGACAGCCTGGTAGGTGACTGTGGCAAAATTACAGCAGCAACCATCCTTCCTTTTGCTTCTTCTTAGGTGCTGTCAGAGCTTAAAAGTTCCTAACAAAGCATCAGTTCAAAGACCTCAAACTACAAATGAAGAAACTACAGAGAGAAAGGAAGCCCTTTTTTAACATCACACAGCAAGTCAGTGGAAGATTTTGGAATAACTTGTCCTCCATGGCTCCCTGACTCTGCATAGGTGATGTCTGCAAGCCTATTGTGTGTGCATTTTAACAGCTTTTGTTGAAATATAATTTACATAACATTGAATTCACTTGTTTTAAGTGTACAGTTCAATCACCTTCTGTATATTTACAAAGTCGTACAATTATTGCCATCTAATTTTAGAACTTTTCCATCACTCCAAAATAGAAAGCTTGAGCTGGTTTGCAGTCACTCCTCATTCCTACCCCAGCCCCAGACAATTACTAGTCTACTTTCTGTCTGATTTGCCTTTTCTGGACATTTCATATATGTGGACTCATACAATATGTCTTATGTGTCTGGTTTCCTTCACTTAGCCTGACATTTCGAGGTTCATTCCCATTGCTGTATGTATTCATACTCCATTCATTTTTATTAGAAAATAGTAGTCCATTATATGAATGGCCACCTGTTATTATCTATTCACCAGTTAATGTATATTTGGGTTGTTTTCACTTTGCGCCTATTGCATTTTAACACACAGCCCAACCTCTCATGACTGATGATGGCTGTCACGTAGATTAAAGACTTTGCGTTACATCTAGACTCAGTTGAAGGAGTGCCCTTAACAGAAAATTGAGGCATGCACGCAAAGTATGATTACATCATTTCCAAAGGGGTGTCTTCTAGTTCTAAAATGGATAGTCACATTTCTCCCCAAAAAAAGAGTTAAAAGAAGGCAAAACGTTGCAACTAGGAAGAATCGCTTCATTTTTGGTGAAGAACATACCTTGTAGGGTACAGTTTATTATTAAACAATCAGTGGTTGGGACATCTTTAGCATATTTTTCCAGAAAGGCAATGGAGCCACTTTGTCATGACTTCTTCAGGCCAACTCCTTACCAGGCTCAGGATTGGCATTATTTATGTGGCCAAGGATTGGTGAATGCAGCCACAGTTATGGCCCCAAGTGGCTGATGAGTTAACATTCCTAGTGATCATATCTACAGCCAAAATTTTTGTTGTTGTTGAGTAAAAGTCAGAAGGGTATTTTTTTACTTTCCTTTTGGGAGTGGAAGAGTAGTAGACTTAACTCCTTCAAAACTTAGTGGGCTTGTTGTTGTCTTTGTATTGTTGGCCATGAGAAAAGAGATGGGAATTTGAGTTGGACTGATGGAAGAATGTAGAAATTGTGGTTTATGTGAACATGCCCCAAGCAAAGAAACTGGTATTACCTTAGGAGAATGTAAAGAAAACGTCATTGATGTCAGGGGGAAAATGGGAGGAAAAAGTAAAGTATTAGAGAAGGATGAAGAAGAGGAGAAGGCAGAAATTTATAATGAATAGTAAAATAAATCATAAATGTTAAACTAGTGGTTTGTTAGCCAAAACCAGGCCACAGCCATCTTTCTACCGTTCGAGACTGTTTTTCAAAAGGAAATTAATTAGTCCGAACACTTAAAAATCAGGAAACTGTGTATCACTTTCTGAGTATCCTATTTGTTAAAAAAAAAAAAAAGAAAGGAAGGAAGGAAGAAAGAGAGAGAGAGAAAGGAAAGAAAGAAGAAAGGAAGGAAGGAGGGATGGAGGGAGGGAGGGAGGGAGAAAGGAAGTCTGGCAAACATTTGTTAGAGCAGAATAATGACTGCTCCCTGAGTATGGGGCATGTATGCTCCAGTTTGCCACAGTCCCCACCATACCCTATTGCTTATATTCAGCTGTTTCACAGGTTTATGACACCCTTTGTATCTGCAACACCTTAGATAACTATGTTTATATTGGCTCAATCATCCCAGACATCCTGCTGGGCCCCTGTGTTATATCCGATCTTTCAGAGAATGAAATGAAATTCATAGACATTAAACAACTTGCCCAAGGTCACCATCAGTAACAGTCAAAGCTATTTCTTATCTCAACAGAGCTACTACTTTTTCCAGTATATCATACCTTGACAAGCAGAGAAAAGAATTGATTAAACATAAAGCGAAGAATGGAGCAAAACTGAAGGAAAAAACTGGAGCAGAGGGAGTTTTTAAAAGAACAATTTAGTTAATTAATTGAAAACAAAGCTATAGCATGGACTTACCCAATGGGGGGCCAAACACAAGCCTGGATGGACACACATATTCCTTGCCCACTTCTCTAGAAACAAGTCCAGGCCTCCCAGACAGAAAATACTTTTTTTCTTGACTCATAAAGACAGCTCTGAAAAAGCATTTGGGAGTTGCCTTAGGAATAAAATAACTTGTTCGAATTAGCAAACATTTTCCAAATATTTCTTAAAGAAAGAGTTTCCTACGTATAATTCCAAAACCTCACTGAGTTAGCAAGTTCTCCAGGTGGCTCCAGAAATTCAGCTTAGGCCACGGTTACTATCTGGTGGTATAACCCATCTCTAAATTAGTCTCTGAGACAGACCCCCCAGCACTGTCAGCTGTCAGAGTTTATTGGGGCAGCTTAAGACCCTGTTGCCCACTTATTGGCCTCTGCCAGAGAACCTGAGGTCTCCCCGAGGGTCACCACACATACAGAAATAGAGGAGAACAGAGAAAACAAGCATTTCTTTTTGCAACTTCGAGATCTATTTCTGGGGTTGAACAGAAGCCATTAAAACATTCCCATGACTCTGTGCCAAGCCCCCAAATTACTAATGACAGACGTGCTGGCTCCAAAGGAGTCACTGCTGGCAAATAGCCCTTCAGTATCTTGTTAATGGTAATAATCCCGAGGCTTTCATCGAAAGATCTCAAAGCACAGGGCAAGACTTAATTGACTCCCCCCTCAACTCTGTCCCTGAAAAAGGTAATTATAATTCTATCCCTCAGACAGTTTGCACAGGGGTTAAATGGGCCACGGAGGTTGAATGATTTATCCTTGTTTCTATTCTAAGTTGGAAGGAAAAGTCTAAATAATGTCATAAGTTAGGGCGAACTCAGCTGTACGAGTTGGAACCAGTGGGAGATTGAAGCAGACAAACCGAGAGCCTTGGGAGGCTAACATGATTAAAGATGCCTCTGACTAGTAGCCACAGGACAAGCACCACATACAGAGGTGCTGACCTGAACTGAGTTTACCTTAAGGACGTTATCCATAACTGCCCAGTCCAGGTTAGAAGGAGGGAGTCAGAACCAGAGTCCTGGAAGGGGGAGACCCTCAATATTGTGTGTACAGATTCCAAAGCAAGAGCCCATGCTCAGTAGCTTAGAGAAAAATAAGAGTTTATTTCACTGGCAGAGTAGTGTGGCAAGAGCTAGAAGTGTACCTGGTCCCCAGATAGATGAGGGGTTCATCCTAGTGGAGGACCTGAATGCCAGGCATGGCATGCGAGACAGTTACCTGAATCTAGAACCTAAGCCACTATGGAGATAGTCATCACTGACCTCACAAACCTGTTTCTTCTCCTGTAAATCCCCATCTCAGTAAATGGGACCTCTCCTCACTCACGTGCCACAACCAAAGTACAAGGATTCATCTTCTCCATCACCTTTTATATATGATCCCCACATTCTAATAACACAATATATCTTCCTAATCAGTATTCTTATCACCATTCCCACCTGCTTTGACTTATTTGAGACCCCATGATATCTCCCCTGGGTTATTTTAACAACCTCTTAGCTGTTTCTGTTGCTTTTACACTTCTGTTTTACACTTTTACACTTCTGTTTCCCCAAGCCAAACAACTCTTTATAATACTGTCCACAGAATATTCCTGAAATACAAATATAGTCATGGCACTTATAACCACCTGCCCCTCCCCGAGTTAAACTCTTCAACTTCCTTTCCACAGGGAAAAGTGCAAAACAGAACTGCCAACCTGGAATTCCATACCAACACAATCATATTTTAAAAATAAAGATGAAATAATGTTTCAGATAAATAAATTGCTGAAGCAATTTATCACCAGCAGAAATTCAGAACAATAAATATTAAAAGTTCTTCAGATAAAAGGAAAATGGTACCAGATGAAAACTTGGATCTATACCATAAGAATGAAATGCATTAGAAATGGTATACACCTGAGTAAATATAAAACTCTGTTTTCTCACTTTTAATTTCTTTAAAAGATATATGTTTAAAGTAAAAATAATACTATTTATAACATATGCATAAATAAAAAGTGAATGGAAACAAAAATGGGAGGGGATAAATGGAAGTATATGGTTGTAAGATTCTTACATTATTCATTAAATTATTTATGATATTATTTAAAGGTAAAATGAGATACATTAAAGATGTGTATTGTATTCCCTAGAGCAGTTACTAAAAATGAAAATAAGCAATCGCTAATAAGCCAATAGTGGAAATAATATGGCACTGATAATTAACACCAAAGCAGGCAGAAAACAGAAAAAATAAAGAACAGATAGTACAGATAAAAAACAAAAAGGAAAACTGTAGATTTAAACCTATCACACCAATAATTACATTAAAGTTCACTCACCTTGACACTCCAGTGGAAGACAGATTGTGGGAGGGGGTAGAGAAACAATACCCAAATGTATGACAATAGGACAACACGCACTTTAACTATAAAGTCATAGACAGGTAAGGGAATGAAAAACTATGTACCATGCAAACACTGGACAATAAGCTAAAGTGTCTGCATTTATATTATACAACATAGATTTCAGCATAAGCAATATTATCAAGGATAAAGTGGGACATTTCGTAATGAAAAACTGGCGAGTATATCCAGAAAACATAGCACTTTCTAAAATTATACGTAACATTAAATCTTTAAGGAAAGTTTACCAAAATATGTGCAAGACCTCTAAACCTAAAACCACAGTGCAATGCTCAGAGATATTACAGAAGACCTAAATAAAATGAGAGATATGCCATGTTCATGGATTGGAAGACTCAGTGTTGCTATGATAATTCCCCCAGAAGTGATATATAGATTCAGCACTATCTCAGTCAAAACCTCCAGAGACCATCTGTGTAGAAAATGACAAATTGTACACTAAAAATGGGTGGATTTTATGTTTGTAAGTCAGACTCCTATAATTATACACCAATCAAATAATTTTGCTTTTTAAAAAGATACAACAACAGCAATAAAAGTAAAACTCACCGGGAAGTTAAAATAACCTCTGTGTGAAGGAAAGAGCAAGGTCAGAAATAACATTGTGAATTTAAGCTTTTACCCAAGATAAACGAAACTTTAAAATGGAAATGGCGAGTTAGTTTATGTTAGCAAGATTAAGTTCCCTGCCAAGTGGAAATAGAGGCTAAAGAGCTAAACTAGTTTCAGTAATAATGAAATTAATAAAGTTACATTTTTGCACGTCTGAGTATTCTGCCTATGAAAATTCATACCTTATCCCTTGTTAACAAGAAGAGATCTATGCCTCACACTTGAGGCATGAAGATCACTATGTTCTTGGAAGACCAGGTCCCCAGGAAGATTACTTGTGTGGCAATGTGAAGAACTGGCACTTGGGGGTAGGATTAAATTCTAATATAGAATATCACAGCGTTTGAAAGGACCTAAAAAATTATTTGTGCCTCTGAACTACACAAAGTTTCTGGCAGAGAACATTATAGCTTCTAGTAAAGTAGGAGTTCACTGCTTTGAATGGAAACCCATTCCATTATCAGCATGCTTTCTTAAGATTCCCCCTCAACTTGTAGTGTTGAGAAATAAACATATAAATCAAAACTTGGTCTGTCCTAGGCCAAACACAGGGACTTTCACCTTCCTTAGTCTTGACACTACTTATAGTTGATTTTGCCTGGATTTTATGAGCAGTTTTAGAAGCTGACTTGCCAGGTATGAAATTAGACAACTCTGGCACCAAGGTAGGTAAAACAGACGACACTAACATAAAGGCAGAAATGTATATTTCTAGTCATGAATTCAAGGCGTTCACTTTTATCTATTTATCTTGACCGACACAGTCTTGTTTTAAATGTGAATTCTGTTACACATCTTAGCAATACCTGATTGTTTTATTGAACACGTAGTGATATTCACCTTGTACCTTTGAAAGAATACTAGCAGGAAAGCATGAAAACATTACTTGAAAGCAAAAGGAACACTTTGAGGTGGCTAGAGAACAATACACAACCACACGATAAGTATTCTTAGGATGCTGACATAAGAAGGTTTATGAGTTACCTGAGCAAATAGGTAAGGATTCATGGAGGAAAAAACATCACAGGAGATTACTTCAGTCGCTGCTTCATCCAGAACTTGAGCAATGCTTTCTTATCTTGAATCTTCAGGATCAAAGCACAGCTCGCAATCTAGTTCTACATCCATCTCAGAAGGAAGATGATAGGAAAGAGGTGATCTTTGGTAACACAATGAAGCTGCTTGACTTGACACTGATGGAGCTACTTTCAAGATGTCTCACTCATATGGCTGGCAAGTTGATGATGACTGCTGGCTGGGAACTCAGCCTGGTCTCTGGGTCAGTGGGCATTGGTTTCTGTCCGTGAGAACCTCTCCACAGACACTTGAGCTTCCTACCAATATGGTGGCTGAGTTCCAAGAGCTGGAATCCCTCAAAAAGCAAAGTGAATGGTATGGCATTCTTATAATCTAGCCTCAGAAGCCACATAGCATCACTTCTACTGTACTCTGTGTGTTGAAGTAGTCACAGAGACCCACCCAGATTCAAGAGGAGCAGACATAGACACTGTCTCTTGATAGGGTATAATTCTAATGTTCCAGAAAAGCCTGAGCTATGAGAGATATAGTTGCAACCATCTTTGGAAGACATAAAATGCCACATGAAATAACTTTAAGGACTGTCTTCCACCTTTCCACCCCTCTATACCTACTATAGTGTGATTATTTTACACATAGAAAATAACTATGTATACATGAATATATGGAAAATGTAAAATAGTGCCCCACCTAGATTTTTATTTTCTTTTTGTACTTTGTTGTTTTCCTACTACCCTCATTGGCTCATATATGTTTATGGTTAAAAGTATTATAACCATTAATTCTCGTCTTGGAAGGCATAAAACAAGTGATAGCAAGAACATAAGGATTGCACCTGCCGGTGGCAGATAGCTCTTTCTGACCAAATCCAGATATTATCTCTAAATTATTCTTAACACAGTTTTTTCATTAAATCTCCACCAGTAATTTATGGTTATCATGTGGGAAAAGTGCTTTTGCCACCTTGGGTATAGTTTCTGTATCTGGCCAAATCAGGATGTTAGAATCAGGAGAAAACATGAACCTAGATGGTAGAGGTAGTAGGAACACAAATGAATACATAAAAACAAAATAAATCACTACACCACCAAAATACCTGGTGGGACAACAGCCAGTCTGGAATATGAGAGGTTCAATTTGGTTTAAGATGAAGTTGGGGATGTCTATGGAGACATATCTGGGAAAATCTAGTTGGTGCATAGTTTAGGGGCTTAAAGGTTGTACTATACTGGTACCAAATACAGGGTAAGACTGTGACCATAATTCTGATCAAATAAGCATAGTCCTAGGCTCAATGGACAGGGGATGGATGAGAACCAAGCAGTGGTTAGGGACTAGTCTTCTAGATGAAGATCACAGGCAGGACTCCCCTGCAGGAGTTCCCTAATAGGAAAGGAGAAGCCCGAGCATGTACATTCTCCAGATGGAACAGGTTCCCTCATAGTTTGGATACCGGGTTGATCTGATGAAAGCAAACTTCAACAGGAAAAGACTGATCTCATCTGGTATTTGGTTGCATTGGCCATGAACAAAGTTGGAGTCATGTAAATTTAGCATTAAGACCATGAAAATAGTCTAAATAATCGAGAGTAAAACTAAACAAGATATATGCAGGATCTTCATGACGACAAGTTACCTGTTTTGCGCCCCCCCCCCATGCACACACAATCAAGATGCAAAAGGACATGCTCAGCATGGAACATCTTGTATGAAAGTTTTAAATATACAAAACAATACTACACATGCTTATGGGTAAATGTGCGTTGTGAAAGCAAAGGTTAATACATGCACAGACAGAGTACACTCCAATTTCGTAACTGTGGTTACTGTGGAGGGTGGAGGGATATTTGGGTGGAGGAATCTGCCTGTTCCTGTAACATTTTTGATCTCCATCTTAAGGTATCTAACACATACACCAAACAAAACCTGTCAAGATTTGACCAATATTTTTTTTTCTGTATGTTTGAATATTTATCTTGTAAATAACAATCCATAAAGAGATGAAGATTAAGATGAAGAAATGAGCAAGATGAAGGAGCATGAGAAGGAGAGGAAGAGGGTGAGGAAGAAATGCAGATTCTTAAAAAGAGGTAAAGGAGGAAGAAGGAAAAGAAGGAGAAGGAGGAGGAAATGAACAAAACTCCCAAATTAGTGAGAGAAAAAGTTTCAAAATTCTACATGTATCTTTGTTGAAAATATGACAGCCTGTTTCTGATTCAGCTAGACAAAAGAAATGCATGAAAAGCTCAAAATGTAAAAAAGTGAAATACAATGAAAAAGGTAAAATCTGCCCTACCAGATGTCAAAACATACTAAAGAGCTACAGTAATTCAAATACAGAATAAATATATGAGTATTAAATAATTCAAAGTGTGGGGTAGGATTATTAAATTAAATAAATATGGCATGGATGATTGGTGAAATATTTGGGGGTTTAGAGAAAGACAAATACCCCCCACCAGCACTTACCTCATATAATTGACCTAATTTGATTTAAACTGACTAAAATTTCAAAGAGTAAAGATGAAATGCTAAGAGAATTGATGAAAATATAGTATTTGTGTCATCTCAAGAGAGAATCCATAAAGAATATGCATGAGAGGTTTTTAAAATGTTTGCTTTATTCTTTCTTACAGACAAATTTTCTACAGTTAGCATGAATTATTTTATTTATTTTAATCAGATTCTAACTTATTAAATTATAATATATTCATTATAAGGTCAATAAATACATAAAGGAATAAAAAAAAACCCTCTAAATTCTCTCCTTTACCCCACTCCTCTATCCCATTCTCCAGGAGTTTACGGCAGTTTCTTATGTGTGCCTTCAGGGACAAATCTATAAAAATACACAGATGTCATATATGTATAGAAACTTCATACATATATGTGTTTTATATTTATAGTGTGTATGCATATTTAGTATTTTAATTTAACTACACATATAATTTGGTACAATTGTGTGTATGTATATATTGATATATGTATGTGCCATATATATATGTATATATACATATATATGTATATATATTCTTTTCTTCATCATTATATCTAAGACTTTTAGGGAGGAGGATCTACTGACACCTAAGATGGCTGGATGCATTTTGGTTCACCTGCATCAGTTATCTCTGGCTAAAAAAATGCCATGTCGCCAACACCCACAATAACTTGGTGGCATCCAATATAAGAATTTTTTGCTTATGCTTCTGGGTAAGTTGGGAAGTAATCTAGAGGCTCTGCTGATTTTTGGCTGGGGTTGCTCACATGTCTAACTTACCTATGATGGTCTCAACTGTAGCAAACGGAGTGGCTCTGCTCTGTTCCCTGTATCTCGTACCCTCCAGCCAGCTGATCCAGGCATGTTTATAAGACTTTGGCAGAGCTTCAAGAAAGCACCTGAAAACAGACAATGCCTCTTGGGCTTGAAGTTAGAACTAGCACATCATCATTCCACCCCATCTATTGGCCAAAGTAAACAGCATGGCCACACCCAGAGTCAGAGTTGGATGGGTGGGCACTTCGAAATCATAAGGCAAAGAGTGTAGATGCAGAGAGAGATGAAGAATTGGCCCCATTGTTGCAACATACCATACTTCCGTGAGCTTATTGTGTGCCAGGACAGTTTTGGTTTGGAGAATATGGTCATTCACGCATGGTGATCCCAGCCAGTGGTTAATGTGGACATAAACACAGGTACAGGTCTCTCCCACTTTTCAAAAGTTCACTTTACAAACGACCTACATTAGTACCTGTTTTCACTGAGAGAAATCCCAAGAGGATTTTCACTTTTACAAAAAAAAAAAAAAAAGACAAAAAGCAAAAATAGCATTCAGTGTTGGTTTTGCAGTAAGTCTTATAAAGACAGCTTCCACCCCAAGCATCAAGAGAGGCACCGCCAAGCTTTTTCTCCAAAAACGGCACTCAGCATCTCAGCATCAAGCGCCATAGCTTTGAACTGTGTTTGTGAGCAACTCTGCTTTAACTCGATTTATTTTGTGCATCCATTGGCAAGACTGTCCCAAGGTAATTGCTTCTTCACTTTATGCCATTTCACCTTACAAAAGGTCTCCCAGGAACCCTCTACTCTCGGATAGCAGGGATACCTGCAATTCTTAGAGGAAGTAAGATAGAGATAAGAAAGTTAGCATTGGGGATTTAGAGTCGGATGTGATCCTTTCTAATGATGAGGTATGAGGTTGGAGGTATAAGAAGACCTCATGGAGGACTTCCCTGGTGGTCCAGTGGTTAAGAATCTGCCTTCCAATGAAGGGGACAGGGGCTCAATTCCTGGTTGGGGAACTAAGATCCCACATGCCGTGGAGCAACTAAGCCCACTTGCTCTGGAGCCCATGCCACAACTAGAGAGAAGCCCGCATGCCACAACTAGAGAGGAGCCCACGCGCCACAACTAGAGAGGAGCCCATGCGCCACAACTAGAGAGGAACCCACACGCCACAACTAGAGAGGAGCCCACATGCCACAACTAGAGAGGAGCCCACACGCCACAACTAGAGAAAAGTCCACACGCCACAACTAGAGAGGAGCCCTCGCACCACAATGAAGAGCCCGTGCGAAGCAACGAAAGATCCCACATGCCGCAACTGAGACTGGACGCAGCCAAAAATAGATAGGTAGGTAGGTAGATAGATAGATAGATAGATAGATTTTTTTTTAAAAAAAGACGTCTTGGAGGAGTTGCCCTTTGATTTGGACACTGAAAAGGGAGATGGACTTTCCAATATTAATTACTCACAGATGGAGATGGGAAAGGATATTTTTGACAGATGGAAAAGACTAAGTTAGGGACACTGAGAACATGATCAGGTCTGCTGCGCCTGGAGAGTATGAAACTCATGAGTGAAAGCTAAGATAGGAGAGGGTATTTAGGGGGGTTCTTAGGGGATTTAGATGTGGGATGTGGATTCTGGATATAGATCCGTAAGTGACAGGACACTTATGACGATTCTGAGCCAGAAGCTGCTGCTTCTGAGGGCGTGGAGGACAGATTGAAGTGAAGAGATAGGAGAGGCAGGGAGGTAAGTCAGACAGCGATTAAAGAAATAGTGAAGGTCAGAACTAGGGCATTTTTAGTGGGATTAGAGAGATGGAAGAGAGATTATGGTGTCAATATCATATGGGTTAGGGAGGGATAAATTAGGAGTTTGTGATTAACATATACACACTACTAGATATAAAGTAGATAATCAACAAGGACCTACTGAATAGCACAGGGAACTCTACTCAATATTCTGTAATAATCTATATGGGGAAAAAATCTGAAAAAAAATATATGTATACATATAACTGAATCACTTTGTTGTACACCTAAAACTAACAGAACATTTTAAACCAACTATACATCAATACAAAAAAATTTGTTTTAATTAAAATAATATATAATTAGTGTTAGAAAGCCAAAATGTGCCTCATACGCCTGATTCCCCAGGAGTGTGGTCAGAAATGACAGACATTATAGAGAAGTGTGATTTTACATTTTCTGACGTGTGGTAAATGTGATTAAAACATTTAAAAAAATATTTCTTATAACATTTTTAATATCCCACATGAGTTTCTCCACAGTCACCCTACATCCAAACCTAGAGGAACCTAAGAGACATTTGTAGGAGAAATTGGAGGATGATGCCTGGAGTCACCTCCAGGTTGGGAGCATGGACTCCTTGCTGGAAAGACGCAGGGGTGACTGGGGAAGCATGCAAGTGTGACTAATCCCTTGATCGTGCTGGAAAAGGAAGGACTGACAATGAAATCCACATAGATGCTGTCATTGAAAGGGCCCTTATTTCCTAAGAGTCTTCAGTCTAAACAGGTTTCCATTTACCCCTCCCCACTCTCTATATTTTTGCCTGGATTCTTCAGTGGTGGCATAGGCCATAGTTAGAGGGATGGATATTGCCATAGTTTGATCTTGGCAAAAAAATAAAAAGTGTTTTCTACCATAGTGTTTAACAAGAAAAAGCTTTTAAACCAGCCTGCCCAGGGGTTCACACATGGGATGCACTTAGAATAGTGTGGCACAAAGAAAGCAATCCATGTGTACTGGCTATTGTTATTTTTATTTAGATTAAAATGGAAATACCATATTTCAGCTCTAAAGGTGTCTGTCCAGCTTCTCCAACCCTCCAGCCAAGACATATATTTACCCTGAGAAGGCAAATGAGCCTAGAATTACTCTTGCTGTCTTAAACCCGGGGTCCCCTGTACCCAGAGCTGGTCTGTCTGTGGCCACCCAGTCATGCTGTGTTGTCTGGGTGAATGGGTTTTGACTCAGGCCTTCTTTGCACTCAGGCACCTTGTTTAGAACTAATGCCCCATCCTGACCTCCAGTTCATTTGGCTTGGGCCCTGACACCTGTCCGGCCTCTCCCCGCACATCAATGCCATTCCCCAAACTAGGCAGCCTGCCCAGAGCCTGACCTGGCTTGGCTGTCACTCCTAGGAGACGCCTGCTGTCCTCTTGGGCCACCAGCTCAGACTTTTTTAGACTTTCTTTCCAAACTGGCTCATGTCCTGATCACCATGCCCCTTTCTCGTTACTCAATACAAGCCCTGCCCCAACCTGGATACGTCCTTTCTCAATAAGCCTGAACTTCTGAATCGCCAACCTGACCCCATTCAAGGCTTGATATTGGGGACCTTCGAATTCCAAGCTCCCTGCTTTATAGATAAGGATCTGTGGCTTAGGGAGGGGAAGTACATTCCCCCATGTCACACCCTGAGTGTGTGACAGATGTAGGAAAAAAAAAAACCCAGCCCCTGAGAAACATTTGTCTTGGAATATTGTTACGATTCCAAAGAGCTATGGCTTATTTTCTTCAGCTTGTCCTCATACAACCTCTGAAAGAACTTCTTTCTGAAACCATACTTAGCAGGTAATTCCTTCCCACCAAGTAGTCAAGATCCTCAGATGTAAATATCCTTCTCACCTCTGGTATTCAGGAGTTGACAGAGCATTACGGTCTGTCAGTAGCCTGTGGTGGCTGAAACAGAGAAAGAGAATAATCACTGGGATTCTCGAAGCAGAAAAAAAACATCAAATGCTTCCCTTGGTTTTCTGTGAGCTGGTAAAATCAGGTAGAGGACCAAGGTATCCACAGAATTGTTTCAAATCTCCGCAGTGTTTTGGCCCCTTGTCAGAGCCTACTAACTGATGCACTGAGATATTTGACACATCCATAGGAGTCCTTGTGGTCATTTCCAGAACAGCCAGGAGATGTGCCAGGCAAATGTACAGAAAGCCCTGATTTAGGAGGGCTGTGGCCCACTGGGGCTTGGGGGTCCTTCCATATTTGACTCTGTGCCGCCACTGTGTTCACAATCCTGGGCATTTCCACATCTGGCCATCTTCTGAATTAGGCCAAAATAAAGCAACAGAGGAAGGAGTCCTGGACTTGAAATAATTTTGAGTCCCGCTTCCTCCATCTATTGGTATGTGGTTTCTCCTCCATGTATTTCACATAACTCCCAGGACTGCAGTGTCATTCTCCAAGAAAGAGAGAAAGAAAGGAAGAAAGGAAGAATGGAAGGAAGGAAGGAAGGAAGGAAGGAAGGAAGAAAGAAAGATAAAGGAAAAAAACAATTCTGTCTTGCTCTGCACACAGACTTCAACCATCCAGCTAGACCAACTATGCAAAGGTGCTTTGCATGTCGCAAAAAGTCCAACAAAAATTTCAACTTCCGCTCTAATATGCAGCACAGATCCTCCAAAGAGAGCAGAAGATAGAGGATGTCAAATGTGAATGGGTAGTGGGAATACACAGTCTCAAACATTCAGTTTCCTCATCTGCAACATGGAAGCAAGAGTAGTATCACTTTATAAGGATGCTTTAAGATTCAGAAGATAATGATGGGCTATGGTGACTATTTTAAAATACGGGTCATGGTTTGAAAACATGGACTCTGGAACACGCCTTGCTACTGCAGCTGATCTTGGGAGGCACTCAGTCTCTTTATAACTCCCCTGAAATGACGAGGCGAGGACCTTGCCTGAATTCAGAAGTGTTTTGGAGATAAGTTTGTAAGGTTCCAAGGAGTCTTTTCTAAACGCCTTAGGTTAACTGAAGGGAATGAACAGGCAAGAAATAACCAGACAGAAATATTCACTTGCAAGATGAAGGAGGCTTCCCACAGTGAGCTTAGGGCACAGAGCAGACCAGCAATCACACCTCCCCATCAAGGAGGTGATCTTGAACCCCTGAAACTCTGGACCACCATAAGGATATCAAGACTCCTCAAAGGCTGAAACTAAAGTGGAGAGACTGGGAGGTCCCTTCCATGCCTCCTAAAATGGAATTTTCCATATAGGCATGGCCTGGTCCCTGTATGGTTAACACTGGGTGTGCCTCCTTTCTTCAGGGGACCCTAGGCCCATCCACAGGGACATAGATTTACCAAATAGGCTAGAAGGGATGATTATCAATGTTCTGCAGCACAGAACATAGGCACACACAGTGAGGGGCAAGAGAAAGGTGGGTTCCCCAAAAAAGTGTTATATTGATGCAAGAGGCTAGGATCAACTAGGTATTCTTTTAATCTTCCCTGAAAGAAACAAAAATGGAGAAAATACCTCCATAGAGAGAAAACCTATATCTCAACAAAATATATAAATTATTAGATGTTAGAACCAAAAAGCTGGAAAAAAAAGAAAATCAGTCTTCCAATTTAGGACTAAGCCACACTCATGCCCCCAGAGAGAAGATGACCTGGCAGGAGGAGACTCTGAGAAGACAGAGGACCTGCGGAAGGATTGTTCTAGAACGTGTGAGAAATCCTTGGTCTAACTTCACTTCCCCACTCCCTAGCTGGGCTGCGTTGGGGTCTATGCATATATGTATGTATATGTATGTCTCTCTTTACAGCAAAGACAAGATAAAGGGAGAAAAGTGTTCCTGCCATGGGACTTTACCCACATCCCCGCATAGCATTCATAATAATGACTCCATCACTCATCAGAGATGCTCCCCAGGCCAGGCCTCACCAGCCTGGCAGCTCTCTGATCCCTCAGCCAGCTCTGGCTGTAATTGCAAACACCCTTCCCTCGGGACCTGTCCGCTGATGTGAAGACGCTCAGGCTTTGCTGGTGTCTGTAAATGCAAGTTCAAGGGGACTTTTTAACATCAGAAGTAAAAACATGAGAGTCAAGAGACAGGTCCCCTGCACCCTGTAGAAGATCACAGTCAAGAAGTGGGAGGCAATTACTCTGAAGGTGGGAAAAATAATTTGAAGGCAGCAGAACAGACACAAGGTAATTACCACCCAGACACAGCACAGGCAAAGAGGCCCTTGCTTCTAGGGAAATAAGAAGTGAGCAGACCGAGCTGGGAGGAGAGGCCTGGCTCTCCTAAGTGGGGTGAAAAGTCAGTGCTTACTTCCTGATAGGAAAGTAGGCAGAGATAGAAAATGACCCCCCAAATGCCCTTAATGAGGTTGTGAGCCAGGCTAGTTACAAGCTTTTATCTTTTTCTCAACTTTTCTATTCTGTTTTAGAGGAAGTGTGTGTGTGTGTGTGTGTGTTCTGAGATGATGGAAGGGGCATGAAGACTTGGGGAAAAGAAGAACAAGAAAGAGACATTGAAAATACTGCATACCGTCTGATTCTAATTATATGACCTTCTAGAAGAGGCAAAACTACAGAGATGGGAAAAAGGATCAGTGGTTGCCAGGGGTTTGGGGAGAGGAGGGAAAGATGAGTAGGTGGAACACCAGAGATTTTAGGGCAGTGAAAGTCTTCTGTTTGATCCTGTATTCATGGATACATGCCATTATGCAATTATCAAAACTCATAGAATACACAACACGAAGAGTGAACTATAGGCTTTAGTTAATAATAAGGTATTAATATTGATTCATCAGTTGCAACAAATATAACAAATATACCACCCTCGTGCAAAATGTTAATAAGGGAAACTGCATGGCAGGGGAGAGGGGTATGTGATAACACTCTGTACTTTCTGCTCAACTTTTCTGTAAACTAAAAACTACTTTAAAAAAGAAAGTCTAGGGCTTCCCTGATGGCACAGTGGTTGAGAGTCTGCCTGCCGATGCAGGGGACACGGGTTCATGCCCCGGTCCGGGAAGATCCCACATGTCGCGGAGCGGCTGGGCCCGTGAGCCACGGATGCTGAGCCTGCGCATCTGGAGCCTGTGCTCCACAACGGGAGAGGCCACAGCAGTGAGAGGCCCGCATACCGCAAAAAAAAAAAAAAAAAAAAAAAAAAAAAAAGTCTAGTAATTAGAGAGAGAGAGAGACAGAGAGAGATGTAGGTGGGAATGTGGGATTAAACATTTAAACAGTCCCTCCCTATCCAGACAAAATGTTGGCAGTCTTGTAACCAGAAGAAAGTAGGACATTAGGGTCCAAGAAATACCCTCAAAGTAAAAGATTAGAAGTGTCTGAAACTCATGTGTGTTGTAATCTGATTTCACTAAAATCCAGAAAATAACTAAAATCCTCCTACCCCAGCAAAGAAAAAGAGAGAGAGAATGTCACAGGGAACATGACGTCCATGCTTACTGCATTCTCTCCGGTGAAGGGCTGGTTGAATGAGCTCGTTGTTTGTTCATTTCATCCTCACCCATTACCTGCCACTACTTTTATAAAATAAAATAAAAATCAGTTACTAGATCATGAACTTGGATACCAAATACTTATTAAAGTTTATGAATGCTTATACTCAGCTTCTGTGCTTCTCTTATAGAGGACTGGTAACAAAAGTCCACAGACAAGCCCCAGTCACAGGCAGATCACACTTTGAGAAGCGCTGCGTTAGAGGAGAATGAATCTACCAGAAGCCCAGGCACTCCACAAACCCAGGCAATCAACAAAAGAAAAAAAATCCAGCCAGGAAACGTGGTATTTACCAACAAGTTTTCTTGAAGACCAAGGGCGCCATCCCTTGCTTGGATGGTCATGGTGTCCTCTAGCCTTGCTCCCTTCCAGTCCATTTCACTCAGAGCCATGGAGATATCATTCTCAAGTGCAAGCATGATCGTGTCACTTTCTTACCTGGCCTCGGGTAGGTTTCTGATCTCTCAGGATGACCTGGGCACTGTTCAGCATCTCACTCATAGCAAACTGGCCCCTACTTGCCTCAGTCCTGGGGTTTGAGGAAGGAGGGATGGGGTTTGATCCAAGTAATCACACCCAAAATTCAGTACCTTAGTCCACTAACATATGTTACCAAGTAAGGGTATGTCTGATATTAAAAGCATAGAGTCAAAGGTAATTACTTAACTAACTCTGATGATGGGGGAGGGGTGGTGAGAAGGCTCTGGGAACATTCACCAAAGGAATTTTTTTTTGAGATAGATGAAGGCATCCCAGGTGGAAGGACCAGCACCAATAAAAGCATGGAGTCATGGGAAAGCTTGGAGTAGCTAGGGACCCTCAAGAAATTCTATGTATTTGACAGTCAAGGAAGAGTTCTGAGTTTTCTTCCAGTAAAGGGAATGGCAATAATTATTGGAGAAAGCCTCGAGGTTTACTTGCTCTGAATATCTGGCATGAAGATGAGCTGTTCTTGCCTCAAATTGAAATAGAAGACACTTATTCTAAGAATTTGCCAGAAACTAGGGGAAATGTATTGAGGAAAGAGAATTTTCTGAGTTTTTTGAGCAAGAAGATTTAACCTTTACATCAATACTTTTCTCCCCATTTTACAGATGAGCAGACTGAAGCTCAGAGAGAACAGCTGATCTCAGCCAGTCACACAAGAGTATGCAACACACCTGACTTTCAAACCAAGGTCTACCTGCCACTGAAAGATGTACATTTTGCACAAGGTACTGTTTATGCTCCTAAGTGTGCAAGGAAGGTGGTTATTGAGAGGAAAGAGGAGAGTAGAAGGCAAAGAGAAGCACATTTTAATTCTACATTTGCAAATATGTATTAAAGTTGGGCTACTTCATAAGAATCGACTTTTGCTGAGTGTTTACTGTGTCAGACACTGTTAGGTGCTTTGTATGTTTCATTCACTTAATTCCTGCAGAGATTCTGCAAGGTAGATGTGGCATATTTTATTAATGTTTCCAACTATACACTCTCTCCCATGGTCATGTGACTCATTGTGCCTCTTTGTAGATAGAATATATTTTCCTCTCCTAATAACAGATTGGGCCATGTGACTTTCTTCGCCCAATGGAATGAGACAGATGTGCTATTTGCCCTGTCTAAGAAGCTCTCAGAGGCTTACATGTTTCTGCCTTCTCTTTTGCTCTCTCCTTCTGCCCCAAGAATAGCTCACAGCCTGATCCTAGGATGAGAAAGCACATGGAGCAGAGGCATAGCAGGGGACATACAACTGAATGACAAATAAAAGTTTCTTGTAGGTCAATGAGATATTGGGGATGCTTGTTACATCAGCAAAGCTGACTAATACAATTACCATTTTACAAATGAGGAATTGAAGCTGGGAGACACATCTTTCCCTAGCTCACACAACTTGTAGAGGTAAAACCTAAATTTAGACCCATTTCTATTGGATTTAAAAACCTGCACCCTTTTAATTAGAGTTTCAAAACTGTCATACAAAGTCCAGGGAGTTTAAAGTAACTCATATAAAGGTACTTTCCAGGAAACCAGAGCACTGTCTCTGGAATCCCCATTCTTTCTATGGCTCCTGTGGCTTCTCCATCCTCCAAATCCCTGCCAGAAGCTCTGCACTCTCTGTGAATTTCTCCTTGGTTTAATCCCTGGCCAGTGTCCCTTCTTCCTTCTCTTCACTTCCTTAGCACTTCCAGTTCATGCCCCTTGGCCAGACAGAAGCTCTATAATAGGTGCTTGTGCTTATAAAACAGACACAAACCAATATGGTATTATACACAGAAGAATGACACAATAAACAACCAATTAATGGAGCATAGGAGAAATGAGTATTTGATCTGTAAGGAGCAAATTTCAGCATGCAACATCCACTTTGTTACTTCTGTGATTTAGAAAATGGGAATACAAACGCTGACACTACCACCCATTCTTAGCCACCATCATCTCCTTCCTCCCATCCTGTAACAACCTCATGAGTGGTCTCCCTGCTCCTACTATTCCCCCACAGACCCTTCTCCACACTGTAGTTAGGGTGAGCTTCTAAAAATGGTCATGACAGTCCCTGGCTTAAAACATTTTGATGGTTTCTCTCTTTTTTTTTTTTTTTTAAGAAGATGTTGGGGGTTGGAGCTTATTAATTAATTTATTTTTGCTGTGTTGGGTGTTCGTTTCTGTGCGAGGGCTTTCTCTAGTTGAGGCGAGTGGGGGCCGCTCTTCACGGCAGTGCACGGGCCTCTCACTATCGTGGCCTCTCTTTTTGCGGAGCACAGGCTCCAGACGTGCAGGCTCAGTAGTTGTGGCTCACGGGCCTAGTTGCCCTGCAGCATGTGGGATCCTCCTAGACCAGGGCTCGAACCCTTGTCCCCTGCATTAGCAGGCAGATTCTCAACCACTGCACCACCAGGGAAGCCGATTTTGATGGTTTCTTACAGCTCTCAGAAGCAAATCCTAAATGACCTGACTCCTGCCAACCTCTCCTAATTCATCTCATAGTTTTCTCTTCCTTGCTTATTATGTGCTACACATAATGACATCCTTTTAGTCATCAAGGGCCAAATTGTTTTCCCCTAGCTTATAGTCTTTCCATGTGGGAGTCTTTCTAGATGCTTCCATCTCATCTTTATGGTCTTGGCTGAAACATCAGAAATAATGCTGTATAAGGGGCTACCAAATCCTTTTCCATGTCCTTCTTCTAAGTCACCCAAGAAATGTACTTTCCAGCCTGCTGGTCATTCATTCAGTGTGATCATGTGACTACTTCTAGGCAAATGAAATGTAGGGTGATGTGTATCCAGCAGTCAGGCTGTACTACCCTTCCGCCTCCTTCTTCCCCGCCTCGAATCCTGACCACACCATCTACTTTATATCTCTACCATTACAATGTCTTTGCTTCATGGGTAACATTTGTCATCTTCTTAAAGTTTCTTCTTAATTTATGATTACCAGATCCTTTTCTGTCTTCCAAGCCAGACTCCAAGCTCTAAGAGGGCAGGGCCTTTGTCCATCCTGTTCATAGTTGTATCACAGTGCTCAGCATAGTGTTAGCCTCGATTAATATTTCTGAAATATGTAAATATATGATAGAATAAGTGAATAGCCTTGGGCATCAAAATCACACAGGTAGGCAGAACAGAAGTGGCCTGTAAGAATAGACATGAGACAAAGTAGATGGAGGGTGAGAAGAGACTCCACTCCATGAGTAAAAACATTTCCTTATAACATCACCATGACACTGGAACTGTTAGTAAGGGTCTGAGATGCCAGTGTTAGGATATCACTTACCTTCTGCATTGGCACCCCAAAATTATTGCATACATTCAGCATGTACTTATTGAGCTTAGACTATGTGCCAGATTTTGGCTGGGTTTTGCAATTAAGGTATAAATAAATCTCCATCCCTTCACTCAAGGATCCAGGGGGAGAGACAGACATGGAAACAAATAATTAAAAATAAAATATGACCCATAGTACAACAGAGGGTTGGGCAAGAGGAGACTGAAGTAGAGAAAACAGAAGGAACACCTCTGTCTATGGATTCACAAAGGCTGAGGAGACAACCTCTCCACTGGACCTAAAAAAAAGTACAAGTTTCCCAAGAAGACATAGTGGGAAGGGAATTATAGGCAGAGGGAAGAGCATATACAAGGCATGGAGTCATAAATAGCCTCACAAATGAGGAAAGGCAAGAAGTTCTGGTGATTAAAGCATAAGGTGAGGATATCTTATACGCCCTTGAATGTGTGGGCTTGCCTTTTGCATTTAAAAGACACATGGGAAAGAGACACAATAAAAAATTTACACACAGAGAAAAAAATTAATCTACTGGTGAACAGTAAGACTTACTGATTGGGGCTTCCCTGGTGGCGCAGTGGTTAAGAGTCCGCCTGCCGATGCAGGGGACACGGGTTCGTGCCCCGTTCCGGGAAGATCCCACATGCAGCGGAGTGGCTGGGCCTGTGAGCCATGGCCACTGAGACTGCGCGTCCGGAGCCTGTGCTCCGCAATGGGAGAGGCCACAAGAGTGAGAGGCCTGCGTACCGCAAAAAAAAAGAAAAAAAAAAAAAGACTTACTGATTGTGTTGGGATATTTTGTTTTGTTTGTTCAAGCTGAAAATAGAGATAATTTCTGAAGTCTGATCTCACTGGGGTTCTTTTTCAAATGTATTATTTAAGCAGTGTTATACCAGCAAAACAGAAAACTCAAAATTAGAAAACAATGACCCAGAATACCTCCACCCTAATAACCACATGTGTTCATATTTCCATGTTACTTCAAGGTTTCACTTTGACTGGCCCATCCCTCTCTCAGGGGACAAAACTAATGGGAACAGGATAGGACTGCATTTTAATCATGGCAGAACACCGCAGGGCCCCTCGAAGCAGATGCTTGGAATTCCTGTCCCTGGAGAACTTAGACTAGAGATTGATTATGTATAAACCTGCCTGAAAGAGGGCTGCCATTGTCCACTTTTCAAGGTACAGATTTCTAGAATATGGAGAGTCAGCATAAGTCTCTAGTTTATAGATTTTTAAATCATGGATGCAGAGACTTATGACGTTCCCAGTGATGGTCAGGATCTGAGGCAAGAGAAGAAGGAAGCTGGAGGATGGTACAGCCTGGATTGCTAGATACACATCACTTCCACCTGACAGTTCATGTAGGGGGACGGAGGTCCATGGAGGGTCTTCGGGAATCCAAAAGTCAACTGAACTTGTACACCCAGATTTTCGTAAGTATACATGTACATTTTCCAGAGTGAGGGTCCTCTGCTTATCAGAGACTTGGCGTGTGATTTAAGTCTGACTTTTTGTTTGTTTGTTTTCTGTCTATTCCCCAGACCACACTGGGTGAACACATTTCTCACTCATTCTGTGGCCCAGGATCTGAACAAGGCTGACTCCTGGTTCTTGGCAAAGGATTGAGCTGTTTCCTGTGTAGCCCTTCAGAAAGTCCTTCTGGGGACTTCCCTGGTGGCGTATTTGTTAAGAATCTGTCTGCCAATGCAGGGGACATGGGTTCGATCCCTGGTGTGGGAAGATCCCACAGGCTGCAGAGCAACTGAGCCCGTGCGCCACAGCCACTGAGCCTGTGCTCTAGAGCCCATGTGCCACAATTACAGAGCCCATGTGCCACAACTACTGAGCCCACGTGCTGCAACTGCGCACCTAGAGCCCATGCTCTGCAGCAAGAGAAGCCACTGCAATGAGAAGCCCATGCACTGCAATGAGAAGCCCATGTACCACATCGAAGAGTAGCCCCCGCTTGACGCAACTAGAGAGAGCCTGCACGCAGCAATGAAGACCCAACGCAGCCAAAAATAAATAAAATTAATTTTTTTTAAAGTCCCTCTGTTCCTACTTCCAAAACACACCGCAAATATGTCATGTATCTGCATTTCCATCACCTAACCTCTGGCCAGACCACCAACCATCTTCATCTCTCACCAGAACAAATTCAACAGAGTTCAAGCAGGTCTCCTTGGTTTCACCCCTCCACTGCTGCAATCTAATTTTCATAGAGTGTCTTGAGGGACTTTTTTTTACTTTTTTTTATTAACTATTTTTTTAAATTGAAGTATAGTTAATTTACAATGTTCTGTTAGTTTCAGGTGTACAGCAAAATGATTCAGAATCTGAAAAGGAATATATATATATATATATATATTCCTTTTCAGATTATTTTCCATTATAGGTTATTACAAGTTACTGAATATAGTTCCATGTGTTATACAGTAGGTCCTAGTTACTTACCCATTTTATATATAGTAGTGCATATATGTTAATCCCAATCTCCTAATTTATCTCTCACCACCACCACCACCTCCCCCCACTGCTATCCCCTTTGGTAACTATAAGTTTTTTTCTATGTCTATGAGTCTGTTTCTATTTTGTAAATAAGTTCATTTATATCATTTTTTTAGATTCCATGTGTAAGTGATGTTATATGATGTTTTTCCCTTCTGACTTACTTCACTTAATATGATAATCTCTAGGTCTGTCCATGTTGCTGAAATGGCATTATTTCATTCTTTTTTATGGCTGAGTAATATTCCATCATATATATATATATATATATATATATATATATATATATATATCACATTCTCTTTATCCATTCAACTATCAATGGATGTTTAGGTTGCTTCCATGTCTTGGCTATTGTAAATAGTGCAGCTATAAACATTGGGGTACATGTATCTTTTCAAATTAGAGTTTTCTCCAGATATATGCTCAGCAGTGGGATTGCTGGGTCATATGGTAGTTCTATTTTTAGTTTTTTAAGGACCCTCCATACTGTTCTCCATGGTGGCTGCACCAATTTACTTCCCCACCAACAGTGTAGGAGGGTTCCCTTTTCTCCACACCCTCTCCAGCATTTATTATTTGTAGACTTTTTGATGATGGACATTCTAACTGGTTTGAGGTGATACCTCGTTGTAGTTTTGATTCGCATTTCTCTAATAATTAGCGATATTGAGCATCTTTTGAGGGACTTTTTTTAATGAAGAAAATTATGTCAGCACCATATGGGAAATTCTCCAGCAGTTTCTCATAGGCCTCCAATATAACACAAGTTCCTCAGTTTGGCTCAAAAAGCCCTTTTAACCCATCTCCTTTCCACTTCTACAACCTTATCGGATGCCACCTTCCCCCTCACTCACTAGGATCCTACTGGGATGAACTTACTTCTGTTCCTGAACTTGCCCAGCTATTTCTCCCCTGAAGACCCCCACACATGTTGTTCTATCTTCTGGAATGCTCTCTTCCTCTCTTCATATGGTTAGCACCTTGCCATTAGTTTGGTAGCTCTTAGTTTAAAAATATCTCCTCCACAGACAGATCTCCACTGACCTTCCTATCTTGCCAGATTCCCATTCTCATCACGTTCATTTTTCGATTATAATGTCTTATTCATTTGTCAAAATAGTTATTTTTACAATGTATTTTATGCTTGCTTATTTTTTTGTCTGTTGTCACTTCTAGATGCTAAGCTCCATGGGGGCGTAGGCATTGACTTTGTTCTTCGTGGATACATGCCTTGTCCCTGACACAATACCTGCCACATAGTAGGTTGGATGGTTGCATGGATAGAGCACTAGATGAATGAACGAATGATTGAATGAATGAATGAATGAAGAAAAAAAAGAGGACCTATAAGCATCTCCATGCCACATCTTTATGCATAGAACTAAAGTGACAACACCACTATACCAGGTTCTCAGGTATGCTGGGATGGCAATGGTGGTCAGTGGGGATGAGGGTTAGCGAGAGCTGAGGAGGGTGTGCTGAGGACTATTAGAGGCTGCCCCTTAGTGGGTGTGCCTCCAAGTCCCTTGGAGCTTTCAAGGAGTTCAAGTGGATTTCCAGCTCCCACAATCTGTATTTATAAGGCTGAAGGTCAACGTTTCTGTTTTTAAAATTTGGCCAAAACTGCAGAAAGTTTCTGTGTGTGTGTGTGTGTGTGTGTGTGCACATATGTGTGTGTGCTCACACACACAAACACACAGAAGGCTGGAAGTGCTAAAAATTACACCTTCGGCAACAGGCTTCAAGCAGCAACCTTGGCATCCAATGTATAAATACCACGGCTCCCTCACTCCTCATGTGGGATGACTCTGAAATGCATGTATTACACAGTGCTCCAGACTTTCCCCACAGGGGTAGGCTCCAATCCCACACTATGTTAACAGGCGCAATACTACACTCTATCCTGCTGTCTTCATTTCTTTGTCTCATTCCCCCATTTCCTTGTCTGGGTTGGACCTCCCTAATAAACTACTTGTCCTGGAATCTTGGTCTTGGGGTCTGCTTCTGGGAGAACCTACCCCAAGACAAATCCTCAGCATAGCACTAGGTTCTTTGTAAACCCTCAGTATTAAATGGCTCAGCTATTAGGGGTTACAGGAGAAGCCTACACCTCACCTCAGTGGGAGAAATCTCACTCCCTGCCACCCAAACACTAGCATTGCTCATCAGAGTGAATAATCAGCCTAGGTCAGCCAGCAAAGCCCAGTCCTTTCCGCATGTATCACCAGCCAGGCTACCTCCATGTGCTGTGAGCTCAGTGCCTGCTGAGGGAGACCACCAAGGCACTCCTCCCAGGTACAACCCTCCAGCTTCCAGGAAAGCCAACTACAAGCCTGTGAATAAACCTGTCTCTTCAGGTAAGGCAAGAAGCTTCCCTGCCCTGCCCTGGCTGCCAGAACATGCCTGCCCAGTTGCTTCTTTGGTCCAGATGCCAATCAAAGATGAAGTCAGGACACTTTGTCCAAAACTTGGATTCAGAGCCTCAAGTGGACACTCCCACGACTCTGTCTGTACATTTCTTTTCACCCTTTGCCCATTTTGGAGCCTCAGAAGTCACACCCTAGAACTTTATCTCCCATAAAAAGAATTGCAGGAGGGATCACCACGAAAGACTCTTCAAGTTTGCAGGCGGGTTGCAAACTCTGCAAACTCTGAGCCCAGCCCAACCATCCTGGATTCACAGTCTTTACTCCCTTGAGAAGCCCTAAGGCTGTATTCAGGCTGAGCACTTGCAGACACAGGCTCTGAAGAATCAAATAAGTTCTTCGCAAACTTCAGCCTCAGGTCTTCTGGGTTCTCTCAGTGTTCATGGAAACAGAGCCACGAACTCTTTGAGCCAACTGGCTGGTTCCTGGCCACCATGTGTCTTTTCAACTATGAGGGCAGGGACTTTTCCATAGTGTAAATGCAGAGACTTAAATAAAGAAAATCTCTTTGATTCCTCTATAGTTTGAAGGTGTCACGGCTTTAATTTTGATTGTGAAAACACTCCTGTTAGCAAACACTTTTGAAATTTCCCTTTCACAGCCTGATTCCAGATGGTCACCACTCTTTCACCTACTCCCTAAAAAATGTTCCTTGTCCATTTCTTGGTCTGCCCTATAGATTGATAATGTAAATTAAACTGAATCATATTTTACTCACATAAATTTAACATCTATTGCATGTCCAGCAATGTTTGAAGTATTGTATGGTCACTAAGAGGGAAGGCTCCTGGGGTCAGATTACCTGGCTTCGTATCTTTGTGCTGCCTCTTCCTCGCTCTGAAATCTTGGGCAGGTTAGTTAACCCCACTGGTGTAGTTTTAAAACATGGTACCCAGTTCTTTGACTCTTCCCCCATTGAAAGTTGAAGATTATGTCCCTTTCCCTCAAGTCTGAGTGGACTTAGGACTGCTTAGATCTATAGAGTTTAATAGAAGTAACACTATGTCTCAGTTCCAAGGATAGATATAAAAGGCCAAACAACTTCTTCCTGGTTTCTAGGAGCACTCACCCTGGGCCTGGGCCACCCTCACCTGGGCACTCACCCTCACCTGGGCCACCACATAAGAAGCCTGACTATCCTGAGACCACCACGTTGGAGTGGCCATGGTAGATGCTCCACTCTACATTTCCAGCTGAGCCCAGTCTTTGGCCAACTCAGCCCAAGGACCAGGCATGGGAGTGACGAAGCCATCTTGGAAGTCTTAGAAGCCATCTATTCCAAACCCCAGCCGTTTGGGTTACTCCAGCCACGCATGAAATCCCAGGAGAGGCTCCAGATGTCATGGAGCAGGGGAATACTGCCCTGCTGTGTCCTGCCCAAATTCCTGATCCACAGACTCTATGAACCCACTAAAACAGGTGTTGTTTTATGCTATTAAGTTGTGTGATAGCTTGTTATGTGGCAATAGCTAAGCAGAATGTCCCCTAATCCTCAGTTTCCTTATCTGTAAAATGGTTCCATTAAGGTGGCCGCCTTGTTGAGTTCTATGAAAAGTAAATGATGGCCATGCATCTGGCAAACTGGAAGCACTCAAATGATGGTAATTATTATTATCGTCACTTTCACCATTTCATTTAATTGAAGAACATATGGGTTAAATATATTTGATGAGAATCCCCCAATTATTTTTTTTGTGCAAACAGCCTCTCCTAATTAGATGAAAAAGAGATATTCATGGAAAAGATGAGCCGAATTTTCAGCTAAAAATAATTCGTCTGCAAGGTTGCAGAATGTTATTAGTTTTTTAAAAGATGCTAACATGGATTTGGTAAATGTATTTGTGTTGGGGGGGTGGTATGTGCGTGTAGCTGTGACTCCACCTTTGTTTGACATCTTACCCAGGAAGAAGCTTACAAATTGATTGACGTAGACATAACAAGAGGCACAGGGATCGTGCAGATATACACAGCCATACACTCACGGATGCCACTGCAGCGTGCAGAGGACCCAAAGTGGTAACTGACACCCCCATTAGTGGGCTTCATCCTTCCCTTCCAAGCTTAAATGCTTTTATTTTCTCATCCACAGATCAATAGGGCTGGCAGGAAACTGTCTGTCTTCCATGTCAGAACAGTGAGACCGCAGTGGGTCAGAGGGCCCCAGCCCCTCCTTGGGGTCCTTACACCCAGCCTAGCTGAGCAGGAGTCTGAGACGCGGGCTGGACCACACTTGAGCATCTAGCCGTCAGCGTACAAAATCAGATCTGATCAGGCCTGCGGAAGATAAATGAGCTGGAGTCCCCCAGCTCCAGATTTGGTCATCTCTTTATGAGCTCTGAAGGGCCTATTAGCAGCTCTGATGAGGACTGGGCGAGATGAAGTCGGCCTTGAACAACGTTAGCTGGCAGAATCAAATCAGTCCCAGTCCCCCTGGGGAGAAGGAGACTGGCGGGCTTTCAGACACAGCATCCTCTCCTCTCCATTGCCCAGAAGGTTTATATGAACACTCAGTGGGGAAAAAAAAAAACAACAAAAAAAAAAACAGGTAAGCACTTTTTTTCCAGTAGAATCGCCTAAGAATTTCCTCATATATCTAATAGCTTCTCCTCGGGCAATTTGACCTCCCCGCTTAGACAGGTGTGCTCTTATTTTTCCTCTCAGAGTCTCTACTTAGGAGGGGCTGCCACCATCTAGAGAGGCCAGCTGAAGCCAGCTCCCTCGTCACCACTTCTGAACCCTGCATCCCACTCAATTCTTTAGCAACCGTACTGGCCTTCAGGGTGCTGATGCCATGTGGGGTGGGGGATACAGGACAGGGACTGGAGGTCCAGCTCTTGGTCGCTGGGAGACCATGAGCTGTTGACCCTCTCCAGCCGCAGTTGTGGACCCTCTCCAGCGCAGTTAACTCTTCTGTAAAATGGGAGAGTTTGTTGCATCCCAGGGTGGCTGCCATGAAGAGCAAATGGAATCATGGAATCATGTGTATACAGCTGTTGAGACATTCATTAAAGATCCCTCCGTCCTTCCCCTCTTAGCCAGCGTAACTGATCAAGGGGCATCTAGAGAAGACAAACAGCTCCACCAAGGGTTTCACCAAGATGAAGAGGAAGATAATTAAATCTAGGACAAGATCTGGGGAGAAGGAAACACCTTCCTGAAGAAAATGCAGGCCATACATGGGACTGAGTGAACTGATGAGGATGATTATAATTTTTGTGACTTTCTGTTTGAGTTAAAAAAAAAATCCCACAAGGACTCAGAGGCAAAAAATATACAAATCAATTTTCACTGCAAAGTAAAGGAGCTGTTACAGTGGAGGATTACTGGACTGAAGGTCAATATTATGACATAGTATGAGTGTGTTTCATGTTTGGTAATTGCAATCATTGTTGCTTTTGTTGTGGTCATCCATTTACAATGTTTGGTGTCAGTCTATTTAATAAAAATAAAATACAGTGTGTGTGTGTGAAAAAAAAAAAGAAAAGAAAATGCAGACCAATTAATGAATACATTGCCCCTACTCTACATCTCAGGTCACATGATATATAGACCAAAGAAGACTTAGGTATGAATGCTGACTTCCCAGCTGTGTGACCTTGGTCTGGTCACTTACCCTCTCTGATCCTCCATTTTTATCTGTAGAATTGGTACAATAATACTATTTATGTTGAAATGTTGTTGAAAGAAAAGTATGCGAAATCCCTGACTGAGCAGCTGACACCAACATCACGCTCCATAAATATCAGTTACTTTCTCCTTTCTTCTCTTGTTTCCATCTGTGGAATGTGAGATGTTTGCCCTCCTGCCTTGCCCCACACCCTTGCTTCTCACTGTGTGTCTGTCTCTTTACCTTACTTTATTCTTTACCCACTCTGGGGCTACTTGCCTCTCTCAGGCTTCTTGCTCAGAAATCCCTCCAGCCCTCTATTATTCAGACATATGGCGGTCTTAATCCTCCTCATGTTATAAGTTGTGATTATTCGTCTAACTCCTTTACTTGATTGTGAGCTTCCTGAGGTTGGGGACTGTCTCTTATTGATCAAATAATGATTGATTGAGAGGTTTTAAGTATTTGCTTTTTAAATCCAGAGACCACTATTTGTGTACCAAAAAATAGGAGTGAGCAGAGAGTGAGACAGACAAGGAACCTGCACTCTTAGGACTTAAATTCAAGGAGGGTTGCGGGGAGGGAGACAGAAGCCAAAACCAAAGTACAAGTAAACAATAAGATAATTAATATCTGTAATATGTCCTTCCAAAGATGGAAACCAAAGGATTGAGATGAGAGAAACTAAAGGAAGTGGCTTTTGATGGGAAAATCTTTCCAAGGAGGCTCCATTCAACCAGGATGTCACATGAGACACAAAGGGTAACATCCGAGGGGCTCCCATGATGACAGAAAGAATGAAGAAACACAGTCTTGGCCAAAAGCCAAGGCAAGAGAATTTCTTCAGGGAGAAGGAATAGGATATGCAAAGATCCTGAGGCAGGGAAGAGCTTGGTGGCTCTCGGAATAAAAGGAAATTATCGTACCCAGAGCAGAATGAATGGTCGGGAGACCATGTATGGTAAACACGAGGAAGCAGGTTACAGGGCTCAGTAGGACAAAGTAAGGTATTGAGATTAGAGGTCGGCAAACTACGGCCTGCAGGCCAAGATTGGCCTGCTGTCTGTTTCCATAAATCATGTTTTGTTAGAACACAGCCACACCCATCCATATCTATACACATCTACATGTCGTCTATGGCTGCTCTCAGGCTAAGTGGCATGGCCAAGTACATGCAACAGATACCTCATGGCCCACAAAGCCAGGAAACACATACTCTCTGGCCCTTTACAGAAAAAGTCTGCTGATGCAGAAAAGTTTGAGGATGCAAAAAGAAGCCAGTGTGAAGGGTTTTTAACTGAGGAGGGGTTTATCTGATCAGACACTCAGTGCCTGGTGCTGACTAGCTTCTCAAACGTGCTTGTTGAAGGAGTGAGTGGATACTTAGATGAATAACCCTTCATTATCCACAGCCATATAATACAATTCCCTCTGGAAGCACAAATAATCGGGGGTTTACGGGACTGAGTGGGCGGCCCCCAATCTATCCATCCAGGGAGACTCCGTTTTTCACAGCGCTAGCAGCTGAAGGATACTTAGAAAATTGAATGTTTGATGCAGCTTCAAATTGGAAATAGCAGTGTGGTTTTCACCACAGGGAACCCTCTTAATGTAAATCCAACCCAATTACACACACACAGGCAGGCGCCGAATTTGCAGCAAGACTGAGTTTTGCCCAGCAGCAAACTAGGCACAGCTTGGGAGAGGGAAAGGAGGACTGTCGGGGAGGGTGCAGGAGCTACAGAAGGCACTTCCCCCCGCCAACCCAGGGGCCACTCGTGTGACTCACATGTGGGGGGTTGCTGGGTGGCTTACAGAACCCCAGAGAAAAAGGATAGAGTGGTTTATGCAAAGTCACGCCAAGCTGCACTCGGCAATTGCAAAATCACGAATGGGGGAAATTGCTTGAAAATCATAACTAACTTTTGGACCCTGAAGGCCATTCCTCTGGCCGGTTACTGATGACCAAAGCCTTAGGGAAAGTTGAGACTGGGTCTTTTTTTTCTCGATCAGTGGTAACAAGCTTTGTGGGTTATATGCAAGACTAGACGTAGAATGATGGGTGTTCTCAGGCTGAGGTAGGCTGGACACAGAATAGGGTAGATTAAACATCTGTGCTGTGGTCATGGGGGTTCTTATGAGACTAATGCCTTTCTGAGTGCTACAGGGCCCCCCATTCAATGCCCACTTCCTGAAATATAGACACTGGGGCCCTTGCCACCACCTGTTAAGTATCCAGGGTTCCACTGGATTCTCCTAAGAACCTATGTTAGTCAGTTTGGGCTACCATAACAAACTACCACAAACTGGCTGGCTTTAAAATAACAGAAATGTATTTTCTTTCAGTTCTGGAGCCTAGAAGTCTAAAATCAAAGTGCAGGCAGGGTCATACTTTCTCCCAAGACTCGAAGGGAGGATCTTCCTTATCTCTTTCCTAACTTCTGCTGGTGGTTGGCCATCCTTGGTGTTCCTTGGTTTGTAGTTGCATTATTCTCCTCTCTACCTCCATGGGCACATGGCCTTCTCCCCGTGGGTCTCTGCGTCTGAATTTCCCTCTTTTCACAAGGGTACCAATCACTGGATTAAGGACCACCCTAATTCAATATGACCCCATCTGGACTTGATTAGATCTGCAAAAACTCTATTTCTTAATAAGGTCGCATTCACATAGGTGCCAGTGGTTAGTGTTTGAACATATATTTCAGGAGACATCATTCTACCCATGATAGAGTTGTAGGTCAAGGTCCTGTGGAAGGGTCCTGTAGAAGGAAGAACCCACCCACGGCGTGGATTAGACATTACTCTCATTGGCTAGAGAGGGCATTTGGAGAAGGTAGTCATGTTCCCACTAGTATGAAGGCTCTGAGTGTGGGTAATCTTGAGTGTCCAGCAGACCAGACCAGCTCATGGAACACTTGACCTCCAACCCAACACAGGTGCTGGGCACCCAAATCAACCCCTTCCCAGAGGTCCTCTTCTCAGCTCTTTCTCTAGTACCTCCCCAGACAGACACCTCACTCTCTATCTTTTGCTGACCCCCTACTCCCCTGTGCTCCCCAGCCTATCTGTCTCTTACCTACATCAAAGGTTAATTCTTTTCTTTCCCTCTGCAGCCTTTGGTGGCTCATGGAAGAGCCAAATGACACTCAAAACATGAGCTTCAATGGGTTTCCCTTCATCAAAGGTGGGAAGGGCTCCATTTTTTTTAAGTCATAATAAAAATAATAAGACCCAACGAAGCCCAAAATAAATAAAATAAAATTAATTAATTAAAAAAAAACAACAACTGGCTAACCATAGGGTCTACTCCATAGAGCTGACAGGAGAATCAACCTTAGGGGAATCACCCTGCATGGATCCCATAAAAAGGAGCACAAAGCCTATCCCACTCCCTCCACTCAACCATGGAGGCAGAAGGAAAGGAAGGGCAGGAGCCTGAAATCACTGTTCTGGTCCCAGAAATCCGCTGCCCAGTCATTTCCTGCATGTGCTAACTTCCCCTCCATGGGGCTCAGTTACAAGACTCCTCGTCCATGACAACAGGGCAGGGAGTGGTCAGGGCTGACATAAAATTGTGACTAACTCCTAAATAAACCACGGGGGTGCCGGGATTAGGATTTCCACCCCCATCCCATAACTCCTTGACCTTTTCTGAGTGGGGATGTTGGGGAAATGACCAAGGAAGTGGTGACTTGTGTGTATCTGGGGTATCTGAAAGTTCCTATTCCTTCTAAACCTGCACAGGGTGGAGTTTACCAGTTAATAGCTCAGCTCCAGAACCCAGCCTGGAATCCTGATTCTAACATTCCAGGTGTATGACCTGGGTCAAAGCTCTTAGCCTTTCTGTGCCTCAGTTTCCTCATCTGTAAATGTCATAATGATATTGTAAAGGGCAAGTGAAGTAACTCATATCATACACTTACTTTTTTGCCTGATTCATAGCAAACATTCGATAAATAATAGTGATCAGGGCTTCCCTGGTGGCGCAGTGGTTGAGAGTCCGCCTGCCGATGCAGGAGACATGGGTTCGTGCCCCGGTCTGGGAAGATCCTACATGCCGCAGAGCGGCTGGGCCCGTGAGCCATGGCCGCTGAGCCTGCGCGTCTGGAGCCTGTGCTCCACAACGGGAGAGGCCACAACAGTGAGAGGCCCCCATACCGCAAAAATAAATAAATAAATAAATAATAATAATAGTGATCACTATTATTTTTATTTTGTTATCATCATTGGTAGCTCTCCCTGCCAATATAGCTTAAACCTTTCCTCCATAACTCCTGTCTTTTCACAGTCTGTGTTTCGAGAATCAAACACTGTTTGATTTCTCTTTTTCTTCTTTCTCCCAGTAAACATAGTCAGAGTTCTGGAGTTTTTTGTGAGGGTTTTGTTGTTGTTGTTGTTGTATTTATTTTAATTTGGCAAAAGACAAATACTAATTTTTTCCAACCTTACTGAGATATAATTGACATGTAACATCTTATATATTTAAGGTACACAACACAATGATTGATATACGTATACCCAACATTTTCAAATGGAATAGCCACTGGAAATAAATTCCCTTGAGTTCTGGAATAGATTAAGCTTGAAAAAAAGAGCAAGGAAGTCTGATTTAAAATGCTAAATCTTACAGGGAGGTGGTATGTGCAGGAACATGGTAGAAGATTCTGAGGTTTTACTTGGGCTCAATGGGGGGAAAAAAAATGATTAACTGGTGATGTCCAATATGGCCACAGAAATGGGAAATTGGCAACAAGACAAACATGCAGCTCATTTGCTTTCCATGTGGTGTAGAAGACAGAGTACCAGCCTTGGAGTCAAAAGAGTTGATTGGTCCCTTAATGGATGGTGTGGCTTTGAAAAAGTTAACCAATATTCCAGGTCCAAATTCCTCATTTTTATGAATGGGGGCTGCTCTGAATATTCAGAAATTAATACACATAACTTAGTTTTAGGCATAGCATAGAGACTAATGGTATCAAATCTCTCCTTCTCTCTTCTTCCACCTCCATCTCTCCTTCTCTTTTTCCCTCACCCTCCCTCCCTCTTTCTTTTTCCCTTTATACTCTCTGAACACTGGCTAGTCATCCTATTCTTTTGCCCCTCACTTTCTCTGATGACCTATCCCCACACAATTTCCACTTGAACAGGAATATTTCAGTCCTTCCCCCAGATCCCATGTGTTGGCCTCCAGTCCTGAACCCACAGGATCAGGGAATCTCATCACATTGCTGGTGGCTTGCCCACCACATCCTTGCACAAAATAACATTGCTAAAGCTTAACCCCTCAAAGTCTTCACTAGCTATTCTAAAAAACAGGCCATTCAATCCCCATTACTGAGTGACTAAACTCCTCCTACCTGTCAGCTCTTTTTTGGTCATGGGGGATAGAGACATGAAAGAGATCTTCTTGTACTGGATACATGGAGTAATTAAATTACCTTAGGGGCTGAAGGCAAAATTCTTAGAGGAGGTCACAGCTGAACTGGGTCTTAAAATTTATTTCAGCAGAGCAGGGAGCGTTTATGAAAGGCACAGGGATTCCCAAGCATAAAAGCATAGAACCCCAGAATTGGGTGCATTCTAATACCACCAGCTCCCCTTGGAGTGCCTTCTCCCCACTCCCAAGACCATCCTGCCCCTCACTCCCACCCCATTCCCTAGAATACTTCTATGCTTCCATCCCATAATCCAGGTTTACATCTTTCACCCGAATCACCTCTCCCAGCATGAGTTACTTGTCCTGTGTTCCAGCCTCTCTGTCTTAATTACCATATAATCCATCAGCCCAGCCCAGTGAATTTCAAAGAGTAACCCAGAAGGAACACCCACATAAGAATCACCCAGAGAGCTTATTAAAAATGCAGTGTCCGTGGCTCCACCCATGATCTTCTGAGTCAGATTAGCAGGGAGGAGACTACAGGAGTCTACATTTTCAGAAGATCTCCCCATGACTTCACTGAACACCCAAGATGGAGAACTGCAGCCCCCATCCTTGCTAAGGTCACATGAGTTGATAACGGCTTATCCTTCCTGGGAATTTATTGAGCACCTTCTATAGGCCAAGCATTCTGTGAAAAATGTTCATATACATCAACTCTTTAAAAGTGATCGTGCCATTAATTTATGCCCTGTTTGAGCCAGGTTCAAATATCATGGCCTTTAATTCTCCCAGCAACTGTATTGATAACTGCATTGAATAAGAATAAACTCGTCAAGAAATCTTTTCCTCCTAAATAGTTTGAAGTTAGGAAGCAACACAAATAGCTTTGGTGTGTGCATATCTTTGTGCCTCCAAGAAGGACCATGTAGATCCACCCAGTCTGGACAAAGAGCAGAGAAGAAGGGAAGGCACCACACACAGCAATGTGTCCTGGGTGGGCCTAAATGGACTCAGACATCGTCCCCTGAACTTTCATTTTGGCCTGTGGGCTTAAGTTTTGACAAATGAAACAGTCAGATAATGGCAGGGAATGTTCTTAACAACCCTCTTCCCAAGCATGTAGGGTATATGGTGTCTGGTATAGGGTTCTTGAATAAGAGATTTGCATTTAAAACAAGACTCTGTCACTCATCTTCTGAAAGAGCTTGAGTGAGTCAGGAGAGATCTGGATGGTATAGGATTTACCCTTAAGGGTTTTAGGAGAATTCAAAGAGATACTACATGCAATGTATTCAGCATACTCCAGGGTTTCAATAGGAGGATGATGGTGGACTTCACGGTCCCTCACTCTGAATTCACACCTAGCCTCATTTCTGCCTGTGCTCAGAGAATCCCCAGACCCCATTTCCCCTTTTGCAGACCCTGATCTTCTGTTTTCTCTTCTCTGTTTTCCCCTGAAGCTCTGACCTGCTCAGCAGGGAGGTGAACTGCTAGACAAGAGGCCCTCATCACTTGGGCATCACCATGAAGTGGAAGAAGTCCCCGGGGACTACCTGCATAGCATGAAGTGGACTTCAAGAGTTGGAGGCTGAATGAAGTGGGATGAGGAACTGGGTCTCACCAACAGGCTGCCTTCAGCCTGGCTTTATGGAAATTGTGACACTGAGCCTCACAACATTGACAAGAGGGTTGGTTACAAATGAGTGACTTGGGGAGGGTTTCAACCATTTCCAGTGGGGATGGAAGAGCCTGGCTGAGCTGGAAGTGGAGCTGAGTGTTGTGCCAGGAAAGCAGAAAGAACTCCTGGCATTTGCCAAGAAAGCACACACTCCCATCCCTAAACCCCCAACATACCTACCAACGCAGGTCATAAGGGTGGCCCATATCCATGATGGTAGGTATCCTGTCCATCTCATCTACCATTCTAGCCAACTCAAAGAAGAGTTGAATGAATGAATGAATCTAAAGGACCAGAAGGACTCTCAGCCTTGGTTGCAGAAGGATCCTCCCAATTCTGAAATTTCAGCCAGGAGTGGCCTTCTCACACATTTTGGGGGGAACGCAAATAAAGTTGATGTCTCCTAGTGTCAAGCACGTCGCTAGGAAACTTACACCCATTCTTCCATTTAATCTCCTCTTAGCAGTTCTGCTAGGCTTACATCCCCAACTTTGTTTTATTCAAAGGAGTCTGACCTACTTCAGAGAAGTTAAGTGACTTGCCCAGCATCACACAGAAAGCGTAGGTAGAGCAGGGTTATGAATTCGTGAAGCTCTCCCTACAATGCTGGTGCTTTTTTCCATCATCCCACTTCAAGGCACTGGAGACTCCTCTGCACACCTTACCAGTCAAGGGGATTCACTTCACCCTTCTCCTCTATTTATAGCTTAGAGAGAACTAAAGGGGTTTTTGTTTGTCTTTGTTTTATTGGACCCTTTTCACCAACTTAAACCATAGATCAGCTCTATCCAATAGAAATATCATGCCAAATATACAAGTTTTAAATTGTTAGTGGTCACATTAAAAAAAAAGCCAACAGAAACAAGGCAAAATCGATTCTAATAATGTATTTTGTTTAATCCAATATATCCCAAATATTGTCACTTCAACATGTAACCAATGTGGGAAATTATTAGTAAGATAATTAACATTATTAATATCATACTAAGTTTTTGGATATTTAGTGTGTATTTTACCCTCCAGCACATCAACTTGATGAGCCAGTTTTCAAGCGTCCGATAGGCCCTTTGGGACAGAGAACACCTGCATGTATAAGACAGGGTCTTGTGTTGAGGATGGAACAGAAAAGAGCCCTAAGGAGCCTGCAACACTCTCCCTGGAGTCCTGGCCTCGTGGACCCCTGCTACAGGTGGCCGTGGGTGGCTAGAGCCTGGTAGGGTGACCCCCAACTGCAGGCTGTCTCCTGTTCATATTCCCAGGGAGGATCAGAGAGACCCCTGAGTAGGCAGGTTGTAGGGCCACCCATTTCCCCACTGGAGTCTCGAATCAGCTCAAGTGGTCCTCCCCTGGAGTGTTTGGTTTGTCCCTGTGTGCTGTCCCTGCTTTTCCTTCTTCAGGTCTGGGTAACCAGAGCCCCATGGGAACCCAGCACTACAGGCTGTCACTTGGCCCAGACCAGCAGAGGGCTGTGAAGCGGGGATCGTGGGCCAGAGCCACCAAGGTAGGGATTCCTTCCTCCCCACCGCGTGATTGCCTTGCCTTCCATACTGGAAGCTCTCACTCACCCCTGTCTCAGGCCTGGCTGGGCTCCCTTTTGAGCGTCTTCAGCTCGACAGGAAAGCTGCCAGGCTGAGCCAGGCTGGGCCACGGAGGCTGGAACGACTCCGTCCCTTTGTTAGAGACAGGAAGTGCCTGAAGCCCATTTGCTGAACTACCATCCACTCCCAACAGGCACCTGGCAGCTAACAGATTAATCACAGCAATGGATTATGTTTCCTGAGCACTTACTATAGCCCCCAGAACCTGAGCAAAGCCCTTGACACAAATTATCTTATTCAGTCCATTCTCCACCTGGCAGCCTGAACCAGCTTTTTGAAACACAAAACTGATCGTACAACCTTCTTGCTTCAAAGGCTTCAATGAATTCCCAGGGCTCAGAGCAAAGACCCAAACGCTCAGCATAGCCTCTGAGCAGGCCAGGCTCCTGCTGGCCCCTGAAGCCCGTCTGGCCCTCCCTGCCCCTCCCCTCTGGCCTCCCACAACCATCCTCGCCGGCTGACAGGGGACTCGGCAGGGCCGGGGGCTCGCTTTGAGACGGTGGCAGGAGTTTGTGGGCTGTCTCTGCTATTGACTGGCTGTCCCCACCTCCTTGGCTGTCATCCAGGGTGGATCACATGAAGCGGCCAATTATTATTCACTGTGACTTTACACGCAGCACACCAGCACAGACACATACCTGCAACACTGCTCTTTCTGCTCTGAAGCTTCTTCAACCTTGCTCAGATGCTAACTTGCCAGAAATCCCCAGTGGATTCTCCCAAAGGTAGGTAGCATCACCACCTTCCTGGGCGACAGAAGAGCGCACCTCTCTGAATTCAAGGGATGCTTGATGCCCAGGACACAGATGCAACTTGCTCTAGAGGAAATGCAATGATGCCTCCTGCCACCTGTGCAGAAAGCACTTTCCCTTCCCCTGTCTCACCTCACCCTCCTCCAGGATCCTGAGACAGCCAAGCCAATCCCTAGTCACTTATGATATCCATGTCACAGATGAGGAAACTGAAGCTCAGAGATGGGAAACAACTTGCTCAAGATCATACAGTCAAGATGCAACAGAACTGAGCTTTGAATGTGTGTTCAAATGTGCGTTCATCTTTGAAGGAAAGATGATATCTGGGCTGGAGAGGCTCTGCTGGAGGGGCAAGCCTACACACCTGAGCCCCACCCTCTCAGAGAGCTGCAGGGGAGGGAGCCACAGGGTCCAGAGGCAGAGGGTTGGCCTCCCAGCCTTTGCTTATGTGAGAGAAGACTCAGTCTTTTCTCCTGGCAACTCCATACTGCCTGCTAGGGTTCGTAACTCTTCCTTTACATCCCAAGTTTTGAGTTTAGTGTCCTCACTTTCCCACCAAACACCCCCCGGCCTACACCAGGGTCAGAGTGATCCACCGAAAGGAAGGTGATTGCCAGCGTTGGTCCCTCAGAGGCCGCCCCAAGGGCACAACCAATTGCTGCTCTCTCCATCTTTAAGTCGTTTCCAGGCTGACTCTCTCTCAATGGCCCAGAGCCCCAGGGAAGACTGTAGCATCTTTCACCTGGCCTCCCGGCCTCCAGTCTCAGCACTTCCAGGGGACCCCGGGTCCTTCTGTGCAGAGCTGGGACCACATGCATGGTCAAAGGTGGTGCTGCAGCAGTGTGGCTGTTGAGATCCCCAGCCCCTCATCCCCTGCAAGGTCTGGACCCACAGGGGCTGGGTTTGGGCCTCTGATCCACAACGTACTCACTGAGCTCATTTCTGGGGCTCAGTTTCTTTGTCTATTCTTTGAGAGTTGTTCTATTTGTTCTAATTAGAGTGGTTATGAGAATTAAAAGGGTTAATAAGTAGAATAAAGTCAGGTATTTAGTATACACTTTTTTTTTTTTTTTTGCGGTACGCGAGCCTCTCACTCTGTGGCCTCTCCCGTTGCGCAGCACAGGCTCCGGACGTGCAGGCTAAGCAGCCATGGCTCATGGGCCCAGCCGCTCCGTGGCATGTGGGATCTTCCCAGGCCGGGGCACGAACCCGTGTCCCCTGCATCGGCAGGTGGACTCTCAACCACTGCGCCACCAGGGAAGCCCAGTATATACTATTTTTTACCTCTCTTTCTAGAGCCTCAGGGGCTGCTACTCTACGCCCATCACTACACAAATTGCTCCTGGTGTGTTCCTGCCTCCAAGCTTCCTCTCCTCTCAAACTCACGCCTCAAAACTGAAACCCTCATGAATGAATCTGCCTTTGCTACCCAACCAGCCACTGATGATTCCTAACAGACTTGTGATCATCTGTCTGGGGTTCTTATTCTGGGGCTCCTCCATCTCCTGTTTCTCAGATTATCCCCTCACACCCACTAACCCCAGGCCCATGGTCTAGCTTACCCCACGCCCAGGATCCTGAGACGCCAGACCCTACTCCTCTACCTGGGGAGGGCGGGGATTCCCAAGTTCTTGACCTGTATTCATTCTGCATCACCTGTAGCCCTGTTTCTCCATGTCTTCCTCTGACCACCTGCATGGCATCACCCAGGAGCTGGTGTTAAATGTAGATTCCTGGGCCCCACCCCAGGGTGCTACATTTTTAACAAACTCACCAGATGATCCGCAAGTCCATGAAGTCTGAGAGCCACTGATCCACAAGCCTTTGTCATGTGATACAGCCTGATGCCCTCAGTGGCTGAGTCTGACCTTCTCCATCCCCATGTTCCCCATGTGCCCGTGACACGCCGCTCAAGCCCCACTCCCAGGAACCCTCTCCTTCTCTCTCCTCTGGGGAATGTCTGTGCTTCCTCCCAGGGGCAGCTCCCTTGCCACTCCCTCTAGGAAGCCTCCTTGGCTCCAGAAACCTGAGCCACTCATGCCTTTCTCTGTGCAGTTCATAGCAATTTGCTTATCTTTGTATGATGTGGATGACCTTCCTCTGTGGGCCTGGGGATCTGGAGTCACCCAGGCAGGGTCTTCTACTTCAGATTAGCTGGGAGGGTGGGAAGAGGGTCAGATAATGGTCTGAAAAGAAGGTGAGCCTTTCTGAGCAGCCGTGGTGCATATTTGCCTTTATGGATGGCTTTGCATGAGACCATCCATGCAATGTTGTCACTCAGATCTGACAGGTGAGGAGACTGGAGCTCGTGAAAGCTTAAGTGATGACTGTGATGCTGATAAATGTCAGAGCCAGGCCTCAGCCTCAGCTCCACCCATCTGCAGAGGTACTTTGAAGACAGGACACTGAGCGCTGGAGACAGTGGTCATCAAATGGCTAAAGATAAGCCAAAGACCTCGATTCTTCCCCATGCCTGTAGGGTCCCTGAGGACTCCTCTTTGCCCACAGCACATCTGTGACTCTGAGCCAGGCCTTTGATGCAGGGTGACCCTGGTCTGAACACCAGTGTCACCATCAGAAGTGTGGGATCTATTGACCACTTAGATTTATGGACTTGCTTTATACTCCTACAGAAATGCAATACAAAATGAATGCATCCATCAAAAATCTGTGTGATTGCCCTCTTTATGATGGAGAAGGAAGGGTTGACCAGAGAGGTGGAGGGCAGAGGGGGAGGAGAAGTTAACTTGATGTTGGGTTTCAATTTTTGAGTTACTAATCTAATCAGTGACAGTTTACCCTGTTAGATGTACAGCTTTCCAAAAATTAGAAATATCTTTTCTTTCCAAAAGGCTGTTGGAGAGGAGATAATTACCCCAGTGCAAGCTGTGCTTATTCTCATAGTTCTCTTTCTTTTTTTTTTAAACACAACAACATGTCCTACATGTGTTCAATGAAGCTGAAAATGCTAGTTTGATAATGGGCTCACAGAACATTTAATAGGCCTGGATGACAATGTGAGACTTTCTTAAGGAAAGAGAAGGCAATGAAAAGCTATTACAGGAGTCAGTAATGGGAACTGGAAGTCTGCCGTAGACATCACTGCAGTTCTCAGTTTTGCTGTTTTCTTAATAAGGCTCTTTGGCGATCAGCTCTGAAGTGTGATCTCACCAGAACCCAGAGCCGTTGGCCCTGTCCTTACTCAACCTGACCCTCCCCGTTACCGAGATTGAAATCTCCTTCCTGACCCTTACCCTGCTGCCATTCCATAAAAGTTGACTGAGTACCTACCATGGGCCAATTTCCCTATTATGTGCTGGCAGTAAATTAAAAATAATCTTTGTCCCTACACGTCACAGCCCCAAGGAAGGCAGATAAGAAAAGAGAAGAGCGAGCCTGTGTGATGGGTTCTCTGAGAGGGCAGCAAAGCGCTCCGTGGAAGCAACTCAAGTTTCTGGTCTCAGGAGATGAGTAGGACCTTCCCACTGTGAGAAAGCAAGCCTCATTATCTGGCTTCTGTTGTATACCCATCCCTGGACCCACTCCTGAGGCCAGAAGTATGAAAAACACTCTGGCCACACGATGACAATACCCTTCCTTGAAAATAACAATGAAGTCAACCCTTGGGAAACCCCTGGGAAACTGACTACAAGGGAAACGTGGTTCCCCAAGGAGTGCCGTGGTCCTGTTACCAGAAACAGGGGCAATAGAGGCTGAACGGGCTACAACAGCACTTGTCCACTAAGCAGTTAGCCACGTACTACCCCCACCAGAAGTCATGCCATTTCTATGCTCTGCAGATATAGGAATCTACAATTCCTAGAACTTGAGCCCAAGGGGAGTTACTCTCAGGCAGGTCAGCCTCAATAATCCTCAGTGTCCTAAACCAAACGTCCGGATTCTTTCTAGGATAAGGGATGCTTGCCTGTCTGAGGTTCATAGGCTTGGTTGTTCTCCCAGGCAAGAAGAGGAGAAAATTACCTTGCCATTCTATCTGACTTCCTAGAATAATAATAATAATAATGAGTGAATTAAGCATCTCAAGAAACTTTCCACCTACATGAATAATAACAATCCAGTGGGGAAATATTTCTCTGGAGAAGTGTATAAGTTCTAGAAGCCTTGAGAAATGAGAGAGAAACTTTGCTACAAAGTGAGTGAGGAGTGAAGTAAACTTACAGAAAAGAGGTTACGCTAGGAGTCTGGATATGAACCTTACAGAAATGAATCATGACAAATGTGCTGAGGTCAGAAGAACTGATAAGCCATTGTTGATGTTTGCAGATGTTCAAAATACTCTCACACACAAAAGTGAGCCAGTTTTCTATATGAGAAAACTTGTCATCCCAAGAAATAAAGTAAATCCCTAGTTATAAGAGAGGGTAATGGAAACCGCCACCAAGGGGATTCATGAGTGTCTACCGAATTCAAAAGATTATAATGAGGTTGCATATCCACCAGCGGATATCAGAATTCCTCAGAGGGAGGTAACTATCTCTGCATGGGGAAAGACTCGATAAGTTTCTTATAAGACTAGGCAACCCATTAAGGTGGGGAGGTTGTTTTGCATGAGGCAAAAGATGGAGATGTATTTATTTTGTTCACAAAGAATGCAGTGAAGAGTGACTGGGGAAGAAAATGTGTGGAAAGAGGAAGGAAGAAGTAGTAGCCCAATGGGTCCACAGCTAGTAGAGCTCTATGATGGGTACCAGTCAGTTGGAGTGTAGGGATGCTCTTATCCTTTTAAATTTGTATATGTTCCTGGCATGGAAACCCAAACACCAGAGTTTGACCAAAGTCCGTGGGTGAGTTTTTGTTGTGGTTGTTTGGGTTTGTGTGTCAGTTGATTTTGTTTGGGAAAAAGGCTTGAAGAACCTTTGTCTGACGTCAAAATCAGCGTGGTTCAGAACAAAGATTGCATATGAAGAGCAGGAGGTCGGTCGTGAGTCCGAGAGATAGTGAGGATTCAGGGAGATCTTGAGGAGGACCACAGAAGTGGGGATTTGAGGCTGTCTTATCCCAGTCCCAAGGGGTTGGCTGACATCTGGGTTACAGAAATCAAAAATGAATGAATTACTGTTTGTTCAAGGTCCTTTTCACGGTACTATAAAGTATCTTTTGAAATATCTGGGTACTTTTACCTCTTTTTTTCTAGATATTACACTTAGTACCTTTAACTCCATGCATATAACCAAGGCTTCCAAACACTTCCTTCATTCGCAGAGACAATTCTTTCTGTCTTATGTTATCTATTTATATCGGTGGGCTTTCTACAGCAGCATTTACTCCAACACTTACTGTAACACCTCTGGTCATTTAGCATGTCTCCTTAGCCCTGAAGAACTGCAGAAAATCAAGAAGATGGGGAAGCCACAGTGGAGACTGAGAGGAGGATTTCAGGGAAGGCTGGGAAGAAAGCAAGGCTTTGTTCTCACAGGGCAGGAATGTGACCGCCCAGCCCCTGAGCTCCACCAGGGCAGGAATCCTATCTGTCTGATCTATTCTCGTGCCCTCAGAACTTGGGGAAATGTCTGGGAAAATGCATAGGTACTCAATAAATATTTCTCAAATGAATAAATAAACTCCACAGAGCTCGATGAATTCAGTATTATGACTCATAGAGATGAAGAAACTGAGGTAAAATGGATTTCTCCAAGTCCCAGAATCCCAGGGCCAGGAAAGGGATTCTAGTGGGTTTGGCTGCAAAGCCTGCATCATTTTCAGTCTCACACATGGCTCTTTCTTCCTATTTAAAGAATTGTGCTTCTTGTTGCCTTGACCCCCCACTCGCTGTTTGCAATGATCTAATCCTCAACCCTTTGCAACACTTAAAGCTGTGGTTCTCCACCATTAGAAGGCATTAGAATCATACAGAGAGCTGGACAAACCTGCAGGTTTCTGGGCTCCACTCCCAGAAATACTGATCCCATCGGCCTCGGTGAGAGTTGGGCATCTGTAGGTTTAACCTGGGTCCATTACATGACTAATCCCTTTATGGGAAAACAGTTTGGGTGGTGCAGACAGATCCTTGCAGAACCCCTTTTACCGTTTGTGTGTGTCCCTTGGCGCCTGTGGTTTTTTCAGGGGACCACCCTTGTGCTACTTGAGCCCACTTTGTCCGATTGCACAGAAAGCTGGAAGTTCCTAGGAAAGTATGTCCCCCCTGAGAACTTTTAATGTGACTGTGTTGTGTAATTGCATAAAAACTCAACTCCCTTACTTCAAATCAGGATACCTCTGAGGTTTAACTAAGAATCCAGTATCACTGCTGGATCAAGCCAAAGTCAACCTTGTAGGGTTTTGCCTGAGATCACACTCTTGCTTGATCCCCTGCCCATTCCTGTCTGATTTTCCCCTCTCTTTCCAGTTTCCCTTCATAAGTTACCTGCTAATGAATCCTCATCTCAGAGTCTGCCTCTGAGCATCTGACCTAAGACACACTTCCTGGCTTCAATCTTTCATTGCTTATGGCCTGCCTATGCACCTTCCCAGAGCTTGGTCTTTCAGAAAACTGAATATAAATACTCAACCCCCAATCAACACAACTTGAAGCTTAAAAGTGGGTTCTCCCTCACTCCCAGGGGGCCATACAGCTTTTGAGTTAACAGGGGGAGGCAAGCTGGAGGGTGGGAGGAGTCGTGCCTCTTCCAGGAAGACAGAAATCCTTATCCCCATGCTTAGCGTCGACAGAGTTGGGTCTGAACCGCTATTGGGAGCTAATGCAGCACCATGCATCACCTTCTGTGAGAGTTCCCCTTCTATCTGGCAAACCTGGAATCAGACCCGTCTGCAATGAGTCCACTGGGCTTAGCCCTTATTTCTCTCCTGTCCCCTGTAGGAGAGATGCACTTGACATCCTCATCAAGACCCAGAAGTTTATCTGTCATTATTTTCCGTGCTTTCAAAAAAGAATAGAGAGAAGAAAAGTACATCTATTTCTTCATAGGGAACTGCGTGACTGAATGACACATCTCTCTGTTGTGAAATCCAAGCTACTGTCATAAAAGATCTAGAAGAAAAAAAGGGAAGAGAGGGACAAGATGGCCTGAAGAGGAAGCACTCGCTATGTATTTGCATTTCTATGGAAACAGCCTTGGGCAGATGTGGCCTTGATCCTCTGTGGTCAGAGGGACGTGAGGTCAGGTGCCTAGCAGCTGGTCGGAGGCTGCTGCAGCAGCAGTTTGCAGGGGATGGGATGGCACAAGAGAACAGACTCCAAAGGCCTCTAAACCTGCTATCAACAGGAACCAGGAACTCATGGGTTTCTGTCTCCGAATGTTAGCAAGTCTTGTGACAATCTCCTCTCATATGCACTTGCAAATGGGCCCCCTCTTCATTTCCCCCTCCCTCTTAAAAGACTGCCATGGAACAGGGGATGCAGACATCAGAGAGACTGCTACAGGACCAGGGTCTGGAAGAGAAGGAGGAAAGTGTTTCATTTGTACTCAGTGGAACAGGTAGAGTTGATTTCAGTAATGCAAGGATAGTTGCATATTATTAGCATCAATCATACAGATTAGCAGATTAAAGAAGACACCATAACATCACTTTGAGAACTGCTAGAAACAAAACAAAACAGTTAATAAGGCTTAATTCCTGATTAGGAAAAAAACAAACAAACAAAATTTACTACAGTAAAAATAGAAAAAAAATATAGAATACAATTATGCTACTAGAGTTTGACAACTAAATCATACCTAATGATAAAATATCAGAATCATCCCCACTGATGCAAAACAGGAGAAAAAGCAGTTGACACCTATAATTATAGCTTAGCATTGTCCTAGAAGTCCTACTCCCCACAATGAGAAAAAAAAAAGGAGGTTTAACTATGGATAATGAATGTGCAAAAGTATCACTATTTACAGATAATCCTATCTATATGGAAAATCCAAGAGACAACTAAAAAATTGGTAAGATATTTAAGAAAAGTAGAAAGATATGTGGCTTAATATACACATATGTTGAATGTCAACTGTGGTCTTTTGTAGCATGATGTACACCATTTAATTCTCACTACAAACTAGCAACGTGGGTATAACCTTCTGTTCTTACAGATGACACAACTCAGCCTCAGAGAGGTTTAGAATCTTAGTCAAGGTCACACAGCTTCTAACCACTGGAATGGGAACTCATAATTGACTCCGTCTTAACTCACATTCCTTTTTTTTTTTTTTACATCTCTATTGGAGTATAATTGCTTAACAATGGTGTGTTAGTTTCTGCTTTATAACAAAGTGAATCAGTTATACATATGCATATGTTCCCATATCCCCTCCCTCTGGCATCTCCCTCCCACCCTCCCTATCCCACTCCTCCAGGCAGTCATAAAGCACCAAGCTGATCTCCCTGTGCTATGCGGCTGCTTCCCACTAGCTATCTACCTTACGTTTGGTAGTGTATATATGTCCATGCCTCTCTTTCACTTTGTCACAGCTTACCCTTCCCCCTCCCCATATCCTCAAGTCCATTCTCTAGTAGGTCTGTGTCTTTATTCCTGTCTTACCCCTAAGTTCTTCATGACATTTTTTTCTTCTTAAATTCCATATATATGTGTTAGCATATGGTATTTGTCTTTCTCTTTCTGACTTACTTCACTCTGTATGACAGACTCTAGGTCTATCCACCTCATTACAAATAGCTCAATTTCGTTTCTTTTTATGGCTGAGTAATATTCCATTGTATATATGTGCCACATCTTCTTTATCCATCCATCTGTTGATGGACACTTAGGTTGCTTCCAAGTCCTGGATATTGTAAATAGAGCTTCAATGAACATTTTGGTGCATGACTCTTTTTGTATTATGGTTTTCTCAGGGTATATGCCCAGTAGTGGGATTGCTGGGTCATATGGTAGTTCTATTTGTAGTTTTTTAAGGAACCTCCATACTATTCTCCGTTGTGGCTGTACCAATCCACATTCCCACCAGCAGTGTAAGAGTGTTCCCTTTTTTCCACACCCTCTCCAGCATTTATTGTTTCTAGATTTTTTGATGATGGTCATTCTGACTGGTGTGAGATGATATCTCATTGTAGTTTTGATTTGCATTTCTCTAATGATTAATGATGTTGAGCATCCTCTCATGTGTTTGTTGGCAGTCTGTATATCTTCTGTGGAGAAATGTCTATTTAGGTCTTCTGCCCATTTTTGGATTGGGTTATTTGTTCAACTCACATTCTTCATGCACTAGTCCAAACTGACTTTTATTATTAATATGAATGTTACTATGTTAGCAATATTAATTTTTTAATGACCCTTTAGTAATTACTTTTTATGTGTCATGACTGTACGATGAATGAATGAACTCCATCTCCCCAAAGACCGGCAAATATTCCTTGGAGTTTCCATGATTAATGTACATTTCTTCAATACGTAAAAGATTAATACTGTCAAATTGCTCACGTTCTCTAAATAGTACTTGTCACGTGTAATCCATGAACAGAAAAGTATATCATTTGGAACCATAATAGGTCAAAAAAAATGAAAACACTAAAATTTATAGATGCTTCACCTGATCTCCCTAGAAAATTTTCAGGACAAATATTATTTGTATAATTCAAATAAAAGAGGTTGATTTACAGGTACAAACTACTGCACATAAAATATATAGATAAGCAACAAGGATTTACTGTAGAGCACAGGGAACTATATTCAATACCTTATAATAATCTATAAAGGAAAAGAATCTGAAAAAAAATGTGTATATAAAACTGAATCACTTGACTGTACCTGAAACTCACACAATATTGCAAATCAACTACACTTTACTAAAAAATAAATTAATTTTAAAAAGGAGGCTGAGAAAGACAGAAAATTTTGCCCAACATCTCATAGTCAGAGGCGAGACTCAAACCCAGATCTGTCTGCCACCTCCTGCCGCTCTTCCATGGATTAGATTTCACTTTCTAGTCACATATGTCAATTCTCATAGGAAGCATACTTCACTAGACTTCAGGGACCCATCTATTCCTAGAGCAAAACTCAGCATTTGGCCCAGAGAAGATGGGAGGTCTTTTCCCTACTCAGACATAGTTACTCAAAGCCATACCATTAGGACCCACTGCCATCTATGGACCACTTACTATGTGTCAGGCACTTTATTTGCACAACTTCATTTTATGCCCACGGCAGCCTTGATAGGAAATACTGTTACTGTTCCCATTTTACAGCTGAGAAAGCTGAGACTAAGAGAGAAGAGGTACCTTCCCCAAGGTCACACACTTAGTAAGCAGCAGAGCTAAGATTCACATCCAGAGCCATCTGAAGTCAAAACCAATTGATACATGCATTCCATGGTCATCCTCAGTGCGAGGGCAAATTTGCTCAAAATTAACCTCCATTCCCATTCCTAACCCCTGCATCACACAGATTCCTAAGGCCTACACCCAGAGGTTTTGATTCACAAGGTCTGGGGAAAACTCAGAAAGCTGCAGCTTCACAAACCTACCAGGCGACTGGTAGGGTCTCACGGAGAGGGTCTCATGGTTAATCATGGTTAATTAAATCTCTTGGGCTAGTATTTAGTTAGGAAGACCCACCACCAGACAAGGAATGAGTCGAGTCCACTCTGTTTTTCTCTGGCCTTTTTTTTTTTTTTTAACATCTTTATTGGAGTATAATTGCTTTACAATGGTGTGTTACTTTCTGCTTTATAACAAAGTGAATCAGTTATACATATACATATGTTCCCATATCTCTTCCCTCTTGTGTCTCCCTCCCTCCCACCCTCCCTATCCCACCCCTCTAGGTGGTCACAAAGCACGGAGCTGATCTCCCTGTGCTATGTGGCTGCTTCCCACTAGCTATCTATTTTACGTTTGGTAGTGTATATATGTCCATGCCTCTCTCTCCCTTTGTCCCAGCTTACCCTTCCCCCTCCCCATATTCTCTGACCTTTTAATAGCTTTTTCAGTTCTCTGTTCATGAATGGCCAGAACCTGTAATTTGGGGACAAGAAAGAGAATGAAATGTCTACTCTGGAACGACTACTTCTTGGAAGACATCAGGAACTAAAGCCACAACTTATGCCTTGCCTGAGGACGTGGAAGGTTACTTTACCTGCTCATCTGGGATGACCAGTTAGAGAGCTGAACAAATAAGCTGACCCAGAGAGGTTAGGAGAGGAAGGAGGAGGAAATAGTTTTCCTAGGGCTTGGGTGAGCTGCCAGCTTGTATCAAATATGCCCGATCTATTTGGCAAGATCTGCTGATAAACAACCTTCCGTGCTCTCTCCTGCTGAAGAATTCCTGATATGAACCATGGCACGTCCACATCCTTCCTGTAATCCACCTCCTGTGTGAAGCAGAAACTTCTCCTGGTAGGAAAGCCTGCCTGGCCATCTCAGCTGCCAGGTTGGCATTAGAATAGTGGAATATTGTAAGCTGCAACCCTCCCTGAGAGATGCCGCCACGTCGTGCGTTGCACTGGGTCTGCTGTTTCCAGCCAAACAAGCTGCGTGTGTGGTTTACTGCCTTCCATGGCATGTCCGGAAGGAGGAAAAAAGTGTCCCCACCCCTTCCAGAGTCCCCTGCTTGACTCTCCTCCCTTCTCTGGGGAATTTCAGCTCACTGAACCTGGTCCTTTACTTTCAGGAAGGCCAGGAATATTCTGTGGAAGGAGAAGGTTAAGGAAGATAGAATGCATGTTGGTGCAAAGAACTGCTTTTGGATGGTTGTCCATTAAAACCTTGTGAGCATGCAGTATGTCCATAACAAGTCTACACTGGCAATAGTTCTTGTTGAACTATTTCTAGCTTTGGATGGCTTTCAGCTCTGCATAATTGATCTGTCTAGAGCTGGAGAGGAAGACAAGGCCCCAACTCTAAAAGCTCAAAGGTTTCTGGTTGCACACTCCACCCTGCCAAAATGCATGCCGAATATATACAGATGGTTATTTTTCTAATGAGAAGCTGAAACCCACAGCCCTCCATAACAGTTACTACCTTTCCAAATAGACTTTGCACTCAGAGAATCAAGGCTGATGATAAATATCAGAGTGGGGTGGAAATCAGACACTGTATTTCTCTGGTGAGTCTGGTGAGAGTGTGGGTTATACATTCATTCATTCATGCAGTCACTAAGTCAACAAATACTTATTAAACAACCACAGATGAACAAGATTGATGTCCATTCAGCACAATGAGGGTTTGATAGGTGATGCAGAGTTGCTGTTGGACCACAGAGACAAGATCTAATCTAGTCTAGCCGTAGAGAGTCAGGGGTGGCTTCCCTAAGGAGCTAACACCTAAGCTGAGATCTGAAAGATGAGTGAGAGCACATGCAAAGACCAAGGGGCAGGCAGACCAGACCTGAGGAGCTGGAGGAAGTTCAGGAGGCTACAGGGTAGTGTTGTGAGAAGTCTCGTTAACGCTGCAAAGGAGGTTTTACATCATATGGAGGCAAATGGGGGGGTCACTGAGATATTTTAAAAGGGGAATGGGATGAACAGCATGTAGGCTTAGAAAGGCCACCTGGCAGCAGAGTGCAGACTCAATGGGAAGACTGATCCAGGTACCAGGATCCTAGTGTGGAGTCTTTACAATGGCCTGAGAGACAAGGATAACACAGCTATGTGATGTCAATGGAATTAAGAGAACTGGATGAATTTTAACTTATTTTGGAGATATAATATTTTTTAAAATCTGGGCATAGAGATTCATTTTCATGTTAGATGGTGTGGTAGGCTGAATACTAGCCCCTCAAAGATGTTCACAGGGCTTCCCTGGTTGCGCAGTGGTTGAGAGTCTGCCTGCCGATGCAGGGGACATGGGTTCGTGCCCCGGTCCGGCAAGATCCCACATGCCGCGGAGTGGCTGGGCCCGTGAGCCATGGCCGCTGAGCCTGCATGTCTGGAGCCTGTGCTCCGCAACGGTAGAGGCCACAACAGTGAGAGGCCCGCGTATCGCAAAAAAAAAAAAAAAAAAAAAAAAAAGATTGCTTAACCATCTGTGTTATATTCCTGGCTTGACTGGTGAGTGATTGGCTTCCAAAGAAAAAGGCATTTCTTCAGCTGGTGATGAATGCAGCCATAGGCAGCTTGCAGTCGTGTTTGTGAGCTTACAGTCACAAACTTTGATCAAACAGTCCTAGGATCCCAGGAGATCCTAAAATATTCTAGATACAGTAATCTGCAATAAATTTACAAAGCTGAATAAGACAGAGCTCTGCTCTTGAAATGCTTCCAGTCTATTCGGAGAGGAAGGGGGTCTAAGAAAGCCCACGTGGCCTTCTTTCCTTGCACAGAGGGACAAGTCTCCAGAGAAGCTCCCACAAAAGATGGCTTGGTCTATTTAAAAACAGAAACTATTCTTTTCTTTTCACATGTCCAGATCCTAATGCCAGAGACCTAAAGGCTTCCAGGAGAGTCCAGGGCTTACCTCTCAGTGCAGGAACTTTTACCACTGCCCTGAATCTCATGCAGCTACTCATCCTCGTGTGTGCCTAGAGGGTCTAAAGTCATGAGTACTTGTGTCCTTGAGTCATGGGTACCGATAGCTTCCAGTTGGATCCCAGATGTTGGGTTCAGAGCAAGGAACTTTGAAGACCGTTGGAAGCATGGTCTGAGATACAGTTCAGGGGCCTTCACAGGAAAACTCTTCAGAAGAAGATGCAAACTATGGCAACCAGACCTGATGCCTACACTCTGTCTTCTCACCCATCTTTGGCAGACTTTAAGATCTGACATATTAACTAACTCTAATTCTCAAATGATCTGTCAAAGAGCACTTTTTAAGTTTAAATGATTATTGACTTTAATTTCTTTTGATAATACAACATTATTAGATTATTACAAAAATTTTTTCATGTAATACAGAAAAGTATTTTTTTAAAGTTACCAAAAATCTCACCACTTAAAGAATGAGCATTGAAAAATCATTTTCCTAGGGCCTCCCTGGTGGCGCAGTGGTTAGGAGTCCGCCTGCCGATGCAGGGGATGCGGGTTCGTGCCCCGGTCTGGGAGGATCCCATGTGCCGCGGAGCGGCTGGGCCCGTGAGCCATGGCCGCTGGGCCTGCGCATCCGGAGCCTGTGCTCCGCAACGGGAGAGGCCACAACAGTGAGAGGCCCGCATACCGCAAAAAGAAAAAAAAAAAATCATTTTCCTAGATCTTTATTTATATATAAAGGTAGATGGAAGGAAGAAAGAGAGGCATGGAAAGAAGGAGGGAAGAAGAAAGGAAAAGAATATGTTACAATGGACTGTACTTTTTCCTGGTGTGGTACTTTTATATTTTAAAAAAGTAATATTTATTGACTATTCAAAAAAATGCAAATTCAACCTCAAAGAAACTCTTCAACTCATCCTTCATGTTAATAAGAATTCCTAGACTTCCCTGGTGGCACAGTTGTTGGGAATCTGCCTGCCAGTGGAGGAGACACGGGTTCAAGTCCTGGTCGGGGAAGATCCCACATGCCATGGAGCAAGTAAGCCCTTGCCTCACAACTACTGAGCCTGTGCTCTAGAGCCCACAAGCCACAACTACTGAAGCCCGTGTACCTAGAGCCCCAGGTACCTCAACAAAAAGTAACCCCTGCTCACTGCAACTAGGGAAAGCCTGCATGCATCAACGAAGACCCAACACAACCAAAAATAATAAATAAATTTATTTTTTTAAAAAAGGAATTCCTTCACCTAAGAATTCTTCATACACTAGCCATGGAAACCACTATGCCACCCATCAATCTTCTGACTTTCTAAATTTCTTCATTGACCAAATAGTTCTTGAGGGCCTACCATGAGCTAGGCACTAGGCTAGTGCAGGGAAAAAGCCATAAGCAAGACCAACACAGTCCACATTCTCACAGAACTTAGAAGCAGAAGGGTGTTTCTTGGAGCAAACTTCAAGGTCTTAGGGCATCTGACTTCATGGTATAGTGTGAGCTCCAGGAAACTGCATTTTCCAAGCTCTCCAGGTTATTTGGGTGCCTACTGGAGTTGAGAACCACTGTGCTTATAGAGTTGTGTGCTAGTAGAAAGAACATTGCCCAGAAAAGACATGGCAGGAGTATAGGACTGATCCAAGTCAGGAATCCAGGTCAAGAGTAGGCAAAGGTCAAGGCTGATGGAGCTAGACTGACTACTTTAGATAACCCCATGGTATAATTATGAGTCTAGTCTGATCCATGTGCAGATCAGAGTTACCACTGAAATGGAGAGAAAGCACTTTTGCAGGTAATGGACTTTGGCAGATGTTCATGGCAGGTTTCATCCTTAGGGTAATCTGGTGGATACATTTTCAAGAATTCTGATGAAGGAATGTAACCCCAACTTTTATGACTATCTGCCAGCAGTGACTTCTTTGTGCCCTGGCAATTGTCCTGAGGACTTAGACTCTTTAGCACAAAGATTCTCAGAGGAAGAAACAGTGAACTGCTAAGGATTAGGGTCAACTTCCCACTAGAATCTGAGTGCTCTCCTTGAAATATGAAGCTAAAAAAAAAATTGTTTTTCTTTCTCTATTTGGTTGAAATGTTAATATCCAAACTAATGTGCAGGAGAGGTTAAGACCCAATGTTTATCCAGGGACCATCCAGAGAAAGGTTTAGGTGAGAGGGGAATTGTGCTTTCCACATTTAAACAACTCTGCTTAACATGGTAACATGAGACCAGGCGGGGAATCCACCCACGGGATTCATGCAATTATGTAAATTGAATTAACACACTATTTGGAGAATATATTATATTCAGATGGCAACACTCAGTTTTTAATCACCCTCTAGCCTTCTAAAGATACATGTTTCTAGAAATATAGATCAATGGAACAGGATAGAAAGCCCAGAGATAAACCCATGCACATATGGTCACCTTATATTTGATAAAGGAGACAAGAGTATACAATGGAGAAAAGACAGCTTCTTCAATAAGTGGTGCTGGGAAAACTGGACAGCTACATGTAAAAGAATGAAATTAGAACACTCCCTAACACCATACACAAAAATAAACTCAAAATATAAGACCAGACACTATGAAAGTCTTAGAGGAAAACATAGGAAGAACACTCTTTGACATAAATCACAGCAAGATCTTTTTGACCCACCTCCTAGAGAAAGGGAAAGAAAAACAAAAATAAACAAATGGGACCTAATGAAACTTAAAAGCTTTTGCACACCAAAAGAAAACATAAACTAGATGAAAAGAAAATCCCCAGAATGGGAGAAAATATTTGCAAACAAAGCAACAGGCAAAGGGTTAATCTCCAAAATTTACAAGCAGCTCATGCAGCTCAATATCAAAAAAACAAAAAACCTAATCCAAAAATGCACAGAAGACCTAAATAGACATTTCTCCAAAGAAGACATACAGATTGCCAACAAACAAATGAAAGGATGCTCAACATCATTAATCATTAGAGAAATGCAAATCAAAACTACAATGAGGTATCTCCTCACACCAGTCAGAATGGCCATCGTCAAAAAATCTACAAACAACAAATGCTGGAGAGGGTGTGGAGAAAAGGGAACCCTCTTGCACTGTTGGTGAGAATGTAAATTGATACAGCCACTATGGAGAACAGTATGGAGGTTCCACAAAAAACTAAAAATAGAACTACCATATGACCCAGCAATCCGACTACTGAGCATATACCCTGAGAAAACCATAATTCAAAAAGAGTCATGCACCAAAATGTTCACTACAGTTCTATTTACAATAGCCAGGACATGGAAGCAACCTAAGTGTCCATCAACAGATGAATGGATAAAGAAGATGTGGTACATATATACAATGCAATATTACTCATCCATAAAAAGAAATGAAATTGAGTTATTTGTAGTGAGGTGGATGGACCTAGAGACTCATACAGAGTGAAGTCAGAAAGAGAAAAACAAATACCATATGCTAACACATATATATGGAATCTAAAAAAAAGAGTGGTCCTGAAGAACCTAAGGGCAGGACAGGAATAAAGGTGCAGATGTAGAGAATGGACTTGAGGACACAGGGTGGGGGAAGGGTAAGATGGGACGAAGTGAGAGAACGGCATGGACATATATACACTACCAAATGTGAAATAGATAGCTAGTGGGAAGCAGCCACATAGCACAGGGAGATCATCTCAGTGCTTTGTGACCACCTGGAGGGGTGGGATAGGGAGGATGGGAGGGAGATGCAAGAGGGTGGAGATACGGGGACATATGTATATGTTTAGCTGATTCACTTTGTTATAAAACAGAAACTAACACACCATTGTAAAGCAATTATATGCCAATGAAGATGTAAAAAAAAGATACATGTTTCTAAATATTAATTATAAATATTATGTCTTAAATGCTGAAGCTGTAGAGGTCTGTATAAACCTCTATTCGATAATAATATTTATTATTGTAATGAGTGAGTGAATGAATGCTTGAGAAAAGTAAAATTAAAATATCGGACATTCGTTTTTAAAAAAATCTCTGAAATGTTAAATAATTATCACGAGCTCAATAGCTTTTTCATACTAAACTATAATTTTTGTTTATACATACTGCTAGCAAGAATTAGTATCTCGGGGGTGGCGGGTGGCGGTGGGATGAACTGGGAGATTGGGATTGACATATATACACTAATATGTATAAAATAGATAACTAATAAGAACCTGCTGTATAGCTCAGGGAATTCTACTTCACTTTGCTGTACAGTGGAAATGAACACAACATTGTAAAACAACAATATTCCAATTATAATTTTTAAAAAAAGAATTAGTATCTCATTTTTTACTGACATCAGGCTAGGCAGAAGAAAAGTTTAGTGTTTCTAGACTCTAAGAAAATAAATATTGATGGCCACAGGGGGTTTAATTGATAACCTGATAATGAGGGGAAAAAGGAAAAAGTGATCAAAACCAGATTTAAAATTCTAAAGTCACAGATGTCTGGTGACATTTGGTATAGAGACAAGAAGCCTGAATATCCTCTAGTACAGGGGTCCCTCTAGCACACGGTACCAGTCCATGGCCCGTTAGGAACCAGGCTGCACAGCAAGGGGTGAGCGGCTCGCGAGTGAGTGAAGCTTCATCTGTATGAAGTTTCCCGCTCCTCGTCGCTCACATTACCATCTAAGCTCTGCCTCCTGTCAGAGCAGTGGTGGCATTAGATTCTCATAGGGGCGTGAGCCCTACTAAGAACTGTGCATGCGAGGGATCTAGGGTGCACACTCCTTATGAGAATCTAATGCCTGATGATCCGAGGTGGAGCTGAGGCCGTGATGCCAGCACTGGGGAGTGGCGGCAAACACAGATTATCATTAGCAGAGAGGTTTGACTGCACAGAGACCATAACAAATCAATTGCCTGCAGACTCATATCAAAACCCTACCAGTAAGTGGCAAGTGAAAACAAGCTCAGGGCTCCCACTGACTCTGCATTATGGTGAGGTATATAATTATTTAATTATATATTATAGTGTAATAATAATAGAAATAAAGTGCACAATAAACGTAATACACTTGAATCATCCTGACACCATCCTACCCCACCCCACCCCCGGTCTGTGGAAAAACTGTCTTCCACGAAACTGGTCCCTGGTGCCAGAAAGGTTGGGGACCACTGCTCTAGTAGATTTGACTACATCACACACTGTAATAATTAATATTTAGTTTATCAAGAAAGTTTTGTGATGTAGCCATATATTCTAATTCAAAAGACAGGGAGATGTATATACAATTAATATGTCCTTCATGGTTATTTTTGAAAGTTTTGGTATTTTATGGGTTTGGCTTCCTTCATGGGTAAAATTCACTTGGCCAGAAAAGCTCTTTCTTCAATGACTAAGGTTGCCAGGTTTAGCAAATAAAAGTTCGGGACGTGCAGTTAAATTTGAATTTCAACAAAACAACTAATCACTTTTGGTATAAATAAATCACACCCAATATTTGGGGTTTACTTATACTACAAAACATTGCTGTTTATTTGAAATTTAATATAATTGGGTATCCTGTATTTTATCTGGCAACCCTACCAGTGACTCAGAAGGAACCCAGTGTTGCATCTCAGAGTTAGTACATTCTGGAATTGTTGCATTTGAGAAAGCCTGGCTGATTCTATGAGTCAGCTCTACAGAGCTTTTCAAAAGAAATCTGTAAAGTTTAGGATAAAATAACCTCCTAACACAATAGCCTACCTCTGAAAGTCTCAAGTCAAGCTAGATTAAAGCTTGAAATAGACCTGCAGGTATGCAAATAGAGATAAGCTCTAGGGCAATAGGTTATAAGGAGTAAATTCACTCATGATAGTCCCTTGCAAAATCACCTCCTTTGAACTGAATTCTATAGTGAAGACTTTGGCTCTTACTGATGGAAGCCCCAGGAAAGAGTATCATGACAGTCGTTACTGCAACTGACACAGAAGGTTGTTAAGGACACTGTACTCTGCTCTCCCCCTTCAGGCTTGACCTGCCTGCAAGTCTTGTCCAACTCTCCTGGGCTGCTCCCTTTTCTAGAAATCTCCCTTTTGCCCGAATTCTGTTTCTGTAATTGTCTGTGTTGTCCTCTTGCTAGATTCTTTAAAGGACTGGGAATATATCTTTTGACTTTGTATTCCCAGTGGTAGAACATTGCCTGGCCTGCAGTAAGTACACAATATGTGTTTGAAAGGATGACAGAGAGGATACTGGATGGATGGCTGAATGATTGATGGTTAGATGGACGGATTATACAGTTGAAAATATTACATTGTGTTTACAGAAAAGAAAAAATTAACTCTTCTACTTGTACAAGAATATTTATACTGACTTTATTCATATTAGGTAAAAACTGAAAAATTCAATGTGTCCAAATAGGAGAATGGATAAACAAACTGTGGTATATTTAACCAATGGAATTCTACTTAGCAATAAAAAGGAATGAACTACTAATACACAACAGGGATAAACTTCAAAAATATTAATATTATGCTAAGTAATAGAAGACACACAAAAGAATACATACTATATGATTCCATTTTTGTGAAGATCTCAACAGGCAAAACTGATTTAAGGTGGAAAAACATATGAAAAATTTGTCTGGGAGGCGGAAGGGGGTGGGGATTGACTGGGAAGGGACATGAGAAAACTTTCTGGGTAATGATATCGTTAAATATTTTGGTAGTTATTTGGGTTGCCTACGTGCACTTATTTGTCAAAATACAATAAATGTATGCTTGATATTCATGTGTTTCACTGTAATATATTTTACCTCATAAGAAGAAAAGTCTGTAGACAAATATTGAGCTCTGGTTACATTCAGAAGTATTTAGGAGAAGTAGAGTAATATCTGCAATTTGCTTTGAAATGCACCAAAAAATAGAATGGATCGATGGCTAGAAAGAAGAATACATCAATATAAGACAAAGCATGTACAATACAATGTTAATGGTAGAATGTAGTAGTGAGTATACAGGTGTCCACTGTCAAATGCTTTCACTTTTGCTATGTTTGAAATTTTTCATAGTAAAATGTTGGGATAAAAAGAAACTTCTGGTTCACCTGTCAGCAGGCTTCACTTAGAAAGAACTCTGATGTTCTCTGAAGATGTTTGAGAACTTTTCTCAGGGTGAGCAAATTACATCTGAGGTTTTTGGGGGTATTGGTCCCTCCCTCATGAGAACCCCACATACCATGTGGCCAAACTGAGTACACCTGGTGAAAATTCTACTTAGTATATTTTTTATCAACTCCAATGATTCCAGCACTTTCTCCCCTGAAAACATAGTATGTTTACTTAGAAGTAGGAAGAACACCATCCCCAGGGCTCCCGTCCCTTCTCCTGCATCCATTGGTTTCGATCCTTTACTGTCAGACTGAGGGAGGTGTCAGCATTGATAAAAAGTCGGTTAGAGATGACTGACCCCTGAAGTTTGTGTCAGGTGGAGCTGCTCTCTCCTACAGAAGTAGTGTGTCTGAAGATCACTCTCCCTGACACGTTCCTGTAGCTGCTGAAGGAGAGGATTTACTTGGGGGAAACTTAGGCCTCAGGGGGACTTGAACATCATGCTCACAATTAGAAGTGACATGTGACCCAGGATTAAAAGCTGGCTGCCAGAGAAAGGAGTAAGCTGATTCTTTTGAGTTGGTCAGATTCAGGAAAACTGCCTTTGTAATTCCATCAGTGAAAGGTCCAGAAAGTTTTCAGGGTGATCAGTTAAAAAAAAAAAAAAAGAGGTGAAGATAAGGAATCCCTTCTAAAAACAAACAAAAAAAAATGTCACAGGCTCCCTATAAAGAGAAGACAGAAGGGTAAAGAGCTCAACCACATGGAAATTATCTGTGACTCTGTGTCTCGCTGTGGCTGTAGCATGTGGAAGGTAAGTCACAGTTGGAAACTTCGCTCTCCAACTGCAGAGGCTGCCTCCATCAAGGGAGTTGCACAATCAAGATGCCGAATATTCCAGCTCTCTCTTCAGGAAGTCTGGGTCCTGTGACCTATTGGGGGACAGATTTAAGCTCTATCCACTAATGACCTTGGGTAGTGCACCCCATACACCCGGAAGTATTCAAACTGACCCTGGACAGTATATGAGGGGTCACTAAACACAATTAAAGGGCAGAGTGGTATTATGGGAGGAAATGCGTCCCCCCAGAATTCACATGTTGAAGTCCCAAACCCCAGTATCTGAAAATGTAACCATTTTTGGAGACAAAGTCTTTAAAGATGTGATTAAGTTAAAATGATGTCACTGAGGTGAGACTCTAGTCCAATATGACTGTTGTCCTTACAAGAAGAGGGAGAGACAGCAGGGGCACATGCACAGAGCAACAACCAGTGGGAAGAGCTGGCAAGAGGGCCACCATCCACAAGCCAAGGAGAGAAGCCTCAGAGAAAAACAACGCTCCCGGCACCTTGATCTTGGACTTCCAGCCTCCAGAACTGTAGTAAAATAAATATGTCTAAGCCACACACCCAGTCTGAGGTATTTTGTTATGACAGCCCTAGCAAAATAATCGAGGTGGGCCTTGGAGTAGAAGGTTTTCCAAGTTCCATCTTTGAATGTAAGCTGCATAGAGGCAAAATCTGTGGCTTGTTTACTACAGTATTCCAAACACCTATGATACTCATTGACCAATAGGCATTCAATAAATAACGAATAAACAAATTGTATTAGATTTTCCAGGGAACTCTGTTATTGGAAGTTCACTACCAAGCACAGAGCCATTTAAATTTACAAGTTGGCCCTTGATATAGTTCTATTGCATTGATTACAGCATGCAACTTATTTTGATTTTAGAAAATATGAAAATACAGGCATTAATAGAGAAAATAAAAGTCTTCTGAAATCCCAATCCTAAGGTTTAACTATTATGAGCATTTTTGGTTCACGTTCTTAATTCATAAAAATATATACATAGGTAAGTTTAAGACAACTTGTAAATGCAGTATATTTTCTTCTTTTTTACAGATGATTATATGTTCTTATTTTATTCTATATTTTCTCAAATGGGATCTTTAACATATGCATATTATTCCACCATAAGAAGGAAATGTTCAATCATCTAAAAACTGACTGAAACTTAACAGAAAGAATGAAGTGAATCTATGTCCAAAAAAATCAATTTTTGAAATTATTTTTAGGGAGGCTAAATATTTTCCTGTGTTTTAATTGGATATTTGAATATTTCTTTTTTATTTTATGATTTCTTATTGTTTTATGTTTAGAAAAATTTCCCCATACCCAATTTTCCCCATAACAGTTAATTAATCACTTCTATTTTCTTTGGGGTATTTCCATTATCAAAACAATATACGTTCATGATACAAATTTTGAAAATATTTGAAAGCTGAAAGAATAAAAAAAGGCCATCTATAATATTCTGATCTTTTATTGTTTTCCTTCCCATCAATTAGTAGTGTATATTTTCACATATTTGCTATCATATAGTATCTATAAAATGTATATATTAATTTTAAACTTATCTATATGATTATAAATGAACATCTGATCACTGTATAAAATCTGGAGACTGCACAGTGCTACTCGGAGAAAATAAAAACAACTAAATCCCAATCCCCCATGCAGAGCCACTGTTAACATTTAGTATACAGTATTTCCTTCCAGGTCTTTGTTGTATGTATTTTTACATAATTACAGATGTGTAATATGCACAAAATTATACTGATTTTAATCATTTTTCATCTAATATTAATACATATTCATGGTAGAAAATTGTGTATCTAAATGCATAAAATAGAAAATTAAAATCACTAATAAGAGTACCATTTCAAAGAAAATCACTATTAATAACTTGGCATATTACCTTATAGAGTAATAGTCACATGTCTTATTTGAAATGTAACAAAAGATATACATATAAATCATACATATAATATATGAAGCAATATTCATAGGTTTCCTATTTAAGGAAATATAAATAGAAGCTTAATGATTGGTATAAACTAATTAAGTCATTTAATGTTTGTTCTTTTCCTCTGTATTTGAGTTTCTCAACTTTGCCTTCAAAATTAGTGACTTGATTTTCTACAGAGCAATTCTACTCTCTACTACCTCCAATAATTATTTTAATTATCTTTTTGTAAATTAACTTCCTAGGTCAACAGCTCTTTGCAATGTTTTTCTTCATTTATTTTTTTCTTATGATTTTATGCTCACCATTCAGGGCTCATACCGGGTTTTTTGTTTTTTGAATTTTTCTGTGGTTTATTTGTTGAAGTTTATTAATTAAACCTTTCATTTTTGATAATTGTGGTTCACATGCAGTTTTAAGAAATAATACAGAGAGATACCATGTACTATAGCCAGTTTCCTTCCGTGTTAACATCTTTCAAAACCATGTATAATATAATATCCCAATTCTGTATCTTTCTTGTTGTTCTTTTTATACCCACACCAATCTCTGTTTTCCTCCCTCTGTCTCCCTTTACACCTGACCCCTGGCCACCATTCATCTGTTCTTCATTTCTCTAATTCTGTCATTATAAGAATATTTTATAAATGGAATCATATATTATGCAGCCTTTGGAGGTTGGCTTTTTTCACTCAGCATAATTTCCTGGAGATTCAAGCAGGTTGCTGTCTGTGTTTTTGTGTTTTGAAACATTTACATAAATGATACAAAATTGTGGGGAACAAAGTTTAAGGTGGTTCCCATAATCACCACTTCCTGGTATTCATACATTTGTACAATCCCCTTCCATTGAGTATGAGCAGGACCTGCAACTTCCTTCTAACCCATGGAATGAGGCAAATGTGATGTGATGTATGTGATCCTGTTTATATGATTATATAGAAGGTAACACCATCTTGCTAGAGTCTCTTTATCCCTTGCTGGCTTTGAAGAAACATCTGCCATGAGGAAGAGGCTGTGTTCAGGAAGCACACATGACAAAGAATCATGGGTGGCCTCTAGGAGCTGAAGGTGGCCTCCTGCAAAAAAAAAAAAAAAAAAAAAAAAAAAACCCTCAGTCTTTCAGCTATAAGGAAATGAATTCTTCCAATAGTCTGAAAGAGCTTGGAAGTGAATCCCTCCCCAGTAGAGCCTCTAATGAAACTGCAACCCTTGCTGATACTTGGGATACAGCTTGGTGAGATACTGAAACAAAGAACCCAGTTAAGTCATGACCACAATTCTGACCTACAGAAACTGTGAGATAATGACTATGTGTTATTTTAAGCCACTAAGTTTGTGGTAAAACCAATACTATAATCTATTGCAACTCCATTTCCCACTCAATGTTGTTTTTGAGATTTGATATATTCACAGCTTTACCGAATTTCAATACTTATAAAAACCACAACTTCTCCATTCCACTCTTCAAAAAGGATGTATTTCCACTTCTTAGACATTAAAAAGCAAATGCTGTAGAGACTGCCCTTATACTTCCTCAGTACATATATAACAGGTTCTCTAGAAAATGTATCTTGAAGTAACATAGCTGGGTCAAAGTATATGTGGATCTTCGACATTACTGCATATTGCCAGTTTGCTCTCAGAAGTGGTTTGGTTGCATACATTTTTTGTAGAGGAGAGCTCCTGATTCCCTACATCTTCACCAACACTTAGTATAATCACACTAAGTAATTTTTACTGATGTAATCCTTATGAAATGACGGCGCTTTGTTCCATACCTTTGATTACGATGAGGTTGAGCTTTTCATATGTTAATTGTTTGGGGGGTTTCCTCTTATAAATATCTAAATTAACTATTCATGTCCTTTTTCCTTCTTTCTACTGACCAGCTTTCATTTTTCTTGTTGATTTGTAGGAAGCTCTGTTGTATTCTGGATTTTTAGCCTTTGTTGATTTTGAGTTGATAGTTTGTGAATAATCTTTTAAGTTGGTTTATGATGGTATGTCTATATATATATATGTTTTTTAATTTTGAAGTCAAATATATCAACATTTTTCTTTATACTCTGTACAATTTGAGTCCTGTTAAGAAATTTTCCCTTCTTCAAAATCATAAAGATATTCTAAACATTTTCAAGTTTGCTTTTATTATGAACTTAGAATTTATAGTTTCATAGTGAAGTAAGAATTTACTTTTATCTTTCCTCATGGTTAGCCAATTGTTCAAGCTCCATACATTGAGTAGCTCATTCTTTCTCACTGACATAAATGCTATCTCTGTCAAAGTCCAATTTGATTTTTATATATGTGAATCTATTTTGATATTCTCTATTTGTTACATCTATCTAATATGTCTATCTGTGAGACAATACCACAGTATTTTAATTACTAATATCTTAATAAGTCTTGAAGCCTGGTAAGCTTGGTTCCAAACATTATATGTCTTAAATTTTTACTATATTGTTTTTGACTCTTTATTCACCCATATAAACATTAGGATCAATTTATCAAGTTGAATAACAAATAAACAAACAAAAAAAACCTGTTGGAATTGTCACTGAAATTACATTTAACGCAAAAATTAATTTGTGGAGAATTGCTAGCATTATGATATTGAGTTTCCTCTCATTTATACATGGGGGCAGTGGTAGGTAGAATAGTGGTCCTCCAAAGATGTCAGCTTCCTCTGAATATGTTAGGTTGCAAGGCAAAAGGGAATTAAGTTTACAGTGAAATTAAGGTTGCTAATCAGCTGACTTAGAGATGGGGAGATAATTCTGTATTATCTGGGTGGGTCCAGAGCAAACACAAGGTTCTTAAATATGGAGGAAAGAAGTAGAAGAGTCAATGTAAGAGTGATGCAAAGTGAGAAAGACTCAATCAGCTGTTGCTGGCTTTGGAGATGTAAAAGGCCATGAGCCAAGAAATATAGGAAACCTCTAGAAGCTGGAAAATGCAAGAAAATAGATTCTAAGAGCATCCAGAAAGGAAACCTCTGACACCTTGATTTTAGCTCAGTGAGACCCATTTTGGCCTTCTGACCTGAAGAAGATAAATGATCAGTTGTGTTATTTCAGACCCCTATATTTATGGAAATTTGTTACAGCAGCAATAGAAAATCAATACAGGAAGATATTAGGTAGGTAGGTTGGTAGGTAAGTAGGTAGGTAGATGGATTACAGATCAGCAATAGGAAACTAACATGTATATGTTTAAGTTTATGGTAATAGTTGACTATCTGCATTTTGATAAGAGACTATTCTCTTTGTGATATGACTTAAATTTATTCAAGACTAGCCTTGAGGCTAAGTATGTGGTCATGATTTTCATCACAGTAATCTCTCATTTGAGTTTAAGGAGGGTCTACCACTACGTGAGATGGTGGATGTGTAGATTAGCTTGATTGTGGTAATCATTTCAAAATATATATGTATATGAAATCATCATATTGTACACCTTAAATATATACAATTTTTATTTGTCACTTTTACATCCATAAAGCTGGAAAATAATGCCATTTATACCAGACACATTCCTTTGATATCTGGCATAGGCTATGTTGTGTGTGCGTAAGAACATAAGATTTACTAAAAATATGTTGACAAATCTGGAGAATCCAGTGGAGTATTATACTCAGTGAATTGTTTTACATGGCATATCATTGACTACTCAACTTATTCTGAAAGAGGGAATCCAAAGTTTTGTCACCATTTTATAGATGGTAAAATAAACAAGGCATGGTTAGGTAAGTGAAAGACATTTCAAAGGCCATTTCCTTTACTCCTTGACCATACTGGTTCATTTCTGCTTTATTTTTTCAGAAGTCTATTTTCCCCCGACCATGCTGAATTCTCTGATGACTAGTTAATGCTGCCAAGTTGGCAACTTGAAACAAAGTAATTTTAAAATTTAAAAAATTTTAAAACCTAATAATGGGAGCCACTCACTTTTGGACCTATAACTAATTCAAAAGCAATTGAAATCTCCCAAAGAGAGCACATTGTAGTGAGAAGCAATCCCCCAGCCCCCCAGAGTGAGGCAGTGAGGCAGGCCAAGTCCATCAGCTGGGCATGAAGGCAGAAAGACTCCTAAAAGAGAGAGAGAGAGACCAAAATAGAATGGGGATAGAGTTGATCATCCCATAGTCAGGCTAATTGATTGATCCCCTTAAAAGTCCATGTTCCCACAAAACAAGCCAACCTTGTTGCATTGCACTGCTTGCAAGTGGGGCTCATATATTGGTGCATACTCCTATCAATCAACAAATATTGTTTAAGTGCAGGGCATCCTATGTACTGGAGAACAATAGAGACTATATATATAACTGCTCTATATAGTTTTGAGCAGCCCACGATGGTTTCTTTAAAGATTTACTGAGTGACTTCAATGTGTTTGATACAGTGCTATGTAGGCTTCTCCTACCAATATTGAGATTTCATGAAGATGTACACATGGAAAATAACAATTACCACTAAACATAAGTGTCCTTAACAAAATATATGGAAAGGAATGGGAAAAATCGGCTCTAGCAGAGTAAATGTGTGACAACTTACAGAAAAAAAGAGATGCTATTTGAATGATATAATTCCCCAAAGCTATGAAAGGAAGGAAAATATCAACTGATTTAGAGATTTTGCTTCTTTGCAGCCCTTTAGACTATCCATATGGCTGGCTTATTGCTACCAAGAAAGGGAAAACAGTTTCACTGCTCAACTCCAAATTTCAATCCAGACTTATAAGTCTGAAGCAAATAGTCTTAAGAGTTATGCTTTCAAAGGAGAGAAAAAGGCTTTCTTAGACCTCCCCAAACTACATGTTTACATATCAGGAAGTAAAACTTGGAAAGAATAACCATATAGTATGTCTTGAACATGGAGAGGCATGAAAATGGTGAAGGGAAGTGTCTCCACACAGGAAGGGTTCAGTCATCCCTGTGCTAAAGGGGGACAAAAGAAGGTAAAGAACAAAAGTTTAAAGACTAATGCCTTCCTCTTCACGCCTTGGAGGAGGAATAAACCCCAGTGGGCAGGAGTTGAAACACCTAGATCAGAATGCCAAATGTCACCATGAAGATGCATAAATTCTCCACGGCATTCACATGCTCTCTTAGCAAGGAAGTAAGACAGGAAGGATAGAAAACTAGGTGCAAAGAGAAAGGTCATCATGATGCCTGAGTCATCAACCAGAAAAGAGAGAGGTCAAGTTTTAAATGGGTGATATATTCTTAATTGGCAAGAAAAAAATATTGTTCACCAAAAGAGTTCCTGGTGGTTTGAAAACAAGAGAGATCAGTTATAGAAAATAAAAGATACTTGCATTCACTTAGAGATAAAAAGTAAGTAATTTAAAACTCAAATTCAAATATTGGTGAAATGAGGAGCCCTTTGACGGTATGACAAGGGAACCTTAAATTATCTAGATACTTAACCAATCAAAAATTCTCTTCCTTTGGGTTCCCTAAAGAACAGCAGTTCTCAAGAGCATAACAGTAGGTGGGAAAAGCATTTCTTTGCCCCTAACCACAAAACAGAGAATCACATTAACCTGTGATAGATCCGGTGGAGACTACTTTTTTAAAGATGATTAATTCCAATTGGTTTCACACCAAAGCATGTCACTGGGGTGCAAGAAAAGGTAACCAATACACTAGGTAATTCCCAAGAGAGTGTGTATCAGTTCTCAGTGCCCAGTGCTGAGTTAATCCAGAGTGGATAGGGGCAGTGATGTTTTCTGGTTGCCATGTAGAAGCAAAGAGATAGAAGCCTCTGATGGTGAGAACACATGTGATGATACCAGATGAGCCCTAAAGGAAACTCCTGCTGCATGGAAGAGTGAAAAAGCCAGCCCCACTTTCTCAAACTCATTTAATACATAATGACTCCATGCACCACTGTTTCCAAAGATAGCCCCAACAATTCATTCTTTTCTCCTTTGCAATACGAATGTGAATTTCCTGCCATTGAGAGGTGGTTTATTTCCCCTACCTTTGAGCTTGAGTCAGGCTGGCCTTGTGACAGTTTTGACCAATAGAATATCAGTGGAAGTGATACTGTGCAGGATCCCAGCCCACGTCTCAATAGACCTTGCATCCTCTGGCTTTGTGCTCTTGGATCACTACCCTGAGACCATCATGTAGACCACCAGTCTAGCCTACGAAAGGTAAGAGTTCACATGGAGGTAAACTCAATCATACCAGATGACATCCATCTAAAACACCGATTGCCAGACTTAAGAATGAGACCATAAAATTTCTTCCAGCTCATTGAACCCCCCAGCTGAAGGCAGTCACTTACGTGAGTCCAGTTGCAGCCAGCAGAGAAACTTCCCAGCCAACCCACAGAATTATAAGAAAAAATAGATTGTTGTTGTTTTAAGTCACTAAGTTTTAAGGTGGTTTGTTATATAAGAATAGATAAATATAACGACTAGCAAACATGGTCTATTTCCTGTATCTGACCTTTGTGATCAGCATCCTGGATTCTAGACAGTGATAGTAGGTGCACCAGTAGAGGGAGAAAGATGGGCAGGGAAGGATAAAGCAAAGCAGCAGCTACCACCTGAGCAATCAAGAAGGGACAGATTTGGGATTAACTAATAAATGCTGATCAGCTGGATTTTGCACGGGACAAGTTCAAGCTTCCTTTTTACTTTGTTTCTTGGTGAGTGCAGAGAGAGGGGCACTAGCCTGGGAGTCAAGATCTGTGAGTTCTAATTATTCACTGTGACCTTTAGATGTCTCACACAAGCCACCTGTGCCTCAGTGTCATCACCAGCAGGATGTCCTCAACCACACTGACTATTTCACAGCAAGGGCTGCTGGGAGCTTCCAATGAGAAAAACTACTCCAGAAATTCTGAAGCATGATGCAAACTTGAGACATTGCTATAAATTAGATCCAATATTATTAATTAGATCCATTGCTATTTATTGAATCCACAACTCCCTCAAATTATTTGATGGGATTAAAGGAAACATTTTATAATTGAAAACCATCAGTATTATCTTCTCACAAGTACATGCCTTTACAAAAATTTGTGTCCAGAATTGGAACCCAGAAAACAAAGATAATGATGTCTGAGGAGCATCCCTCAGCCACAGAAAAGAAGAGACTTCTTAGAAACATGAATCATCTGAGACTCCTGGCCTCGTTTCCAGATCTAGAAAATTGGAAGACATAGAGCACTATTTACAGAGCTCTTGACATGCTCCAGGGATGGAAAATAAATAGAATTAGCCCTCACTCATCACCTGCTATGTGCCAGGTACTCTATGAGATATTTTCTATGTATACTGTTTATTATTCCTTCCAACCACACTGTGAGTTTACAGATTGGTTTTTAAGGAGATATGTAATATTAGAAAGTGCAAAGGAGGAAGATAGTAAGATTAGGACAGTTTCTGTGGATGATAGAGAATATGAGGTGGTTTCAAACGTTAAGTAAAGTTTTAAGTGGAAAATAAAGAGTTAGGCAAAACTTATATTGGAGAAGAAACAAGCATGAAATACAACGTGATAAAATAGGATACTCATGGATGTACAGTTTGGTGGAGCATACTTGTGCATAGACAGTAGAGGAAGATGAGATTAGAACATGGGACTGGGACTCTCTGTCATGGTTCAAACAGAAAAGCAGAGCCAACAACCAATGAGTCACCAAAGAAATCAAAGAAGAAATTTTTTTAAAAAACACCTGGAGACAAATGAAAACAAAAACACATGATCCAAAATCTATGAGGCAACAAAAGCAGTTCTAAGAGGGAAGTTCATAGCAATACAAGCTAACCTCAGCAAACAAGAAACATCTCCAAAAAATGATCTAAACTTATACCTAAAGTAACTAGAAAAGGAAGAACAAGCAAAGCCCAAAATTAGTAGAAGGAAAGATCAGAGCAGAAATAAATTGAGACTTCACAAAGTTTAGAAAAAATTCAATGAAACTAAGAACCAGTTCTTTGAAAAAAATAAAATTGATAAACATTTATCACACTCAATAAGAAGAAAAAAAAAAGAGAGAGAGAGGGAGAGAGGGCCCAAATAAATAAAATCAGAAATGAAAGAGGAGAAATTAAAACCAACACCACAGAAATACAAAAGAGCGTAAGGAATGACTATGAGAAGTTATATACCAACAAAATGGACAACCTAGGAGAAATGGATAGATTCCTAGAAATGCACAATTTCTCAAGACTGAAACAGAAAGAAATAGAAAATATAAACTGACCGATTACCAGTAATGAAATTAAATTGGTAATTTTAAAAAAACTTCCCCCCAAACAAAAGTCCAGGACCAGACTGCTTCACAGGTGAATTCTACCAAACATTTTAAAGAAGACTTATCTTATCCTTCTCAAACTATTCCAAAAATTGAAGAAGGAATGCTTTCAAACTCATTTTATGAGGCCAGAATCACCCTGATACCAAAGCCAGACAAAGACGCCACAATAAAAAAGAAAACTACAGGCCAGGATCTCTGGTGAATGTAGATGCAAAAACTCAATAAAATATTGGCAAACCAAATTCAGCAGCACATTAAAAAGATCATTCATTATGATCAAGTGGGATTTATTCCTGGGATGTAAGGACAGATTAACATATGCAAATCAATCAATGTGATACATCACATTAATTGAATGAAATAAAATAATCATACGACCATCTCAATATATGCAGAAAAGGCATTCAACAAAATTCAACATCCATTCATGATAAAAATTCTTAACAAATTAGGCATAGAAGGAACATGTTTCAACATAATAAAGGCCATAGATGACAAGCCCACAGACAACTTCATACTCAATGGTGAAAGAATGAAAGCTTTTCTTCTATGATCAGGAAAAAGGCAAGGGTGCCCACTCTCAACACTTCTATTCAGCATAATATTGGAAGTCCTAGCCAGAGCAATCAGACAAAAAGAAGAAACAAAAAGTATCAGAATTGAAAAGGAAGAAGTAAAATTGTCTCTATTTGAAGATGACATAATTTTATATATAGAAAATCCTAAAGACTCAACCAAAGAACTGTTTGATCTAATCAATAAATTCAGTAAAAGCAGAATACAAACTTAACATACAAAAATCAGTAGCATTTCTATATATTCATAAGGGCATTTCTTAAAAAGAAATAAAGAAATCAATCCCATTTACAATAGCATCAAAATATAAAATGCTTATTAATTAATTTAACTAAGGAGATAAAAGACCTCTATGATAAAAACTATAAGAAATTGATGAAAGAAATTGAAGACACAAGAAAATGGAAAGGTATCTCATGTTCATGGATTGGAAGAATTAATATTGTTAAAATGTCAATAGTACTGAAAGTCATCAATAGATTCAATGCAATTCCAATCAAGATTCCACTGGCATTTTTACAGAAGTAGAAAAAACACTCCTATAACTTATATGGAACCATAAATGACCCTGAATGGCCAAGGAAATCCTGAGAAAAAGAACAAAGCAGGAGGTATTACATTTCCTGATTTCAAGCTATACTATAAGGCTAGAGTCATCAAAACAGTATAGTACTAGCATAAAAACAGAAAAATAGACAAATGAAACAGCATTTTGTTAATGGGGATACCATTAACAGAGGCAGCAATTCAGGAAAAGGAGCAAGTTTTAGCAAGAGAAAATCCATTTGAAATCACTTCTGGAGCTTGCAGGTGATGGTGTAACCCATCTGGAAGTCAAAAATTTAGGAGAAAAATCAGAGGTTTGAGATATACTCTCTGAATCAGCCTCCTTGGTGGTCATAGACCAATGGTTCAGACCACCAAGAGGAAAAGGACCCAGAAAGAGCAGAGGAGGAGGGTCACTGAGAGCCTGAGAGGAGCACTCAGAGAAATAGCAAGATAACCAGGAATGCTAGGTGTCCCAGAAATCTGAAAGAGATCGTGATGGCTAATTTTATGTGCCAACATCCCTGGATCATGGAATGCCCTGATATTTGGAAACATTATTTCTGGGTGTGTCTGTGAGGATGTTTCTGGATGAGATTAACATCTGAATCAGTGGACTCAGTAAAGCAAATGGCCCTCCCCAAGGTGGAAGAGCATCATCCAATCCACTATTGCTTGAAGAGAACAAAGGTGGAGAAAGGAAGAATCATACCCTTTTCTTCTGCGTCACTGCTTGAGCTGGGACATAAGTCTTCTCTTGCCCTGGAACTGAGATTTATACCATCAACTCCCTTAGTTCTCTGGCCTTTGAACTTGGACTGAATTACATCACTGGCTTTTTTCTGGGTCTCCAGCTTGCTAACAACAGATCACAGGACTTCTCAGCTTCTATAATCATGTGAACCAATTCCTCATATGTGTGTGTATATATATATATATACACATGTATACATATATATACATCCTATTGGTTCTGTTTCTCTGGAGAGAGTTGTCTAATTCAATGATGTTTCAAGAAGACATAGGTAATTACTTCCAAAAAATGAAAGCAAGACCAGGGATAAACTGTGGTTAGAACACCAACTAGGTTGGGGCCAAGAAATGCTGTAGAATAAGAGGTGGACTTTTTTTAATCAAGACTCCCATTAAAGAGTTGAGCTTCCAGGTCTATAAACAGAGTGGGTAGACAAGATGTGCTAGGTAGGATGTGCATTACTCCAGAAGAAAAGGAAAATATATTCCAATAGGTGATTTTGTTGATGTTACCCATTAACTATGCTTCCCTGTGTGGGATTTTTGAGGCCACTTAATGAGGGATCCAGATCTGGCTTCTGACACCAATCATGGCAGCAACTTGGAAGACTCTTCACAGAAAACACAAGTATCAAGAGGGACAGTTGCTTAAGATTCTTGAAGAGCTACAGGACAGTTTTATAGAATGCTGGAAGGTTAAGCATATTGAAAGGAATCAGAATGGACAGAACTCAGCCCAAAGCCAGGATGGTGTGGTCTCATCCTGGAGACACTGAGGATATGTTGGAGAAGCTGATGAGATCGCAAAGGTGAGAAACCCTGGGAAAACATCAGGATCCATGGGATTTCTGTATGCATTTGTCATCCACCCAAAAAGTACAACTCACCCACTGGTCAGGAAAGCTTCAAGTCTTGTTTTCCTCAAGGGAAGCCACATTGTTGAGAAAATCATTCCTCCCTGGAAATTCCTGATCCGGATGTCTGCTTCTCTAGAAATGATATCTTAATTGACATTTAATCATTTTCATTTCTCAAATTTAATTATCCTCCCAAGTTCCCATCATGGCCGAATCACTCTGCCTGCCTCTGCATATGTGTGTATGGGTGTGTGGTTTGTGCAAATGTGTACACGCATCTATAATGACCTGTGATTTTCCTTCCTGGTCAAAGATAGTTGTCACAGTAACGATACTACACATGTGAATAGAGCTAAGAACAACCTTTTGGTATAGGGAAAAAACACTGGAAAATATCTTCATACTTGTGTCTAGGGTAGACTTTCCTACATTTTCTCAGTTTATGACCTACTTGTCTCAGTAATAATTTCACTGCAACCCTAGGTCAAAAGGAAAACCTATTCCCTTTACTAAGTTGTTAGATCCAAACACCTTAATAAGAAGTTATGTTCTAACAACTTAGCAGCCATTTGGAAAAAAAAATCATCTAAAGGAAGTCCCCAAATCACCTCCATTATCTGCACTCTCAATCACTCCATTTTGTTCTGTCCCTCCTCTCTACCTGAAGCATCCTCCTGCCCAGTTCTTTACCGACACACAGCTCCTGTCGTCACGGCACAACTCAAGCATTACCCGACCCGCTTCTCATGCCCTCCCTCTGCTCTGCCGTGAGAATTGCTCACACCTTCCTCTATGCTTCCAAAAGACCCTGCCCATGCCCTTAACACACAGCATCACAGTTACTCACTGATCATAGACTGCATACCTTAAAGTGAGGGAACATGTTTAATTCATGGCTCTCTCCTCAACTCCTAACGGTCTGCCACCTTATAGGTGCTTGGTACATGTTTATTCATTGAGTGAATGACTGATGTTACCAAACTCACCAAACAACTTTGAAGTGACAATGTGTGAGAACTCTAGGTGCCAGTATACATATAAATGCACAGCTATCTATACACACGCAAGTCTACATATATACTTGCATTTATAATATACATATGCATGTTGACATAAACATCTGCCCACATCCCAGCTGCCTGACTATTGGTTGCGGGTCCTCTTCCTGCACAAAATACAGAGGGACTAAATGACTTACTCAAGGTCACACAGCTGGTATGTGGTAGAATTAGAATTCAAACTCAGGCAAATTAGCTCTGGGTTCTTAACTGATAGTCTCTCCTGCCTCTCATTCCTCTTGGCTGAAGTTATTTCTTAGGACTGTGTCTATAACCAGGAAATCCTTCCCAAAACAAGTGAAGTGAACCACTTGTACTTTACCCACAGCCTCTGCCCTGCTGCTCAATACTCCCTGAGATACCCATCAGCATAAAATCTATGAATTCAACACGTTCAGCAAATGGGCAAGCAGAGCCCTAATCTATACCAGGCACAGAGGTACTGATCTCAGCAGAGCACGGTCCCTGTCATGGCTGAGAAGGGAAAACAGAGGCATTGCAGACATTAGGAAGACAATACCCAAGGTGTACTAGGAGCATGGAATAAGACAGAGCAATTCATGCTGTTAAGATCACAGAAGGCCCCAAAGGAGGACATCAAGCTCCCAGAAAGCAGGGTTCCTATTCAAACTAACCAGACTGAACTCATTCCAAAATGATTAGTCTAATTCTGAATGAGCCTGGTACATTTGAAGCAACGTCACACTGCCCCAAGACAAGGGGACAAGGAAGCCCACCCAGCTCTACCAAAGCCTTGAGCTAGCTGTTCCCCAACACTATGCCTTAGTTTCCTCCTCTGCAGATGCTCTGTGGAGTGGTCTGGACTACATACACTATCTTTAGCTCTAAAATGTCAGCTCATCCTTTATTAGAATCCAAATATGTGATAAAATATTTATCATGGTTCTCCAAAAATAAGGGGAAGGCATAGAATTTAAAGTGGTTGCATTTATTGTAATTTTTGGCAAAAGAACCTGGAGGCCAAGGGAAGACGGCAGTGGCCAAAGAATCCACAGGGACATAGTCTTTCATTCCCGACTCATCACTCTTCTTGAGTAGCAGAGCTAGAACATTCAGATTGCTCCCTGCTGCCCCCCATACTCCAAAACTTACCCCCCTGATGAACAATGCTTAATATCACTGAGCATCTCCCCACGTGGACAGAATTGTGCTAGACCCTTCATATCTATGTTACCTTACTTCACCTTCTCAACAACACCATAAAGAACGGGTTACCCACGGGGAGTGGGAAGGGTAAGCTGGGACGAAGTGAGAGAGTGGCATGGACATCTATACACTACCAAATGTAAAATAGATAACTAGTGGGAAGCAGCCACATAGCACAGGGAGATCAGCTTGGTGCTTTGTGACCACTTAGAGGGGTGGGATAGGAAGGGTGGGAGGGAGACACAAGAGGGAGGAGATATGGGGATATATGTATATGTACAGCTGATTCTCTTTATTATAAAGCAGAAACTAACATACCATTGTAAAGCAATTATACTCCAATATAGATATTTAAAAAAAGAAAAGAAAAGAAAAAGAGAGAAAGAAAGGGTTATCATCCTACCTTCACAGGTGAGAAAACAGACTCAGAGAAGTGAAGTCATTTGCCTAAATGCACACAGCAAAAGCCAGTTGACAATCCAGATTCATATTATTCCACATTTAATGTTCCTTCCATTATATACATGGCTGACTTTCATAGTAGGTAGTAGAGTAGGGGAGGCAAAATAAGAAATGAGTCAATCAGCTACATGTAAAAGAATGAAATTAGAACACTCCCTAACACCATACACAGAAATAAACTCAAAATGGATTAAAGGCCTACATGTAAGGTCAGACACTATCAAACTCTTAGAGGAAAACATAGGCAGAACACTCTATGACATAAATCACAGCAAGATCCTTTTTGACCCACCTCCTAGAGAAATGGAAATAAAAACAAAAATAAACAAATGGGACCTAATGAAACTTAAAAGCTTTTGCACAACAAAGGAAACCATAAACAAGACCAAAAGACAACCCTCAGAATGGGAGAAAATATTTGCAAATGAAGCAACTGACAAAGGATTAATCTCCAAGATTTACAAGCAGCTCATGCAGCTCAATATCAAAAAACCAAAGAACCCAATCCAAAAATGGATAGAAGACTTAAATAGACATTTCTTCAAAGAAGATATACAGATTGCCAACAAACACATGAAAGAATGCTCAACATCATTAATCATTAGAGAAATGCAAATCAAAACTACAATGAGATATCATCTCACACCAGTCAGAATGGCCATCATCGGGCTTCCCTGGTGGCACAGTGGTTAAGAATCCGCCTGCCAATGCAGGGGACACGGGTTCGAGCCCTGGTCCGGGAAGATCCCACATGCCGTGGAGCAACTGAGCCCATGCACCACAACTACTGAGCCAGCACACCACAACTACTGAAGCCCGTGCACCTAGAGAAGCCACCGCAATGAGAAGCCTGCGTGCAGCAGCAAAGACCCAACGCAGCCAAAAATAAATATAAATAAAATAAATAAATTTAAAAAAAAGTGGCCATCATCAAAAAATCTACAAACAGTAAATACTGGAGAGGGTGTGGAGAAAAGGGAACCCTCTTGCACTGTTGGTGGGAATGTAAATTGATACAGCCACTATGGAAAATAGTATGGAGGGTCCTTAAAAAACTAAAAATAGAATTACCATACCACCCAGCAATCCCACTACTGAGCATATACCCTGAGAAAACCATAATTCAAAAAGAGTCATGTACCACAATGTTCATTGCAGCTCTATTTACAATAGCTAAGACTTGGAAGCAACCTAAGTGTCCATCAATAGATGAATGGATAAAGAAGATGTGGCACATATATACAATGGAATATTACTCAGCCATAAAAAGAAACGAAATTGAGTTATTTGTAGTGAGGTGGATGGACCTAGAGTCTGTCATACAGAGTGAAGTAAGTCAGAAAGAGAAAAACAAATACCACATGCTAACACATATATATGGAATCTAAAAAAAAAAAATGGTCATGAAGAACCTAGGGGCAAGACGGGAATAAAGATGCAGACCTACTAGAGAATGGACTTGAGGACACGGGGAGGGGGAAGGGTAAGCTGGGACAAAGTGAGAGAGTGGCATGGACATATATACACTACCAAACGTAAAATAGACAGCTAGTGGGAAGCAGCCACATAGCACAGGGAGATCAGCTTGGTGCTTTGTGACCATCTAGAGGGGTGGGATAAGGAGGGTGGGAGGGAGACACAAGAGGGAGGGGATATGGGGATACATGTATATGTATAACTGATTCACTTTGTTATATAGCAGAAACCAACGCACCATTGTAAAGCAATTATACTCCAATAAAGATGTTAAAGGGTTTCCCTGGTGGCGGAGTGGTTGAGAGTCCGCCTGCCAATGCAGGGGACACAGGTTCGTTTCCCGGTCCGGGAAGATCCCACATGCTGCGGAGTGCCTAGGCCCGTGAGCCATGGCTGCTGAGCCTGCGCGTCCAGAGCCTGTGCTCCGCAACGGGAGAGGCCACAGCAATGAGAGGTCCGCGTACCGCAAAAAAAAAAAAAAAGAAAGAAAGAAAGAAGTCAATAATAAGGGATATGATATGAAGACAAAACCCAGGGAACCCCCAGACTGTATTACCTCAAAGCTTTCACAGCATATTCTGATCCCCTGTTAAAAACACAGCATGCAAAAAAGAACAAACTTGTATTATTCCCTTTCGATTCCTATTTGCTGCTGCCTTGCTCTCTCTCAGTTGCTGCCCACAGCTGTTTTTGTTGTTGTTGTTTTTTGTCCTCTTCCTTTTTTCACATTTGCTCAAGAAAATGCCTGCCCTGGATGCAAACACCAAGAAGGGCAGCCCCTGGCTCCCTTGAGCGCGGGATAAGGTATCCAGAGCATCACACTTACATTCCACAGTTTGTTAGACCAGCCATTCAAGAGCCAAGGTGATGTGTATCAGTGTATGTCCTCTGAGAAGCAGGCACCAAGGTGGAATCAAACGTGCAGGAGGTTGATTGGGTGACACACCTGTAAAGGATAAAAGGGAGAGGGGATGGGAGTAGATTGGGGAGAACCTTCAGACTGGAGGGAGGGAGGGAGGGAGGGAGGGAGGGAGGGAGGAAGGAAGAAAGGAAGAAAATCCTCCAAAGGGACAGATCTGTGGAGAATCATCCTCAGCCACAGAGTTCTCCACATAAAAGGTGGCACTAATATTGATGGAATGAGTGAACCATCTCCGTATTTCATCTACTAACCTTTGATTTAATTGAGGTCTTCTAATTGAGGTCACTCATTCAGCAAGCAGATATGTGCACCTACTATGTGCCAAATATTATACTAGGTGCTGGAGGTGCTGAGATACCTTTCACAGGTCCTGTCTGCAAGACATAAATAGTGTGAAGACACTCAGGGTAATCAGAAATGTGAGCAAATGTTTACTTTTCTAAGTGCTCTGATAGCAGGATACACAAAATTTTTAGATGACTGCTATGATTAACAAGCATCTATTGCAAGAAACATAAAACCCAACTCAAGTTGGTTTAAATAGAATGCTTATGCTCTTACAACAGAGTTGTATTTTCCTCTCTTTCTGTGTTTAGAAAGGGCACCTGCAACCTAAACATTCTTATTTACAGAAGCTTCATATTCATGCACAAGCATTTCTATTTTTCCTACCAAGGCCACTAATGCTACAACCTTGACGGTCTCCTTCCCAAAGTGTAAGAGGAAGCTGACTGACCAAGTGGATCCTCTACTATGCCCTTCATCTCACCTCAACGAATTTCACATTTTAGAGTTTGTTATTAACAATGCCTCAACTTATGTACCAAATTCTCTATCATTTAAGATGCCTTGAGCAGTAAATCATAGGAAATTTTTACTCAAATTATTTTTTACTATAAAGAGGATACATTGGTGAAAAATGAAGGCATTATTATTGAATAATGAAGGTATTGATGTAGGTAAGTGTTGGTTTGATTCAGCAGCTCAACAATCTCATCATTTCCATCCCTCTTCTGCTTCCCATGGCGTCAGCTTCATCCTAAGGCAGGTTGCTCTTCATGGTTACAAAATGGCTGCTAACAACTACCAAAGATCCATGCTTTCTTGAATTATACCAAGACAGATGGAGAGGGGATTGCTACTAGAAGCTCTCTAACAACAATGAGGAAGTACAATTCCAGAAACTGATAGAAAACATCTCTTCTCATTTCATGAGTCCAAATGGGACCATGAGCCCAGCCCTGAACCAATCACCATGGCCAGGAAATGTGGCTTTACTAATTAAAATAGCCCTGAACCATATTCAGGATTCAATCTTTTTCCCCCACAAAGTCTATGGATTTGGATAGAAAAGGTGTTGATATCTGAATAAAAATTGGGATTTTTATAAACGTGGATGTTAGGGAGATAAACATAATTTCCACTACAATGATAATAGCAATAATGACAGCAAACATTTACTGAACCCTTCTATGCATGAGGGCTCTCTAAGAGCTAGTGATCACTGGCATGGAAACATCAAGGTTCACAGTATGTACCACAAGAAATATAGCCAGAGAAGACTGAGCCTAGTCCTTCTGCAAGACTCCTGCTGAAACAAAATCCCAGCAAGGCTCAGCTGAATCTCCTCCACCTCTTCCCCCATCTCTGAGCACCCATATTTCACTGCTTTGTTTGCTTAAAGTGTGAGTCAGACATAATTACTGAATTTAGGCAAGATCCTAAAAGGACAAAAAGGTCTTTTTACCCAAACAAATCATTTGTTCTAATGAGCCTCTCTCATCACGTCCTGACCTTGGAGCTCGATTAATTTTTCATAAGAAAAGTGCTGGTGCATCTGACCTCTGCTGTTGAAGATAGTCCCATTAAAAAGTCATCACCTCCCTCAGCAGGAACGTGACTGGAAACTGGCTGTAAGGACTCTATACTCTGGCACTGAAGACAGGAAACTGTGTTTTCTGAAGCACTTGGGGAAGAAATGGAAATCAGGTTCCACCTGAGCCAGAGTGGCCTCCTTGGTTCAGAAGCATCCTTCCGTCACTAGAGTGCTCAAGGATGCCATTGGGAAACAAGGATTTTCCTGGAACTTCCTCCCCATCCGTGCCTCCCTTCCCTTGGCTGACTCCTCTTCTCTTCATCCTTCAGTACTCACCCTGGTTGTCTCTTCCTTTGACAAGTCTTCTTGGCTTTTTCTTCAAATTGTGTACATTCCCCTTACAAATGGTATACATTCTCTCCACCATACATTTAATGTGTGTTAGCAAAATGGCTTGATTACTTCTCTATGACCCCCACTAGATTATTGGTGCCTTAAGAGTAGGAATACAAGGGCTCCCCTGGTGGCGCAGTGGTTGAGAGTCCGCCTGCCGATGCAGGGGACATGGGTTCATGCCCCGGTCCGGGAAGCTCCCACATGCCGCGGAGTGGCTGGGCCCGTGAGCCATGGCCGCTGAGCCTGCGCGTCCAGAGCCTGTGCTCCGCAACGGGAGAGGGCACAAGAGTGAGAGGCCTGCGTACCGCAAAAAAAAAAAAAAATGAGTAGGCATACAGTTCATTTTATTTTCAACTATATCCTTAACTTCTTAGTACAGTCTCTGGCACACATTAAAGGCTCAATAATTATTGTGGAAGGAAGGAGAGGAATAGACAGACAGATGCCCAGAGGAAGAATGACTTGATTTTCTTTTCATAGTTCCATATCATAGAACCTCATCATAAAGTCTTGAACTTGGAGCTGTCTCTTTTCAAATACTGCAAACCTTGATGGTGATGAGGAATTGTCTCTGCCTGCTTTCTCCGGCCCTAGAATCTGGTGCTCAAGGCCGTGTCTGGCAGACAAAGCTTGAAGAGAATTATGTGATATCAAAATTCAACTGGGAAAACCAGATGTTCTACTCCTGGAGGTGTGGAGTGCATGTGGGGAATTACCTGACATCCCCCACTCTTAGACAGCTCTTTCTCTCTACCTTTCCCACAGGGTAAGGCATTCAGGGGAGAAAAATATTTCATGCCAAACCCAATTAGAGAAACATTAGCTTAAACAGAACTGAAGAAGTTTCTATAATGGAGAATTTCTTAGAAGTTTAATATGCTGTGAGATATAAATCTGTGAGTAAGATAAGGATAGAAGATTCCATTTATTTCCAAAATTAGTAACCAACTGAATTTTTTTCAGGAGTTTATTTAATCATTGTCCTATAGAATAGAGCTTCTCAAACCATCTGTGGCATAGAACAAGTTTTTTTTTTTTAATTTCTAATTTGCAATGGACCTATACGTGGCCTTACTCTGCATGACTGTATGCCATACACCACACGTGTTTGACAACGTCTGTACTCATTATACCCTGTTCAAGGAGATGAGTCCATCGCACCTCTCTCTCTCATCAAATCAGATGTCCAATAGTATCTAGTACTTCTCATTCTCTCTCTGAGAGCAAAAACAGAGCCAGACAGTGATCTGATAAACCACTACCTCTCCATTCCCCACATTAAGAGCTACCTCTGTATCACCTAATCCAACAGCAGAAACATCTGGAGGAAGAAACCGATTTCCCTTAACCCATCATTTGGGGAGTGAACACCAGGACCAGGGCTATGATTTGTTAACTGGCCAGGGTGGCCTGGTTTAGTGGGAGTTGAGAGCATCTTTTTTCCCAGGCTCTGTCTTTGGAAGCTTAAGAGGAGAAACCGTCAGACCAAAGAGGCTCTAAAGTAGGATCCTGGAGAGCTGTTATGTGTTCTCATGCCCAGCACGGTGTCTGACGCTCAGGAGAAGTTTGCCTGAGAAGGAGAGAAAAAGGATTAGATATTAGGTAGAAAATATTTCAGAGTCAAGAAAAGACTAATAGGGCACAGAAGTGCACATACGTTAAAAGAAGGAAGCCAGAGAGGAGAAGATTTTGTTCTGACTAAATAATGCAGATTATTAGATTATTAAATAATAGAAGCAGTTAGCATTTAATGGGGGAAATTTCACCTGTTCTCTTGCTGTATTCAAGAGCTAACTGTTGAGCCAGCAATGCTTATGGTAAAGAAAAACTCATCAGGGCCTCCCTGGTGGCGCAGTGGTTGAGAGTCCGCCTGCCGATGCAGGGGATACGGGTTCGTGCCCCGGTCTGGGAGGATCCCATATGCCGCGGAGCGGCTGGGCCCGTGAGCCATGGCCGCTGAGCCTGCGCGTCCGGAGCCTGTGCTCCGCAACGGGAGAGGCCACAACAGTGAGAGGCCCGCATACCGCAAAAAGAAAAAAAAAAAAAAAAAAAAAAAAACTCATCAGTATCTCAGTCCTTCTTATTAATTTCCAGGCTTCCAATTAGATTTTTCCTCATTGAAATCCCATAGTAATAAGTAGCTTGTATATAAATATGACAGGTATGCTGGGTGGTTAAGAGTATGCCATGGACATATAGCAGCATTATAAATGATCTTGTCATCAGTAAAGTTGCAATATTTAAAAAAAATTAAGCCTTAAGCATAGCTTGGGTGTGTGTCTGAGACTATCTTTCATGCCTTTAAAAAGTTGCTGATTCTAAAGATTTTTTTTCTTTGTGTTACAACTTGAGCTTCTTTTGATGTTTACCTCTTTGGATATTACTTAAATAATTAAAGAAGGTATCTTTTACCTACTTTACGTATGGAAAGTTTAATTTCCATCATTGAATTAGAAAATTATTTAATGGCACCTTATTAAATAGAATATAGATAGATAGATTCTGGATACTTTTATCAAAATGTACGTGCCATGAAATCCAGATGGACACAAAGCCCCACTGTGATTTTCTGAAGCCTCCAGGTGCTGACTTCCCACTAACATCAAAGAGAATTGAGGAGGAAGAAAGCCCAGTACCTTGAGAATGCACCCGGTGAGAAGCAGGTTGCAAGGTTCATGTGGCTTATTTCCACTAAAGGACCTGATGGAAAAGTTCATCTGCCTTAATGGGCAGCCCCCAGAGCCAGTTCTGTCAATGAAGAAGGAGCATAGCTACAACCACAGGCCACTTTTGAGTCTCAGCTCTGTCATCTAGCAGCTATGGAGTCCTGGACAAGCCACCTAACCTCTTTGAGTCTCTGTTTCCTTGCCTAAAAGATACAGATAATAAAACTGAACATCTAAAGTTGTTTTGAAGAGTAAAAGTAAAGTTTTAAAGTGCCCAGACAGATGTTCAGAAAGTGGTCTTTATTATCACCATTATGATTATGAATAATGAGGGATTCTCCTCTCTCAGTATGAGATCCACAAAGGTCTTCCCCCTTAACCTACTTTTTCATGAAATGCTAACCTTTACACACACTCAGTCAGCCCAGCTTCCCTTGACAATGGCAGCCTAGAAGGGACCCACTTGACCATGACTCTAATGTCACTAGCAAAGCTGTTCTCCTTAAAGTGGGTGTGGTGTCTCCTCACTGGTCTTACCCCTCTCTTTCTAGTTTTCAGAAACATGCACTCACTCAACTTAGCTATAGCTTTCTTACTTACAGCCCTGTTGGTGACAACTTGAGTGCACCATGATTTCACCACCTAGCATGTTACTGGAAGATGTTTAGGAGAAGCAACTGTGCATGGAATACCTTTCTTCTCATCACTCAGAACAGAACCCAGGGAACTCAGCCCTAAATTTTATGACTGAGGGAAGGGGCTCTTTACCCATTCAGGCAGGAGTGGTCTTTAGTCCCACTATCTATTCTCAGTTTCTCTTTCCTGTGTCTAGTGGACAGACACTCATCCTGATGTACTCTTCAGTTTTTCTCCCCAAATGGACCCCTGGGCAGCCTTTCCTGTTTGGTTATGCTACCCTAAACAAGAACATTAAACTCTCATTGTTATTCATGCATATTCAACAACCAGTTACTGAGGGTCTATACAGTGCCAGGCACAGTTCCAGGCTCTAAGGGAATCAATGATGAAAGGGAAAATAAAAAACACTAACCGTACCCTCATAGGAAAGGCAAGACATTAATCAAATAAATAACAATACAATTGTGTGAACGTGCTCTGGAGAAGATGCACACGGTGCTATTAAAGGAAATAATAAGGGAAATTGGCCTAGTCCAGGATATCAAGGAAGGCTTGTCTAAGGCAGTGATCCTTGAGCTTCAGCCTAAAAGATGCGGAACATGAACTAGATGAAGTGAAGAGGCAATGTGAGAGATTATTCCAGGTAAAGAAAATAGATATTCAAAAGCCTAAGGCAAGGGGTTATATGGTGTGTGCAACTGAATCACCCAGAAAATGAAGAGGAGACTCATGAGAAAAGCAGACAACATCCATATTATGCAAGACTTTGTAGGACGGCTTAAGGATTCTGGTCTTCTGCTCAATAGCAATGAGAAGCCACTGATACGATGTAAGTGGTTGGAGTGTGACATGATCAACTTTGCAGTTTCAAAAAGATGTTTTTGGGCCTTTTGCTAGTTGGACATCAACCATCTTTACAGATGGACTTCCAAGACCAACCTTTCAACTGGCTCTCAGACAGTGAACCAGGAGGAAGCCTGAGTCAGGGGCCCCTATAATTGGATTCCACTAATATCTGCTGTCCTGTTGCTGATAACTTGAGTGCACCATGATTTCATCACCTTCCTTATCTTGTCTTCTGGTGCCAAAGAGTTTTCAGCATATCCAACTTCTCTCTGCCTAGAAGGCAAGAAAATCACCATTCTTGATATTAGCACCTTCCTCTCCTCAGAAAGGGATCAAAATACTGCATTTCAGCCTCATTAAAGGTCAAACCTATTGAAGAGTTAATCCCCTATTAAAAACTTTTATCATTTTGGATTATAGTCTCCCTTGTATTTATTGGCAATAAAACAACATGCTAATAACTAAACCATCAGATCCATGAAAAAGAGACCTCTTTTTGTCCTGTTCTAGTTCCAACCTCCTGTCCAGTATTTGCTCAATAAATATTTGTTATATAAATGAGCCTTTAAAAAAATTTACAAGAAGTAAAATGAAAAAAAATCACTCATCATGCAACCATTTTAAAATAACTTCCTATCTGTTTTAGAATACCTTTGTTGTTATGAAGATAGACATGTATATTGAATTAATATTTGGGCATGTAATCCTAGTTTATATATGATGTACACACTGTTTACAGTATTGTCTTATCATAAAGACATGAGTCAAACTGTTAATTAGCCACTTGGATCTTCCTGGTGTGTATGCTTATGGACATGATTTATATGCACAGCAATATATAAAAAGACATGTTTATACGTTTAAAGCTATAATCCCACTTCACTGGGGTTGTTTTCTCCACACAGAGGCAAAGAAAATGAAACATACTTTCAAGGGAAGAAAGAAGAAAAGAACAAACTGAGTTTTGGGAATCATAACTAAAAGTTTAGATTTTGTCTTACTGAAAGCTTTGAGCTGACTTGAAAGTATATGTAGCATTCCTGGCAAATACCTGAGGGAAGGTATTTGTACATACAATCTTAGATAAAGAAAGAGAGATCTCTAAAGAGAAGGACTTGGATTCAAGGGATCAGAGAGATACAAAACTGGTAAGGACTCCCCACTGGTTGCCCTGCCCCCAAAATGTGTGCCCTTCACTTCCAATGACCCCAACCCTCCCTGGAGCTCTCAGTCCTTCACAAATGGCCCCCACCTTCTCCAGGTTAAATGAAGTGAGTTGCTGTTCAGATCCTCAATACATTTGCCAGTTTAAGAAATGTTCTCGGGCCTCCCTGGTGGCGCAGTGGTTAAGAGTCCGCCTGCCGATGCAGGGGATACGGGTTCGTGCCCCGGTCTGGGAGGATCCCATATGCCGCGGAGCGGCTGGGCCCGTGAGCCATGGCCGCTGGGCCTGCGCATCCGGAGCCTGTGCTCCGCAACGGGAGAGGCCACAACAGTGAGAGGCCCACATACCGCAAAAAAAAAAAAAAAAGAAATGTTCTCAAGATTAACTCTTCCACCCAGAAGACAAGTCTCCCACCTACCCTTCCACACAAGCATACAACTGACCTCGTGGTTAGTGAGGGCGGTGAGCTCAAGTTTAGTGTCTAGTGATGACTACAGCAAGACAAAGAAAGAGGTGTCATGGCCGTCAGCAGTGTGGGGAACTATACCTCCCTAGAAGTCCTCAAAGGCCATACACTGGGGCTTTCCAGGATTGGAGATTAGAATTCAAAGGGGCCAAAGACAGCCCTAATTTCTTATGTCTTTGTAGCTCCAGGGCTTTGAATATCTTAGCTTCCCAGGAGGAGAGATGATGTGAAAAGTTCTCAGGAAGTATTGATTGAATGAATGAATGAATGAAGTCCACTGTTTCCCTAATCTCTATAAGCACAAATTACCTCTTCCTTTGAGATGACCGGATGTTACAGTTTTTGATGTCAGACCACCCTGTGAATCCCAGTTTGGGTGGCTTTAATCTCTCTGAAACTTCTTCCTCATCTGAATAAAGAGAATTATAATCTATCTCAAAGTTCATTGTGAATACTGGAAGGGCTAATTTATCAAAGCTACCTGGCACACAGAGGGAGGGACTCAGTGGATGCCGGTTCCCTAATCTGAATTTCCGAGGTCTTAATCCTTGGTACCAATGAGCCAAGGTCAATGCCAAGAGAGCCCTCAAAATCACAGGCTCTGAAAGTCAACTGTTTCCAGTTGAATACTAGCTCCATCCCTTACAGCTGTGTGACCTTGGGTAAGTAACTTCACCTCTCTGAACATCTGTTTCTACATCTAAAAGATGGGGATAATAATAGTACTTACCTTGAAGGGATTTCCTGAACACATGTAGAGTGTAGAATAATGTCTTGACTTAGAACTGTTCAATTAGTGTAACTATTATGTCAGGCGTATAAATCACTACTTGAAATTTAAACTCCTCAAGCCAAGAACTAAATTTCTCTCTCTCAAACCTACCATCAGTGCTTTCTCATCTTGCTTGACTCCCTAGGCATACTCTGGGATTTGGGCTGATGATGGTTTGCTCTACTTTGCCCCGTGCTACCCAGCACCCCATCTCCCCAGACCCTAGAGAACTTGGAGCAAGCCCAGGGCCTGGAGTGTGGTGGCCCCAGAGTGAGCCCTGCAGCCTCTCTGCAGCACAGGGAGGCTTGAATGTCCCCTGAAGCTGCTTCCAGCCACACAGTCTGCTCCCTGTTCAAAGAACTCCACAGGTCGGGTCGAGGGTCATGTGGATGGAATTCATGAGATTTTTTGCTCAATGATAGCACCTTAAACTGCAACTCGCCCCTTCCATTTTTCTATGTGTGTGTATGTGGGGTTTTTTAGGTGAATGGGTGCATGAGGAGACATTAAGGTTTATTAAGAGGCAGAAAGCCTTGCAAACTTTATTGCTCCTCTCAAGCCTGTAAACTATTCCCCTCAATCCTTCTTTCCAAAGCAATAAAAACTAGAGGGAGGTGAGCCCTGGACCCCCAGGATGAGGGTGTGTCTGCTCCCAGCCTGAAGCTGAAACCTAGGTTGAAGGTATGGCAGCCCCTTCACTGCTCCGTCCTTCATGGGAGGGGGATTAAGGGGGAACCCACAGAGCTAAAACTGCTGGGAGCCCAGAAAGCCTGAGCCCTATCTTGTATGTAAAAACTAGAGAAGGAGCCATCTCAGAGAGGCTGGAGGCAGTGCAGGGACCCAGGAGGAGCCACTGGAGGCTATGCAGCTGCAGTCCTTTATATGCAAGAAGGTATATAGCTTGGGGGTTGAGGGGGAGGGAGATTAAGGGTCATGAGTCAGAATGCTGGTCCTGATGCAGGCTCTGTTGCTTACCAGGCAAGCGGCTCTGAGCAAGTGACATAACCTCCTTCAACCTCAGTTTCCTCAACTGTCATGAAGATAATAAGATATCTGGATGAATGCATAAGGCAATCAATGTAAAGCAACTAACACTATGACAAGACTATAGTATACACTAAAGACATCATGTCAAATCATTACTTAAAATGTGGGTTGAACACACTCATCCTGAAGGATTTGGAGCATGAAGCCATACGTGGTTAATAATAATTTGAGAGCCCAGAGGAAGCCCCCAAAGATATGCAGAGACATCAGTGGTGCTAAGAAAAAAGGCTAGCAGGCTCTCCAGGTGTTGGCACATGAAGGGTCCACCTGTCATGGCACCAGCTTCCTCCTCTGGCTGCTTCCAGCACCAGGAGGCCCTGATACTGCCCAGTGAGCACTGTGAGGCAAGGGTCCAGCCCTAGGAAGGACTTAAGGTGACTTGTAGCCTGATGGCAGGCCAAACAGTACATGATGCACTTTAGCAAGGAGGAATATAAAGATCCACACCTGGGTCCAAAAATGTACCAGCACAAAGAGAAAAGAGGACCAAGGACCAGCAGCTGAAGTGTAATGACAAAGTTAAAGAGTCCGGGCTCCTGGTTGGCAGTGATTTCTTGTGTGATCCTTGACAGAATTATGTTTCTTACCTCCTATCAGTTTTCATTTGTGGGGCATGCTAACGAAACCACATTTCCTTTCAAATATTCAGGGGATTCTATAATAAATCACTGATGCACTCTTTTTGGAAAAGTGACATGGATATGTGTTCTGCCTAACTGAAAGTTAAAGCAAAAACCAGAGCTCAAAAATGGTATTTAAAAGGCTACTCCTGGGACTTCCCTAGTGGTTCAGTGGTTAGGACTCCATGCTTCCACTGCAGGGGGCATGAGTTCAATCCCTAGTAGGGGAACTAAGATCCTGCATGCCATGCAACATGGCCAAAAAAAAAAAAAAAAAAAAAAAATTCTACTTCAGAGCAATAAAATCTGTTAAAGTACAGGTAATATTAAATCATTGTTTTAAGCTTAAGACTATATACTAAAGTCAAAATTATTTTTGCAAGACTCAATATTTACAGTAAAAGACAACAACAACAATAATTATTCTATACCAATAAGTTTTATATAAAATTCCTGCTAAAAAAACTGTGAAGTGGAAGAGAAAAATGGGAGAATGGTAGAAAAGAAAGCAAAAGTATGCTAAAACTCCTTAATTCAAACAGGAAAAGCTAAATTTAACACAGGGTACATAATGGTAAAAAGAAAGAAAAAGAAAAAGAAAAAGAAAGGCATTAAAAACACCCAACAAAAAGCAAGAGAAATCAACATGATCAAAGAATGAATTTAATAGTTATAATTTTATATGTAAGTGTGACTTTAAAATATATAAAAACAGGGACCTAATCAAACTTATAAGCTTTTGCTTATAAGGAAGCCGTAAACAAAATGAAAAGACAACCTATGGACTGGGAGAAAATATTTGCAAATTATGTGATCAAAAAGGGCTTAATTTTCAAAATATACAGACAGTGAATACAATTCAGTAACAAAAAAACAAACAACCCAATAAAAAAAAATGGGCAGAAGACCTAAATAAACATTTCCCCAAATAAGACATACAGATGGCCAATTAGCAAATGAAAAGATGCTCAATGTCACTAATTATTAGAGAAATGCAAATCAGAATTACAATGAGGTATCACCTCACACTAGTCAGAGTGGCCATCATTAAAAAGTCTACAAATAATAAATGCTCGAGAGGGTGTGGAGAAAAGGAAACCCTCCTACACTGTTGATGGGAATGTAAATTAGTACAGCCAGTACAGGAAATGGTATGGAGGTTCTTTAAAAAACTAAAAATAAAGTTACCATATGATCTAGCAATCCCACTCCAGGGCATATGTCCAGAAAAAAATTTAACTGGAAAATATACATGCACCCTAATGTTCATAGCAACACTATTTACAATAGCCAAGACATGGAAGCAACTTAAATGTCCATTGACAGATGAATGGATAGAGATATATATATCACATATTTATCCATATATAAATATATATATACACATATACATACATAAACACAAAGGAATATTACTCAGTCATAAAAAAGAATGAAATAATGCCATTTACAGCAACATGGCTGTACCTAGAGATTATCATACAAAGTGAAGTAAGTCAGACAGAGAAAGACAAATACCATATGATATCACTTATATGTGGAATCTAAAAAATGATGCAAATGAACTTATTTACAAAAGAGAAACAGACTCACAGACATAGAAAACAAACTTATGTTTATCAAAGGGGAAAGGGGGGGATAAATTAGGAGTTTAGGATTAGCAGATACAAGCTACTCTATGTAAAATAGATAAAGTCCTACTGTATAGCACAGGGAGTTATATTCAATGTCTTATAATAATATATAATGAGAAAAAATATAGATATATAAACAAAGATTCTTAAATTTAATCAGAATCTAAATTTAAACAGAGAGGCATCAAAAATTTTAAGTGGATTATGAGTTTAAAATGAAATTTAAAAGGAAATGGTAGTCACAATATTACTATCAGACAAAAGATTAACTAAGGTAGAGAAGCCCACTTACTAAAGATAAGAGTTCAACACACAAAGAGAAAAAAAGGAGAAAAAATGAGAAATAATCATCCTTAAAAAAAAATGTTGAGTGTTCATTTTTCAGGTTTTAAATTATGTGAGGTTTTTTTTTTTTTTTTTTTTTTTTTTTTGCGGTACGCGGGCCTCTCACTCTTGTGGCCTCTCCCATTGCAGAGCACAGGCTCCGGACGCGCAGGCTCAGCGGCCATGGCTCACAGGCTCAGCTGCTCCACGTCACGTGGGATCCTCCCAGACCAGGGCACGAACCCATGTCTCCTGCATCGGCAGGCGGACTCTCAACCACTGCGCCACCAGGGAAGCCCTAAATTACGTGAGTTTTATTTTCTTAGTTTGGTTTACCTGCATTTTCTCTATTTTCTTCAATATACACAAAGAGGAAGAGTTACAATGCCTTCCCTTTACTACTCTCCCCATTCCCAAAGAAACTAATACAGCTCACGTGTCTCCTCTTCTAGGGAGCTTCACCTTATGTTACAAATCCCACTGCTATATGGACCAGATTATGTGCCCTTTCCAGGAAGGTGCTGAGCCAGCTCCTATGAGCTAGAAAGCAGGGTGTGTACATCTTTTCCCAACTCCATGTGCAGCAATACAAGGTTGCTAGATTGAAATCTGCCAAGATGGAAGTATTTACGCCATGGAAAGCAGCAAAAGCTACAAATCAAATCAAGTGCCCCCCCCAATCTCCCACCCCCCACCTTAGAGCCAGCTGTTAATCGTTTATCAACACATTATTGTTTATGTTCCCAGAAGTCCATGCATGACCCTCTATATAGTTTTGGTCATCTTGTACTACAATGTTTAACGTGGTTTTTTTCTACCACTAATTTGTGAGCACCTAGTTGGTAGAAGGAAGGAGAGGAGGAAGAAGGAAACAAGGTCAAATGGAAGAAAGTGAGGGAAGGAGGCAAGGATAAAGGGAGGGAACAGGGAGGAAGGGAGGGAGAGGGGGAAGGAAGGATAACTGTTTTCTTTCCTCAAATGTAATAATATTGCCTAATTATCCCTAAATATCAACCACAGCCCATTCTTGGGAGCATGAAGTTCTCCAACTGTCATCAAGAGGAAGATCTAAGCTTCCTCACCCCTGATTCCTAAGAAGAAAAAGGCTTTGCAGAGCAGGCACTAGCCTCTGGGACTTCCAGCCAGATGGGTCAGGAAGGTAGAATGAGGCTATTTTTAAAAAGACGTCTCTGAATCTCAGTTAGGATGGCAAATCCCAGTTTTGCGTAGAACATTTCCTGAGAATTAACAGTTCTGAGTCTGTTTCCTCATTCAGCACATGGGAGCCACGAGAACCCTCTTGGTCCATAACTTCTATCATTTCACGGAGGACCAGGTATTAAGAAAGGGCTCCATTCATTAGTGGAAAAACTAGTGAAATCAAATAAAGTTTGTAGTTTAGTTCATAGTATTGTACCAACATCAGTTTCCTAGTTTTGACCAATGTGCCGTGGTTCTCTAACATGTTAACATGAGGGGAAGCTGGATGAAGGGTATATGGGAACTCTCTGTACTATTTTTGTGACTCACTGGTAAATCTAAAATGATTTCAAAATAAAAAAGCTTTTAAAAAAAGGCTCCATAAGCATAAAGTACTTGAAAATCTTACCTATTTGGTTCCTGCCCCCTTACAAAATGTATAGGAATCTCTTCAGGAATCATTTTGCTGTCATACCTAATTAGGTACATTTTGGTAGACTTATCCAAGGAATGTGCTCATTATGTTAATATACCCTATTATATCATCATTAATGTGAATTCCCCATCTTCATGAATATGGAAACCCAGGCCAGAAGAAGCTCAGAGGCCAAGGAACTTGTTGAAGTTAAACTAAACAAAACAGAAAACAGTAGCTAGAACAACAGGTTCAGCCAGTTTTTCTAATACAAACTAGGAACATCCACTAAGCTGTTATTTCCATTGTCCTATTCAAGTTCCTCCAGGTTGAGTGTGCCAGTATGCCTTCATGGCAACTGCTGCTTAGAAGAGAGAAGGAAATGAAAACCACTAATTATTGAGTAGCCGCTAGATCCATTCATTGGTTCAACAATTATTGATGGAAAGGTATGCCCAGCACTGGCCCAGCCCCTGAGGTTACAGATGAATGAAGCAAACTTTTGGAGAGTGCAATCCATTGGAGAAATGGGCCCAAGAGAATAAAAAGCCAATAAATAACATAATTACAGATTGTAATACACTTTAGTAAGGAAGGAAACAACTAGTTGTAGTACCTTGTAAAGGAGAGGGATGTATGTAGGAGGGACAGGAGAGAGTTCTCTGAGAAGATGACATTTAATGCACAAACAGAAGGATGAGAAGAAGTTGATCATGCAAAGGAGAAAAGCATTCCCAGCAAAGGAAAAAACAGGAGCAAAGGCCTTAAGATGGAAAAGAACTCAGCACATTCAAAGAACATAAAGGAGTTCTGTGCGGCTACAGGAGTAACAAGAATGGGGATAGGAGATGAAGAGGGAAGGTGGGCATGATAAAGAATTTAGATTTTACGTGCAAAGGGAAGCCATTGATGCATTTGAAGCCATAGAGAGACAAGAGCTGGTTTCAATAAAAGTTTTCCTGTGAATGTTGAGCAGAGAGCAAAAGACAGGGACTGGAAAGACAGCAGAGAGGCTAGTTAGTTGAACTGCTGCATGGAATTCCTTTATTCAGTGTTTGGACTCAGAGGCAGGAGCCATGTTCACTAAATCCAAGTTTTCAAATGTGGATCCATTTGTCCAAATGAAACATTGGTGTCTTCATGCCTTTCTCGTAATTTTAGCTGTGAAATCTTGAACACATTACATCACCTCTCAGAACCTCAGTGTCTTCATTTGTAAAAGCAGTTTAGCTGAATCTCCCGGAGTATCCAGTAAATGTTATACTCTTTGTTTTCTTGGAAAGGAAAATGACTCATATCTGCTGGAAATAGACCAGGTGGCTCCAGGCAGTTCCCTGGGCCGTGTGACAGACAAGCTTGGGTGGAGCTTGAAAAGGGTGAGGGTGGAGACCTACAGCAACCTGGATACCTGATTATGAAGTGCAAAGTCCCATGTCCCAGGCTGCAAACCCTCAGCTCAGGAATGTTGCTTAGGTGGGGCCTGCAAGTGATGGAAAGAGCAGAGAGAAAACCAGGAGGTCCTGGAAGAAAAAATATAGATGATTATTTAAATAATTATAGGGTGGGGAAACACTGCAAAATTGAAAAGCAAAGGCAGAAGGCATGGGGCTTCCCTGGTGGTGCAGTGGTTGAGAGTTCACCTGCCGATGCAGGGCACACGGGTTCGTGCCCCGGTCCAGGAAGATCCCACATGCCGTGAAGCGGCTGGGCCCGTAAGCTATGGCCACCGAGCCTGCGCGTCCGAAGCCTGTGCTCTGCAACGGGAGAGGTCACACAGTGAGAGGCCCACGTACTGCAAAAAAATAAATAAATAAAGGCAGAAGTCATAAAAGCAATTCTTGATAGAATTTATTTTATGAAAAATCCAAGATTATCCTATAAATCAAAAATAAAGTCATGAATAAACCAATCAAAAATGTGCAAATGACATGAACAGGCATTTCACAGAAAAAGCATGAATAGTCAATAAACTTTTGGCAAGTCTTTAAACAGTATTGGTGATCAGAAAAATACAAGTCAAGATGACTGTGATCTATAATTTTATGCACATTCAATTGGCAAAAGAAAAAAAGTTTACAATACTAGGTTTTGGAGTAGATTTAAAGCTACAGGATCTCTTACACACTTCTGGTGAAGTGTAACGTGGTATTATCACTTTGGAAAAGAATTGAGTAGTGTCTTCTAATAACAAATATGTATATGTTCTATGGTCCAGCAATTCCACTCATGGATGTAATTATACATGTATAATCGAGACATACAGCCAGGAATATTCAAGAGCTACATTGTTCTCAATAGCAAAACTTGGAAACTATTCAAATATCCATCAATGAGAAAGTGGATCAGGAAAAATGATATATTTAAACAATGGAATAGCATACAGTAGTCAAAATGAATGAAGCATAATGACATGAAACCATATGGATACATTTTGGTAAAATGATATTAAATGCAAAAAGTACCAAAAGATTACAAACAGATCCTTTAAGGAACTGGAAAAGTTCTTTATTATATGTTGGAATGGGAGATAGTTACATGGGTATTTACATAAATAAAAAGTTTTTCTCCACCAAAAATTTATTGAACTATATACTTAGTACTTTGTGTATTTTTTTCATTTAAAAAAAAATTATTGAAATATAGTTGATTTACAATGTTGTGTTAGTTTTAGGTGTACAGCAAACTGATTCAGTTATACATATATATATTCTTTTTTATAGTACTTTGTGTATCTTAATATATGTATATTATAAATTAATAATAATTGTCTTAAAAAGGATTACATACACTTGCTACAAAATTTTAAACCACAACATTTTAAAATCTACCTTTTAATACTACAGTTCTACCTTTATTTAATAAAACTGAATAAAAAGATTCAGGATAATGGAGACCTCAGAGTAGAGGAGGCATGGGATGGATTAGGAGAGGAGAGACAACCATATTCATATGTAGCTTTTTTGTCAACGGACTAGCTGAATTTAGAGAGGTAGTTCACAAGATGTTTATTGCATAACTGAAAGTAACTAACAAAAAAAATGACAAACAAAACAACTAAATAAAAGGGGGCTGGGATAGTTAATTTTAAGTGTCAACTTGACTGGGTTGTGGGGTGCCCAGATATTTGGTTAAACATTATTTCTGGAGAGGGTACTTCAGAATAAGATTAATATTTGAATCCATAGACTGAGCAAAGCAGATTGCCCTCTCCACTGTGGGTGATCCTCATCCAATCTACTGAAGGCCTGAGTAGAATAAAAGGCTGAAAAAGAAAAAATTCTTTCTCTCTGCTTCACTGTCTTTGAACTTGGACTTTGGTCTTCTCCTGCCTCCAGACTCAGCTCTCTTGGGTCTCCAGCTTGCCAACTGTAAATCCTGGGACTTCTCAGCCTCCATGATAGTGTGAGCCAATTCCTTATAATAAATCTCTTTATATATAGGAGATATGGATGTGTATATATATATATATATATATATATATATATATATATATATATATATATATATATACCCTATTGGTTCTGTTTCTCTGGAGAATCCACACTAATACAGAGGCCATGTATTGACAATAAAACAATGTGTCAGAACCAAGGATCTTGATTAATTAAGTTTGTTCACCTGAGATCTAAAATGCAAAGAAAAAAAGATATGTTTTTCTATGAGAAACAAAAGCAGAATGAAAATTCATATTCTTAACATCTAGTGAAGAACTCCAAATCACAAAGGAAAAAGCAAACACTTCAACTGATAAAATATGTAAGACATTTGATTAGAATTTTTTTAATAAACTGTAAAAGGTGAAGTCAAAATGTTAAACCTTATTTGGAAACAAAATAAAAATACCTTTTCCACATATGTCTGAATATTGGGAGCCAGTTTTCTCACTATCATGGATGTTTACAAATATAAAAATGTAAAGGGTAGTATGTTTACACTGAGAGGGCTAGAAGTAATGACACACTCGTAGCATTCAGATCTTGGCTTCTAAATACCATGCTCCACTAAAAGGAGCGAGGACTCCTCGGGGGAAAAAAAAGACAAGTTCCAAATATGATGCAGGGAAAGTAGAAGAAAGCGTCCAAAGAATGATAGGGACATACCACAAGGACACAGAAGCCATCTAGAAGTGACTCTGACTAATGATATTTGCAACAATTTGAGCATCAAAAGTGGATTGTGGGCTTCCCTGGTGGCGCAGTGGTTGAGAGTCCGCCTGCCGATGCAGGGGACACGGGTTCGTGCCCCGATCCTGGAGGATCCCACATGCCGCGGAGCGGCTGGGCCCGCGAGCCATGGCCGCGGAGCCTGTGTGTCCGGAGCCTGTGCTCCGCAACGGGAGAGGCCACAGCAGTGAGAGGCCCGCGTACAGCAAAAAAAAAAAAAAAAAAAAAAAAGTGGATTGTAACTCAGTAAATAAACTAAGAATCTGTGAGTCTGTGACAATATAAATACATGCATGCATACCTATATACATTCATACTTACCTAGGAGAGATGAGAAACTCTTCCTTACAGAAAATCACCAACTAATATGTGTAAACCGAATAATGGAAAGTAGAAAATCATCAATGGATGCTAGAGCTAGAGGTTGAATGTTTGATGTGAAACAGAGTATTTGCATAGTGTCAAAGTATTTACCTACAAAGAGAGTACTAATGAAATACGAGTAACTTTATGGTGGAGAAACCTGGCAGAAATTCCTTGAGCTAAAGGATCAAAGTTAATATCTCTAAAAATCAACAAATGAACATCACGTGCATCCTGATATGCTGTCCCAAGAAGGACACAATATTAATTCTTTAGTTTTTCTACTGAAAATGCATACCCTGAGTCAAATCATGAAGAAATATCAGAGAAACCCAACTTGACAGGCATTCTGCAAAATAACTAGCTTATACTCTTTATAAATATCAAGATCACCTTATCTTTGATAAAGTACGCAAGAATATACAATGGAGAAAAGACAGCCTCTTCAATAAGTGGTGCTGGAAAAACTGAACAGCTACATGTAAAAGAATGAAATTAGAACACTCCCTAACATCATACACAAAAATAAACTCAAAATGGATTAAAGACCTAAATGTAAGGCCAGACACCAAAAAACTCTTAGAGGAAAACATAGGAAGAACACTCTTTGACATAAATCACAGCAAGACCCTTTTTGACCCACCTCCTAGAGAAATGGATATAAAAACAAAAATAAACAAATGGGACCTAATGAAACTTAAAAGCATTTGCACAGCAAAGGAAAGCATAAATAAGACGAAAAGACAACCCTCAGAATGGGAGAAAATATTTGCTAATGAAGCAACTGACAAAGGATTAATCTCCAAAATATACAAGCAGCTCAATATCAAAAAAACAAAGAACCCAATCCCAAAATGGGCAGAAGACCTAAATAGACATTTCTCCAAAGAAGATATACAGATTGCCAGCAAACACATGAAAGGATGCTCAACATCACTAATCATTAGAGAAATGCAAATCAAAACTACAATGAGGTATCACCTTACACTGGTCAGAATGGCCATCATCAAAAAATCTAGAAACAATAAATGCTGGAGAGGGTGTAGAGAAAAGGGAACCCTCTTGCGCTGTTGGTGGGAATGTAAATTGATACAGCCACTATGGAGAACAGTATGGAAGTTCCTTAAAAAACTAAAAATAGAACTACCATATGACCCAGCAATCCCACTGCTGGGCATATACCCTGAGAAAACCATAATTCAAAAAGGGTCATGTACCACAATATTCATTGCAGCACTAGTTACAATAGCCAGGACAAAGCTCCTTTATCAAAGCAACCTAGGTGCCCATCGACATGAATGGATAAAAAAGTGTGGCACATATATACAATGGAATATTACTCAGCCATAAAAAGAAAAGAAACTGAGTTATTTGTAGTGAGGTGGATGGACCTAGAATCTGTCATACCGAGTGAAGTAAGTCAGAAAGAGAAAAACAAATACCGTATGCTAACACATATATATGGAATCTAAAAAAAAAAAAATGGTTCTGATGAACCTAGGGGCAGGACAGGAATAAAGACACAGACCTACTAGAGAATGGACTTGAGGACACAGGGAGGGGGAAGGGTAAGCTGGGACAAAATGAGAGAGTAGCATTGACATGTATACACCACCAAATGTAAAATAACTAGTGGGCATAGCACAGGGAGATCAGCTCCCTGCTTTATGACCACCTAGAGGGGTGGGATAGGAAGGATGGGAGGGAGACACAATAGGGAGGGGATATGGGGATATATGTATACATATAGCTGATTCACTTTATTATACAGCAGAAACTAACACAACATTGTAAAGCAATTATACTCCAGTAAAGATGTTTAATAAAAATAAATAAATAAATAGATAGATAGATAGATAATATCAAGATGAAAAACCTTCAAGAAAAGCAAAGAAATTGTTCCAGATTAAAGATTACTAAAGAGACATGACAACTAACATAGTATGTATTGCAGGATTAAATAGTAGACTGGGAAAAACTAAATAGCTAAAAAGAATATTATTAGACAATTGATGAAATATAAATAGAGGCTGTGGATTAGCTAATAGCAATAGTATCAATATTAAATTTCCTGATTTTGATAATCACACTATGGTTATATAGGAGGATGTCCTTTTTCTTATGAAATACACACTGAATTTTTTAGTAAATAGTGTCTCCAAACTAACTCTTATATGAATCAGGGGGAAAAAATCATATATAGAAATAGAGATAGAAATATGCATATGTGTTTAGAAAGAAAGGGACAAATACATATATAATGCTTACATGTACGTACATGTGAAACAAATGTGAAAAATGGAAGCAATTGTTGAATCTGTGTAAAAGTTATACAGGAGTTTCCTGTACTATTATCATAAAATTTAAAAGTTACTTTATAATATGTATATGTACATACATACAAATGACTAGACCCAAAGTATGTGGGAATTCAGGGAAGTAGGTACTAAAATATACTGCTAGTGGAAGCATATGAGTTGATATTACTTTTCTGAATGTTGACAATTTGGCAATATATATCAGAACCCTATATTTTTGCATATAATTTTCACCTCACAATATAAATATGAACATGGATGCACATAAATCCAGAGCTACAATTATCATTACACAGGAAACCTGGGAAAACCTAAACGCCCAATAATAGAAAACCAACTGAACAAAATATAAACATCCATTCAATGAAATAGAGGTACAATCCATAAAAGTGCTAGTTACATGGAAATGTTTTCTGCACTATATTAAGTGGAAAAAAGCTAGGAACTATAATAACAACAAAGAACGTGTAATTTAGCCAATTTTTTCAAAACAAAATTATATGTTATGATAGATTACGTTCTTGGCCCTAATTCTTGACTATTTTCTGATTCTATGCCCTTGGCCCCTAGACCTTGGATTCAGTCATGTGACTTGCTTGGACAAATAGAAGGGGGTGACAACAACATGTGTGAACCAGTTTTATCCTAGGTCATCAGAGGCCTTGTACAGTCCCGCTTGTTCTGTCGCATTTCTGCCCGCCTCCATGAGAAGAATATAACTGGGCTGACGTCTGTTCCCAGGAGGAGAATGAGAGCCACAAGGGGCAGGGCAGAATTGCGCAGCCAAATTCAGCCTCGGTCAGCTGACCCCCAGCTGCTCAGATTCATCAGCGATTGCTATGTTAAGGTCTGAGATTTGGGGTGGCACATTTTTCTGGCAATAGCTGATTAATATATATCTGAAGCACATACCTAAAGTATTAGGATTGCATTATTGTAGATAATCTTTATTTTCTTCATATTTCATTTATTTTCTAAATAAAGTGTACATGTATTACTCTTGTAATAAGGGGAAAATGAGTTTAAAAAAATAGAGAAGCAGAAAAACAATGACAAGAGTAAATAATAAGCTCAAATTCAGGATCTCAAAGGATTCCTGGAAAGTGTTTCACTACTCAAATAAATACATAGCTTCCACTCATTGAATGCCCACTATAACCCAGACATTTTAATGTGTCCCCCCACCCCCCCTTTTTTTTTTTTTTTTTGGCTATCATCTTTACTATTTACAAAGTAATAGAGGAAGACAGGCTTATTTCCATTTTACAATTGAGGAGACTGAGATCTGTATAAGTTAAGTAGCACACCTAAAGTTACTCAGCTATAAATTATCAGAGCTGAGATTCAAACACAGGTCAGCCTGATATGAATTCACCATCCTTGATCAATATTAGGGAACTCCCAGATCTCTGGTCCTGCCAGAATTCCGCTGCTAACCTTAGGAAATTTATCTTGAGTTCCGTGGTGTCCTGAAGGCCTACCATTGCTCTTTTACTGTGAAGTTACTCACAGTACACGCCAACCTCCCATAAAGGGGGGAAGTGGGTAGTGATAGAGTAAAGAAAGCCACAAATTTCCTAGACCAAGTAAATGCTGTAGCAATGAGATTCTGGGCTTCTGTGGTGTCCTAAGGAGCCTTGAGATTCTCTCTGGACCTTTTGGAACATTCTTGGAACCCTGCCATCCTGTTCTGAAAAAGTCCAAGGAGCCACATGGAGAGGTCCACTTGAAGAAAACTGAGCTCCCCAGCTGACAGCACCTGGGGAGCCCCAGCACCAACACCTAGCTCTGAATGCGCCATCTTGTAAGCGACTCCTCGGGCCCCAGTTGAGCTGCCCCAGCTGACAGTGTGGAGCAAAGGGGAGCTGACCCACCCAGCCTTGGCACAGTTGCTGATGCATGAGCAACATAAAGGATTGCTGTTGTTTTAAGCCACAGAATTTGGTGTCATTTGCTATGTAGCAATAGATAACTGGAATAGTGGGTATTTTTTCTTAAGTGATAAAGGAAGAAAAGAAGGGATTAGAGAGGGAGGGAGAGAACAAGGAAGAAGTATTTGCCACTTCATTCCATGGAGAAAATTGCATAAATGAATAAAATTCTCTTAGTGAGGAATGCACCCTGACTCCTGGACCTCGGTGATCCTCTGGGCAGAGAAAGGTATAGTTTGGCTCTGCATTAGGCTCTCTCTGAGCTGTTCTCCTCATCCTCAGCAAAATCAAAATGGTAAAAGGACTGAATTCTTAGTGCAATCCTATGCTTATCCAGGCAACAGCAGAGAGGCAGAAGTTTTATTTCTACACTTTCTTGTGTATTTATTTATCCTGTCAAAAGCATTTTCAAACTTGTCATTTTAACCCCAAGGAATTTTTCACCATTTTGGAATTTCAATCACCATGTCACTGAATGGTGATGGTGCTGTAGGGGCATCCAAGCTCCTTTGAGCAGCATAAATCCCATGGCCTCTGCCTCCAGGTTAGCTAGTCCCTGGTGACCTGCTGCCAAAAGCATTCAACCAAAGGAAGCTGGACCCTGGCTATGAAGTGACATTCTTGGGCAAGATGCTCATGTGAATCATGGCTTCCTTCTTCTCCTTGAATTGTGATTAAATCCTAATAAAATAGACTCTCTTCTAGGGGTCTCTAACTTCTGGAGTGGCAAAAGGAACTGAAGAGTCCATCTTTGTCCAGACATCTGACTCTAGGCTGAGAAATAAATAAATATTCCAGGACTCCTAGAGTGTCATTCATTTGCCCATCAGATTCATTCCCTAACCTTCCTCTGCTCAGCTCTATATTGTAAAGAGCCAAGTCCTGAAAACTGCATTTCCTAAATCTCTCAAAACTGGCTTTTTATTAGGGTTGACCAATCGTAATCAGAGGTACTAGTGGGAGATTGGAGGAGAGAAGAAAGGGAGAAGCCAGAGTATTTCTCTCCATCACTCTCTTTCAGGCCAGTGACGGGAACTCTTCTATGACTCCCATTGGTGCAGGATGGCCCTAGCTCCCAGGTTCCCAGGCTCTGTTAATTCTGCCTCCTGCCTTTACTCATGGACACCATTTCCAAGCTATCGGTATCTTATTCCTGATGCTCAACACCACACACATGCGTCTACCACCACTTCCTTAACTTCTTCTCCTCCAGATTGGACTCTTAAAGTTCACTACCTTAAAGGTGTTGAAAGATTTTATAGTCTAAGGAAGACTCTCATCATTCTATTCTTCCTGAATCATGCATTCTCCCCATCCACAAGGACAGCTATCCCATTGACATCCATTAGGTCACCAGGGCTTGGATCTGAGTTCCATGAACCAGCACTTACTTAGCTCTTGAAACGTCCCACTTTAGAGTGTAAGTGTCTCATGGGTAAGCAACTCCAGGTCAGTTTACATATGTCCTTGAAGGTTTTGAACTATGCTACATATGTACTTTTATCACCATTTCCCTATTTTCATCAGGAATTTAGAGTCTGAGACAGAAAGGCATAGGAGGAAAATCCTGATCCCGTCTACTTCTCCCTTCCATCCATCCACCATCCAACCCCTCATTGATTCAAATGAGTTTATGAATTAAGTATAGAGACTTTGGAATCTGAAAGAATAAGAATTAATTATTGGGCCTCCCTGGTGGCGCAAGTGGTTGAGAGTCCGCCTGCCGATGCAGGGGATACGGGTTTGTGCCCCGGTCTGGGAGGATCCCATATGCCGCAGAGCGGCTGGGCCCGTGAGCCATGGCCGCTGAGCCTGTGCGTCCGGAGCCTGCGCGTCTGGAGCCTGTGCTCCGCAACGGGGGAGGCCACAACAGTGAGAGGCCCGCATACCGCAAAAAAAAAAAGAAAAAAAAGAAGAAGAATTAATTATTAATTAATTAATTAATATGATATTTCACCATTTTTTAACTGTGTGAACTTGACAAATTATTTACCTTTCTGAGCCTTAGTTCATTTTCTGTAAAATAGAATCTACCACATAGGATTGTTATGAGGATTAAAAACTATGATGTATAATGTGCCTGTACCTAATAAATGATAGTTATTCTGTTATTCTAATAAACATCTACTCACTGGGTGTTCCATGCATGCCGGACACTGTGCTGGGTGGTAAACCCTCAGAGTTTCTCAAGTTGATCTGGGACAGTTTAGGTTGTCAACAATCAGAATGGAATACATCATTTATCCACTCTGAGCCTCAGTTTTCTGCTCTGTAAAATGGGATTGGTAATGATAGCTACCAATTGGTAACTGTCATGAGGGATGAATCAAGCAGTCCCCATAAAGTGCCTACCACAGGACCTGGCTAGCGCCAAATAAAAGTTTGTGTTGAAGAAGAAGGAGAAGAAGAAAGAGGTAGAGGTGGTGGAGGAGGATGAGGAAGAGGGGGAGGAGGAGGAGAGGGAGAAGAACAGGGAGGGGAGGGGAGGGGAAGGGGGGAGGGGAAGATGACAATAATGATGCTGTTCCCAGGAGAAATTCAAAGGTGCCTCTGCCTGGAAGTGAGTCCAGATAAACACTTTGCAAACCCTTGAAAATTCACATGAAGCTGTCTGTCCAGCTCCTGTGGTCTGAACAATGCCAAAGGCCCATGGAAAGCAGAATGCATGATGACAGACCCGGTCTGATTTCCATGGAGAGCAAAGTATTACGAGGTTGAAAAAGGCACTTATGGACCACCAGTAGGGGATGCCAACCTTCTGTGTGATGAGAGCCAAGATCTAAACCCTCTGTGAACATAAGCCCTCTCTGTGAAAAGGTAAAAGTACCACAAGCCCAGACCAGATTTACGGTAACAGAGCAAGAATGGATTAGATAATGTCTGCAAAGTACTTTGGACTCCTTGGCCATCTATAAAAATAACAGGTGGTGGTATGTATTATTATTAATCACGCAACCTCTCATTGAAGCTAATTGCTACTGAAGCCAATGGGACATTTACCTGGGTGTAGCCTAGGAATCAGGCTTTACAGCAGCAGTCCATTATTTATTCATCATTAGATTAGTGGCCAAGAAAGAAATGCATCTGATAAAGAGCAGCGGTATTTATTGTCTACAGGAAGGTCCACAAGAGGAAAGAATTATCATCTGTTTTTCTTGTTATGAAGACTTGGGTTCTAATCCCACTTCCACCTCTGACTGGGTGCATATTTAAGGTAACTAACTTTGCTTTTCTGAGCCTCAGTTTCCTCATCTGTAAAAGATAAATACAGTTCTCACCTCAGACAGGAGTTGTGAAGATGAAATGAGATAATGAATGTTTAGTCCCAAGCCTACCATCAGGCATGGGATAACTGTGGCAGCTTAAAAGACCCACTTCAAATACTTCGGGTTTGTCATTTGTCACCATAAACTTCTAAGCTATTTTGTCTGCAACACCCTTTGCCTTATCAAATCTGGGCTTTTGTTACCAAGGAAATGGACCCACTTTTCAGGCCAAAGATGGAGCAGGGAGATATCGCAACAAAAGTCAAAGAATAGATGCACATTGTGCCCTATGTCTTACTCTTCTTTGAATAAGAGGGAATATTTACTCCCTAGTTCCCTGCCCAATTATAACTCCAACCAAGAGGAATGAATGGCTGTAGCTAAATGGCTGACTTTCTGCTGCCTGAAATCAAGCCAATATCTGCCTTCCCCACCCACTCCTTACTTGCTGGTGATTGGAGGAGATATTGGCTCACGTGCTTGGACTGACCAATGAATGACAAAAGCCACTATGAGAGGCTGCCTTCTAGATCTGAAGAAACCATAAAGCTGCCCCCGAAAAGCACTGTTGGCCCATCCTCTGTGAGGAACCATGGACCACCATATCACCATATTGTGTAACACAGTCCCTGGGGCTCAGCAGAGCACAACTAACAAAAAGGAGGGAGAAGGAGGAGAGGAGAACATAAATGCTTAAGTTATGTTACAGCTCCTTCCTGTCCTCGGAGACTCTTAATTATTTGTGGGTCTTGGATCCATCTAGAAATCTATTTCTTTCCTGGGAGAATGTTCACACATTTTTTAAATTTATTTATTTATTTTTAGCTGTGTTGGGTCTTCGTTTCTGTGCGAGGGCTTTCTCCAGTTGTGGCGAGTGGGGGCCACTCTTCATCGCGGTGCGCAGGCCTCTCACTGTCGCACCCTCTCCCGTTGCAGAGCACAGGCTCCAGACGCGCAGGCTCAGTACTTGTGGCTCACAGGCCTAGCCACTCCGTGGCATGTGGGATCTTCCCAGACCAGGGCTTGAACCCATGTCCCCCTGCATTGGCAGGCAAATTCTTAACCACTGCGCCACCAGGGAAGCCCTGTTCACACATTTTGTACACAAGTTCAGGGGGTTCCCAAAGTCTATCCATGTACTCCAAGTGTATAACCCCTGGGACACCAAACCACCAGATCACACTGTAGAACTCACCGACAACCTCCATGTGGGTGAGGGGGGAGGAGAGAAAGAACCAGAAGAGTGGCCCAGGGAAGGTGCTTTGAGCTTGCCCAGACTAGTGGAAGCTGGAGTCAGCTGGGGGAGGAAGGCAGGCGCCAAGCACACTGCCGCAGGAAGGGGAGGAGGAGGGAGATGCAAGATGACAACCAGAGTCAGGGTAGGGTGGGCTGGCCCCAAGCCAGAGGAGCACTTCTAAGGAGCCCAGAGCTTCTGACTCAGGATGGGGGTCACTGAGGCCATAGTGCCTCCAGGGAAACATCAGGGAGAGGCCCGACAGGAGCCAGAGCTGTGTGCAAGTGACAGCAAGAGCAGGGATCAACCTGGGCCACGGGGCGAGGTGGTGTCAGGACAGCCCAGCCATGTGTCTACAGACCAGACCAGCCCTGGCCTGGGGAGCCCTGGCTTGGGGAGGACCTGGCAGGGCTGCCTTCCCAGGAGGAGGTTGACCTGAACACAATCCCAGGAGGCCTGGGCTGCGAATGGGTCTAGGCCAGGGGGAGGCCGCTTCCCAACAGCCTGTATGGAGGAGGGTCCCGGGCCACCCTGGGAGGATTAATTCAGCCCATGTCAGGCTAGGGCTTGAGGGGGGTGGCCTTCTACCATCTAATCCAGAAAGGCCTATAAAGGTCATTTTTTCTGGTGAAGGATTTGAGTATTATGAAGTTGTTTGGTTTTTTCAACTTTTTATTTTAAAATGATTATAGACTCACCAGAAGTTATAATAATAATAATAATAACAATAATAATAATATAATAATAGCATACGGAGTCCCTTGGACCCTTTGTCCAGCTTCCTCCAAAAGGTAGCATCTTATGACTGTTATACAATAACAAAACCAGAAAATCAACGTTGGTAAAGTTGTGTTGACTAGGCTGCAGTCCTTAATCAGTTTCAGATGTCCATGAAGCTTTAAATCAATGGTTGGCATTTACAAAACAGTACTGAGCCATCTCCCGAGCCCGTAAGTAAGGTTGGGAAGCAGAGCAGGAGACAAGCAGAGATCAGGAGAGAAAATCAGACACAAGCAGCTGTCATGTCTTCGATTACGGTTGTGACCATACCATGTGGCTCAGACACAATGGAACTTGACCTGGCACCTTCCGTGAATCAGCCACAACATGGTACACAGGCTAGATGGGATCTTGGCACATACCTGGTGGCTTCTATGGCCACTTGCTTTGCTTGAATGTTGGCCTCCCAAAAACCTTGCCCATGTCCTAACTCTCAGAACCTGTGAATGTGATCTTATTTAGGAAAATGGTCTTTGTAGATGTAATTAAATTAAGAAACTTGAGATGGGATCATCTTGGATTATCCACGTGGGCCTTAAATCCAATGATAAGAGAGGAAAACAGAAAGAGAAGAAGAGAAGTCCTCTAAGACAGGGATTGACAGAGGCAGGGATTGGAGTGATGCAGCCACAAGGAAAGTCACAGCCACCAGAAGCTAGAAGAGACAATGGAGGATTCTCTCCTAGAGCCTCCAGAGACAGCACAGCCTTCTGACACCTGAATTTCAGACTTCTGGCCTCCAGAACTGTGAGAGAATACATTTCTGTTGTTTTAAGCCACCCGGGTTGTGGTAATTTGTTATGGCAGCCCTAGGAAAACAATACATTCCAGAATACAAATCACCCATCCACACAGCCTTGGCCTTTCACCAAGCAGGCAGACAAATGTTATCTGACTTGTTCCTTAGCCAGGCAGGACTTCTGATTCCAGTGTACAAACCAGGAAACTGAGGAACAGAGCTCTGCTTTGCCTGAGGACACACAGCTGCTCATGGCTGCTCTATGACTCAAAGTCATCTCTGGCTCCCTCCCAAACCCATGATTCTCAATAAGATCATTGGGGGCCATGTAGAGGGACAGCTGGTTGCCTTTTGGAGCAAGTTCGTGTTCTGAAGCTTTGACCACTCTCTATTTAAAAAGAAAGATACCCACCAACAGGTCTAGGAACCTGGAAAAGGACAATTCCTTGTTCATCCTCTCACTGGACGTGCCTCCATCCCAGACAAGGATGATGTGAATTACTGAAGAGGAAGATGTGGGCACCCAGCACAACAGGTCTTGGGGGGTGTTCCCGACTATGTTCTTCAACAGAGCATCCACTGGCTTCCACTGCAGCTGTGGGCAGCTGCTCTCTCCCAGAAGGCCCCTCCAGGGTACCCTGAAAGCCAAGTTCTAAGCCAGCCAATCTTCTCTGTGCCCCTGGAGACCAATCAGGCCAAATCAGACCAATCAGACCAATCAGGCCAAACAGCCCTGTCCTGGCCTATCAGAACCTGTTCCTGCTATACATTTCCCCTCAAAGTCCAAAGACTTTTATTTTTTTATGTTTTTAAAAATGTGTAACGTATATATAGGAAGAAGAAAGTCCAACAATTCAAAAAGATAAAATAGGAAACATCTCCCTCCCACCCAAGACACCAGTTCCTGAATTCTCTTCCCCAGAGAATAACTCTAACTTGTGTCTTGGGTTAATCAGGTCTCTACACAAGCATGGACAGCTAAATATGTCCTCCTTTTATGCAAATGAGAAGACCCATCTACATGGTACTATACCTCTTCCCATTTGACATAGTGTGAGAATTTCCCCATAACAGCACACATTCTTGCTAACAGTTTCTATTGTATTCCCTTGCATGAATACACTGTAATTTCTATAACCTACCCGCTGTGCAGCAACTTAGGGTGTTTCCAATATTTTCTCACTATAAACGGTGTTGTGATGCCTATCTGACGCACTTACCTTCACACGTATGTAAACGGGTATCTGTAGGATAAATTTCTGAAAGAGAAATTGTTGCCTCGATGGGTACATGCATTTTAAAATTGAATAGATGGGTGAAATTGCCCTCTGTAAGGGTTGTAAGAATTTATACACCCAGCCAGGAGTCAGTATCTGTTTCTCCATGATAGTGTCATAATGGTATATTATCAGATCTTTTCTCTTTGCAAATCAGATAAATAACAATAATCATATGAATGCTTACGGAGGAGCTGATGGTATGAAAAGAATGTGGGCACATGTAAAACTCATTGAACTGTACACTTAAAATTTGTATGCTTAAGGTACTTGATTTTATGCATGTACTACCTCAATAAAAAGGAAAATAAAACAAGATGAAGGAAAAACAGGATGCTAAGATTAAAGAGTGATTGGGTCTCCTCCTTCAATAGAGTGGTCTTGAAATGCCTCCCTGAAACCCTAAGGATGATGAGGCTCCGTGCAGAAATCAAACATGTGAAGAGGGTTTCAGACACAAGGAGGAACAGTCAAAGGACAGGGAAGGGGCTGACTTCTTTGAGGAAGTGAAAACAGCAAGCTAGGGAGACTGGTCCCAGATGAGGTCCAAGAGGTTATCAGGGGCCAGATCAAACAGTCTCTTAGGTGAGAAGTTTGTGTTATTTCTTTTCATTGCAATGTGAAACCATTGAAGGGATTAAAGCACGTGAGTAGCATGATCCATTCTGTTTTTTAATTGCCTGGTTACTATATGAAGAGTAGACTTTAGGTGGGCAGAAATGGAAGCACAGAGTCAGACTGTGTTCTCCAAGCTGAGATATGGGGGTGGCTTGGATCAGAGTAGTGATAAAAATGGGGAGACATGGGAGGATTGTGGCTATTTTTAGGATGAATGATCTATGGGATGTCTATACAGATGACCTATAGGATGAAGTATTAAAGGGAATGCAAGAGAGGGTGGAGTCCAAAGACACTGTGAGCTTTCTGGTTGGGTCAAGGCACCACCATCCAAAACTGGAGAAGGCTTACATAGGTGTTGGTTGAGGCCACGGGAAAAAAAATAATCAAATGTCTGGTCTTGATCATATTAAGTTGTAGATGTCTAAGAAGCAAGAGCTGCCAAACAGGAATCACTCAGGAGGGAGTCCTTGGAAGGTTGTGAAAAGTCTGCCTCCACATGCATTTGCATAAAGGCTCAAACCACCATCACTCCTGCTTTAGTCTGAAACCCCAAGGATTTGTGGGTGCCGTCCTTTTGTAGCTATGGAATCTCCCCTTCATGGACACAGCCCTTCTCTTCACAATTTGACTCAAATCTCCTCAAGGGCAGAGACTGAGTGTAAACTTCCTAAACTCACAGGACCATAGCACATATTCCCTAAATGGGTATGTATGTGGCCGAACTGATGGCCCTTCACAGATTTAGCTAAAGCATCTCATAAGAGAGGCAGTCAGCTGAACTCAGATCATCATCCAATAGGGGCAGCATGGAGCTGGTCACTGTCAGGAGGAGAGAAGAAAACCCCCTCAAACCCCTAACCCTGTTGGAATTGAAGAATCAGTGGCATTGCTTCCAGCATGCAGATGAACAGACCCAGGAGAGACCATGGTCAATGGTGATGGGCCTGGTGCCACCCTCACCAAGTGGAAACCATAGAAAGTTGAGGCAATCCCTCAGAAAACCTGACCCATCTTCTTCTGGGCCAAGTCCCACCACCACCCCATCAATCCCATGTCAAAGATGCCATCAAGAAAGTCAGTAAGTCTCCTGAACATGGCTTCTTTTGCCCATCCCCACAAATAGCCATTACCTTCATCCTCCCACCTTCCAGTCTATCCCCTGCAGGGATGCTAACACACAAATCTCATCATTCCACGTCCCTTCTTAAAAGCCTTGTTGGTTCCCATTGCTTTTAAGGTAAAGTCCAACTCCTTACCCAGGCACACATGGCCTTTTATGATCTGGCCTCTGCTAATTTTTCCACCATCTTCTCCACCCATATACCCTGAGTTCCAGACTCATAGAATTTCTCCCTGTTCCCCAAACATTACAGACCCCACAACCTCATCCCTTGGCTCTCTTCTTGAAAGGGCTAGTTCATATTTAAAAGAAGAAATATGGGAAGATGTTATCAGTGCACAGAGGAGCAAAAATTAGAACAAGATAGTCTTTTCCACCTATAAATTGCTAAACATTCTAAAAGATTTAGTATATCCAGAGGTTAAAGAGGGAGAAGAGGCTGTGCATTATTCTATCGGTAAGAGCATAAGTCATTGTAACACAAAAACATTTAAAGGCAGATGTGCTTTGACCTCAGCCGACAAACTTCCAGATTCTTTCCCATTGAAGTACTTGGACATGTATACATGTAAAACATGTTTACAGCAGACTTATTTGTCATAACAAAAGTAGAGACCACTTAAATGCCAAAAAAAAAAAAAAGAGCTAAGTCATTTATGGCACATCCAAACTGTTGACTTCTATGAAGTTGTTAAAAAGAATGAAGTAGATTTGTATGGACTGACTTGGAAGAATGTGCATGGTTCGTTGTTAATGCCAGAAAAGTAAAAAAGTTGTAAAATAGGGTAATATGATCTTACTCTTGGCGAAAACTGAGAGTGAAATAAAGACAGAAATCTGGTATACAAATCATTTCTGCTCAAGGTAGTTTCCCCAGGCAACGGGAGGGGAGAACTGAGAGCAAATAGGAAAGACTTTCTCTTTGTACACTGTTTTATAATTAGCATATTTTTCCACAAGCATGTATTCCTTCTGAAATGAAAACATATATAATGAAATATAATTAAAGAAACTCTTTTGAGGGCTCCAGGGCCCAAAGAGCTAGCAGTGACAATTTAAGAAGTTCAAGAAAAATCAAGCCTCACAGAACATGGGAGATGGTTCCCCGAGATCTGAAAGGAACTGGTGCAGGAGGTGGAGGAAGGGAGAAAGGTCCATTTGCACTGGGCCTTAATTTAAAGAAGGCTGTTGGGCACTTCCAGTGGCATGTTTATGCAAAGGAGCAGCAAGATGTCACAGGAACTGGGATCCAAATGTCAACAGTGTCTGGGGCCCTGTGAGCATCACTCAAGACTGCCAATCTCCTAGGACCCATCATCTGGCCTTTGCTTAGAGCCTCAACTCTGTATCTGCCCCTGCTAGGACCAAGCCTTGTCCCTGCTCATTTGACCTTTGGGAGGATCCTCCAAAGACAGAAGTTCAGGGTGAACATCTTGGGAGAGAAGCCATAACAAAGGAGGACAGGGTTGGGCTAGAGCAGAGTACAGTCTGGTGTCTAGACCTCAAATCCATCCCTAGTCCTGCCCCAAATTCTCCTGAGTCCTGGGGTGAGATGGGTCACAGTGACTGGGAATGGATGGGTCACTGCTCACATTCTCTGCCTTGATTGGGAACTGGTCACATGAGTGTGGTCAGTTTGAGAAATTTCAGCAGCTATACACTTAGGATATGTACACATACATATTATACTTCAATAAAACTTATTTATAAAATAAACTAAATAAAATAGAGCTGTATCAAGTTTTTTAAAGCCACAGAAGATAGGGAGGACCTAGGAGGGAGGATTCTTTAAACACTAGGAGAACAAAAAGAGAAGAAGGTGCTGTGTGCTACAGCATCTTGAGGGTACAAGCATCAGTCCCAGCATCAGTGGAGGCCAAAGCAATGGTGGTGCCTCCCAAGCCATATTTGTAAATGCAGAGACAGAGTAACAGATGTAGCTGTAAAGACAGATAAATGGGTGTTATACTCATATATTTGATGTTAATAGAAAAATGTCTCAAAAGATACATACTAAACTAAGGACAATGGTTACCCTGGGTGAGTTTTTTTTATATTTTTTACTTCATTTATTTCTTCATCATCTGATTATTTTTACAACAAACATTTTAAAAATTACTTTACAACATTGTAAGATTTTCTCTCCTCTTGCTTGTTGACAAACCCTTATCCATTCTTTAAAGTACAGTGTTGTCCCCTTGACATTTTCTCTGACTTCTTGGTACAGATTTTCTCAATGTATTGTCCTTCCACCCCAGACCACTTGTCCCAGAATCGTGTGGGGAAATGGATAATTATGTAGCTTCTTGGACCCCCTTCCCAGACTTTCCAAGGTGGAAGATCTGGGTCCCCTGAATCTATATTTTAAGATGATTCTATTGCTCACTGAAGTTTGAGAATTTGAGGTTAGATGGAAAATGTTTTCTCTTTAACGTGCCCCAGGCTCCTTACTGCATTCATTCTTTGGCCCAGGGTTTATGGGATCCCATGCATGTCCTGTCCACTACACTCTAAGCCCCTTGAAGAAAATGACTACATCTACTTCAACTCCATCTCCTCAGGATCTAACACGAGACCCATGACATGGTAAATACGTGTTTAATGAATGAATTAGTCAACCAATGATTCAACCTCCACCCATGACATGGTAAATACGTGTTGAATGAATGAATTAGTCAACCAATGATTCAATCTCCACCATCACACAACCACAACCACTGAGTTCCTATGGATAAGACCTTCCTAGTGGGCCCAGTGTAGACCCTCAACTGGCCTTGGTTCCGGTACGTTTTTGCCACTCTGAGAAACTCTAGCCTGTGATCCCAGGCTTCTCTGGGTGGAGAATAAGCCAGACTTGGCTAGACAATAGGGAAGCCCCAAAAGCCAGTGGAACCAGCCAGAAGAGTGACCCAGTAACCCAGATTATGGGGTTCAGCTGCCATGTGTCAGGCGCTCCATTAACCTTAAAGGGACTGTGGCATAAATCACAAGTTACACGAATGGTTCCCAAGATTAAGGGCTCCTCAGACCAGCAAGTCCAAACTCTCCTGACATTACAGAACAGTGGCTGTGAGCCTGCACTGTGGGGCCAGAGACCTGGGTTCAATTCCATGTTCAACTTCTAACTATGGGTTTGGGGTAGGCTCCACAGCAAGCCTCAGTTCCTCCATCTGTAAAATGAGAAAAAACAATAGCACTTTCAAATATTCAGTAAGCTCCTATTGTGTGCCTGGCCCTGTGGAGAAGACAGTGGCAGACAAAACAGGCAAATATTCCTGTCCTCAAGGGGGTTAATCCATGGAAAGTAGCATCCCTAGCACAAAGTAACTGCTCCAGACGGCCAAAGGGGACTCTTTTCATATGACTTGCCTTAAAGAGGAGACTTGAAGCAGGCTATCAGCTCCCAGAGCTAAGAATTAAGACATTCAGAAAAGAGGGTAGCAAAAGTCACCCCCAGATTCTTGGCACTGACCAAGGGGGCATTGTGAATGGCCAATACATAGAAGCTTTAAAGACGGGAATTGTATTCTGCAGTGGCACCCAGAGGTGGTGCTTCTTAGGGCCCCGGAGAAACAGGAGCTGTGTAAACAGAGCATCGTGGGAGGACAGGACATCAAAATGTGCCAGAGCCAAAGCGCGGGTTCAGCAAACTCCCCTGGCTCCACTTCTTGGAAATAAGTAGCTCCCTTTTGCCAGAAGAAAATAAACTTAAACAGGAAAACACTTCGTGATTCAGTGGGTAACTCAGGGGCCTTGAGTGGTGAGTGGGTCTGAGTGTGTCGGCTGTGGCTTTCCATGCACCCCAGCGCGTAGGGGAAGAAGCAGGGTTTCCTGGAAGTGAGCACAGCCTACATTTGTGTTTGTTTATGCCTGTGTCCTGCTATGTATGCGTTTGTTTACACGTACCTCTGTATTTTTGTACACGAGTGTGTGGATGCGTCTGTGTACGTGTGTATGTGCTCCCAGGTGGGTTTCTGAGTATATGTACCTCTCTATGCTTTTTGCCTCAACTCCTGAAGATCTGTGTCACTTTTTTTTAATTGAAGTATAGTTGATTTACAATGTTGTGTTAATTTCAGGTATATAGCAAAGTGATTTAGTTCCATATATATACACACACACACACATATATATATATATATATATATATATATATATACACATATATATTCCTTTTCAGGTTCTTTTCCATTACAGGTTATTATAAGACATTGAATATAGTTTCCTGTGCTATACAGTAAATCCTTGTTGTTTATCTGTTTTATATATAGTCGTGTGTAACTGTTAATCCGAAACTCCTAATTTATACTCTCCCCCTTTTTCCTTTGGTAATCATAAGTTTGTTTTCTATGTCTGTGAGTCTATTTCTGTTTCGTAAATAGGTTCATCTGTATCATTTTTTCAGCTTCCACATATAAGTGATATCATATGATATTTGTCTTTCCCTGTCTGACTTACTTCACTTAGTATGTTAATCTCTAGGTGCAACCGGATCTGTGTTACTTCTACATGTGTTCCTATGTACTTGTGTTCACGTGTGTGTGGCTGTATGTACCTTCAAGTGTGTGTGTGTACATGGCCTAGGTAATTGTGAACATGCTTGGGGGATGAGCACAGAGAGGAGGGGTAGCAGAGATGCAAGTAGAGGGTGTGGGTCAGAGCCTGCTTGTCATTGCCAGGGATGTGATGAGGAAACAGATTCACAGGGTCCAGTTGGGGCCTCCAGAAAGGGCCTTTGGGGCTCTCTCAGATGGGTGATTGCTCTGGCCTCAGGGAATAGGGCAGCCTCCTGGGCATAAAAAGCCCAGCAATGTCTCCAAGGGGCTCTCTGTGGCCCTACCCAGGGAAGCTGGCCCAGTGAGTCCTGCACAAGAGAACTTAAGAGGAAGGGGAATCAGGAGACCACCCGTCCCCCATCCTCCAACTACGGGAATTAAGACTCTCCTACAGGAGGGGAACAAAGTCTGCCCCCAGCTCATGGGTACTGATCAGGCATGTAGGAAAAGAATAAGCCTATGAACCTGGCCTGTCCCCTTTCCCCCGGGGGCCATCAGCAAACAAGGCTTTGTGGATGACGCTGCACATCTTCCAATACCCTCCCACCCTCCCCCGGGGAGCCGGGCCCAGGCTTGACAAAGGAGAATAAGTTATTACCAGGCTGGAGATGCTGCCGGCAGTGAAGGAAGCAAGGTTGTGCAGGGGGAGAGCCTACTGAGAACCGTGGCATCGGGTTGACCAAGGAGGGTCACAAGGTGGGTGCCAGGACAGTGAGGTGAGAGAAAAGAATAGTCCCTGAGAGAACGTTCAGGCCCTGCGGGACCCTCTGTCTCGGGACAGTTGGGGAATTTAGATCCAAGAACACTTCATTTCCTCTCTGATGGTGACAATTGTCCTGCGATTATCCCTGAAGCTGGGAGGTCCTGGCAAAGCAGTTTACAAGGGCAGTTGCCCTGGATACCAGCTGCCTCTGTCCTCAGAGCTAAGCAATGCCCTCTTCATGTCACTTCCTTCTGACACCTCCCTGAGCCCCCGGCACTTGCCCCCTCCCACACCAAGCACACAGCATCATGAGGAGAAGGGGTCTGTCCTACATTTGGTCCCCAAGCTCAAGCATGTAGAATGAGGCCCCGTCCTGAGAGTCTCTCAGATGGGTGGCTGCTGTGACCTCAGGGAAGAGGTGGCTGTCCAGCCCCATCTTAGGGTTTTCTGGTGGGACTCAGCTTCAGTGTCTATTTTCCGTGAGATTGGTTAGCACAGGGCCTTAGATGTCATCGTGGGTTTGTGAAGAGTTGGATTATCCACCCTGCAGAAGGGGGGTATTCAGTGAGTATGGGGTGAGGATTGAGAATCTGCCTTTTCCACAAACACACTCCGACCCCCCTTAGCAAGAAGCCAGCTCGGTGCTCCCAGCCATCCTGCATCCCAGCCTCACCCAAGGTTTCCTTCGGACCATCCAATTCTATGCTAGGACCCCAGGAAACCCCACGTGTGTCTGCCTAGGATTCAGAGCTCAGAGGGCACTGGAACTCAAGCCTTGACCATAGAAGGTCCAGCACGTCTATTTCCCCTGTATGTGAGTTCTTCCAGGGAACACATTTGGAGAGAGCCTGAGGTAGGGATTATGGCTATTTTCCTCTCACAGCATACCAATTACTGTCATCAGGAAAAGAGAGAGAGAGACCGCTGTGCCCTGGCACTGAGACCAGCGAAGGGTAGTGAGCATGAATTATGTATTATGCAAGCAATAGAGATAAGAGTGGAATGGGGAAAATCGTAATCCTATTAATAATGGAAGTGAAGTTTGTAAACTCTCCGCTAGGAATAATTTGCATTGCAATATAAACAGGGAGTATAACACAGAGCAGCCTGCAATGGTGCTTCAGGAAAATGTAAAAGCCACCATTCCACACATTAAAAGTCATGATTAAATTATAAGAGTTTGTTCAGCTGAATGTACAAGGAGAGGGCGTGTGCTCGGTGTCCATTGAGCATAGGGTCAGCCCTGCCTCCCCACGTCTGCCAAGAGCGTGAACAAGGGGTCTGGGTCTTGGAGACCCTGGCAGTTATTATTATCATTATTAGTTGTTGTTATTGTTGAGTGCTTACTACATACTACGTACACCATTGTAAGCATGTCACATGCAGTAACTCATTAAATTCCGGAAGCAACCCTATGAGGGAGTCATTATAACATCTCTGTTTTTAACAATGAGAAAACTGAGGCCCGTAGAGGATAAATGACTCATGTTAGGCTTGTATTTAATAAGTGGGACTTGTTGAAGAACAAACCCAGACCTTCTGACCTCTGAACCACCCTCCCATGTTCTGGTATCTCCTGGTAGCCACTCAGATCCCCTTCATGTGCCTCTCAACCAGGGCTGATGGGATGGAAAATTGGAACCACACTTTTTTTTTTTTTTTTTTTTTGCGGTACGCGGGCCTCTCACTGCTGTGGCCTCTCCCGTTGCGGAGCACAGGCTCCGGACGCGCAGGCTCAGCGGCCATGGCTCACGGGCCCAGCCGCTCCACGGCACGTGGGGTCTTCCCTGACCGGGGCACGAACCCGTGTCCCCTGCATCGGCAGGCGGACTCTCAACCACTGCGCCACCAGGGAAGCCCTGGAACCACCCTTTTAATCAATACTTTTGCAGCACACTAGGAACCTGATCAACCTTTGATCAAGTTGTCCTCCATCGTAAAAAAACCTTTTCTGAAAAGAACTTAATACCATTATGATCTTTATTAGCTATTGAGTATAGTCATTTTTTTTAATTGGAGTAGAGTGGGTCTATGATGTTGTGTTAGTTTCAGGTGTACAGCAAAGTGAATCAGTTATACATATACACGTATCCTCTCTTTTTTAGATTGTTTTCCCAAATAGCCCATTACAGAGTATTGAGTAGTGTTCCCTGTGCTATACAGTAGGTCCTTATTATTATTAGCTACTTATATATAAAAGTTCTGGGTACGGGGATGGTTTTTATTTCCACGATATCATGTGAAAAATTTGGAAACAACCCAAATGTCCAATCATTGTCGAATGGTTAAGCAAACAGTGGTGAATGGCTATGCATTCAAAAGGGGCTGTTGATAAAGAATTCATAATAATGTGGAAAATGCACTTGTTAAGTGAGACATAAAAGGATAGACTCAGTATGGTCTCAACTGGGTAAAACATTATAGAGAAAAATATGGAATGTACCTATGAGGTTAAGAATGTTTGTCTCTGTGTTGAAACTATGAGTGTTTCCCTTTTCTCTCCTGTTTTCTGTATCTTCCAGGTTATCTACAGCAAGCATGTATTACTTTTATAATAGAAAAATGCTATGGACAGATATATGTGTGTATGCATATATACATACATAGATGTTGTGGTACTTAGTATATGCAAATGTGAAGGAGCCTCACCATCTCAGTTAGAAACACTAAAGAGAATGAGAAGGGCTCTCTGTGTCCCCACCTAGTCATCCCCATCCTGCAAAGTCCTGTGGTTCCTGCCACCCCGGGCGCTTCTCTCCCTCTCTGTGATCACCTCCCTCACTGACCTGTCAGCACAGAGTTTCCTGGACCAGAGGACTAGACACTTTTTTTCACACAGGTGAGTAATGCCCCACGTGTCATAGACTTTCCTAGCTCATTTCCAGAAACATCCCCAGTGAGGAAGCAGCTACAATCATTTGTCTGCCAAGCTAGAACTTGACAACCCCACGCTTTACTCCCAGGCAACTAACGCGAGCAGAGTTTCCCAGAAGCTGAAGCTGGGTGTGCCTGCCTTGTGGTGACACTGAAAAGGCTCTGGTCTAGGAGCCAGTGCTGGTGCTACACAAGCCACCTGGCCATGGGATCTCAGGTAAGTCACCTGAGCCCCATGCACTGTGGTGGCCCTACCCATAAGATGAGAGCGTTTGCCTGGAACCCACAAGGCTCATGTCCTAACGTTAGACGGTACAAACATAAGCTGACGTGAATGCAAGATAAATCTAAATGGGAAACATTTTAATGCCGCTTCCGAGCTTTCGAGTACATGATAACATAAAGTCGCAGCTGCCTTGGCCAGTTCAGAGGCTGGCTGCAGAGACAGTGAGGGGAGATGGGCTGGAGCTGGATGGAACATCAGTGTGAGACTCTGGTGAGCTTTGGGCAGGGTGGCCAGGCTCCCAGCCCCCCTGACTGGTCAAAGTGTTGCCATCTGGAGCAGGCTCAGCTGGGTTTTGTCACCGATGGTCGCTGCCCGTCATTACGAGGGAAACCCTAGCAGTGGGTGTGTCAGGCCTCCTCCTGGTGGATGTTGGAAGCAGGGAAGATAGCCAGGTTCCTAAGAATGGGAGTGATATACAAAGAGCAGGTTGCTACAGGCCTGGGGATCCATGTGCTCCAAAACAAGAGGGTTTAGAGGCTCTGAGCCCAGGATGGGGAGGGGGCTGGCAGCCAACTGCACTGCCCACTGTCCTCAGCACATTATTGACATTCCAGAGGGGAGAGGCAGAGAATTAATTTCATGCTGGCTTCCTCCCCGCACTCCCATACCTCCCCTGCCCACACAGTCCCCAGCCAAGTCCAAATGAGGGTCTGTGTCTTGCAGGAAGACAAATGATCACAATTAGGAAGGTGCTTCTGAGGTCCCCACATTCCATTCCTCCATCCGCTCCTCCCCAGCATCCCAATGAGGCCCTGTGCCCAAATTCTGGGCAGTGTGGCATGCGGTGGGTGCCCAGGAAACAGCTGTTGGCTCTGAACCATATCGGTGTTCTCCTAGCTCTGCTTCCTTGAGCTCCAGCTTGCTGAAAAAAACTCTTTCTTTCTATTCTTCACTCTTACCTCTAGTGAATTCACCCCATCGTTTTTCATCCTGTTTGTCAAATCCTAAATGACTGCAAGAAAAATTGGAGGAGATTTGAAAGGTTTTTCTCTTTACTTAATATCAGTCATTCAAATAACTACCCTTACTGCCTGGCTTCAGAAGGATAAAAGCATAGTCTCTGTGCTTAGAAGTTTAGTATCTCAATGAGAAAGAAAAATGAAAAGGAGTTGTGTAGAGAGGGTAGAGAGAAGAGAAAACACTTACCGAGCATTTATTATGCTCCAAGCACTGTGCTTTGTATATATTATTTCTTTTATCCATGATAATAAGCTCACGAAGTAAACCTCTTTATCCTTATGTGATATACGAGGAAAGTGAAGCTCAGAGAACTGCCATCACTGGCCAAGTGTCGCTTTCCTTCTTCCTGCCTGGCAATGAATCAGCTGGACCTTGAACTGGGGTAGACCAGAGCCTTGCTACTCAAAGTGTCGTCCATGGACCGGCATCAGTTTTATCAAAGAAATTGTTAGAAACAAAGAAACTCAGGTCCCACTCCAAACCCACTGAATCAGAGTCTGTATTTTAATAGATCCTTAAGTGATTAGTATGCACGTTATCATCTGAGAAGCCCAAGTCTAGATGGTTATCTTCAGTGCATGGATTTCACCTGGAGGTGATGCAAGTCCAGAGTTTCCGACTCAGGAGGTCTGGGGTAGGAACCCAAGAATTTGTACTTCTCGCAAGTTGCTAATGAATGCTGATTCACTGGTCCAGGGAGCACATTTCGAGAACTTCAGAGCTAAAGACATCCCTAGGAGCTTCAGCCATTCACCCTTTCTTCCATGCAACTAGTGGGTATTTGTTGAGGTCCTGCTAGGCACCACTCGGCATCATTGCTAAGCCTTTGGGGATCTGGACACCAGAGAGAGTCCTAGCTCATGTTCCAGTAGAAGAGGCAGACATGATAAAAAACTGAATCGAAATTGCCCCTACATGCTATTGGAATCTGGGTGCTATCAAAGTACTGAGGAAGGAGATACCAGGTGAGTCTGGGGACTGAGCAGATAAGGACCCAGAGGAAGGTTTTGAACTTGGATCACAAAGAAGCTGGCAGATCCCTTTCTTGAAAGTTCACGAGATGGCAGGTGGGGGGCCGGGGGGATTACCCAGAAGGTATTATAGACTCAGGCTTATGGGTTTATTCAAGGGCCTCCAAAAAATATTAGGACTTTAAAAAATACGGCTCCAATAGATTATAAGATGATGTAAAACAAAAATAAGTAATCATTCATTAAATGCCTGCAAAATAATGTAGATGGCAACTACGGAATGCAGGTCAACCTGCATCCTTAATTTGAGATGCGAGTGACTTTTAAAAGTGTTTGATGATGTAGGATGGGACCTCCAAAATTTGGAGACCCTCACAACCTACAAATCTCCTCAGCCTGTCCTGGGGAGGTCGCAGCTCCAGGAGGGAGGAGCGCCAGGCCTTAACTCCGTGCTTACTCTGAAAGCCTACCCCCTTTTGCTGCCTCCACCTGGCAGTGAGGTCTCCCCACTGACAGTGTCCCAGGGGCTCAGAGTGGCAGGAGGCCTAGGGGGCTTTCTCAGAGCTGCCTTTAACATTTCCTTCTGCTTTCAGCATGACTGTTCTGGTGACTGATGCTGTTTGTCAGTCACCACCCAGGGGTCATGGAGAAAGCTTGCCCAGGTGCCTGTCACATTCCAGGTACAGCCATAGGTGCTGACACCTTGTCACAGCATCACCCTGACCTGATCTTATTGGCCTTTACATGTCACTGCCCAAATAGACATCAGGAGACATCGGTGGCTGAGAAAGGGAGTCTCAGGAGCACCATCTCACGTCCTTCTACCTGGGGCAGGAAGATCGTGACAAAAAAGCAAGAGCACAGCACATGTGGAGCATTGAAAACCCTAGGCTCCTGGGACAACGAAGGAAACCAAGGGAAGAGAAAAGTTCAGGGTACAGGGTATGTCCAGATGTGGCACAGAATCACCTGAGTATGCCCCTTTCGGGAATCAATTATAAGATAATAATCAAGCACATGGCCAAAGGTTTAGGTCCAAAGATGGGCTTTTCAGTGCCATTTATAAAAGTGGAAAATTAGAAGTGCCATCATTGAATGTGTTACTTTGGACAAGACACCCATCTCTCCAAGCCCCAGTTACATCAACTACAAAATGGGAAAAACAATAATACTCGCTTTATGAATTGACTGCAAAGATTAAATAAGGTAGCGTGTGGAATGTGCTTTGCATGGTACTTGTCACAGAGTAAGGGTCACTAAATAACCATTGCTAAAATTACATCCAAAAATAATATATCAGTTGCACAACTGATGGTATGCCAAAAGAGCCTGAAATCATACAGCAATTCAAAGTGGTTTTCTTTCCAAAAAGATTTACTGATAAGGGGGTCAAAGCTACAGTATAATGCATAATAATATTTACCTGTATTTTTTTCATATAAAAATGTGCATATTTATAATGGAGAAGTGGACTTTATTTTTCTTTTTGGAACTTCAGTTTTGCGAACTAATGTCATGCGTGGCTGAGGACAGGAACAGCTTGACCAAATGTGGGAGGGGCCTGGGAAACCAGGTACAGCCAGGGAGCATGCTTCTCCTCAGCAGCTGACCTTCAACTCTGAGAAACATTTTCTGGTCTCCCATACTGATTTTGGTGTGTGTGTGTTTGTGTGTCTGTGTGTGTGAGAGAGAGAGAGACAGAGAGACAGAGACAGAAAGTCCCCGACCGCATATGGATTCTCTAGAGCTGTGTTTCCAGATTGTTCTCCCCCAACAAGGGGCTTGTTCAAAATGCAGATTCAAAATCCAGATGCCTGATCAGAATCTCCTGGGAGGCAAGAGGGCATCCCAAACTCTGAATGCATGATTAACCCCACAAAGCATCTGAAGTGTTGGGTAACTCTCAGGAGAGAGGTCTTATCCTGTTCACTTTCACATCACTGGTGCCTAGTGCATCACAAAAGGCTCAACAAATGGTTGATCAATCACTGGATCAATCAGTCAAGTAATCAATGTGCATATTCTCCCAGCTTTGGAGGAAATACACACCTCCTGAGCTGCCCTAGACTGTAAGTCCCAAAGGATAGGAACCAGGAACACCCTCTACATGGCGGAGTAGATGTCTGACAAATGTATAGAATTAATGAATTAATTTTTACTAGTAAGATGACAAAATGTAAAAACTCTCTTTTCCCTGGAAAGACTGTCTTCCTTCACTGAGCAGCTCATGGTCACAGGGGACCTACATAGGAGCGAGGATGCGCCCTTGGCGGAGCCCACCCATCCAGTGCGGACCTGAGGGCTATGACCGTGAGTGGCCTGACAGTAGGAAAATGCGCACCCATGAGAGCATGGCCGCATCTCACCCCCTTAGGAAAAGACTGAATAAGCTTAACAAAACTGGCAATTGCAGTCGCAGTCACCTGTCAAATGTACATGGTTCTCCAAAGCTGACAATTTGCTTCATCTCATTTGAGCTTTGCCATGACAGGGGTGAGTACCATTTTCACAGGTAAGAAGATAAAATGACTTGTCCACGTTTCTTCAGCTACTCAGTGGCATCACCAGGTCACATGAATCCTAGTGGTCTAACTCCAATTTCAGGATTCTTTGCCAAGATGATGATGAAAATACCATAATTTTCCTTTGCTTGCTCTTCTCAACCCAAGCTCAGACAGACCCAACTGCAGGAAGCACCCAGCTACAAGTGTTCTATGTGCCTCTCCAAAGATTTAAACAACAAAAGATTATTTCCCAGGTGCCTCTAATTCACCAGTTTTAAATGGCAGGACTGGTTCAGCTTGTTTGCACACAAATGCAAAGCCATTAGGAAGCCCCAGTTCCAACACTGTGGATTTAAGTACTAATGTCCCAGAATGGTTTCCATGACCGATCTGGAATTTCAAAATCGTGCCACCAACGTTAAGTTACAGAGAAAATAAAAAATAATCACAGCAATGCTAGAAAGGAAAACACAAGGAAAGACAATATTTTTCAAATATTTTCCCAACTGTCATTTTAATAATGGTCTAACAACAGGGTATGCTAATTTCCCTCCACAGATACCTGCGAATGCAAATGCAAAACAAATAGTAATTAATGTCTCCATGTGAAAACCAAGCAATTGGTATTAATTTTGCATCAGACCTGAGATTATGCACATTCAAAATCATGATCTGTTTTGTTTTCAGCAGCAACTGTGACAATCATAATGAAAAAATGGTGAGGGGAGGCTCTGAGGTTAATAGAATCCACACAGCCATCCCTGACAGGACCTCTCCCAGCTTTTCACTAAAATACACATGAACATTCTCAGAGCTAAGAATCATAGTCAACCAAGTCTCCAATTCTTTTTTTTTTTTTTTTTTTTTTGCGGTACGCGGGCCTCTCACTGTCGTGGCCTCTCCCGCTGCGGAGCACAGGCTCCGGACGCGCAGGCTCAGTGGCCATGGCTCATGGGCCCAGCCTCTCCACGGCATGTGGGGTCCTCCCAGACCAGGGCACGAACCCGTGTCCCCTGCATCGGCAGGCGTACCCCCAACCATTGCGCCACCAGGGAAGCCCCAATTCTTTTTATTTTAATTGAAATATAGTTGATTTAGAATGTTGTGTTAATTTCTGCCAAGTCTCTAATACTGAGCAAAAGTTTTACTAACTCTGTTCATGGCAGGGAACTGATAAAATTAAATCATTCTTCATGGCACATCTTGGCTTCTGAAGAAGAATATCAAGGCTGGCAGGTACTGTCAAACCCTAGTTCACAGGAAGAGACCCCAGAACTTTGCTGATTGAAAAAACAGACATCCTATCCTATGCTCAGAGAGTTTTATAAAATCATCCTCCCTGAAACCACCAGGAATGGTTCTCCACTTCAGCTGAGAGACTATTCTATGACCACACAGTGGAGGGAAGGGGAAGACGTCCTAGGTGGGATGTTAGGCAGACAGAGTCATAAAAAGAAGCCTGGAAGTTATGTTCCTTAGAGGTTGTGAGTTTTCAGATATTATTTCTAGAAAAGGAGAGAGAGAGAGAGATTATCTCAGCATGTTCAGAAATGAATTATCTGTTTCCTAATCATAGAACTGGGGAACAAAAGATCCCAGGACAGTCCAACAAAGTACACTGCAGTCAATGCATAGTAGAAAATAGAAATCCACCCAGAGCTGTGCTGTCCAACAGGATAGGCACTAGTTTTATGTGGCTATTTAAATTAAAATTAATTAAAATGAAATAAAATTAAAGATTCTAAGTTTCTAAGTTCATAGCCGCCTTTCCAGCTTTCAGCAGCCACATATGGCTAGTGGCTAGCATATTAGACAACATAGGTATTTCCATCATCATAGAAAGTTCTATTGGATAGCTCTGATTGAGAGCCTATAAACATAAACTCCAAGGGCTGATGTCTTTCACTTACTCACTGTGAGCTGTGCCCCCCGAAAGCAGATCTGTGTGGGATGCAGTAAGTAAATCCTTTGTCCTCTGGTTTCTGGTTGACTTCAGCCATTGAGAGGCACCAGCATGGCACCCTAGGACAGGAGTGAGATGAGGACATTTGTTATTCTGGCTTCCCCACTACTAGTCATTGTGATATAGATGCATCTCTCTATTAAAAGCCACAACTCTTGTCAGGCAACTCTCCACTCAGCTATTCTATCTGGGTTCTGGTACCCCTCCCCTCCTCCCCTTAATCCTTCAGACCTAAGGTAGTAAGCTACTAGACTTGGGATCTTGCATCACTAATTTTTGGAGTCCCTGAACTCTTCCCACACCTTTGGAAATAGTCCCTTAATGAATCTTCTATCAATTACCCAGTATGAGTGTGTTATCTGTTTCCCACGGGTACCCTGATGGTAAGCTCCCTGCTCTAACTTAAATCTGAGAGGACATCTTTATCACCACCTACAGAGACAGTGTGATGGATAGCCCTCCAGGGTCAAACAATGGATTTAGAAATAACGTTCTACCTTTAACAATGATTTAACAGTGGAGACTAGCACAGGGGTTGGCAAACTTTCCATAAATAGCCAGATAATAATATTTTAGATTGTGGAGGCCACACAGTCTCTGTTGTAATTATACTGTAGGGTGAAAGCAAGCAACCATAGACTATATATATATATATATATATATATATATATATATATATATGTATATATATATGTACATATATGTATATAGTTCCATATATATATATATATATATATATATATATATATATATATATATATATATATATATACTGCTGTGTTCCAATAAAACTTTATTTATAAAAACAGGGAATGAGCCAGCTTTGGCCCATGGACCATAGTTTTTCAGGTATTGCTCTAGCATAAGTGTTTCCCAAAGATATGGAGAAAAGGCATGCCTTTAAATTTGTTTACTTTAAAAAATTGAAGAAAATCTTAGAAATCCATATATTTTGTTCTCGATAAATTGCAAGAAGGCATGGCTTCTAGGGAGGGAAAGGAGATGAAAAATAAGACAAAATGCAAAAGTAGGCTGCAGGCTAAGCTGAAGGAAAGTCTGTCTGAGATACCCAAGCAGGCCAAGAAACTGTAAATGCACTCTTAGAATCACAGTTTACATTAGAAGTAATAAAGAGCAGAATTTATACTGCAAAAAACTGAGTTTCAGAGAAATAGTAAATTTGAAATATATCTTTCAGAATCTAGAGTTGAAAATAATGAGGCAACAGATGGTATGTATGAAGAACAGAGAAAAGTGATCCAATTCACAAAAAGAAAAAAGATGTGTTCCTTAAAAAGTCTTTTAAAAAGTAATGACCCTGAAACACCAATCAAATCTATAGTAGAACATTCCTGAAATGAAAAAAAATGATCTAAGATTGCAAAACAAAACAATATATGCTGTACCAAGCATAATTAATAAAGAAAAAAGAAACCCACAGCTTGACAGCGATGAAAAAATAAATTATAAGTATCCCAAGCAGAAAACAAAACAAAGCAAAGCAAAAGTAATGAAAACCATGTGTTTTGCAAATGAGTAAAAAAAAATAAAATATTTTTTAAGGCAAAATCAGGCTGGGCTGACCTCAAAACTCTACTTGATAAAAAATTAAAAATAAACAGCTTGGTCCACAATGTGGAAATGTTTAGGTGTACTTACAGTGCAACCATATGTTAGAATATTATGCAACTATCAAAAGCAATGTAGAGCAGGTGTTTTTAATGAGATTGGAAAATGCTTATGAAAAAATGTTTAGAAAGCAAGTCAGACACTAAAAAGTACATTAGAGGCATGTAGGTGTATTAACACATCTACTGTACTTCTTTCTATTGTTTTGTCTGCCCGTGTACACAAGTAGAAAAATACCACGAGTTCTGTCTGGGAGCCAGATGTTTTCACCTCCTTTACCACTCATAGTTTAATTCTTCCAACAAATCCGTGATGTAATTTGTGGATATTATATCCACAGTCCAGTTAAGGACACTGGGTGTCAGAGAGGTCATGGGCTCATCCAAATCATCCAGACAGTGGCACAACCAAGATGCTATTCAATATCTAAAATGGGCCTTTTTCCATGAGGCTGGAGACTGAGACCCTGGGTGAGGGGAGGGGAGGAGATAGGAGGGACTAGAGGAATTTAAGTCCTGAGGCTACAGCACTAGGGTCCTATGCAATCAGCAGTAGTAAAGCTGGTCAGATGGGATCAGTTTTCTTTTACCCACACTGCCCCGAGATTTCCGCTTCAGAACATCAACAATGATCCATCTCCCTCGAGTACTGATCTCTGAGAGGCTGGAGGAGCTAACAGAATTTAACAGAAACTCCAGGGCTGGCCAACTCTGAGGATGATTGATGTTTCTTCAATGTGTTGAGATGTGAATTTAACATTGTAACTTCCTTAGACCTCTGTGATAATTTTGTTTAGAGTAAAGAATGAAGCTGTCCCCTGTTTCAGGAAAACAGATCTGGAACCCAGCTACAGAGATCCCACCCAGTTCTGAAAAGTCCACCTCTTCTGAAGGAACATTTATAAAGTCAAATTTCTCTGCTGGGCTTTCTGATAGACTTAAGTCTCTGGGGACTTTTAGAGACAGACATTGACAGAGCAGCCAAAAAGAAAAAAGAATAATAATGACACCTTCCCCAGAAGGGAGCCAGTGTAGGAGAGGTTGTTTGTTCTGGACTTTCAAGTTCTCCATGATGTGGGGAGCTTTTGTTATGTTCATTCATTCAATAAGTCTTTTATTCACCCAGTTTTTGTAAAGAAGCATCAGACGCAGTGTTAGACTCACAGGACGCAAGGAAGAATCAAACACTGTCCCTGCTTCCAACACCCAACAGTGTGGGAACAGGGGAGCATAAGAAGGAAAGGGACACATAAACCACTGTGGTTTAGGAAGCTCGCTCTGTGAAATCAGCAAGTGGCAGGACTTTTTTACATTGTGAAGCCATTTATTTAAATAAAAACAAAACACATCCAAAGCGACTGTTTTACACGTATGTAAACATACAAGACATGAACTGAATATGTATAACACTGATGATGTGTGGTTGTCTTTGGGGAAGGAAAAAGAATTAGAAGAACTAAAACAAAGAGGACATCACATTTATCTTTAAAAATGTCTTTCTTAAAAAGGAGATTCAAAATAAATACAACACACAAAGCACATATTGTGTGGCTGCATTTACATAAAGTTCGAAAGTTCGCAAACCTGGCTATACTGGTAGATTCAGGATAGTGGTTCCCTTTTGTGGGGGTGGGTAGAGGGGGGTTGACGGGAAGGAGGCAAAAGGGGAGGCTGAGAATTCTCTGTTTTTGTGTGGTATTGGTTACATAACTATGTTCCTTCGGTGAAAATTCAACAGCTGTACAATTATGGTAGGAATGTCTTTCCATATGTATGTTACGTTTTAATAAAAAACAGGGAGAGAGAGAGAGAGATGATAGATAGGTAGCCAGATGATAGATAGATGATAGATAGATAGATAGAGGTAGATAGGTGATAGATAGAGATAGAACATGGCAGAAAGTTAGCATCTGTGGATTTGGCATGGCAAATATATGGGTGTTAGCTATAATATCTATCTAGCTATATAATGTACTTTTCTGTATGTTTTTACATTTTTCTAATTATGTAAATGATGAAAAATAGAAGAGACAACTCAAGCTGTAATACATAGTGTGTAGAGATTGAGTCAGGCTGACCAGCTAGGAAAGCACTGCAAGAGCCCGAGTTAGCAAACGTGAGACCTGATGCAGGAGAATGACACAGGGTGGACAGAAAGGGATGGTGACCAGGAGCCCTCCCTCCTGGTTGCTCTGCAGACTTGGAACACTCCATCTGCATGATCGACACCACCGTTGTCTCAGCATCCTTGAACATGTACTAGCCCCTGTCATTTGTGGGGTGAGATGTGTTTGGCCCCAAAATCCCCTTCCCCACATGCTTCCCTTTAAGTTGCTCTCCTCTGATTCTGAACCCCCCAACCCAACTCATTCCCCCAGAGCCTTTTAATTGGTGTAAACATTAAACAGGAGATTCCCTGGGAGGGATGATCCATTCTTGAACCAGCCTTAATCAGCATGATTAGTTTGTCTGATTAACAAGATTTCTCTACCCGTTATCACCTATCTGAGAGGGGGCCATGCAAGCCCTGACAGCAGGTAGGCAAAGGCTCAGGGCCAGATACTTTGGGCAGGGGGAGGGGGACACTGCAGGAAGCGACTCAGAATTACAGGGACTACCAGGCCCACAGCAGTGCTCGTCCGAAGGTCACTATAAAAGGGCAAAGGAATGGGAACACCAGGTCTCACCAGCAACACTGAAGACATCCACCTGGTAGTGCCCTGTGGGTCCATGCCCATCCCACAGAAATGTCCGTGAGTTGGGAACACTTCTCCAACCTCATAGGCAGAGGCATTCTGCTTTTCCTCCTCAGAAAGGAGCAGTAGGCATGAACACCTGCCATTCCTCTCCCCATTCTCTCACTGCCCCATCCTATGGGAAGAAAAATGATTGATCTGATTGGTGAATGGAAGGAGTCCATCAATCAGGCCATATTTACCAGGTTGGATATTCTGAACCACGAGGGTCTTTGTGCATCTCTCCCTCTTCTATTCTCTCCTCTTTAGACATTCATATTTTCAATAAGAGTAAGCCCTCTTCTCTGCATCCTGCTTCTAGTAGACAAAACTGGCCTGTGATCTCTTTACTTTTCCTTCTCAGCCTGCATCTGGATGAATAAACTCAACTAGCCCCCACTAGAGGTCTGGGGAAGGAAGAGCAAACCCCCTTTAGCCTAATGCTCCCTGAGATAGATGATTGCACTATTGTTTCCAATTCTTGATCCCTTCCTGTATCTATGTCCTTTGTATGTGCCTTTGGTGTACTTCTCACTCAAGACAGCGTGTATGTCCCTGCCCCATTAAGGCTGGGCTTGTCCATAGGACTTGCTTTGGCCAATGGAATGTGGGTGGAAGTGACAGTGTACCAGATCCAAACCTTGGTGTTAGGAGGAAACATGTTTCCACTCATGTGCTTCTGTTTGGCTTCTGCCCTTGCCATGAGAAGAGCATGTCCCAGTTGGCCCACTGGTCCATGGGTAAGGACAGACATGTGAAGCAGAGCTGGGCCCAACACGTAGCTTGGATTCAAGCCCAGCGTAGATCAACCAACCTACAGACAGAAGAGTGAGAAGTAATGATCATTGCTTTAAGACACTGAGTTTGGGAGTGGTTTGTCTGATATACCCCACCATCCTTTGTTCTCCAGTTAAATAGTGAAAACCACTGCTTTGGGTTATAATCCAACGTGTTAGCTGAATTCTTTGTGTTTTTACTCCATCAGTCAGACCCGTGGGGGGAAATTTCAGTAAGTTGGAGGATTAAAGCATTAAGTCTAGGGTAATCACACATCCCAGTCAGCCTAGACAATCCTGATTTACACCTGTTATCTCAATATAATTAAAAGTAGCACTCACCTCCCCCAAAATCTATCAGCTTGGGCGTTTGAATTATAGAGCCACTCTACTTAACCCCCAAAAGACCCAACATGAACTATGGCCTCCCTACAATAACCACAGGCACCTCTTTATTGTCAGTGGATACTATAGAAATTTTGTAAAGCCATGCTCTGAGAGGCTGGAGGCCTGGACAGTGATTCCCAGGGCACCAGGTGAGGTAAAAATAATTCTTCTCCTAAATGCAGTCTCTCTGTGTAAGGTTTCATAAAAGTGCTATGGGGTATTTTCTGAGAAATAAACTCCTTAATATGACTTCATGGTAAGAGTTCTATTTTCTTTATTCTCTGGAGTCCTGAGGAAGAAAAATATGCCCCCTGGCAGTGTTCCATAAAACTAATGATGTGGGAGAATACGTGAATAATTGCCTGAATTGTGGGGCTACGGATCTATTAGGAAATCTCTTGGCAATACAAGGAAGGGGCTCAGGACAGTTAAATTGGAGTCAAGTGAAATAAACTCCTGCTGCATCAGCTAGACAATATTGTGGGTCAAGAGAACTATAGCAGCCATCTCCATAACTTGGGAGGTTTGGGCTTCTAAATATTCACTGTTCACAGCAATGGGGACATAGAATGAGGGAGTGGAAGTGAGAAAGATGTGGGCAAAACTTTGCAGAGGCAGAAGAGCAAGACAGAGCAAGGCAGGAAGGGCAGTTCCTGAGCTTGGAGATCAGAAACTTGGACCACTGCCCCGAGCATTAGTTTGAAGTGGTGGAGCAGCCAGAAGTGATACCTGAAAGGTGGTGTGGAGTCTTGACACGATGATAGACATCGTCACCAACTAAGGAGCACTGCGCTTGCTTCCTTCTGGGTCAAGAATTAGTCCCCAATCATGGGCAGTCCAAAGGCGCCAGCTGACCAGAAATAGGACAAAGTATCTGAGAAGAAATTACTTGACAGGACAAAGAATGACATATCCTAACCTCATTCCAGTATGTGATTCAGTGGTTGTTAATTTCCTAAACCATGGTACTTGATGGTTTCCTGTGGAAAGTTACACAAGGTAATCTTCGTCATCAATTGGAGAAAATCTGGCAATGTTCAATAAATGTTTGATGTATGCGTGATTAAATTGATATATTCTACAAACATACATTGATCACTCTTTCTGTGCCAGACACTGCCTAAGGCACTGGAAAGATGGCAAAAATTAAAGAGACATGGTCCCTGCCTTCATGGAAGGTTGAATTTCATTCCTAGGGGCACATTAGAATCACTTGGAGAGTTTTAATACAATGCCAATGCCTGGGCCCCACCGAAGATGAATTACCCTAGAAACTTCACTTATCACTGAAAAACACTTGATTAGTAGGCAGGTAGATAGATAAGCGATGAATGAATGAGTGAGTGAATGAAGAATTCTAAGTGTGAGGTTTTTCCTTGTGCAATACTGATGTCATGCTTCATAATATTACGCCTTCAAAATTACTAGAGTGAAATAAATAAAGGCCTTTAGAGAATGCCAAGTGATGAAAACCTAAAGATGACTACAGCAAGGCGAAGTTCAGTGTACTGTGTACTAAAAACTCCTTTCTCACCCACTCCACCCTCAGACACCAGAAGAGGATTGACATTTAGAGCATCAGAGACCATCCAAGAGAACATTTTAGATAATTCAGGGTCATATAGAGATTTGGATCAAAGTCTTTGAATTCGAACAAAGTAGACAACTAGTTTACACAACCCAGGACACCAATCCATATCCTTTATCTGCAGGTATTTGGTGCTGATGCGCATGTGTGTCAACCCAACTTTATAAATCATATTTCTCCCAGCTGCCTCTCTGCCTGGGATCTCCCCTTTAAATACACAGCAACCAGAGTGATCTTTCCAAAACAGAAATTGCCCACATTGGTCCTGAAACCCATCGATGGCTTTACACTGGGTTTACAGGTTGAGTCTGAATCCTTTATCAGGCTCTGTAGATTTGGTCTCGGCTTACTCTTCCAGCCCCATCTCTCCCCACTCCCTGTTCCTCAATTCCTCCATTCAATGGCATCCTCAATTCCTCCTGGCTCCTTGCTCTTTCTCACTCCCTGTTGTTGGATATCCTCTTTCATCCCCTGGAACCCAACTGCCCATTCATCCCAGTCCTACTTTACCCACAACTTCACTGCACACCCAAGATGGAGAACTGCAGCCCCCATCCTTGCTCAGGTCACACAAGTTGATAACAGCTTATCCTTCCTGGGAATTTATTGAGCACCTTCTATAGGCCAAGCATTCTGTGAAAAATGTTCATATACATCATCTCTTTAAAAGTGATCATGCCATTAATTTGTACCCTGGTTTGAGCCAGGTTCAAACATCATTACCTTTAATTCTCCCAACAACTGTATTGATAACGGCATTGAATAAGAACAAACTGTCCTCCTTTTGCCTGAAAGATCAGAAAAGACAGAGCCCAGGTCAACCTTGTTTGTGATTGCATTTCCAGCACCTAGCTCAGTTTCTGCCCCAAAGCAGGTGCTTCAGAAAGGCTTTTTGAATGTCGAATAAATGCATGAGTGGAAGACAATTGTTTATTCACTCAACATGTGTTAACTGAGGGCCTACAGTGTATCAGACACAGTTCTCAGTGAGTTGAATGCATCAGCAAACAACAGGTAAATCCTGCCTTGGTTCAGCTGACTTTCCAGACAGAGAGAGACCTTTACTTATATATTCAACAAACACTTATTGGGCAAAGAATCTTAGCATGCACAAAAAATGGGGTGACTTAGCTGGACATGTGTGACAGGTCAGCATTCAAATATTTTTATTGGGGCTTCTCTGGTGGCACAGTGGTTGGGAGTCCGCCTGCCAATGCAGGGGACACGGGTTCGTGCCCCGGTCCAGGAAGATCCCACATGCCGCAGAGCGGCTGGGCCCGTGAGCCATGGCCGCTGAGCCTGAGCGTCCGGAGCCTGTGCTCTGCAATGGGAGAGGCCACAACAGTGAGAGGCCTGCGTACCGCAAAAAATATATATATATTTTTTTGTTTTTTATTGTTTTAAATTTCTACCTCAATGAAAAAAGTCATTATCATTTTAGTGTTATAGTCCTGGAACTGCCCATCTCTTCTTCATCTGCTTAATGTTTTTCTGTAGAACTTCTCACCATCTAATATAAAGAGTAACCCATAGGGTTTGTGCTCATCCAAGGCTTGTGGAATTAAATAAATGAATGAGGATTTCATTCAATAGTGAAACTTGCAACAGGTGAGAAGTCCACGCAAAGCAAAAGAGAGAGAGTAAAAAAAAAAGCAATTTTCCAAACAGCCTGAAAAGGGTGAAAAGATTTGCAAAATTCAGAGAACCAAGAGCTGTGTCTGATATTTATTATTCAGGGCAGAAATTGAGAAAACGACAGCCTATCTCATGTTTGAATATAAGGTTATTTACATAGTGGCCTAATCATTATGTCTCAATGTAGGAAAAAGGCAAGTGTTTTTCTACTCTCTTTGCCTTAAAGCTCCAAGGGCAATAAGCCATTGGTTTTATTCTTAATTGGTACATGCTTCTTATTTCTTTTATTTAAAACAATCAATATGTGGTTTGTGATACCTTTCATGGAGAGGAAAGAACTGTGGCTGACTTACTATCCTTATTATCAAGATAATCTGTCAGCATTTATTCATTAAAGGGACCTCATGTAAGGCAGACTCGTGGTCAGTTTTCTGCAATAGCAAATGTCAAGCCATTTCTAAAGTTAAAATGATATGAAAAGTATAACCGATTCAGGCTATGCTTGATTAAAAAAAAAAAAAGGCACTGCCTCTTTTACAAAACCCATGGGCTGTGGGTCTGATCTGTCGAGGCGGGGCTCCCAACATCTTGGAAATGCGGTGCTCAGCCACTGCCCACCACCCTGGCCCTGTTCCTGCCCCCACTGAGCTTCGGGAAGTGGGAGCTGCTCTTCCCAGCGAGTCTGGCCAGAGGCAGAGGCCGCTGGTAACTTTAACCCCACGTGGGCAGGCCCTCATCAGAGCCTCTCTCCAACCCTAAAATTAGCTGGCAATTTTTTGGAAGGGGAGGTGGACGCAAAAGCGCGGGACCATGTTTGCTCTTCGGAGCCCAAAGGAAACAGGATTGTGATAACTGGCTCCTTGGACCTGAAAACAGACATCCTTGAGGGATTTCAAGGGAACAAGGGCTTCTCTAGCCCAATCTGCAGTGTAGTCAGAGCCATGTGTGCAGGGTCCCACACACTCTGAAGGAGGTGGCGAGGACCAGAGGTCACTCTGGGAGGGAGGAGGGCGGAGCGTGGGAAAGTCTGAAATCCATCAGTAACGGAGTATGTGACAGAAGCTGGGTTCTGGTAAAGCCGTGCGTGCAAACCTAACTCACATTCCCTGTACTCCCTCATGGTGCCCGCGTGGACCGGACGGTGTGCTACAATTTAACATCTGCAAAACGTGTGTGATGTGGGCATTTTTATGCCCATTTTATAGATGATGAAGTCAAGGCTCAAAGAAGTGAATTAACCTTCCCAAGATCACACAGGCAAGTGGCTGGGCTGAGATACACAAGCTGTCTATTCTAGGTCTCATGCTATCTTTACTGTACCAAACACCACAAGCAAAGAAGGCAGTAGGAGTAAATATGAAGAGCATGGGCTCTGGAGCTAGGAAGCCTGGATTCTAATCCTGGTTCTGCCCCTTAGTAGCTGTGTGACCTTGGGCAAGTTACTTAACCTCTCTGTGCCAGCGTTTCCTCATCTGTAAAACAGAGACAAGAGCTGTATCCTTCTCAGACCATACCTGGATTAGAAGCTTGGAACTTTCAGTCCACCCAACCTGCCCCCATCCTCTGGATTGAGTTAATGATCAATCATGCCTACACGATGAAGCCTCCATAAAAATCCCAAAAGTGGGGTTTGGAGAACTTCTGGGTTGGTGAACACATCCATATGCTAGAAAGGTGGCACACCCCAGCTCCATGGGGACGGAAGCTCCTGTTCTTGGGTCCCATCTTATGTGTCTCCTCATCTGACTGTTCATCTGTATCCTTTTCACATCCCTTATTATACAATAAACTGGTAAACATTAAAAAAAAAAAGTTGTATCTTTCTCATTGGGTGATTAGGGGCATTTAAACGTGTTAATATTTATCAAGTATTTAGAAGACTACATGGTACCTATGTAGACTGTTTACATGTTTCATGCTTGCTCAATACATAAATGAAGAAAGGGGTCTTTTCATTCTCACCACCACATAGCTCACTTTGCAATCACTGAACTCAGAACACGCCTTACATTTTCCTAACATCACAGCATCTGCAAAGTGCTTTTGCTGCCATGACTTCATCTTACTGTTACAACAGCTGTCCAGAGAATGAAGATGGTACCCAGGTTACAGAAGACGCCTCAGAGATCTGACAATGTGAGGGTTTTCCAAGGTCACTGAGCAGATGCGTAAAGAGCAAGGACTCCAACTCAATCTTTCTGACCTTGAATCCTGAGCTCTGCATACACTCCAAATAAAAGTATGAACTTCAGGAGTTCATAGATGAGAGCTTGGCATCGCATCCACCATGGGACCTCAGGACAGACTTCTGTCACCATTTTGCACCGGCTCTCTGATTTCACATGCTCTGGTGAAATTCCTCAACCCTCCATACAAAGTTAGCGACTTCTGGTTTCAAATGCTGTTGTGAACTCCCCACTGTGTGTCTCTCCTCTGTACTCAAGAAATGGAAGTTTCTCTAGTATTGACACGTTCTTGATCTCTTTGTACCAAAGAAAATATAGCATTCTCTTTGTGCACATAGGACAAACAGAAGCTTCAGGACTGTGAGTGATTTATCCAAAAGTCACATGAGTTCAGTGAGTAGGGAACTACGTCAAGAGAAACAGCTTCCAGTTAATTTTCTGAACCTTATATGAATTGCCCAATTTGAGTGTTCAACCCCATGGTTCCTTGTTTTTTTTGTGTGCAATCAATGGCCCAAATTCTAAGGAAGTTGGACTAGGGCAAGGGGGAGATAGGGAAAAGTAAAAGAAAACAAAACACATTCAGTTTCGTTTGAAGGAGCGGCGAGGAGACTGGAAGAAGATGGAGAAGGTTTGGGGAACAGAAGAAATGAAGAGCGTTGATGTCCTTGGCAAGAACTAAAGCCAGAGTTTTAAGTGCATAGAAAAGTGGCTGATAGCCATGCTCGTGGAAACCCTACAGCAACCAGCAATACTTGAACTTAGAGTCAATACTGGCGTCTTAATGCTGCTTATGGTTCTAAAGTAAAGTGTCTAGTGCTCAGGACCTGAACCATTCCTCTGATGGGGAAACTGAGAAGCAAGATGTGTGAGTTCCAGAGCCCATTCTAGATGGTTAGATCCCAGGGCAATGGCCACTAGCCTGACTCTGGGTCCCTACTCTCCAAGGGGTGGGCAGGACCCCAGTCTGCCACTCGAGGGACTGACATTAAAAATGCCCACATTTCAAATGCATGCATGCTACAATTTTCTGATGATAAAATCAATACAGGTTTATTTGAAAAAAACTTGGATCTGCTGGCATATGCATATATCCTGCAATGAATCAAAAGGATTTGTTATCAATGGTTTCATTTGGGAGGCTTGTGGATCAGAAGGAAGACTTTTGGCTTGTTTTTGTACCTTGTTGTATTGTTTTAAATTGAGAATTAGGTTCACGTGTCAGTGTGTGTGTGTGTGTGTGTGTGTATACAGCAGATATCTGGGATGTGAGATTGCAGACCATTTTGTCTTTTTGTTGTCATGCATCTACTTCTCTGTATTGAGAGAAAGAGAGAGAGGGAGAGGAGAAAGCTAATAATGATCTCTCTTAAATAATTTGAAAACTAAAGAAAAAATTAAAATCAACAGTAATCACATCATTCAGATATGAACAGTCTTATCATTGTAGTGTATATCCTTTGTGCTTAAATAATGAGGAGTATTTTATATCCAAATTCTAAAATCTGTTTCTTATGTATTCTTATTTTTTTAATTTTTTTACCATGAATGCTCTTTCATATCTAAATATTCTTCAAAAGCATCCTTTAATGGTCTTTTAATGAGTCTTTTTAATGAGTCTTTCTACAAAGTAGTTTTTTAATTTTTTTTATTTTATTTAAGTATAGATGATGTACAGTATTATATAAGTTACAGGTGTACAATACATTGATTCACAATTTTTAAAGATTATACTCCATTTATGATGATTATAAAATATTGGCTATATTCCCCATGTTGACAGGAGCTTTCAGAGTTTCTGCCCACCCCTCCCCCAGCTTTCCTCCCCTAGGAAAGCCCACCTTAGGGATATGTTTTGGCCACTGCTGCTGGACAGGACTCTTACAGTGACTGCCAGGGGCCCAGGGGCTGCTCTCTCTCCCGCCACCTTGCCTGACAGTGGACTGGCTCCCTCAGAGCCCCAAGGCAACTTTGCAGCTTATTTTATACAAAATAGTTTGTACCTCTTAATCCCCTACCCCTATCTTGCCCCTCCCCCCTGTCCTCTCCCCACTGGTAACCACTGGTTTGTTCTCTGTATCTGTAAGTCTGTTTCTTTTTGGTTATATTCACTAGTTTGTTGTATTTTCTGGATTCCACATATGAGTGATGTCATACAGTGTTTGTCTTCCTCCATCTGACCTATTTCACTAGGCATAACTGACCATTCATTGAGCATTGTCCCCTGTGCTCATGCCTCCCACGGCTTCCAGCTTCCGCTGGGAGGACTAGTTGGTTCTACATACACAAAGCACTCAGCACCATGATAGAATGTGTAACCACACAAGGTTTTGTCTGAGACTACATGCTCAACCACTTTCCTTCTAGATGTAACATAATTTCTTTAGCCAACCATCTTTAGTAGAATATTTATACTGTTCCATATTTTTCACTATTAAATAATCCTGTGATAAACCTCTTGAACCATAAATCTTTATGTATCTGAATATTTCCTTCAGTGGAAACTCTTAACCAAAGAATTGTTTGATGCATAAGAATAAAAACTGTTAAGGCTCTTGATAACATTTCCTTAAGTGAGCCACTTCTACCTCCACAACAGGGTTTGTTTGAGAGGGTAAATATTAGATCTCATTGTTCACTTACTTGGATTTATTTTATTCCAGTGGAGAGGATTTTTCCGGTTTGTTAGCCATGTACATTTCCTGATGGTTAACACATTGTTTTATAAAACCGACCTCACTGATACAATAATAAATTTGGGGTCTTTTAGCATAGATGTGGGAGTCTCTTTAAAAATGAGCAGCACTCTTGTCTGGAGAAATGAGTTGTTACTTTCTGGAATGTGGATCACTATAGGATTGTAACAGTGAGGGTCCCGGGAGGAAACAGATGGTACACTCAGTGGAGGTAATTGAGGAGAGTTTATTATAAGGGGTATTCACAGGAATGAGAGCCCGATTAAGGAGACCCAGAAGAGCTAGTGCAGCATCCCGGGGCTAGCATCTCTGAGGAGCCTTTACCTCCCCGAGCCTACAGGGGAGGGAGCAGTTGCAGAAACCTGGGGAGAGCAGCTGTGGCTGGAGGAGAGGACCATTGGGCAGGAGCCATGCTGGAGAGAGGCAACCAGCCCTCAGAGAATCTGCAAGGAGGAAGCCAGGGCATCAATTATCCCGACTTCACTCCCACTTCTTCTGATCACTGTGCCTCCCACTGGCCAATCCAAGCAGAAAGCAGAGGAGGAGAAATCCCCACCAGATGGCCTGCCAGCGTCCCGGAACACAGAGCAGGGGGGGAAGGGTGGGGAGTGGACCTGGAGAGGGGCACACGGAAAACATGCAAACGTCGTGTGCCGTATGCCCTTTTTGATCTTTCTGTTGCTTTACAGACCCCACCAGGACCCCACCAGAATTGAAACTCCACCATGGAAGGACCCAGGGACCCTGTCAGCCTGGCTTGCCTTGGGTTCCCGGAACTGGGAACAGCACCCGGCGCATAACACGTGTCCAGTAAATGCCTGATGAATATGGAATGCGTGAACGCATGCATGAATGAATGAGCTCCAAATCAGCCCTACTAGTTCTCGAACCTTCTATCAAAGAAAGCCCCTTGTCAAAAGCTGGAGATGCCCACACGGGGGGGAGAGAAAACCTTATTTCTCGTTCCCTGAATATTATCTGGCAACATGGGCTCAACAGGCCACCTCCACCAGTTCTGGTTCTCGGGACAGGAGCATTCAGAGCTCCTGCCCACCCCTCCCCCAACTTTCCTCCCCTAGGAAAGCCCACCTTAGGGATATGTTTTGGCCACTGCTGCTGGACAGGACTCTTACAGTGACTGCCAGGGGCCCAGGGGCTGCTCTCTCTCCCGCCACCCTGCCTGACAGTGGACTGGCTCCCTCAGAGCCCCAAGGCAACTTACGGAAAACAGAGATTCCTGGAGCCCAATCCCAGGGATTTGGATGCAGTAGCTTGGAGTGAGGCCTGCCCCTCAGCACATTTATGTTTTTCAAAAGACTTAAAGGTCATTCAGAGGATCAGCTCTGCTTCCAGGGCGACGTGGGGCTCTGAGTGCTAAACCTGGGAGAGTCCTGGGGGAACCAGGCCAAGTCGGTCACCCTACCTGCTGCTGTACTGGGCCCACAGGCTGCCTCTTGTGCTGTCTCTTCCTTATTGCTGGAGGTTGTGGTCTTTTCTCAGGGTAAAGCAACGACGTCTGAGAACAGCCTCAAATTCAACAGAAAAGGAAGCCATTGAGGTGTTTATTTGGAGCAGAAATGATTCTCCATACACAGCTCACAGGGGACCTGCAGAGCCATTCAAGGCCAAAGCCAGAGACCCCCAGACCACTGAGCAGAGCTCTGATTGGCTCTGCCTCCCCCGTGTTATCTCCCTCCCTTGGGGCTCTTGAAGGAAGGTGCCGGCTGGTAGAGGGCGGGCCGTTGATTTTCAGTAGGGCAATTTTTAGGAAAGGTAAGTTGCTACATTGTTCTTTGGGCAAATCCCCCATCCTTCACTGGGCAACTCCAATGGCCCCCTCAGACCACCACCAAATGCTCCGGGACAGGGGCAGCCATGAAGCCACACACAGAGACCCAAGGAAGATGGAGTAGCAATTCCACCTGGGATGAAAGAGATCAGGAAGTTACCCAAAAGCAAGTCCTCAGAGCTCACTTTTGTCCACCGGCTGACTTACGGGTCTGTCTCCCGTCTCCTTTAAAGGATGGTAGGCATTATCGTGTAACAATAACTGCTCACATTCACTGGGTCCCAACTCCAGGCCAGACACTGAGTCAACCACTTCATCATCAAAACGGTCCAATGAGGTGCGGGCTGTTTCTATCCCCATTTTACAGATGAAGAAACTAAGGCCCAGAGAGGTTACAACTTGCTCGAGTTCACCCAGCTAGTAAGTGGGGGAGCAAATATTCAAAGCCAGGTGAGTCTAGCCACAAATCCTTCACATAACTCCACTGTAGTGCCTCACTCTAGTGTACATAACACGGACCTGGGTCTCAATCCCAGTTTGGCCTCAGACTCTTCTCTGTTAAGAAAATTAATCTTTAAAAAGCCAGTGCCGTTAATACTCCCCAGGCTGTTGTAAATGTTACAACATGCCTGCACTCCCCACCATCCCACCACCGATGTTATTATCACATGACTGTAATTTGTTTGTTCTGGTCTCTGCTTACATGTGGTCTCATCCTTAGAGGGGTCCCTGTGACCCCAACTAAAAGAGCAAAACCCCAACCCCTGCCCCACTACCCAGTCACTCTCTAGCTCCTTACTCTACATTTCTTTCTATAGCACTTAACACCAGCTAGCCCTGCAACGTGACAGAGTGCACATGTGTGTGTGTGCCTGTGTGTAAGCATGTGTGAAATTTACACGTTTAGCGATGGATTCCCACTCTGTATGTTGAGCCCTGGAAGGCAGGACCTTGACCATGTTTGCCAAAGTCTCCCCAGCGCCGAGAATGGCAGCTTGACCTATGGGAGGTGCTCACCAAATATTTGAGAATCGGTAAACAAATAATGAATGGATAGTGAGCAGGGACATAAACTGTATATACTTGGCACATACTAGTCACAACGTTTTCCCTCTACCCTTTTAACAGGTTTTGAAGTGTACAATATTGTTAATTATAGGCACAATGTTGGATAACACATCTCTAGAATGTATTCTTCTTACAGAAATGAAATGTTGTACCCCTTTATTAGCAACTTTGCATTTCAGCCCCTGGAAAACATCATTCCAATTCTTTGCTTCTACGACTTTGACTATTTTAGATGCCTCCTATAAGTAGAATTGTGCAATATTTTATTTTATCTGAATCCTAGGTGATTTTATAGTAAGAGGTCAGAAAAAAAAATAAAAGTTTTTTTTAGAAGACTTGCCCGAAAGAACCAGCATGTAGAGGACAAAGGGAGGAGACTATTCAAGAACTGCTTTTTTAATAACAGTTACAACAACTGAGTATAAATCTGCAGTATGAACATCTTAGCAGCCAAGGCAAAGAGGAGACCCAGATGAGATACCACAATTCTGTTATCTGCAGAAAGCAGCCTGCTGTCAGCCAGGTGTCTCAGCCAATGCTCCAGGTAAACAGGAAGGTATTATGATTCCCAGTTGGCCTCAGCAGACCTGCTTGAAAGAAATAACCCAGCATTCAACTTTTGCTCCATGTGGTCCACTCAGACCCCCATCTCTTCTTCCCCTATCTGCAATCCTATCAATCGCTCCTCCTTAGGAGGAGAATGCCTGGGGTCTTCATAGTTTTCCCTTCTACAGCTGAGGTGCTGAATCGAATGAGATACGTGCCCATCTCCTGGGTGTGCCAGACACCGTCTGAGACGGCTGTGAGATTTCCTGGCAGGAATCACTTTACAAATGTAGCATGACTCCTCCGAAGTACCAGGACTCTGAAGGAGATATCCCTTGGGAGACCCAGGGAAGTTAAAGGCAAGAAACACCACAACCAGGGCAACCTCCCAAAGGCAAAGGTCATCTTCCCTCGGAAACAGCAAACTCGCTCAAACCGGAAGGCTCCACGAGGCTGTACATAAATGCTGATTGATCCTCAGCTAAGCCTAGAAAATGGGAGGCAGATGCAGTCCAGGGTGTCGGCTGCTCAGGAGCTGGGAAGGGGTCAGAGCAGAAGCTTCCATGACATGCTACTGTACTGCCTCTAGGAGGTGCCCCAGTGCAGTGGGAGGACATTTGGAATCCACCGAACTTGGGTTCAAATCCACCCGTCCTATTCATTAGCTCATGTGCTTCAACAAATGACTTTACCTCTCTTTGGACAGATTTTCCTCCATCTGAAGAACAAGGTCGTTCTCATCTTCCCTGTGCAGTGCAGGGGTTAAGAATGCACATCTGCATGGGGCTTCCCTGGTGGTGCAGTGGTTGAGAGTCCACCTGCCGATGCAGGGGACACGGGTTCGTGCCCCAGTCCGGGAAGATCCCACATGCCGCGGAGCGGCTGGGCCCGTGAGCCATGGCCGCTGAGCCTGCGCGTCCAGAGCCTGTGCTCCGCAACGGGAGAGGCCACAACAGTGAGAGGCCCGCGTAACGCAAAAAAAAAAAAAGAATACACGTCTGCAGCAGGGCAGGAATAGAGATGCAGACGTAGAGAACGGATGTGTGGTCATGAGGGGGGTTGGGGGGATGAATTGGGAGATTGGGACTGACCTAAATACACTACCACATGCAAAACAGACAGCTAGTGGGAACCTGTTGCTGTATAGCACAGGGAGCTCAGCTCAGTGCTCTGTGGTGACATAGATGGGTGGGATGGAGGTCCAAGACGGAGGGGATATATGTATACATATAGCTGATTCACTTCGTTGTACAGCAGAAATTAACACAACATTGTAAAGCAACTCTACCCCAATTAAAAAGAGAGAGAGAGAGAGAGAGAGAGAATGCAGGTCTGGAGTGGGCTGCTGGAGTTGAACTTCTAGTTTACTGATGGGGTGCCCTTGGGGAAGGACTTTTATGTTCTTGTCTTGATCTCTGTACTATGACCCTGGTGAGAACTAAACGTGCTGAACCAGGTCAAGCCTTTAAGAAAGTGCCTGTCGTACACCAAGTGCATCACGGATGTAACTCTTTCTGTTCTCCAATGTTTGGGGCTTGTTGTGAGGCTCATGGAAGAATATAGACAGCACAGCGCCTGACTCTTAGGGTTTGCACCCTGGAGGAAGTCAGACCCTGAGTGTAAACCCACCTGGAGGGCAGGGTCCCTGCTCCAAATCCTCAAAGGGTTCCTGGGACAGCCCGCGGAGGAAGGTCCAGGCCGAGCCTTTTCCTCGGATGCGGCAGAGAGCAGAGACCACACTGGAAAGGAGCCGGCCAGTGCCTGCCCCCCAGGGAGTCAGAGAAACAGAAATAGGAAGCCCGGGGCTGGTATTTACAGTAACTCCTCAGCCCCTGACCACACTGTCTTGTCTGTGGTGCATTTATTTTGGGGACAAACACTGAAGTCATTGCTGCCCGAAAGTGCTCCGGGCAGGCCCGCCTCACCTCTGCTTTCCCAGGAGAGCCCTGGGGCGAGGGAATCAGACCCACAGGCAGGCCCAGAGGTGCCCCCAGTCTGGCAGACTGACCGCAGGCGGGCTCAAGCCCAGGCCCGGGATCAGACTCAGGCTCCCTATGTGGCTTCAAGAGGTGCCCCAGCAGGAAGCTCTGAGGACACGGTGGTGGGAGAGGCGGCCCCATTCCACCCGCCCTCGCCCTGGGTCTCACTTTCCTTTTCCTCCCAGGGCCGCCTCAGCCTGTCTTCCTGGCTCTTAGGCCTCCACTCTTTCCATTTCTTGTAACCCAGCAGGAAAAGGGGAAATAGATTCTTCAAAGCCTCTCGCTGGCTTTGATGAACACACTCCCAGGCCTGAGGTCCAGCCTAGACAGGCCTCTGTTAGCTGCTCCCTGGGCTGAATGGCAGACCATTCTAAAATGCCTCAATTCTGGACACCTTTGGGTAGCACGGGCCACTGAATTTCTCCCGAGACAAGCCTAAGTCTCCGCCGATGACAAGGTTGTCCTTTCTGTGAGGTTGCCCTGGCCAGAGCCTCCCCTTCCTGCCTTGGCATACTGCAGAGATGGGACACAACCCTAATCCACATGCCCGTCTTACCCTGGTCCTTCCAGGCCAAAGGATCCTGGGTTATAGCGCTAGCTCAGCCTCATCCTCACAATGCAACCTTGGTTCTCCAATTGCAAAATGGAGAGTTTGAATAGGGAGCTAGCTTACATCTCTCTTTATCTTTAAAGAAAACCTGCCACAGAATCCCACTTAATACCACGGGACTTTTCTAAAGGCAAGTGAGCACTATGGCAACATCTACTTGCCAGCATCCCGAACCTCCTTCCAAAATCACCTCTAAGGAATCCCTTAGGTAGAGCCACCATAGACAGCTGTGCAGGTCACACACTGCACAACCTTAGGAGCTGCCGTTCACATTGTAGACTAGAAGGATGGCTCTTCCTAGGGTGTTCAGGATACAACCAAACATAATGGCTCCATGTGCAGAGCATCACAAAGTAGAATTTTTGAACCATTGGACTTACATCGTTACCTTGAAAGCTTTGAAAGCTGACTCTCTATCACAGTAGTATTCAGCCACTATTTCACTAACTCTTACTATGGTGTGAGTACATAAGGGCTTAAACCCACTAATATTCCTTATTAGGAATATCTGTATACTCACTGAACACATTAAAAGCCATTCTAGGGCTTCCCTGGTGGCGCAATGGTTGAGAGTCCGCCTGCCGATGCAGGGGACACGGGTTCGTGCCCCGGTCCAGGAAGATCCCACATGCCGCGGAGCGGCTGGGCCCGTGAGCCGTGGCCACTGAGCCTGCGCGTCCAGAGCCTGTGCTCCGCAACGGGAGAGGCCACAACAGTCTAATGCCCATGATTACAGGGCATATTTGGAGAATTCTGGGTATGAACTAAGGCAAGATAAAGATGCCAAAGGTCCAGGAGTCTTCCTTGTGCCTGACAATTTATTCCAGAACATAAATACCCTCCCTGTCTGTGACTGGTCCTTTCTTAAGGCCAAGAATTATGCCCCTTGGGCATCTTTACTTCCCCAGAAGACAATGTCATTTTTCCTAAACCAAGGAGAGGAAGAAAACAGATTTATCTACCCTCTACTTGGGGCCAGAAATTACTTTAGCCGTCTGACCTGTATCATCTCATGTATTTTGACTATCACCAAAATTGTGGTTCTCCTTGTCACTTTTGAAAACAAGAAACGTGTGGCTAAAAGCATTCAAGCATATTGCCCAAAATGACAAAATGATTAGGAAGCAAACCCATGGGTAGAATTTGTATCTGTGTAAGCCCAGAGTCTGTCCTTGCTCCCCATCAGATGGAATTCCACCTGTGTGCCTGGAGCCCGAATCCCCTGGGGATTTTATTAAAACGTGTGTTCCTATCTGAATTTCTCAAGGGGAGTCCCAGAAATTTCTATTTAATTCCCCGGGGGGATTCTGACGCACAACCTATTTTGGAGACTGTTTCGGAAGGTAGATTGGCAGTAAAAATAAACTCACACAGCCTACCTTCCATACATTTGTTCATGCATTCTCCCCTGCCTAGAGGGAGTTTTTCTGTCTTTCATCCTCCAGGGTCCAATTCTAATTCAACCTTCCATAAGAAGACTTCTTGGACTTCTCATCCTCTCCTTTGTTTTCTAGCACTATCTCCTTGGGCTGCCCTAATGCACTAACCACAGCACACCTCATACAGGAGATCTGCACACTTTTGCCTGTCCTAACTTCAAAATCCCTCCTGGGCAAAACCTGAGTCTTGCACATGAATCTCCATTTACCCCCATCATCACGATGGACACCAGACACATGGACAGAGCCCTAGATGTGAATCAAAAAGCATTTACTGTATTGAGTTGGTTGGATTGTTTGATCAATACACTTCATTAGAAACTGGTTTATATGTGGTCAGCCTGTAGCCTGTTCAAACCCCTTGCCTATTGCAGGCTTCTTTGCCTTTAACGACCCAAATACCTTGACCAGAAAAACATCTCTCTCAAACTCATCCATCTGGTGAATTTCTCTAGTGGCTTCAATCACCATCTCCTTTACAGAATCATTCCCAACCAAGGCAGCATTTATTACACTGGCCTCTGTGAAACCTCAGCTAGGATAGTACCTCCCCCAAGTACTGTATATTTTCTTGTACCCCTTTCCCACTGAGCTACAAAGTTCCTAAACAGCATTAGGTTTTCTTCATTTTGTGTTCGTGGGACCTTAGTGCTTGGCGAGGCACAAATAGAGGCTAATATGAAGAATGAATGAATGAACCAATGAATGAAGGGGAAAATAACTTGGTACCAGGTGACACTGCTTGCTCAACTGGTAGGTCAGTCTTTCTCTGTAGATTTAGGGTCTCAGAGCATGAAAAAAGAGCAGCTGCCCACTACCCAGACTTGGGCTGCACAGACTTTCATGGGAGTCTTTTGGTAGTTCTGGGTGGAAAATGACTGTCCTTAAACTGGTTGCCTCTTTGCCTGTCACAGTTGGTCCTATTACCCAACACCTGGTACAAGACCGGGGACATAGTAGAGGAGTCTTATCCATTCTTCCTTCTCACCTTCCTCCTTTACCTCTTACTTTACTTCTTCCCTCCCGTGAGATGCATCTTAGGTAGCATGCTTTTGACTACTGAAGACATTTCCTGAAGTGGACCCCAGAGTGCAACAATCACCCTCATGAAGAAATTCTTCAACAGAAAAAGGTCCTGGCAGGGAGGGTCCATCCCTCCCCTGCCCAAACTCCATGAGCACCAGAAAGTGACACACACTCGAGTCCTTGAGATTTCATCAACGTGTTCCAGATCCAAGTCACAAGGGTCAATATCTATCCCCGTTTTTGCCCATAATCAGTACCAAATGCAGCAAAGACCATGAACTTGCTTTTCTAGTACTTTTTAAGAGACCTTTAACCACAGAATTTTTATTAGCTCTTCTTTTTTTTTTTTTTTTTTTTCTTGGTCATTTAACAGATGAGAAAATCCCAGCAAATGAAAGCCAGATGTGTGTTCAGGGGCTATCGAAAGCTGTGATATTTTTATCTTGTTTATTTTTATTTATTCCGTCTCCTTCACTCTCTAGTCATGGGGTTCCAGTGTTTCCTCTTTATTTTAAAAGCCAAGAGATGTTGGCTTGTGGCGTGAGTTGATTCTCCACCAGACCCATAAGTCTATCAGTTCTAGATGCTTCTTTGTTGGGGAAAGTAGGGAAGCATATGAAATGAGAATCTCTGGTCCATTTTCATGGACTCAATCAAATACGCCATACAATTAAGCCCTGATATATATCATAATTGTGAAACTGGCACAATTTTGTGTCTCATTAAAGTAAACGGTGTGATTAGAACAGTATAATGAACACTGTCTAACTTCCTCCTCCCAGGTACATACAGGGCCAGGTTTTTATGGTGCTTCAGGGTGTTTACATAATCAGACCATCCCAGTGAGGCTGGGGGCTCATGGAGCCCACCACAAGCATTCAAGGTCATTGGCACTCAAGGTCATTGGCACTTTGGCACCACACCCACTGGCTTAGTGTTCAGACTCTGAAAGACTCCATTCAGTGCCATCCCACGCAAAAGGAAGAGAAAAATTAATATTCCTAAGTGGAAAAAAGACCCAATAAGTTGCTGTAAAAGTTTCTTCCATTTCTGCCTCTGCTACTAAGTAGGCACTCCTTTGGGCAGTAAAATGGCAAAGTGGTCAGGGCACTGAGGAGGTAACCAGACCAACTCCCCTCTCGGAGCCAGCAACTGCTCTCAAGCCACTTTGCACCGCCAGAAACTCAATTAACCTTGCCAGGCCTTGCTTTTCTGTCCATTAGTATTTATTTATTTGATTTCCTTAAGCTTGCTCTTTGTGGTTAAAAAAAAAAATCACCTGGGGCACAAGCACAAGAGAGTAACTATTAATTAAAATACATAAAACAGAGCTGAGATGTCCAACTGCCTTGAACTTGGAAACAGCCAGATAAGCCTTTTTAAAGATCTAGCCCCGGGGCTTCCCTGGTGGCACAGTGGTTGAGAGTCCACCTGCCAATGCAGGGGACACGGGTTCGTGCCCCGGTCCGGGAAGATCCCACATGCCGCGGATTGGCTGGGCCCGTGAGCCATGGCCGCTGAGCCTGTGCGTGCGGAGCCTGTGCTCTGCAACAGGAGAGACCACAGCAGTGAGAGGCCCGCATAGCAAAAAAAAAAGGAAAAAAAAAGATCTATCCCCAGAAATGTCCAGAATTAGAGGAGGAGGCCAAGAACACAGCAATGAAGAGCTCACTAACATGGGGACAGAGGCTTCAGCATTCAGAAGTCTCGGAAAGTGTGAACAGCATCACCCGGCTGACAATGCGCTCCTTGCAAAACTGATCTCAAAAGTGTGGAAGGGTCTTCTCAGCTTTGGAGTCAATGCTGGAGAATCTATCATCGATGCAAGGCACTGGCACGCCCCACATGAGTGACCCCTATTCAGAGCCAAGCCAGAAAACCTGCTAGGGCTTAAAAGAGGCAGTCAGGCTCAAAATAAGGTTTCTCATAAGAACTGGAACTGGAACTGTCCAGCAAGGGAGAAGTGCAGTGGTGAGCTCCATCCCTGAAGGAGTTCCTGCAAAAATGGGGACCCACTATATGTCAGGAACCATGCCAGGTATTTGCACAACAGCTCCTGGGGAACCAGATCAGGAGCGACCATGCCCAGTAGGTGAGACACAGCTCAATCTAAGGCTAATTCAGCACAAAGCTTTCTACAAGGAGACATTTTTGCAAGACTACCTCAATGAAGCCTAAAAAGATTCTCTAGGACTTTTTAAAAGACACTTAACCTCAGAATTTGTATTAGCTCTTTTTTTTTTTTTTTTTTTTTTTTTTTGTCATTTAACAAGTGAGAAAATCCCTGAAAAAATTCCTGTATATATCATCCTTCCCTCGGTTTCTTCCACTGGCCAATCTATCTTTTTTTTTTTTTTTTTTTTTTTGCGGTATGCGGGCTTCTCACTGTTGTGGCCTCTCCTGTTGCGGAGCACAGGCTCCGGACGCGCAGGCTCAGCGGCCATGGTTCACAGGCCCAGCCGCTCCGCGGCATGTGGGATCTTCCCAGACTGGGGCACGAACCCGTGTCCCCTGCATCGGCAGGCGGACTCTCAACCACTGCGCCACTAGGGAAGCCCCTGCCAATCTATCTTGAATATCAGTCCATGAACAGTGTCTTCATTCTTTACAATGGCTGCAATTATAGGCATCTATAAATGTATCATTTTTTAAATTTAAAAACTCCCAATACATTGAGGTCATTTATGGGGATCTGTTATCACAAACTTGGATTCAATAAATAATCCTTGTAATTTGCTAAATAAAAATATATCTTTAGGCCATGTTTCTGGAAGTAGAATTGTTGGGTTAAAGCGGATGTACCTACTGAATGATGATGGATCCATTGCCTTCCTCAGGGGCTGTGCCTTTATTGAACATTCTCAGAGAACTGAATTGTCACACTGTGTCACTGAAAGCTGACTGCCAGATGTGGTTATTTGGCTACACATGACCCCTTCTTGTAGAAGCCTCGCCAGGCTACCAATTCATATAGTCATGGTGCTGCACCTCCAGATGAAACATAGACTCCTATTCTTGGAAGCCCTTGAACACATCCTGAATATTGATCCTGAGAGAGCAAAGCCCAAAGAGGGGATCTCTCTGATCTGAGGTCTGCTTTCCACATTCCCACATCTTTTTGTAAGATCTGCTTCTTTGGGTGATTCTGATCCATAACATTCATTCCTTTTCTTTTATGAGGATACAACCCTAGCCTCAACCTCTAGACAGACACAGCAGAATACACTGCCCCAGCCTCCAGACAAGATTTATACACATGGTGCTTCGTTCTTGGCATTACTCTCTCTCTAGTCACTGCTGCCTTCTAAAGAAAATGTGTCATATTTAATAAAAGGTCCTTGTCCTGCTGAGGCTGTTGATGAGTTTGGATATATAAATATTGACCAAAAGTAGAGTTGGAGCCAAGGACAAGCAAACATTTCTGCACAATATCAGAGGAATATGGAGATTTTAAGAGCAATGCATGAAAGAGGGTATGAGGAGGAGAGATGGAGAAGGGTGGAAGGAATTAAAGAGCCATCAAGATACAAAAAGGCCGGCGTTGTGTTGGCTGGGGGAGGGACCAGTGAGCCTTCTCTAGAGGTCCAGGGACCCAAGGATATTTTGAACAAGCAGGTTACCTCATGTTTACTCAGAAGCAGCTTGTGATGCTCTCATGTAAGCTCCCTCTTTGTACCCCTACTGCCAAACCATTTCTAAAGTCTACCACCCTTATAAATGCTTGGGGGACTAATGGATTATTGGTTCTTCATTAGCAAGTTCTTTCTCTATCACTGTAAATACACCCACAGCCTCTGATTCATCTTCTCCACCCTCAAACCCTACTTTGTTTCTCATTAATGGTGCATCTCATTAACTGACATTGTCCATTTGTTTTTTCCTTTACTCTTTGTCTCCCCACTAGAATACAAGCCTTGTAATAATAGGAATCTGGTCTACTTCCTTTGTTTCTTTGCCCTCATTGCCTAGAACTATGCCTAGCATATACTAGGTACTCAATAAATATTTGTGGAGTGTACTATGTAAGCAAGGAATGACCACAGTTCATGGAAAAGAAAACACGAACGCATTTGGACGTTGTTTAAAACTCAGCAGACTAAAAATTTAAGTGTCCCCATGTAGCTGAGAAAACATCCATTTTATAAGAACAGGGTGAAATTAAAGTCTGAGGGTTTAAATTAAGGAGAAAGCACTGGCCCTGTTATCCTCATGTTTCACAGACTAATCACATTCACAAACTTAGGTGCCAAGGAGGACAATTAACCTCACATCTTTCGGCCTCATATGACTTCCTGCCCTGAACAGGGAGGGTGTGAGTCCTGGTGCAGATATCCATGGGCATCCGTGAGTAATTGTGACCAAAATCCCATTACCAGGCCAAGCTTTGCCCTAGGAATTAGGTGATGTCGCTGAGGTCAGCAGTTGGCTCTTGGGTCCTCTGTTCTGTGCCAGCCCAGTCAATTTACACCCCACCAGCGATAATACAAACTGTGCTCTCTCGTTCTCTTCAACTGCAGAAGTGGAGAACGTGTCATGGTTTGGAGAGGGAAGGAATAGACCAGTGAGTTTAACCCAAGAGTTCCCTGCATTTCCACCATCAAACTATTCCCTTTTCACTCATCCTGACCTGTTCGCCATTCTCCCCTGTGGATTCAGAACAACCATTTCAGCAAAATAAGAAGATGTCATTAGCCAGGCATGGAGGTCATTGGCTCCACCCACACAGAAGGGCAGGGAGGCCAAAGGCAGCCTCTGGACATCAGCTGTGGCCAGGGTCATGCTCAGCCAACCAAAACAATGAGAATTCAGGGCAACAGAGTCTCTGGCCCAAGTAATCCAGGGCCACATGAAGAGAAGCAATGATCTGAACAACTGTTTCATGGCACAAGACAGTGTAGACGAGTGATCTAAACTACTCAGAATACCTGTCAACACAACCTCAACTTACATGAGGATTGTTCTCTCCTAGGCTTCAATGAGATCGTGGCAATAATAGTGTCAGTGGAAAAAATATCATAAACACCCATCCCAGTGTGTAAGTGGTCTCCTTAGAAGGATGGTAATAAAGTCATGTTTGCATTCCTCGACAGCATGCACCAGTGTAACAGCCTGGCATTGTTTTTGAGACTGAATTTGACACTTGTCTGTTCAAATAAATGAACACTGTCATTTTCTGACCGTCTTTTTTGGCAGAAATAAACCGGTTGCCTTGCCAATTTATGAGTTGACCTACAAGATCTCTTCTGAAAAATAAAATAAAAGCTATGCAAAGTACTTCATTATATTTTAATGCCAAAGTGAAAGCAGTTTTTTCTTTTTCCTCTTCTTTCTCTTCATCTTAAAATCCCTTGTTCTATCGCACTCCCTGTAACACAAATGTGATTGCAGTCATAGGAGGAGGAAGAAAGGAAAAGGAAAATGGGCAGGGGACGTGTAGGAGAGGATATTACAATTTATCAAGGGAGGAGAATGACACCTCATATTCTATATTAAGAAGTACTGGAAATAAGTCAATCAACCATTCACTTAGTTATTCACTCTGAGCATCCAACAGCCAGTATGATAACATAATGTGTGCCTTTCCATACTACTTTTTTTATGAATATAGTTGAAATGAACTTAATAGCCATTTAAAAAAAAAAAAAACAAGGCTTCCCTGGTGGTACAGTGGTTGAGAGTCCGCCTGCTGATGCAGGGGACACGGGTTTGTGCCCCGGTCCGGGAAGATCCCACATGCCGCGGAGCGGCTGAGCCCGTGAGCCATGGCCACTGAGCTTGCATGTCCGGAGCCTGTGCTCCACAACGGGAGAGACCACAACAGTGTGAGGCCCACGTACCACAAACAGTTGGGAGTAACAAGTTTGACTACTTTCTCCTAGTTTTTCTACTAAGCTCTATTATTTTATGCTTCTTGACTGAGGTTTAGTCTATAAACAGTTAAATATACAGTGCAATGAATTTTATGTATACACTCATGTAACACCCACCCAGGTCAAGATACAGAACATTTCCACAGCTGCAGAAAGTTTTCTCACGCTTCTTCCAGGCAACGTCTACCTCTCACCCCAGAGGTAAACGCGATGTGACTGCTTTCATATTTGTTTAATTTTCCTCATTCTTGAAACTCATCTAACTGGAATCATGCATTATGTTCTCTTTTGTGTCCATCTTCTTTAGCTCAGGAGGGCACTTTTGAGATTCACCCATTGTTGCATTTATCATGAGTTTATTATTTTTAATTCAGTGTAGTAGTTTATTATATGAACATACCACAATGTGTTTATCCAGTTTCCTACTGGGGAGCATCTGGGTGGTTTCCAGTTCTTGACTATTATGAAACAACTGCTAGGAACTTTCTTGGACAAGTCTCTTGGTGGACACAGGTGCTCATTTCTCTTGGGAATGACATTGCTGGGGCGTAAGGGAGGCACATATTTAATTTCATTAGAAATTATCCAGTCAGGTTCCAAGGTGGTTATACCATGCTCCTATTTGCTTTTTAAATGACTGAGACTTTAAATACAACCTGCACCCCCGTTTTCTGATCCCTCCTCCCCCACGAGTAGTTTGTTCATGAACATGTAGACATCTGAGGGGTATGATGAGAGGTTGCAGTCTCTGGAATCAGATAAACCTCAAAACCCTGTTCATTATTAGTTTACAGACTTCAAGTCAGATATTATTTTTAATCATATCAAGTCTCAGTATTACTTCGTAAAATAGCTACAGGATATCTACTGAACTCTATAGGTTCATTGTAAGGATGCAGTGAGCTGATACAGGTGGAAATATCTAGCACAAGTTCAGACACAGGGCAAGCACTGGACAAAAGTTAAGTCCCCCCATCTCCTTGCCTTCCTTGACAAGCACCTTCCCCCCTCTAGTAGGTTTTTGGATCTTACAGTTTGTCTCTCTTTATCTCTCTTCTAAGCGTCAGGGGTTGAGGAGGAAGGAGTTCTAGAAGAGACAGACCTTGCAAGATGGAAGGTCAAGGGGCCGGATGTCGATGAGAATCTGTCTTCCAGCAGCAGAAAAGAAAAGCTCTATTTACAGTAGGACCCAGATGGAACTGATTTGTTCAGAGCCATCTTATTCCTGAGTGTGATATTTGTCCTCATCATAAAACCACAGGCTACAATGTGTCTGACATTATACCAAGTGATATAACCTCTCCTAATGATATTATAATAAATCCCAAATGAGGCAGCCATCACTGGGCAGCTCTTTCAAAGTGTTCCTGAAATAGTTTTTACAGAACAAGGGATCTGTGTGCCAAATGCAGACACTCACATGAGGCTGGAGGAGTGAGGTCAGGCTTACACATGAACACAACTCTGGCTTAGTCCTTGGCTGGGAATGTTTTCTTTTTATATTAACCTGTTGGCTTTTATGAAAATCAAAATGCTTCTTCTTTTATTTTTTTTCTTCTTTTATCTTTATGAAAGATGAAATAGAACATTTGCTAAATGCAATAAAATATCACCCAGGGTGCTTTTTTATTATTATCCTTTAAATCAGCAGTTTCTGTGCCTCTTCATTAGTAAAAGCCAAGGACCTTTCATCTTGGCCTCACCTCCCTCAGTGCTCAAAGAAAGTTGACCACATTTCCTGCTGTCCTGGTGGTGGAATCTTGTTTTGCTCTGTTTTTCTGCTAACATACATAGGTATGCTTCCGAGGTACCGTGTGATCTGCTTCCACAAGCCTGGGGAGCTTGCTGACTCAGGCACCGTTGAATGTCTTCTAGGACAAATGTGCAGCCCTTTCTGCCCTTAATGGCAAGGACCACAGGAAATCATGTGTTTCCACTAATGGGGTTGGAGACACCATCCTGCTGGATTGTGGTCTTGGAATTAGTAGGGCTGGAGCAAGAAGGAATATCTGTTCCCCTCATTCTCATAAACACCAACCCTACACCACCACCATAACCAGCAACACCACTTCCATTACCAAGTTCACAGCACACCATGTTACTCTCACCCTCATCATTCCCCTGCCCATCTTCCCCACCATCATTATCCTTCTGGCCATCCCCACTGCAGTGGATCATCTATTCTTTGGATCCTCCCATCACACCTCTTTCTTCTCTCTTTCCCGTCCCATGTGTTTCCATCACTGGTCCAATATTTGGGCCCAAGGCTCAAGTATATTTGTTTTACAGATACTGAGAAAGATGGCTGTTGTTTTTATTCTCTCACTGGGATCACATAGATGTACTGAGTAAACCTAAAACTGCTAGAGATCACTTACTGCCATCATTAAGGTAAAGGGACCTTACTTAAAATGAAATACACACAGAAGGCAGCAGATCATAAAGACAGAAAGGAGCCCTGATAAAATTAGACCCCTCAGGTCTAGCCATGCCTGTATTTTCAGTTACTGATGTCAAAATGTTACCTGGTGTGCTTAAACTAGTTAGAGTTAAGTTTCTTTCAACTTGAAAATGAAAGAATTCTGACCAAAATAACCATCCTTGTCACCTGGTCTATATTATCCTTCCCTACCCCAAGCATACTTGAGGTTGGCATTCCATATCTGAGTTTCCGCTGGTAAGCCAGAGCCTGGGGTTGAGATTCTCAGAGCTGACTATGGTCTTTTACCCAAGGTAGCTCAAAGATAGTGAAATAAGATGAAGTCAGATTCCTTAAGGAAAAGCAGTCACTTCATACCAAAAAGATTAAATGCAAACACCTAGAGGAATTAGGATAAGACCAAATTTGCAACAAGGGCAAATGATCTGAGACCATTTTTTCCAGCACTAATGGAGTGCAGTAAGTTTTCTTTATGGGCCAACATTTTTGGTGGTAGAGATTGGGGGCTGACTTTAAAAATACAAATCAAGTTGGGAGACACAGCCCTCACCAACATCATGATCCACCAAGTGTCAAGGGCATCATGGTGACCATCAAGCATTTCATCTTTTCCTAAGGTTTTTAGTTCCAGAGTTACAAAAAGGGCCTCTGCTTTCTGTATTTCTACCTCCAAAAAGGTAGAAATATAGAAAGACAAATTTAACATATAAACACCTAAGAGCAATAAAAGGTTATTTGTCCTAGAAACAGTGACTAAGATAGGAGGAATACATGAGTCTGACTACAGCAGAAACACAAAGAAGGACGTGTATTCTCCTTGGGTGATCTGAGACACAGGTGCCATTCGCATCAGTCACCTCCAGACACTCCCCACAGTCACTTCCACCACCATTCTCATCACTTCTACCACCCCTAGAATGAGATAGCCCAGGATCAAGGACTCAGAGAATGATAATTCCTTTCCCACAACTGGTAATGCTTGCTAATAACATGTGTTCTCTTTCTGATTTTAAAAGTCATGTGTGTCTATTATTTATGTGTTAAACACTCTTGGCTACAAATAGCAGAAACCGTCTGAAGCCAGCTTAAGTTTAAAGGGACCTGTGATAGAAGGCCATATGGTGTCGCCCAGAACCCAGAGTACAGGCTCCAGCCAGGCCTCGGAACAAGGAATAAGACAATCCTCCTCTCTGCTTCTCCGAGTCCTTTCTGCAGTTTTCTTCCAGCTTTCTCCTAGCAGTTCCCAGAAGATCAGGAGCCTGGGAAGAAAAAACAATGGAAATCAACGATTCTTGTGGAAGATTCAAGAAATGTACCAGAGGAAACAAAATGTTACTCTAAAATAACAATTACCTTCAAAAGATGCCTGATCCTGTTATTTAATTTTCTTCTGGGTGTCACAAAAGGAAGACAGTACAGTAGGTAAGGTTCGTATTACGTGACTTTGGGCTAGCTTCCCATCGGCGAAAATAAAAAGAAATAATGCCCTCTTCAGAGCAATGCTCCATGAATGTTGACTATTATAATTACAAAAGAAGTAGATGACCAATTCTTTTGGCTAAAACCACCCTGATGGGTTGTGAACAGTCACAGAAAAGACAAGAGCCAACTTCCAGATTAAGAACCAGAGGTTGCAGAATCACTCACATTAACAGTGAGAAGACTTCCACATTTCCCAGAACAAACTGCGGGGGGAGAAAGGGAGAAAAAGAAATGTAATTTGGTAAGAGAATGGGGCTTAACATGACATGGTATTGAAGAACAGGAATGCCTAATACAAGGGTTCTCAACCCAGGGCCCGTGGATCCCAAATGGTCCACAGAAAGAATTCAGAAGTTCCTTGAACTGAGATGCGGAGAGGATTACATCTTTGTTTTCACCAGTCTCTAACTGAAAACTAGCATTTTTGTCTATTACAAATGTAGACAACCCATAACAATAGTATTAACAATTTTTATAGCTTTGTAATCAATAGATCAATCCCTATTTTCATACCATTTTATAGCTGTTGTATATATCTCAAAATATCACTTACACTTATCACTATTTTGTCATACAGCCTACTTTCTAAACTTTATTTCATATCCTCAAACATGACATTAATGATTGTGTAATGTTCCATCATATGGAGATGCTGTCATTAATTCCTCTAATACTTGACATTTAGATTGCATCTAGTTTTCATTTACAAATAATGCTATACATAAAAAGTCCTGCACGTAATTTTTGTGTATGAGTAACTCTGACTGTTTCCTTAGGATAAATTCCAAGGTACAGAAAAACTAAATCAAAGTCCATTCACATTTTACCACTCATGAAATACATTGTCAAGTTATTTTTTTTATCATACCGTTAATAGGCCCATCAGCTATGTATAAGAGAGTCTATCTTGCTGTATCCTTATCAGCACTGAGTATCACCCTTTTTTTTTCTTTCCATAATCTGTATTTTTTATAGCATATTGTTTGCAAAGTTGTCTGCAACAGCTCCTCCCATCCCTCAAGCATCCCAATTTTTAATGTGACTTTGCAGCCCCTTCCTTAAAGAAGAATGAGTTTATCATTTTAAAATGTGTATTAAATTTTAGGGAAGAATAACAAAATGGACTCTTATTCCACCATCCAACACAGAGGAGACCACTGTTAACAGTTTGATTTGTTTTGTTTCCATCTCTTTTATTTCAGTATGCATGTACTATTTTAATATCAGAACTATAAACTAATCTTGCTCTTAAAGATTGTTGTAAAAATTCTCAAAGCTAACACCAGCAAATCTAATTTGTTGAAGTGTAAAAGGCATAGTTATTTATAACCGTAATAAAGAGATTATTTAATACTAGGGAATATGTTACAAATATATGTATCAGATCAATTAAAATGTGATCATCTTTATAAATATGAGAAATTGGTAAGTTTGATGCCCAATCCTCTAAAAAAATTATTGAATATAAAGAGTAAGAATATCCAAGCCTAATTTAGCATGATTGAAATATCTGTCTCAAATATGATAGTCAATTTTACACTTATGGCAATATATAAGCAACATTGTTATTAAAAATAGGAACAAGACAAGAATATTCCCTATAATATCACCACGAATAATTGCTCTGGAAATTCTAGTCCGTGCAATAAGACAAGAAGAAAATTGAGGTGAAACAATTAAAAAAAGAGAAAACAAAATTATGAATGTTTGTTCATGATATGATTGCCTACCTCAAACCCCAAGATAATCAGCTAAAAGTGCATTGTATTAATTTAAAGGCTGAGTAAGGGACCTTCATATGAAATAAATATATATTTTCCAATATCACAATAATAACATATTTAAAAATTGATTGAAAATCTACTAGTTTTACAACTATGAAAATATGGCTCTCCTATGTCTATTTTAAAACATAAAACATCTAGTAATAACCTATCAATAAATGTGAAGGGCACTTATTAACAAACTATAACACTTTCTACCAGATATGAAAGAAAATAATATAATAGAAAAACACTATTTTCCTACATGGTAATGTGAATTGTCTTTTCATTATTTTTGTCCCATTAAATACTCTTCCTTTATGTTCCTTAGACATAGGCATGCAATTCCAACCCAGGAAAGCTGGGGAGACAGACCCACAGCCCCAGTGGGTCCTAAAGCAGAGGATCAAGCCAAAGAAGCTTATTCTCAAGCTTTAAGCTTTAATGTTGTTTGGCCTATTAGGTTTTGGGCTTACCTGGGATCTGTTGTTCCTTTTTTCCTTCCTATTTCTCCCCCTTTGGAATGGCAATATCTATCCTATACATGTCACACCACTGTATTTTGGAAGCACGTGACTTGTTCAGTTTCACAGGTTCATATCCAGAGAACAGTTTGCTTCCGGATGAATCATACCTGGAGTGTCACCCATATCTAATTTAGATTATATTTAGATGAGACTTTGGAATTTTAGACTTTAGGTTTGGTGCCGGAATAAGTTAAGACTATGCAGGCAGTTGGGTTGTATTTTGCCTGTGAAAAGGACATGACTTTTGGAGGGCCAGGAATGGAATGCTATAGACTGAATGTGTCCCCCAAAAGTCATACATTGAAACCTAATCCCCAGTGGTATTTCGAGGTGGGACCTTTGAGAGGTGATTAAGTCATGAGGGCAGAACCTTCATGAATGGGATTACTGCCCTTATAAAAGACACCCTAGAGAGCTCTCTTGTTCCTTCTGCCCTGTGAAGACACAGTGAGAAGATGGCCATCTATGAATAAGGAGACAGGCCCTCACCAGATACTGAATCTGCTGGTATATTGATCATAGTCTTCCCAATCTCCAGGACCATGAGAAATAAATTTCTGTAGTTTGTAAGCCACTCAGTCTATGGTATTTTGTTCTAGTAGCCTGAATGGACTGAGACGCAGACATACTCCTCTTACTACCTCCATCATGTAGTAACAATCCAATTTCTCTTTCACATTTAGAATCAATCACCCAGCCAGCACAGAAACTCCCTTTCTTGCTTGTTCGCTGGCATGAGGAGTCCAAAGGGACCAGGAAGCAGGTTCATTTTCCATCTAGTTGACCCACTGCTGTATCCCCTGGCGGGAGCACTTCTTCCTTGGGCTCTAAATCTTCTAGACCAAGGGAACTTCCAGTCACTGGGGCAGGATGCAAGACATCTGCTCTGGAATCATTATGGTAGTAGTAAGAAGAGCTCATTCCCAGACCAGTGAATCTCGGCTATGGAGAAAACCAGTACCATTTACTGTTCACTGATGTAGCATAGTTACATAGTTACTGCATCCTGGAGGATGTTGCTCCAGCTCCACAAATTGCTACCATGCAGCCAGTGCCATAAAGAGTCTTCAAAAGGCTTCTTCCAGAATTCTATCAGGCCAACTGCTTGAAGGAGATGGAGAGCATTGCAAGGCCAATGAATTTAATAGGCATGAGCCCATTGTTGATCTTCATTGGCTCTCAGATGAGTTCCTGGGTCAGAGGTGATGCTGTGTGGAACATAAGGCCTTCTGTGAATCCACGGTGGTTTTGGCAGAAGTGCTGCCAGCAGGGAAGGCAAATCCATATCTGGGGTAAGTGTCTATTCCAATGAGAACAAAGAACTACCCCTTCTATCATAGAAACGATTCAATGTAATCACTGCCACCAGGCTGGTCCCTTGGGGAATGGCACCACGTTAGAGACCCAGAGTTGGTCACTCCTATTAGCACGTAAAGCACCAAGCAATTGCTTTAACCAGATCAGCCTTGGTGGGTGAGAATCCATATTGCTAAGCCCATGAAAAACCTCCATCCCTGTCACTATGGCCATTTCGTTGATGAGATACAGACCTGCAGGGGGCAGAGGGGGCTCCAGAAGACTCCAGGGTTGCATCTTATTGTGCTGTGAGCATAAGAGCAAAGCATGAAGTAGGTAGCAAAGCTAATAGGAGGCTCTAGGTACTTTCCTGTAAGCATCTTAGCCATAGACATCACTGCCACAAGCATTTTTGCTGCACACATTTTCACCATATAGCTAATTGGCCATAAGGCAATTTTGCTGTAAAAGATAAAATAATGAACAATTTAAAAAGGGACATTAAAAAGGACGTAATGAAACATGAGAAATGAATAACAAAATGTAAAAGACTTTATTGCAAAATACAAAACATTTGAATACATTTAAAATGTGTGTAGATTCATGGCAAGACTGCGCAAATAACTGATTTTATTTTGTGGGTTTTACCGAAGCACTTGTCTTCCAAGTCTTTCATTCATAGTATTTTATACATTTTCTGCTTGCTGATTCATCTTCTTTTTCAGCACCACACTTCTTCTTTTTTATCAGAATTTCTTCCTTCATTAAGAGAGGTATCAATCTCCAAACACTAGTACGCATGTTTGTAATTGAGCTTTCTATTGAGTTGAGAAAACTGCTACACCACTGTGTGTTCTTGACATATTATCACATGTCCGCTGATAGACGTTCCAAAGTTCTGTGGGAAACATGGGTTCAACTCTGCACCTTCTAGGCTCTCGGCAAACATGCCAATGGCAAAAATACATGCTAACAGGGATCAGGGCGACCCAAGACTTCAGGAAACAGACTGGAGTGCCAGAGCTTATAGGTGTTGCATGGGTAGGTCAAAAGAGTCAGGATAACATTATCTTTCTCCCAGTGTGCTCTGGAAGCCTCTCAGATGAACATAGAATCTGTGAGTGATTGGTCGTGTGCATCTGCTCGGGCACCCCACTCAGTGGGCATTCCCCAGAGGCAAGAACTTTCCCCACCCCTCTTACTGGCAGCATGATTTGGGGTTCCCATGGAGAGAAGCTAGTGCATCAGAGCTGATGGGCCTCTCCTGTGGTCCGCACCCTTCTTTTCTCTGCAGTTTTCATAGACTTTTTTTTTTTTACATCTTTATTGGAGTATAATTGCTTTACAATGGTGTGTTAGTTTCTGCTTTATAACAAAGTGAATCAGGTATACACATACATATGTTCCCATATCTCTTCCCTCCTGCATCTCCCTCCCTCCTACTTTCATAGACTATTGATGGCTCCGTTGTAATGGACCTCCCAGAATAACAAATCAAAGCCAAGATGCGAGCTCTATAGCTCCCTCTCTTCCACCCTGGCCATGTTTTAACTTTAAAAGCCATAGGGGTAAGACAGGAATAAAGACACAGACCTACTAGAGAATGGACTTGAGGATATGGGGAGGGGGAAGGGTAAGCTGTGACAAAGTGAAAGAGCGGCATGGACATATATACACTACCAAACGTAAGGTAGATAGCTAGTGGGAAGCAGCCGCATAGCACAGGGAGATCAGCTCGGTTCTTTGTGACCGCCTGGAGGGGTGGGATAGGGAGGGTGGGAGGGAGACGCAAAAGGGAGGGGATATGGGAACATATGTATATGTATAACTGATTAAATTTGTAAAATAAAAAAAAAAAATTAAAAAAAAAAAAAAAAAAAAAAAAAAAGCCTAAGAGAATAGGCTTCCACTCCTATTGCTTTACCTTCCACTCCTCCCTTCCAGACATGGTACGGAATTAGTATTATTTGATGGCACAAAATAAGGAAGCGCTGAGTGAGAAACCCTCCTATCCTTCCCTCCCATCCCTGACCCCAGCCTTCACTTCCCTTTTTTCTGCCTTCTCTCTTTTCCATGAGATCTCATGGGAAGGGACTGTGCAGCCTTGAGACTCTTAACACACATCCCATTGGCCCCCTGGAAGCTCACCGCCCTCCAACGCCTTCCTTAAAATCAGGAGAACAGTAGTTAATATTTGGGCAATAAACAATAAACAAACTTTACCAGAGGTCAGAGAGATGGATTCGTAGCCCAGGCTCTACCATTTACCGGCAGTGAAACTCTACTTTGACATCTCTGCTTCCCAGTTCGTAAAGTGGAAATGAGAATAGCCCCCTGGAAGAGCTTTGTAAGAGGTAAGGCTTTATCAGCTTGTAAGTAATTGAATTATTTTTTAAGGAGGGGCAAATGATAGTGCATCCAAGTTACAGCAAGGCCAGGAGAGGTGATGGGTTGCCCTGGCTGTAGAAGGTGGCAGACAGCCTGGCCTCAGCCACCCTCTCTGGAGGGTCAACACCAGAGTTCTTAAAGCTTTAAGTTCCATCAAGTTTCTGGGTAAAAAGTGTTTGTCCTTGGAACTGCTCCTTACTTCTTCAAGGTTATTATTTCCAAGGTGGCTTTATTTTAAGAAAGAGTAAAATATGATCTATACCCTAAGACCTAAGTCATAATCATAAAAGACCTTCATTCCCTAACTGTGACCAAAACCACCTACATCAGAAGGAGCCAGAACATTTTTGTAAATGCAGATTCCCAGGACCTGGCTTTGAGCGTCACTTAATTTCTCTTACCTTTTCCACGTCGAGAAAAACAGGCTTAATAGTACTCCTTGCCTAAAACCTTGGCAAAAGAGTTTAGGTGGAAAAGTGAATAGGTAAAAAGATGAATGGCTTGCAAGGTGAGGGGTATGATTTGCAACTGGAGAAGATGACCTCTAATGTCCCCTTCAAATCAGACCCCGGGGATATCTTGGGCCTCAAACAACTGACAGAGTGGTGCCCATTCCTGTCCACAATGCATCCCAGCCAAATCACAGAAAGCGGACCCCTTGGCCAGGCACTCAGCCAAGGCTGGAGCTGTTAAGAAATAAGAATGTGTGTATTTATTGAGGAAAATAAAAACGTGCACCCGACGTTACACAGAGGCGATTTACGAGGTTTTATGGAAGTGTCACCAAAAGGCCCACTCAGTCACTGCCAGTGTCAGGTCTGCGGACACCTGGGAGCTTAGGCAATAAAACCCCCTGCTGGAGACGGTGAGTGAGACATGCTTTGTGGGGGAAGTGGGAGCCACGTGGTGCAGGTGCCTGTACCCGTGGGGTGTGTGGGAGTGTGTGGATGGGTGAAAGGCAATGTGCACATGCAGTGGGTGTGCAGGAGAACATGCACGTGTGTGGGTGTCATGAGAGTGTGTGGTGTGGGTCATCCAGGAGGCTGAGCCACAGTGCAGAAGGGCACCCATTACTCAAGCTCTCTTCAGAGGACCACAGAGACCTGTCTGCTCCCAGGAAGGGGTTAGTCATCACCTACTGCTGAGACTGAAGACCATGGGGTTGTCAAGCAAAGCAGATTCTCAGGGGCAAACATCTCTGAGCTGAGCATTCAAGGATGGGTAGAGTCTGGCCAATGGCAGGAAGAGTACGGTCCTGACTTGCTCACTTCCTCCAATGGATCTAAACCCCCCATGGCTGCTACAGCCTATGTGTTCCAGGTCTCTGAAGCTTCTGGAAGTTCCGTGAACCAGTCTCATGCCTTGTTGCTCTCCATCATCTGTCCAGCCCTCCTGCCAAGCCCAGCAGAGCCTGGATGTATTCACTGTCTCACTACTATGGGAGAAGGTTCAAGGAAGTAAGGTGTGTTATTAAACAGGAAGACAAGCAAGGGAAAGGGGAGAAGGAAAACGAGAAGAAGAAAGACCTTCATGGCAAGGCCTGGACCAACCAGTATCCATCTTCCTAAAAATGGTCTTAAGATCCCAAAGCAAGTAGATCCCTGTAGAGCATGCAGGAAAGAGGGGCGCCCACTTCCTCTCTCCCTTTCATTCCGCTGCAGCAATGAGAAAATCATGAGTTTTGCAAGATCCTTTCGTCGCCTGGGGCACGCCAGCATCACATGCATCTTCTCAGCACGTGAGAAAGTCACTTCCCTGCAAAACAGGGAGGAGCTCTGGGCAAGTGTGGTTTGGGAAACGAAACCAGACCCTTCAGTTTACAGCCCCTGGTGCACCAGGATGATTGGCTCAGCTTGGATTCTGAGGTTAGGGTCCAGGAGTGTACGAATCCCTACCTTGTGTTACAACCTCACCTGGGCACTTCCACACACCACACCGAGTCCTCATCCAAACTCTGAAAGGGGAAATTAGCATAACATTGACATGGGATCAGACTTTGTGGATCCAAAAGGCTGTGATATTTGCTCAAAGACATAAAGATGGCAAATGGCAGAGCCATCTTCCACTGGGAACGAGAGACTGTTTCCTCTTTTTCCCCCAGCCCTGACTGCTTCCCTCTCTCGAGGCCTTTAAACCATGACACTTGCAATCCTTTCGCTTGTCTCCTCTCCTCCCTCCCACCAGATTGGGAACTTCTTCGATCAGGGACCAGTTCTGCCCTCCCCACCCCTAGAGACCAGCACAGGCTGGCATGGGGCGAGGGTGCTCATGGAACAGCTTACAGAGGAAGAAGGAAAGATGGAGATATCGGGTCAGCTCCCTTTCTAACTAGCATCACCACTTCTGACTTCAGGAGCTGACTAAGACTCCCTGAGGGCCAGGAGGAAAATGCAAGGGCCAACATCTCTGTAACCTGAGACTTCTGGATGCTGACACCCGCCCCCAGTCTTCCCCCCACCCACACCCCAACCCCAATGGATGCCCAAAGCATCTCCTAATGGGCAGGGACTATGACTGCCAAAGGGATCAATTTCAGGCTCCCGGCCTCTAAGCTCAGCCAGAGAAAGCCCCTGTCCTAGTAAAACATCCATGTCTTCAGTTAGTCATTATGTGGGCTGGACAAGGTGGGTCTGCTCATCTCTGTACCTGCCCCCAGGGACTAGCGCCCAGTCTTATCACACTGTGGACTCTCAGGGAATGAAGGCTCTGTGACCCGTGATGTCTGCAAGTGGCCCATAAAACTGTCATTGAACTGACATGCTTAGAGTTTGTGGAGGGACATGGGTGAGAACCAGGGCTGGTTCAAGTTCCAGTGCAAAGGCTCCAGGCTGCAGTCATTGGAACAATCAGGAGAAGCAGATCTAACGGAGGATCACAGTTATTTGATGTTACTGACCTCCGGTCTTCCCCAAAGCTCAGGTTTTTAAAATTGGAAGCTCTCGGTGGAAGATCTTAACTGTGAGCAAATATGATTAAAGTCACAAACCCTGTGAACTGCAGTGTGCTACATCAGTGCTTTCAAATTTTTTACGTGCAGAACCACCTGGGGATGTTGCTAACCTGCAGATTCTGACTTGGTAGGTCTGAGGTGAGCCCTGAGATACTGTCTTCCTAGGCAACTCCTGGGTGATGCTGCCAGTCCACAGATCACATCCAGAATACCGAGGGGCCCAAGCTCAAGGTGCCTGGTGCTGGCTAAATCTACTATTCCTCCCCTTCTATGTTTCAACACTCAGAAGGAGGCCCAGTACCTGTGAGGGAAGACCCAAGCCCCTATGATGCAAGTTCTTTCCCAGGCAGGACCCCACTGCACCCCATCCACCCCAGCTATGCTCTAGACCAAATGGTCGGCTGCACCCCAGGCTTCTCAAGCTTTATACCACACATCTGTCCTTACAGCTGCTGGTCCCCCTGCCTCAAATGCCATCTCCTCTGAGGCTTTAGAAACTCCTACTCATCCTTCGTCCCTCTCTCCCCAGCACCTACTCTACTTCTGCTACTTGCTACTGGCATAAACTGAAGCAAGGTACTTCACCTCTCTGAGCCTCGGTTTTCTCATCTGTAAAATGGGGATAGTAATAATGTCCACCTCACAAGAGGGTTTTCTAAGTATTAAATGAGATGATACACATAAAATGCTTAGCAAGCTTCCTGAGACATACTAGGTCATCGAGAAATAAATAAATCATCCAAATTGAATGTCACTTCTTCTGGGAAGTCTTCCTGGATTTTTCCATTTACCTGTTTATTTGTTTTTTGTTTTGGGGGGTAAAAACCATAATACTTGGTTTTTACTTCTCTGATTGCCCCTATCACACAGCACTGCAATGACCTATTGACTGGACTATCTTGCCTAATAAGTCGTAAGCATCTGGAGGTCAGGACAATGTTTTACCCATCTCAGCTTTTCCAGAAACTAGCACAGAGTCAAGCACGGAATGAACAGTCAGAAAGGGTGTCAAGTGGCAACAGCCAGTAATATTCAGGGGTGCTCTGTGTCTGAAGGTGGCATATCTCACAGAAGCAGCACGGTTAACTGAAAGATCCAGGAAACCAGAAGCTCTGTTTAAATGGGTTTTCCAGATAACTGAAGATTTCACATCCGAAAAACATCACCTTTTATTTTTAAGCAACTTTTCAAGATTTTCCTAAATGTGTCTCTTACTTAAACAGAACACAGTAGTCCTAATAGAACCTTCCCAAGATGACTTGGGAACATCATGAAAACATTAATTACTGTCCCCAGGTTTAGGGTGACTATACACCTGGTTTGTCCAGGGCAGTTCTGTTTTGCACTCATTGCCTGGTATCATTATTCACAGCATCCCTTTTCATTCTGCTAGTGTCCCCTAGTTTGGACAAGAAATTATTAGGTCACCCTAACCACGGATAGATTATACTGGATCAAAGTGATGGTCCAAGGGACCCCTAAAATGAATATTAATATTTGCTGTGGGGTTTTTCAAATATGGCCCCCAAACCCTTTGACTCTTCTCCCACTGAGAGATGTGGTCTCTGCCCCCTTCCTTGAATCTAGGCAGGTTTAGGACACCCAGACCAATAGCACATGGCAGCAGTGGCCTTGTGCTGTTTCCAGGCCTGAGCCTTAAGAAATTGACCCATCTCCCCTCCCATCTCTTAGGATGCTAACTCTTAGAACCCAGCCACCATGCTGTGAGGAAGCCCAAGACACGCTGTGGAGAGTCTCCCGTGGAGAGAAACCAAGAGCCAGAACCAACCTGCCAGCAGGGTGTGAGTCATCTTGGAAGCAGATCCTCAGCCCCTCTCGAGCCACCTAGCTGACGCTGTACAGAGAACAGCTGTTCCTTCCAAACCCTGCTCAAATGTAGATTTGGGAGCAAAGTAAATGATTGTTGTTGTTTTTGGTTACCCTTCGTGGGGTATCTTTATGTAATGACGGATAATCAGAGCATTTGCCCCAAAAAAGAAAATCCTGCTGCAGCATTCAGGTTTTGGAATTCTGGAATTTGTTAAGAATCAGTCTCTGGCCTTCTCTCTCAAGGTCAGACTGACATTGTCACTTCCAGGAGAGCACACCAGGAAAACAGTTTTGCAGATAGAATCTCTGGGTTCTGGTCTCCATGAAACTTCAAGGAAATTATTTGTCCTCTGTGACCCTCAGTTTCATTATCTGTAAAATGTAGAAAATGAGACCTAACATCATCATGTTGCAATAACGAATATAAAGCAGAAATTGGCAACATTATTTGTGAGAGGCCAATAGTGAACATTTCAGGTCTTGAGGACCATACAGTTTCTGTCACTACTATTCAATTCTGCCATGGCAGCAAGAAAGTAGATACATAAACAAATTGACATGGCTGTGTTCCAATAAAACCTCTTTTACAAAAACAGGATTTGGCCTGTGGGCCATGGACTCTAGACCCCCTGCTGCAAAGGATTGGGAAAGTTCCTGGCATAAATGCTTGCTATTAGCATAAGTATTATTATTATTGATATAAATACAACTTTCCTTAGGCAGAAAATTTTCTTAGGGATTTCACCAGCTTCGTAACCACAGAGTTCACCAAAAAATGTTCACCCTGAGATAATTAGCAGCGAACCTAGTAACAAGATGAGTCACCCTAAAGGGGTGACATGGAGAAGTTTCATAAATTGCAGTATCATCTTCCTTCTCATAAGTCTTGACCAAGTCATCTTATTTCTTGAATCAAAGTAGTTCATCTGTACAATGAACATATGCATTGCAACCCTTTCTGGGCAAAACTGATATTTCAGATCCAGAGCTAAGAAATTTTCTCATGTGTCCATCACTTCTTTCAGATGAGAGCCCCTGGGCAGGGATTTTGAAGGCGTTCAGCTTTAGGTTTAAAAAAAAAGGAAGTAGATAAGGGAGGAGAGGGAGGACGAGGGAAGAGTCTGGAGGAAATGTGCCCCTGATAAATTTAATCTCTCTTGAGCTCCCCATCCATACATTAGCTCATTCAGCTCTTGGTATTCCCTGCCAGCTATGTGCCAGGTCCCAGGCTGAGAGTCCGGTCACTAGAAGCTAGATCAGGACACTCCCAACCTCTGCCCTCATGGATGGGCCCCACATCCAGTGAGGGGAAGAGACCATTAAGTAAGACACGGCAACAGTAGTGTTGTGCATTGTGAAAGGGGAAGTGGAGGGTGGGACCACCATTTGGGGAGCGGGACATGACTCAACTGGGGACCAGGGGAGGTCTCCCCAAAGAAATGACATCGAAGCCAAGACCAGAGGGATGAGTGGGGATTAATCCTCCTCCCCTGCCTTCCTCCTCTTCTTACCCTTGTGCTTAGAGAAACACATTTCCTGACATCCACGCAAGCATGAGATCACTCCTCCCTTCTCCTGCAACAAGTCTTCCCTTGTCTGAACTACCTTTTAAAATATCTCTTTTCTTCACCTAAACCTTTACCTGAATTGTCAATGCTCTTAGGATAAAAACCAAAAACCTTAACATGGTCCAATAGGCCTTATGTGATGTGGTTCCTGATACCTCTTCAGCCTCATCTCACAGTCTCCCATCAGTAACTCTGCTCTGGCCACCCTGGATTACTTTCCAGGCTTCCCTACCACAGGCCCTTTGCATATGCTCTTCCCTCTACCTAGAATAATCCCCCCCCCTCGTTTACCTAATTAACTCCTACTTATCCTTCAGATCTCAGATCACTTATTCCCTCAGGAAAGTCTTCTCTGGCCTCCCAACTCATTAAAAGCCCCTGTTTTTAAATTTTCAAAGTCCCATAGACCCCCTTATTCTTAGAACTTGCCACAGTGCAATTTCTATGGTCTATGGGAAGATTGGACCAACGCCTGTCTCCCCAAGGAGACCGCAAGCCCCAGAGGAGCCTAGACTTGTCTGCATTGCTTATTGTTTCACTCCAGCACCAGGGTCTGGTGCAGAGTGGGAGTTCAACTGAAGTATTTATTTCCATGAAAAAAATGTTGTATGCAAAGGTCTGGTGCCATCACATTTCTACTTTGAAACCCTTGAGAATATCAAAACCCCAACCCATTTAGTGCATATATGTTCTCTGGTTTGAGTTCGTAAGAGCAGGTGTGGCACAGTGAGGAAAAAAAATCTACCATGGAGTCAGGAAAACCAGTTACAGCACCATCTCTAATTGCTCTTGGGTCTAAGTTTCCACATCTGTGAAAGGGTAAAATAACAGCATCCTCTCCAACCACCCCTTGGAGTTGCTGAGCATAGTGATACCACTTCAAGGATGCAGGCTTATGAGTTTATCATGACCCAACGTCCACCAGAGAATCAAAAAAGAGTCATCAACCCACAGGGCCCCATTGCTCTGTACAGACACTGCTGGGGCAGGTGGCACACCCTCTGGGAGGGACAAGAAGAGGAGGACGCCTGAAGCTGCCTGTGCCACCCAGGGCTCTGCAGTATTGACCATCAGTCTTGCTGAGGGAACATTTGCCTTTCTTCCCCTTCCAAATAATTAAAGTATAATATTTTACACCCTGTTAAAATTTACTGGGACCCTTGGCGCGTAATTATAGTGCTTCTTTAATGGAGACCCCATAAAAGATGCATGACTAGAAAGTTAAGGTTCTGGATAGAATTACAACGATGTGACAAATAATTTACAAGTGATAAACAGTCTGAGGGGGAAAAAGTTCCAATAACCTCTCATGAAGGCTAACAATTAAAATAATAAATTCCACAAGAGCAAGGGTAAACCTTTCTTCTTGGTCAAAGGCTTAAACTCCATGAGCCCAGGAAGAAGAATAAGCCTTCTTGTCAAAGCCAAGTCCTGGACTCCCTGAGCATCTATTCTTTCTGTATGTATGTATTTGTTTTTGTACTTAAGTACTTACTTATTTCATCTTTTTAGTAATTTATTCATCCACTGATTATCATGTTTTATTTCTAGCAATTCTTTCATTCCATTACCAATTCTACTTATTCTTTCTCCTATTCTTCTATCCACCCACCCCATCCACCCATCCTCCCATTCATTTATTAATTTATCTACCCATTCATCTATTTCTATCTGTTCATTCGTCCATTTATTATTTTATTTTTTAATTCATTTATCTATCCCTTCATTTATTTTTATTCCTCATTTATCCATCCATCCATCCCATCCACATGTATTGCTCACTTGTACTAAATAGATTCTTTACCATGTTCTAAGGCAACCCTATCCAAAAGAACTATCATGTGAGCCAAATAAGCAATTTAAAATTTTCTAGTAGCCACACTAAAGAATAAAAAGGAAACAAGTGAAATCAATACAATAATCATTATATTATTTAGTAATAATTTTCATTATAAAATAGTGTATTTTAATACATTTCATGTATTTATTATAACACAAAATATAAATGCTGTCTAATACATATTAATTTTATTTAAATACTATTTAATACAATCACTAACTTTATTTAACTCAATTTATCCAAAATGCTATCACATATTTTGGATTTCAACATGTAATCAATACAAATATACTAACCAGTTACTTTTCACTCCTCTTTTCATCCTAAGTCTTCAAAATCCAGTGTGTATCCTACAGCCGCAGATCAGGTCAATTGGACCAGCCACAGTTCAAGTGCTCAACGGCCACATGTGGGAACCATATTGGACAACTCAGTTCTAGGGCTTCAAAGTTGAATCAGATAGAGCTTTTACCCTTGAGGTTTACATTCATGTGAGGAGAGAGAACTCAGATTTGTCAACTATGAGACTCAGTGCATGTTTCACACATTATCTCATTTAATCTTCACATTTAAGCTATAAGATACTCCCATTTATAAAGAAGATGTGGTACATATATGCATTGGAATATTACTCAGCCATAAAAAAGAATGAAATAATGCCATCTGCAGCAACATGGATGCAGCTAGAGATTATCATGCTAAGTGAAGTAAGTCAGAAGAGAAAGACAAATACCATATGATATCAACTATATGTGGAATACAAAATATGATACAAATGAATCTATCTATGAAACAGAAAAAATCACAGACATAGAGAACAGACTGGTGGTTGCCAAGGGGGAGGGGGTTGGGGAAAGGATGAAGTAGGAGGTTGGGGTTAGCAGATGTAAGCTTTTATATATAGAATGGATGAACAACAAGGTCCTACTGTATAACACAGAAAACTATGCTCAATATGCTATGATATTAAAATGTCCCATTAAAAGTGATAAAACCAAAAAATATATATCCTATGATAAGCCATAATGGAAAAGTATTTTTAAAAAAGAATATACATATATATATATAAAACTAAATCACTTTGCTGTATAGCTATAATTAACACAACATTGTAAAACAACTATACTTCTATTTAAATAAATAAATAAGTTTTTTTTTTTAAAAAAAGATACTCCCATTTTACACCTGGGGAAGCTAAGGCTCAGAGAAGTGATAAAAAAAGTTCTAGAATCAAATCAACTGAGCATCCCAAAACACTGTGTCAAATGATCAGATGGAGTGAGGGCTGAGCAGCTATGGCAACATGAAAGGGGGCTGTCTGGCTCTGCCCAAGGTCTGTAAGGGCTGGGCACCAGGCACTGGGCCAGCCTGGAGCTAGGGAAGGAGCCACACAGCAGAGAAGTCTTTCCAGACCAAGGAGACAAACGCAGAAAGAGAAGAACTCACATTCCTTTATGTCTAAGCATATCCCTGAGCTCTTCAAAGATCACTGGGCAGAGACCCAGGGTGTGAAAGAACATATTTGGGAGAATAAAAATGTTGACACATGTCAAAACTAGGTTTTTGCACCCAAAATCATAATCTATCCATTCATAATGAAGAGAGCCAGGATTCCATAGCCAACTAACTGCGTGGTACCTAAGAGTGAAGAGTTGGATGATTCTGCTTATGCTGAGGATGAGGAAGACCATGGTGAGGAGAGTAAGGAGGGCTCACATTACTGAGCATTTACTACACTGGTCTAAGCACTTCACTGCAGTGTTTCACTGATGCCCTTATTTTAGAGGTGAGGAAACTGAGGCACTTTTCCAAAGCCTACTAAGTGTCATCTGCCATGGGCTACTTGCATAGACCCCCTGTCCCATGAGCATTCCACTGGAAACTGGCTAAGCCAGACAGGACAGAGCCTGCAGGATGGCCACTGGGGGTGTGAAGTTGAGTGCTCCATGAATGGTGTTTCCACAAAGTTCATAGTCCAGAGGGGAAGAGGAATTTGTAGGCAAATAAAGACCCTTCAGATTTCCAGTGCTGGGCTAGAGCATCCCAACACAGTAAAGTAGAAAGAAAGAAGGTCAGCTGTCACTTCCCTGTGGCAGAGGCGGTCAGGAGGGCTTTACAGAAGAGGTGACACTGTGCCATCATGAAACTTTTTCTGACAACCCCAACGAGAAGTAATCTCTCTCCCATCTAGAGAGGAGCGTCTCTGTCAAGTACTCGGACCACAGGCCCCGGCCGGGCCCTTTGGGGCAGTTTCCTCTCCCTCCCCCCCTCCCTCCCCAGCACAGCCGCTCAGCCTGTAATCCCCCTGCAGGCACCAGGGAAGCTTTTACACTTACTCAACATCATGATGGATCAATGGAGAAATACAATTGCTGGGACTTCTGAGAATGTATATATTTGTTTAAAAGCCCCTGTCTTTCTCGGGTACAGACAAAACACCGACGGCTTAACACCTCTCAGAGATGCATGGTGGGAATGATTTCAAGGCTTTAGTTGTCAGTAGCAATATCAATCAGATGGTCTACCCCGTGGCCTCAGCTCAGGAAGAGAAGAGACATCGGCAGAGGAGCAGAAAGCACACAGAGAGAGATGGAGCCAAAGTTAGATGGAGACAGAGTGAGAGAGAGAGAGAGAGAGAGAGGGAGGGAGGGAGGGAGAGGGAGGGAGGGAGAGGCAAAGGCACTGAGGAAACAGGAGGGAACTCGAGAAAAGACAAAAGCTGAGAAAAGGCTATTCAGAGTTAGGGAGACTGAAAGAGTCAGAGGGCTGAAGAAAATAGAGACAGAGCCAGACTCAGACTAAGTAAATCAGGCGCCAAAATAAGGATAGAGACCTAATGTTCCATGAGACTGGGAGAAAGGGAGAAAGCAGAGACAGAAAAGAAAGAAGGGTGAGAGAAGCAAGGCGGGCTGTACCGAGGCTACTCAGCACCCAGCTCCTGCCTCGGACCTTTTCTCCCTGTGCCTCTGCCTGAACGCCTCTTCGCCCAGCTTCTTGCATCGATGAGCTTTTCTCCTCTTCCTGGCCTTTGCTGAACTGAGACATTCTCAGAAAGGTCTCCAGTGGCCACTCCATGCAACTGGAAGTCTGTTCTACTCACCCTTGCCTGTTGTTCTCCATCAGAAAAGAACACCCAGTTGATTTATTTTATAAGACTTCTTGGCTTTTGATTATTCACTTGTGTGTTATCCACTCCCAGAGCTACCATTGTCTTGCCATATCCTCAGGGTCTGGAATCGTGTCTGGTATAGAGTAGGTGGCGCTTCATAGTTGAGTAATGGATGGATGGATGGATGACCATGAAGGCAAGTCATTCACAAGAACTCCTCTCCAGATACTTAAGTTACCCAGGTTGAAGGAGCATGATTTTGTGGCAGGGTTGGGTGCTGGTTTGGAATGCACACCCATCCTCAGCAGCTGTTCAAAGGTAGAGGCCACCTGTGATGGAGATAGGAGTGGAGGCGGCAGGCAAGAGCCTGCTTCTGAGGCTCCCACGGGGTCAGCCAGGCTGAAAAGGATCCTGGGAAGAGGGTGGCGAGGGAGCGACTCTGCTTTAAGGACCCCTCTGGAGTTCCTTTCAGACAGAAATGGTTCCATCCATGACTTCGCTTTGTCTCAAGTTGGAAATGGTTCTGTGGAAAAGAGTGCATGATTCCCACGTGTGCTTCTCAGGCAAAGTTCCTAAGTTAACGGGCCACATTGGCCCCATTAGGACTAACGCAACCTCCCTCCCAGGCAGGGCTCTTGCCTCTATAGAAAGTGCTCTCAGGAGCCTTTGAGCAAGATCAACCTCTGCTGACCAACGCTGGAGAGCATGCAGGGGTTGGGGGGGGGGGCGGTGTGGGGCTTCCAGTCAAGATCAGAGTGCTTTGGCCTCCCAGAAGTCCCTGGGGAAGACCAGACAGCTTTTTGGAGCCAGACAAGAGACCCATGTACAGTCATTCCTCGGTATCCAGGGAGGATTGGTTCCAAGACCCCCATGGGTCCAAACTAGATAACAAGGTCCGAGGTTGCTCAAGTCTCTTATATAATACTGGCCTAAGAGTGGGCCTCTGTATCTGCACGTTCCGAATCTGTGGAGTCAGCCATCCGAGAATGGAGGCTGATGGTACTTGTGTCTTGAGGCCTGCGTAGAAGCTATACCTGGGGAGTTGCTGGGGTGACCTGGCTGCAGGAGATGCAGAGAGGGGCTGGACAGCCTGATGGGATGGACCCTGGGTGTGAAATCCCAAAGTCAGGGACTTCTCCTGGTCACTCACACTCTCTTTCTCTCCTTGCCCATATTTACGTACATTTCACACAGTTGCCTTCCCAAGGTAAATTCCAGTTCACATCCTGCTATCCAGATAACTGTACTATAAACATCTTTAATGTAATTAAAGTATGATTCTAGGAGGTCTTCATCATTGACATAATTGACAATTACATCAAAGACCATGATTTGACTTACCATCCCCTGTAAATGGTCCTTCAAGTGTTACCTGGGTTTTGCTTTTATAGATCCTGATGTGAAGACATCGTCTGCTTATAGGTGTTCCTTTCTTCAAGATGATTTTCTCAAGATAAGTACCAGAATGTGACAATATAGTATCATATTATTCCCCAAAGTTTGTAAGAATTTGGATGATCACAAGTAGTGTTTGCGTGTATGATTTTTCAACCCAGTCTCACCAGCATTGGGCATTAATAAGATCATTCTTTTTTTCTTATGTGGTAGATATAATTCCTGTAAATTTCCTTGGTCAGAATTAAGAATGAACATCTTTTAAGTGCTTGATTACTCTTTACACTTCCTTTTTATGCAAATTTTTGTTTATAAATTTTTGATCAGCTCATCTGTTTACCCACTTTCTTCATCTGTAAATGTGAGAGTCAATCACCACCTTCTGAAAAATAAGGAATGGCATATTCAGGGGATGGAGCTATAAATCGTGGGTAGCAGTCAAAGCTTCTAATCCGGTCCTTACAATGGCATCAGGGCAGCCATATTGACAAGGGCAGTGATGCTGGGTTAATGGTATTAATGCACTCTGTGCTGAGGCACCATGCTCAGCACTTTACATAAATATTTCACTTAATCCTTACAACAACACTGAGAAGTAGACGTTAGCATCTCCATTTTACACATGCACCTGAGAGAAGTTAAGGTATTGACCCAACATCACCTAGACCAGTTGGGATTCAAACCCAGATCTATGTGTCCATAAAGCCTGTGATGTAACCACTGCATTAACCTATGGATGGCAAAACATGCTCAAAGGAATTTAAAAATAATGGATGAACATGACGCATCTGTATTAGTTGAGTTCTCCAGAGAAACAGAACCAATAGGATATACAGAGATATATGTAAGAGGGGATTTATTGTAGGAATTGGCTCGCATGATTATGGAGACTGAGAAATCCTACAATCCACCTACTACAATCTAGAGAGCCAGGGAAGCTGGTGGTGTGATTCAGTCTGAGTTTGAAGGCCTGAGGAGTTCCAGTCCAAGTTGGAAGTTCCGAGAACCAGAAGCTCCAATGTATGAGGGCAGGAGGAGATGGACATCCCAGCTCAAGGGAAGAGAGCAAATTCACCCTTCCTCTGCCTTTGTGTTCCATGAGGGCCCTCAGTGAGTTGGATAATGCCCACTTGCATTGGTAAGGGTGATCTTTACTCTGTCTACTAATTCCAATGCTAATCTTCCCTTGAGACACCCACACAGACACACCAGAAATAATATTTTACCAGCTCTCTGGGCATCCTTTAGCCCAAGTTGACACATAAAATTAACCATCACATTATTTTTACCCTAAAGGAGCTCACAGTCCCCTAAATAAACAACTAGGAAGTGTCACTAAACCTGGTGGCATGTGTCAGTAAAGAGCCGTGGAGGGGGCTTCCCTGGTGGCACAGTGGTTGAGAGTCCACCTGCTGATGCAGGGGACACAGGTTCATGCCCCGGTCCAGGAGGACACCACATGCCGCGCAGCAGCTGGACCCATGAGCCATGGCTGCTGAGCCTGTGTGTCCAGAGCCTGTGCTCTGCAACAGGAGAGGCCACAGCAGTGAGAGACCCGCATACCGCAAAAAAAAAAAAAAAAAAAAAAAGAGCCATGGAGGGATTGTGAGAATCCCTCTCTGCGGAGCTAGGAAGGCTTTCTGGAGGAGGTGATACACCTGGGATATTGAAGGATGAATGAGATCTTGCCTCGTGGACTAGACTAGACAGAAGAGTGAAAGGAGAGCCGTGGGCTGGGCCTCACAGGGAATGTGTGCCTGCAAGATGAAAGGGCTTCTGGTTGACTACAGAGGGTAGGTTCTGGAATCAGATAGACCTGGCTTTGAACCCTGCCTGCTCTGGCCGGCTGTGGCCTTAGATAGTCATTTCACTCCCCGAGCCTCCGAGTGCCCATCTGCAAAACAGGGATGATCGTTTCACCAGTTGTTGAGGGGACTGAGGAGCATATGAAAGTACAGTGCTCAGTCCAGATGTGGCAGGGAAGTGCCCAGAAATGCTGTGTATTTTCCATGCTGCCACCTCGGAGGACCTCCCCCTTCTCTCTCCCGACCTTCCCCTTCCACCAGGAAACCAGAGAGTGTGACCCATGAGAAGTGGCCTCCATGGGCACGTCCCTGTGAGCACACACCTTTCTAACCAAAGGAAGCAAACAGAGTGCAGTGAATGTCATCTGGGCCCTGGATTCCAAACACACCTGGTTTCCAATCTTGTTTGGGCCACTTACCAACTTGGACCTTAGACCTTGGACAAGTCACTCACCTCCATGGAGGCTCGGTTTCTGCATCTGTGTAATGGAGCCAGCAAGCCCTGTCTTAGAAGTTATCACGATTCATGACCACACTGCCCTGGTCAAAATAGGCAATCAGTGTTGGGTGGAAACCTTCCAAAGCCCCTCCTCACCATCACCACGCAGGCACTGATGTGGTGGTCTGAACAAAAGTCCAGGGTTGGGCTTCCCTGGTGGCGCAGTGGTTGAGAGTCCACCTGCCGATGCAGGGGACACGGGTTCGTGCCCCGGTCCGGGAAGATCCCACATGCCGCGGAGCGGCTGGGCCCGTGAGCCGTGGCCGCTGAGCCTGTGCGTCCGGAGCCTGCACTCCGCAATGGGAGAGGCCACAACAGTGAGAGGCCCACGTATCGCAAAAAAAAAAAAAAAGTCCAGGGTTGTGTTCATCTGCATTTGAGAACAGCAGCCCCATGGGGACTTCCCCCAAAGGCCATCACCCTCCAGGGCACCCAGCCTGGCAGGGCTTATGGGCAGTAGCCTCTGCCCCGGAGCCCAACTTCTCCACATCCTCCCCCAGCTCTTGCGGGAAGGAGCATGAGTCATTCGAGGGAAGAGGGTTGGCATCATCTCCCCCCGCCGCATGGGGCCAGCCAGCAGGCTTGTGGTTATAGGACCTGCCTGGGTTGCAAAACAAGCCAGTTTGCTGTGCTCTGGCATCACGTGACGCGGGTGGGCGCCAGGGGTGGCCTTTTCTCTCTCGCCCACTGACTCACTGCACACTGGCCTGCAGTCACATGGCTCCCTGGGCCTCAGTTCCCTCTGAGAGCTCCTAGCCACTGAGATCACTTGCAGAAGAAATAAACTGGAACAACCACTTCCTTTTTTTTTTTTGCACCACGAATGTATAAATATATTGCCAATATGAAAAATGTAAAGACTATCAATTATAGAAAAATAGAAATCGGAAACTACCCTGTCCTCTCACCACACCCTCTGCAGCAGTAAACCTGGTCAATATTTTCCTGAGTATCTTCAAGGGCCCTATCTTATCTTTTAATTAATTTTAAGTTGCATAAGAAGTATACAAATGCATTCTTCTTTTTGAAAATATTAGAGTTTTACTGAGAAGGGAAGAGTCCCCCTTGACAGAGTTCACCTGCAAGCCTGGGTCCCTGGCCAGAGGTAACCCCTCTTATCAGTGAAATATTTCTTCCAGATCTCTGGGTTTTGTATGGTATGTAGATATTACATCAAAGCTCATTGAAAAGGCTGGGTGTCAGAGGCCTTCCCGTACGTATTTTCAGACTGAATATATCTTTCTACAGTTGGCTGTTTAACCTACCAGAATGTCTCAGCAGTTTTCTATTTTGTTGTATATAGATTCCACTTTTTTTTTTTAAGCCTACTTCGCATTCCTTACTATGGACTTGCCATAATTTTTAACAGTTGCCAAGGTGTGGACTTTTCAGCTGGCTCCAATTTTTTCACTATTTGTAAACAATGTTAAAATAACAACCTCTTACATTCCTCCTTTGCCCACATGCAGAGGATGCCCAAGTGGCAGATTCCCTGCATCACAGCATGCACATATTTAGGATTAATAGATATCGCCCCATGGCATTACCAAGTTGGCAGCTCCTACCCCCTTTCTAGGTATTTCCAGATATGGGTACATGTACACAGGGGAACTCACTTCCAAGTGTTCGTGTTAGATGGTACAAGAGAAAGATTGAGAAAGAAAATTTCTTTGCCTCTGGACTGAGTGTCCTATTGAGAGGCAGGAAGAGTCACAGAGCATCTAAACTAGATGGAAATAATCAATCATTTAATTCAGACTCACTCTAGAGAGGGGGAAACTAAAGACTGGCAAGAAGAATTGACTTGTCAATTAGCCCCCAACCCCTTTTTGCCAAGTTTACTCCCAGCAGTAAAGAGGAAACATCATCAGGAAAGTACTTTCCAAATTCAAATCATGTCTTCTTTGCTTAAGCTGGCCTCCTGTGCTCCAGCTTCAAGACACCACTACCCAGCCCTTTGGTCTCTGCTCTCCAGAGAGCACCGGGATCTCTTCTGACCCAGGGCCTTTGCATATGCATTTGACTCTCGGGAATATTTCTTGCTCCTCCCTTTCTACCTTCACAATCCCTTCGCAAATCCCTACTCATGTTTGAGATCTCAGCTGAAGCATTCCTTCTTCAGAAAAGCCATCTTGACTTCCTTGGCCATGCGAGAACCCTCTCAGAATATCTCTTTGCACGTTGGACTTCTTCAGAGCACTGCTTACGGATGCAATTTACATTTATTTGTGTAATACTTGAAAAATATCTTACTTACCTACTGAGTAAGTCAAGGCCTGGGTTTCTTTCTGCTGGATCCCCAGCATTGAGCCCAGGGGATATGCTCATTATCTGAATGAATGAAGGAGTAGCTTTCCTCCTTTTCTCTACCCCATGGGCCTTCAGTCACACCATCCCCATCTCTCCCTTGGGCCTCCCCCTTCCATCATCAAACCTGAGGAGGTTGCCAATGGGAAGCCTCCTTGGAGGGCACCTTTCTGATAACAGTGGGCAGAGGATTGTCTGAAAAATCACCTGGGTTTCAGAATCTCCTCTCCTGATTTCAAACTTCATTTCAGCAACTTGGACTTGGGTGTGTCACTTCTGTGCACTGAGATTCAATTTTCTCATCTGTAAAATGGAGCAGCAACTTCTGCCTTGCAGGACTGTGTGAGGCATGAGCACAGGGCCTAGCCCAGTGCCCTGCATATCATGGGGGCTCTGTGTTAGGGGAAGCCCCCAGCACCCCATTTCTCATAGTCCCCACACTGCGATCTGAACCTGGTTTCCACACTTGTTTTAACACAATGTTGACCTTCCCCACATTTCAGATCCTTGCCCTGAATCCAGCAAGGGGATTTCAGCTCCACCATTTGATGGAACCAACCACTGTCACTACCAAAGGCAAGTGCTAAGGGCCAACATGGGATTCAGATGTCCCCAGGGACATCCACAAGTCTCTGAGACCTGGAACATTCAGCTAACTAGGAGCAAGTTGTACCTTAAACCCACAGAAGCTTTCTCACTTAAGAAAGAACCACCTTTTTTTTTCTTGCAGAGTACCTGCAAGGCTCCCTACTGGGCCAAGAGATCTTTGTGGATCCCCAGAAGATGAGTTGGTCATAATGGGAGAAGGAGAGCCATTGGCTGAGCTGCAGCCGCAGGAATGATTAAGGGAGACCAGGAGGGGCGTTCTGCAGCCCTTATGGGAGGGACATCCCAAGACTCAGAGCTGGGACCATGACCAAGAACTCTGGAACTTCCCAGAACTTTGACCACTGCCTTTTTTGTTTCATTCTCCCCTCTGAATGTGGACCTATGTCTTCAATGAGCACTGTCCCCAGGCTTCATCATTCATCTAGTATTCATTAGTACCAGGTCCCTGCCAGGTACTTGGTGAGCAAGACAGGCGTGGCCCTGCTCTCCCAGAGCTCCCAGGCCGGTGCTTGGCTTTAGCAGCAGCAGCTGCAGCAAAGGGAAGTGGAGGCTAGTGGCCTGCTTTGCCAGGTCTGGGGTATCTGGGGTCTTCAGGACAATGGCACGTTAAAGGGTATTAAAGGAAACAAGAAGGGGCTGACCATAGCACACAAGCAGCCAGCCTGCCATGAGGGGGCTTCTCCCTAGTCCTCTAGGGATCTGGGCAGCCTCAACCTCTCACCCGTCTCCAGCTGCTGGGGCAAAAGTGGTCAGTCACCCGCAGTGAAAAATAGTAATTAGTTAACACACAGCAGACCTGTTTTGTTTCACTAATGCATCCCTAGGATCTAGCATAGTGTCTGTCCTGGTAAATACTTGGAAGGAATAAAACAAGGAAAGGAGGGAGGGAGGGAAGGAAAGGAGGGAGGGAGGGAAGGAAAGAAGTGGAGATGGAGGAAGGGAAAGAAAGAAACAGGAAAGAAAGGTAGCAGTGAGTGTCCTGCATTCATTTTTCATTTATTTATCCACTATTTTTTGGCCACTTATCTTGAGCCAGACACGGTGCTGGACTCCAGGGATATGAATAAAACAGATGAGATCTCTGCAGTCGTGGAGCTTGTATTGTGGCCCTTTCAGGGCGAACACACTCAAAACGGCATCCTTTTAGTGCATCCCACAGAACGACAGTCCTGCAAAACACCCACCAAAATGCTTCTCTGTCCGATGACCTTGAATCTGCTCCGGTCCTGCTCCAGGTCTTGGAATGTCCCGTCAGAAGAGGAAAGGTTCTGAGAAGTTTTGCAATTACAAAAAAAAAAAAAAAAAAAAAGCCTGATTAACCAGATCCATTCCAAGCTTTTTGCAGCCTGAAAAGGAGTCTTAGAGGAATCAGACGAGGTCACCTCCCAGTCTGCCTGGGTGAGCCTCGCCCTCCTGTTCGGCCACATTCCTCGTCTCTCTGAGATCCTTACCAACAGCACAGCCTGTGGATGGAACCTACAGCCACAGTTTCGGAGGCTTGGGTTTCCTGGCACCCGGGGTGGGGGCGGGGGGGACTGCTGCTCTGACAGCGCTCCAGGAACCCGTGCTTTGTGCCATCTCTCCCCAACACGTGATGGGGCTGTGGAGACACCTCCTGCCATTCTGTCCCCAGGGCTCAAGGGCGGGACAAAGCAGCAGGAGAGGACACAAGAGGCCGAGACTCTGATTTGAACAGCAGGAAGGCAGGCGGGAGCCCTGGCCTGGCCGGAAGGGTCACGCTGTCACGCCAGAGCTCCAGGTTTTAGCAGCACCCGAAACCCTGCTTGCCAAGGGAGCCTGGAGACGGCCAAACCCCCGCGCGCGCATGAAGACAAACATCAGCCTCGTGTTTCTGATTCACTCCTGTTCAGCTCATCAAACTGCTGTTTAGTGAAAGCTGCTTACGATTCAGCAAGTCGAAGGACTGGCTTTGGAAATGTGATTTAGCTTTGTCCCAAGATCTCTTGGCCAGGGAGGAAGGATTCAGGCCCTACCTCTCCCACTTTAGAAGGAATTGCAGCCACAAGATGCACTTAGAGAAACGTACTTCACCTTTCTGAGCCTCAGTTTCCTCATCCGTAAACTGGGGATGGTACTGACCTGGTAGAGTTGCTGAAAAAGTCAAATTACTCATTGCATTACTTAAACCCCTGGGCTAAATAAGTACTAAATAAAATGGTATACATTATTAAAAATAGTATTATGAGTACTATCAACATCTTCATCATCACCATTCTATGATTCAGTGAACCCACATTTATCAATTTCTGAAATGTTGCATAGACTATTGGGGTAGATCATCACATTAGCGACCCCCAACAAATCCCCCTTCTCAGAATCCTTACTTTTGTTAGACCCCTTCCCCACACTGACTCTGGGCTTGGACTTGTGACTTGGATTGGCCAGTGAGATCACTTTGCCTGGAAGAAGGTCAGGTTGACCTCGGGCCTTGAAGATTGGCCCAGGCAACCCAGATGTCCACCAAGACCCAACTGAATGGAGTCACCTGATGAGACAGGGTGACTGACTCATCAGTCACTTCTGCTGGTGAAGACCAGCAGAAAAGACTCTCAGTCAGATAAGTCATTTTTCTAAGCCACTAAGGTTGGGGGGTGGTATTTTACACAGCAAGAGATCACTGATAGGATGGGTTAGCTTGAAGCTGATCTACCTTCTTGCCCATTCCTCTGTGGACAAAAAGTGTCATTTCAGTAAACAAAGAATATTGCCTGTCATCAGGCCATCAGCCACAGCAGCTGCCCCCAACAGTGCCCTGAAGGGAATTCAGGACAGAGAAAAACAGCATTCTGGCCCCAGATCGTTAAGATGTATATCAAAGGAATAATTTCAATAAGCCCAGACTCTTGTATCTTCCCATACACAGAAAAGCACTAAAACTGTTAACTTGAGATGTCTGGTTTTTGATTAGCAGTAATCTTTTGATGCTCGACTACATGTTTGTTTGTTTGTTTGTTTTCGGCAAAGACTCCTATACATCCTTGTTCCTCCATTACCTCTTTGGAACAGCCCCTCAGAACTGTCTGAGAGGTTGTCTCCAGGGCTATAGTCTTCCATAAGGCCACTGAATAAAACATAAGTTCTCAACTTTTAGGCTGTGTGTTTTTTTTATCAGTTGACTCTCTTCTTTCACTATTCACTTTCTTTATTCTTCTTATTCAACTAGACTCTTTGCATGGGAGAAATACAGAGCCAGGAACCTGGTTAAGGAAGAATCATATGTTTATCATCTAATTTGCATCAGCCCCTCCCCAGGCCACCACAAACAGGCTCATAAAACTACAGAGGAACGTGCTTCTCATGACAGGCTCTCATACCCATCTTAGAGAATCGTGGGCTGCTGTTTAAACCACAACACAAGTGAGTTCAAAGTGACTCCAGGCTAATGTGAAAGAAGACCAGTCAGAATAAGAAGTGAATTGCGTTTTTTTTTAAATGGACTGTCTTTTCATTGCTCCAGAACACACGCTGTAACTCAAACTAAATACTGAAATGCTAACAACAACTAGTCCCTGGGGCAGTGCTGAGGAGTGGAGTAGCTTGGTTTGCAATTGGCATATTAATTGTTCAGATGCAAATCAGCTCCTCCAAAGAATCTGCAAGGATCAGTGAAGAGTTGATTCTCTTAAACACTACGACATTAACCTTGCAAATATTTATCCTGAGGAGGAGAGCCCTGACCTAGGAAAACAAATCTCACATCTCTGCCTTCAGCCCAGGTCTCCCTCTTGGACTTTAGACCTATTTATTGCAACACATGTCTTTACTGAAATGCATCAGAATATTTTTAACCAACAGTGATAGTTATAGCTTTGGCATGAGTCAATCCCAGTACTGAGCGTGACTCATTTCATTCTCACAACCACCTGTGCACTAGGTACTGTTTGCACCGCGACTTTACAGATGAAGAAACTGGAGGTCAGGGGGGTTCAGTGACTTGTCCAGTGTCATACATACAGCTGCGTGGTTCCAGAGTTCCACACCTTTGGCCTCAACAGGTTCAAGACCCCTCCTGCTCCTCCTCTCTTCCCTGTGTTTCTTCTTTCAGTGTGTGTGTCCATCCACTGGTTCCTCCAAGCCCCACTTAAACCTTTCAGAAGACCTCCTGAAGATCTCTCAAACCTCACCACTTCTCTGCACCCACTCCACCACTGCCCCAGCCCTGGACAACCACAACGTCCCCTAACTGGCATTCTCCCTCTGAGCAGTCTTCCTGCAATCCATTCTCTTGGCAACAACCACAGGGTCTGCCTACCTAAGCCTGGACACTGTAGCTTAGAACTCACATGGTGGAGGGGGTAGAGAAAAACCCAAAGGTGGTGGGGGCATTACCAGAAAAGTAGGGGAACGTGTAGGCGGGGACAGGGGAGGGGAGGTTCTCCTCCGAGAACCAGGCTCAGAAGGAAGAGAGACGCCCACAGAAATCACTGTCCTTGTGAAAGCAAAACACAAGAGAAAGTCAAGGGTAATCCCACTTCCGTCGTTGCTCCTCCTCTGCAATGGTGTACCTCTGTGATTGAGCTGACTCTCTAGAAAAGGATTATGTGATTAAAAAAATAATAATAGTGGAAAAGACCCTGAAGAATCTGGACCCTACAGGCTAGAGGATCCCCCAGCTAGATTCTTCCACACATATCCTCCTTCACAAACATCCCTAAATCAGTTTAAACTTGTGGCTTCCCGAATGCCCCATGCTCTCTCCTACCTCAGGACCTTTGCACATGCACTTTTCAGAATCTGGAATACTCTGCTTTCTCATGAGGCCCTTCACTAGCTAATTTCTACTCATCTTTCGAGTTTCAACTTATGCATCAGTTCATCCTAAAAATCTTTCTGGAACCCCAGGTCCCAGTTAAGTGCACTCAAAAAATATCATCCTGCTTGACTTCCCCATCATTAATTGTCAGCATGCTTTTATTCTTATTTCTTTTGATGGTAGTGCCCAATTAACTATTGATAAATGAATGAATGTATGAAGATGTGTTTGCCAACACCAATTTGGTCTTGCCCAATCTGTGAAGCCTGGGGTAAAGGGGGTGCCCCAGGACACACCACATCAGAGATAGACAGACCTCCATCTGGGAGAATCTTCTCTAAGCTCAAGGTCAAATAACAACTTGTGTCCAAAAGGAGGTCTTTGGTTTCTTGGACTCAGCCTTGGGGCAAGCTGGGAACAGAGTGGTGTAGGAAGACCTAAGGGGACATGGAAGGAAGCAGAAGATGGAGAAACTGGATATGGTCAGGAGCCGGGCATGGGGAGCTGCTTCCATTTTCAGCAGGAATCCAAGGTTGACAGCATTTGGTACAAATGTAATGTCCTACTAGGCCATGGGGAATCATGATAATTCAGGAGAACCAGAGGTCTTCTTTCTGTTTCATGAAGACACCAAGCTCTTTGTTACCTCATGGCCTTTGCACTTGCTGTTTCCTGTACCTGGAATGCCCTCTCCTCAGTCCTTGCATGGTTGGTGCCTCTTCACTTGGATCTGATTTCAAGTGTCACCCCCTCAGACAGACATTTCCTAAAGTTCCCCCAGCCCCTCCTGCAGTCATTCTCTACCTTACAACCCTGTCTTATTTTCTTTGTGGCACTTGTCAATGTCATAAGTAATCTTATATATGAATTTGCCTACTTAGTTTATTCCGTGTCTCTTCTGCTATAAAACAATATTCAAAAGGTCAGGACCATATCTGCTTGTTTGCTGCTCTATCTCCAGCGCCTGACACACACCCAAACTCAGTAAGTAGCTATTGTATAGATGAATGAATGATTTGAACAAATTAATGAAGAAAGGAAGCCAAAGTGAAGTCCCAGCCTTTGGGAACGGGGCTTAGTAGGGAAGAGCAGAAATTCAGTGATAACACAAGGACTCAAGGGCATCCCAAGGCATGAGTGGACATTTCACTTTGGTAGCATAACACACTCCAGACCTACCTGTGATTTCCTAATACAAAGATGAAAAGTGCCCTAAGCCAGCTGCTAAACAGAGCAGGGCGGTGCCTCTGGCTATTGCTTCTTGGGCTTAGAAATTGGCTGCTTGTTTACTGGTTCTCAAACAACTTCAAGGCTTCACTCATTCCCTCACCACCCTCACCCAGCTCCTTCTTCAGCCTGAGGAGTCTATCATGGGCATTTGAGAGGGATGGGAAAGCAGTGTGGTTCTGCAAGGAGTGATTGATAATCCTGCATAGCAACTTTGGGAAAACAATGTCCCATCCTTCAGCCTCAAAGACATGACAGTGATACCATGCCTTCAGGTGGATGTGAAATTAAAACCTCTGAGCAGCTAGAAGCTACATGGTGGATAGGTCAAGCATGCAGACCCTTTTGTACACATGTGTTCATAGCAGAATTATTCACAGTAGCTAAATGTGGAAGCAACCTTACAACCCCAGGTGTCCATTGACAGATGAACAGATCAGCAAAAGTAGTCTATCCATACAGTGGAATATTATTCAGCCTTAAAAAGGAGGGAAATTCTGACACATGCTACATTATGGATGAAGCTTGAGGACACTATGCTAAGTGAAATAAGCCAGACACAAAAAGGCAAATACTGTATGATTCCATTTATATGAAGTACTTAGACTCATCAAATTCATAGAAACAGAAAGCCAAAGGTTAAGGGAGAAGGGATTGGGGAGTTAGTGTTTAATGCATACAGAATCTCTGTTTGGGAAGATGAAAAGAATTCTGGAGATGGATGGTGGTGATGGTTGCACAACAATGTAAATGTACTTAATGCCACTGAACTGTAAACTTAAAATGGTTAAGACAGTAAATCTTATGTTTTAAATTTTCTTTAATAAAAAGAGTCCAGGGGGGCCTCCCTGGTGGCGCAGTGGTTAAGAGTCCGCCTGCCGATGCAGGGGATACGGGTTCGTGCCCCGGTCTGGGAGGATCCCATATGCCGCGGAGCGGCTGGGCCCGTGGGCCATGGCCGCTGGGCCTGCGCGTCCGGAGCCTGTGCTCCGCAATGGGAGAGGCCACAACAGCGAGAGGCCCGCATACCGCAAAAAAAAAAAAAAAAAAAAAAAAGAGTCCAGGGGCTTCCCTGGTGGCGCAGTGGTTGAGAGTCTGCCTGCTGATGCAGGGGACACGGGTTCGTTCCCCGGTCCGGGAAGACCCCACATGCCACGGAGCGGCTGGGCCCATGAGCCATGGCCACTAAGCCTGCGCGTCCGGAGCCTGTGCTCCGCAACAGGAGAGGCCACAACAGTGAGAGGCCCGCGTACCGCAAAAAAAAAAAAAAAAAAGGCAAGACTCATGCTTTGAGATCTCAGAGTTACATCACTGTGACACCAAAGATACCTGTCTTTGTTCTCCCATACTTTGTTCAAAAGTGGCATATGGCTTCTTAGAGTTTAAGAGTACAGGTTTAGTGGCCAGACAGACCTGGATTTAGATCCTCTGCCCACCAGCTATGCATCCCTCAACAAGTCACTTCACCCTCTCAACCTCAGATTCCAAATGGGGACAAGAGCTCGCCCCATTGTGGTGAAGAATCGATAAGAGTATGACTATCAGGTTCCCAGCCAGGTTCCTGGCACACGGTAAGTAAGTGCTCAGTGAATGGTTGCCATAGTAATACAGCAGAAATGAGGGTTTGGCCCCAGAAAGGGATCTAAGAATGACAATGGTGGGTGATATGCCCCATAGCCCCATGACCCAGATAATCTAAGAATCTTGGCTTTAGCCTGAGCAGACTCTGCCAGAGCCTCTGTCTCTGCCTTTCCATGTCACAATTTCCCTTGGTTGGTCTGAACCCCCAGCATCCCCTGCCCTGCCCTATGCCAACAACCCCCAGGTATCCTACCCTGCTCCAGACTTGACATGAATCCTTTAACCATTAAGCACTGAACATTATGTATTCCACCCTCAGAGGTTTCCGAACAGTGATTATGTAGTGGAACACCCTGCTAGGATGGCAAGAGTCAATATCATTAGTGTGGAAAAGAGTGTGGGGTAAGTGGAGGTGCCTGGAGGCTTGGCACACAGCAAGGACTGGGCTGGCACCAGGGTGCAAGGCTTGGTGGAGCAGTTCCATTGCCAAACCCCCAGCTGGCTAGCACTCTCTCTTGAAGGAACCAAGCTCTGAAGCTGCAAGGACAGGTGATAGAATCAAGAGAACACTGGCTCTGGGGTCAGAATGACCTGACTTTAAAATCTATCTCTGCCATTGTGAATTTAGACACAGTACCTAACTCTATGTTCATTCCGTCATCTACAAAATAAGCATTACTCTTTCAATCTCATAGAGTCATGGTAAGGATTTAATGAGAGTACGCAGTGCTTAGAGCAGAGTAAGCTTCAATAAATGGTACCTATACTACTCAAGTAGAGTCACCAGGATGTAGATTCTGAAGTCACAACATAAGGTGATAATCCCTTTAAAATTAGTAAAATAAAGTACCCAAAATTCCCCTTTAAAAAAAGCTCTGTATCAGTCAGGATGTGTTGAGTTATGCTGCTATAACAAGCAAGCCCCAAAAATCTCAGGTAAAACCACAAAGATTTATCTCTCATTCAGCACCACGTGTTTCTCACAGATAGGCAAGGAGGTTCCATTTGTCGTAGTCACTAGAGATCCCAGGTTGACAAAGCAGCCACCAACTGTCACCGTGCCAGAAGGAAACAAACATCTCTGGACATTCTTGCCCTGGCAATTAAATATTTTGACCCAGTAGTAACGTATATCACTCATTTGTTAGAACTTGTCATGTGGCCCCACCCAAACATAAGTTGTTCAGTCTTCGCTGTACTCAGAGGAAGAAAAGAACTGGGTGCTGGTAACCATCATTAATCACTACCACAGGATCCATACTGGGGACTCACATTCTTTTCATCAATCTGTCCACAAGGCCAGATTTTCTCTTCAGTATTGGAACAAATCACCATTTCTTCACTTGAGTACTCCAGGATAAAACAGATGTGCACTTGGGGCAACGTTGCATGAAAATATTAAAATCTTTCACTACCAGAATCATAGTTGGTGCTTCAAGGCATTCACACATAGAGAACCACTTGGACTTGAAGTTGATGTCCAGCTACGAGATTAACCTCTCCCCACTCAGGGTGACTCTGAGTCTGTGCTCACTGAGATCAATGGCCAGAATCATCTGTGTATTTAAATGTTTGTTTTTCTCTCTTCCTTTTTGTTTCAAAGCTGAATTGTGTAAGTCAAATACCTGTAAGATACAAAGCTCTTTGCTAAGATAACTTTCTGGGGTTTGGTTGGTTCTCATGGCAGAAAGGAGAGATTCTCCAAGATTATCTTCATTAAGTTCCCATCCTGAGAGCTGAGCTGCTAAGGGCTCTATGGTCTCCCCTTCAGAGTCTCCTTCTACAATATGATTGGAGCAGAAGGGTTTGGTCCCAGCCTCCTATAAGACCATGATGAACTGTCTTATTGACCAGCCTCCTGTCAAGGGAATCACTTGGCCAGTGACTAAGGGGACAGAAGATATGTCTTGAGGCTCAAGATTCAAACTTCCTGTGGCAGCCCTTAGAATTCAACTTCTCAGGCCCTTGGTGAACTAAAGTGCTATGGGTCTTCATCTTGTGGATACCCTGGTTCTGAAAGTTGTTTGGAGCCAGAAGTCAGGATTCAGTTTGAAGTGGGGCAAGTTTCTGCCTATAAGATAGTATAAACCATAGTCTATAACCAGTGTTTGGTAGATAGATAGATAGATAGATGATAGATAGATAGATAGATAAATAGATAGATAGATAGATATTCTCTGAATCTCAATGTCCTCATCTCCAAAATGAAACATGAACATTACAACAGTTACCAGACACAGTTACTTCTCTACCTAAGAAATGACTTGGGACTACATTAGAAGCCAAAATCTAATGGAAGCAAATGAACACTTATTAAGCACCTACTATGTGCCAAGCCCACAGCTAGGAGTTTTATATGTGGGTTATCTTATAATTTCACCACCTTGTAAGAGAGGCACACTTGCATTTTATAGATTAGGAAACTGAAGCTCTGTGAGGGAGAGAGGCTCACCAAGCCTGGTGGAGTTTTACACCTGAGTCCTGATCTGTCTACTCCTGAAGGCCATGTCTCTTCCTCCCCACTCTCCTGGATGCACCCTGAGAACCATGTCCTAACGGCCTCCACCTACATTTCGAGCCAAGCAGGGAGGAGCAGTGGGTTGAGAAAGAGGACAGTACTGCCAGGTTAGTCCTTGGAGACCAGAGTCTCTGTGGGAAGTGGAAAGGAAAGCTGGAAATGTGGATAAGCCCCACCCAGATGTGTGTTCTGAATCCACTGGTCCATTTCTTCAGAAAGAGGCTTCCAAGCCTGGACTTGTAATTAATAGCAGGGGCAATCACCCTACTGTGCACAGAGATTGGGTGTCTAGGCATAGGGTATCCATGTGTGCTGTGCCCGATATCTTCTTTCATGATCAACTTGGCAAATGAATGAACACTGGTGAGCCTGAGAAGCCAGTTAGCCATTTCCCCCACCTGTTCCACCTTGAAATAGCTCTGACATCCATTCCCTCCTTTCCATCGCCAAGGTCACACCAATTCAGGTCACACTGTCCAGGTGTTCACAACAGTTTCATGACTGGTTTTCTGGTTACCAGCCTCTCCTTGCATCCAGTCCAACCTTCCTTCAAGCCACCAAGAGTCATCTTCCTAAAATGCAAAACTGATCCCGTCTTATCCAAATTGAAAACAAACACACCAAAAACCCTTAAATGGATTCTATCACTCTTAGGATCAAGTCCAGATTCCTAGTCATCAGCCTCAAGGTCATTCGCAATCCAGCTCCTTTTAACCTCTTCAGCCTTCCCCCTCCCACTTCCTCATGAGCATGCCCATCTCTGTTCACATCTAAATGTATAACATTTTCTTATGTGCTTTCATGCCTTTGTACAAGGTACCTCTTTGCCACGGTGCCCTTTTCCCAAATTCTCAACTTAGTGAAACCCCATAACTGCAACAGGAAGAGAAAGCATTAAGACATGGGTATTCCAGATCTTCTCCCCTCCCTACTTCCTTAGGAAGCAGAATCAGGGCAATATTCCTCATTAAGATATCCACAGAAGGCGGAGACTGAGCTATGTAGTTAACAAAGAGCTGAGGTATAGACACATGTTTTTGAAATACCAGAGAGCTCAGAGTAGGCGAAGCTTGTGGTATTGAGAGTTGAGATTGGAAAATAGAGGGAGTTTGGGGGAGCCGCTGTGTAGGGGACTTTGAGTGGGGAAACTATATAGGAGAAGAGATGTTTATAAGAGTACCCCTCTCCCATTTAGCACTTCCTCCAGGAACTGAATAAAGTTTACTTTTTTCACTCTGTCTCGTGTCACAACCCCAAAATCGTACTGAGCCATGTGGGTGTCAAGATTTATTCAGGTTACACATTCTTTAGAGTTTAAATCAAAGCTCTTGAAGCTCATCCCAGCCACCTTCTCTGACCTAGCAGAATAGTCATTCCTCTCTGTGTAAAACCACAGCACTTTATTACATAAATCTTGTTTCATGTCTTCTCACGGGGATATCTTATTTGACTGTGTATTCTCTCTGGCATCAGTTCCGATGTCCTGAGAGATCAGGGTTGGCTGCATCCTCACCATCTCTGAGTCTCCAGCTCCCAGAACAAGTCCTGGCATCGAGAAAGGGGCCATCCATTCTTGTTGAATATACTACTAAATAGTGGGCTCTCATGAAGTCTTCGCCAAGCTGACCCAGCACCCAAGTCTCACCGTGGCCAGTCTGAGATGGGGAGCTCCCCTACAGAGAAGTCAGCCTCATGTCTAGATGCCACCATTTTCAGTTTTGGTTCTGACCCCTTCCAGCTGAAGAAGGAAAACAGAAGTTTAAAAAAAAAGTGTCCGAACCTTCAGAACCACGAAGAGGAGTTGTCTACCTCGGTCCTTAATATGTGCCTTGGGCATCTTCTCCTTTTCACTGTCCAGATTCAACCAAGCCCAGTAAAAATTCACTCAACCCTCACCCTGCCTGGATGATCAAGTCCCAACAGGGTGCCTTTGTCACAGTCACGCACACAAGCATCTCTGAAGTCTGGAAACAAAGTAAGTTCCAACACCAATCACCCTCCTAGAGGTCAGGCTTCATGCTATCCCTAAGTCTGGGAAGATTTTATGCCACGGGGCTGTTTCTCCTCCCCTGTGGGCCTCTGGTATTGTCTGAGTATTGGAGGGACCTCGAACATATGCTTCCTCCTCATTCACTGAGTTGATGGGCTGGTCTCTGAAATATTCTATAAAGACCAAGGTGGCAGCTCAGAGAGCTGGAGATCCAGCAACTTCTTTCATCTTTCACTCATTAGAGGAGTAGACCTCAGGCACCTCCTCAACTTCAATGGACACCAAGTAAAAAGGGAAAGTTGGAAACACCTTGGGAGACCTAATTACATACATAGTATGAGCCTCCTAGAGAAAAATCCTCCCAGGAATTTTGAATGAATCCAGAGGTTGTGTGTCCCTGAAGGAAAGTGACAACAAGATGAGCAGTCAAGGAGAAGAGATGGAAGTAGCCCTTCCTCATTTCCAGCCTTTCCTTCAAGTGTGTCTACTTTTCCAGCATCTCTCCTCCTACATTATGAGAATCCTTTCATGCCCTTGCGGTTGCCCTTGGTGTCACACAGGTTGCCAACCTCCAAGCAGAACTAGTTGGAGCCCAGAGTTCCCTGAGTCTGTGCACTGTACAATCATGAGGTCTTGAATCCAAATCTGACTTCACCACTGGATGGCCAAGTGACCACAGGCATTACTTCACCTCCCAGAGCCATAACTTCTTTAAAGTATGTATTTCGGTGGTTGCTCTGGGGATTTGATGAGATCATGCATGCAAAATAGGGCTCACTGGCAGATAGTGAGACCTCAGTAATTGTTAGTCATTATTATTATTATTATTATTATTATTATTATTATTATTATTATTATTATTTAAAATACTAGCATGCAGGCTTCCTTGGTGGTGCAGTGGTTGAGAGTCTGCCTGCCGATGCAGGGGACACGGGTTCGTGCCCCGGTCCGGGAAGATCCCACATGCCGTGGAGTGGCTGGGCCCGTGAGCCATGGCTGCTGAACCTGTGCATCCGGAGCCTGTGCTCCGCAAAGGGAGAGGCCACAACAGTGAGAGGCCCGCGTACCGCAAAAAAAAAAAAAATACTAGCAAACTTCATTTGGGAGACTGCACCAGACTGTGCTAGATTTCCTTGGATTCACCACACCCCCCAGCACCCTGAACATCCCCCTTTGTAGCTTTCTCCATATCTGTCATTTCTGCTCAGGGTCTGGCTTCCCTCGTGACCTGTGAGCTCTAGGAGTGGATCACAAACCACCTTGTGCTCCACTGTCCAGATACCTAGATATCCACCAGATACCTAGAATCATAATAAATGCTCAGAAAACATTGTCAACCTAATTCATTCACATTCCACCCATTCCCATCATAGCTTCCCTTCTCTTAAGTTTTTGCCCATTTCCATGTCAACCTCAGCCACCCTCTGCTTCTCTTTCTGCCAATCCTAAATCTGAAGATACCTAAGCTCTTTAGGAGTGAGAGGGTTGATTTCTACATTACAAATGTCAACAAATGACCTGCATAATGAATATAGGGTTCAGAGGCCAGAGACCTCTTGGGTGTTTGCTCTGGAAAAAGGAGCAAGGCCAGGCTTAGGTGGACTGTTCTGAAAGCTTCCAAGTCCCCTTCCTTGGAGGAGAAGTAAGCAGGGTGACCAGTTCCGTGTAACACTGGCAAATGCAAGATGAAATGTGCCTACCGGACACTCTAACAAATGTGAGAGTCAGCTGTCATTCTTCCCATTTTACAGATGAAGAAACTGAGACTCAGGAAGTTGAAGTCACTTGCCCAGGGCATTCCAGCTCCCCAGACACTGACTGAGATGCATTTGAAAGAGAGCATCTGGGGAGGCAGGCAGCTGATCTCACTGACACATGCCCCCACCTCCCCACCCTGGCTCCCGTCCCATCAGGTACTAGAGGATATCTGGATCCAAACTGCAGGTCATCTGGCTTAGTCTGGTGACATCAGACGCCAGATTGAACCACTCAAGGATCCCTCCAACTTTGAATTGAATCCCCTTTATTTTGGAGATACCATAACCTGCAGCTTGGTGATGGTGGGTGAGAGAAGGACAGGAGCCCCCTAGCCTCTGATCCCAGAAGGAAATGCGAGAGTTCAGACACCCTGGTAGCCCCCATCTTGAACATCCCAACACTGAGGCAGTGGGCTGTTTTTTACCCCATCAATGGAAACGAGGGCTGGCTCTGTCCTGGGGGCTCCACACTGCAACCAGACAGAGGCCAAACACACTCCCACAACTGGATCTCTGCCTTCACTGCCCCTAAAGATCTCTTAACTATCCCCAGCTCCCCTCCCCCCTCCACATCTTCCTTCTGTTTCCTTCCCTCTCCCCAGTTCTCTCCCTTTTTATCCCAGGGGAAGCAGCACCCGACTTGAAAATATATATATATTATTTAGCGTTTCATATATGCACATCACAAAATACTCACCTGACAGCCACATCTGGACCATAGAGATGCTTTATTTATGCCACGTACAACATTTTAAGAAAATTTGAATATTTTGCCAACGTGAAAATTTGAAGGATTTCCTGTAAAAGTCTAGATTTCTACCTTCTCTTAAATAATCGGAAAGCTAGCAGTTCCGAACTTAACTTCTCACGTGGCAACAGTTGGCTGAAGTTAAAGAACATCTGCCCCATTGGGTCAGGATATTTTTCCCACGGCAACCTTCCCTAAAATTAGCCTCCTTCATTCATTTGGCTACCTGACCTGGGTATATGTTTCTGTTTAAGACTCTCCGTGCTACTCTTAACTCAAAAATTCCCTTCATAAAGAAGAGAAAACTGGGGCACCAAGAGCTTAACAAATTGCCAAGGTCACTAGTCGGTGGCATCCCTAGGGTCTTCCCTTCAGCAGTTCCCAAGGGAGTGAAGGAAGTCCCCTCAGCCCACTACGTTCTCCACCTTCCACCATCCTCTTGTGCTGAGCCTAGAGGCTAGGAGGAGCGGCAGAAGACCCAGGATGATGCGGGTGAAAGATGGACTCAGGTGTGTGGTCCTCGGCCCTCATCACAAACGAGGTCACCTCTCCTGCAGGTGGCTTGTGGAGGTGGAGCTACCACCAAGGCAGGTGAGGACAGCTCTGAGGGCTACATTGTCCTTACATGTCCTCGCAGTGCCAGGCGATTCACTCAAGCATGAGAGTCTTCTGTGCTGGAGGTAAGCACAGGTGCCTCACTTCCATGCACACAATACATGCACAAACACATACACAACATACACAAATACACACATCCACACACACAAACACATATACCCACACGCATACACGCACACAAAACTCTTAGAGAGTGAGGAGGTGAGCAGTAAGAGGGGGGAGGGAAGAAAGGAAGGAAAGGAGGGAGGAAAAGAGGGAAGGAGGTAAAACTCTTAAAATTACTGTATAACGAGTATTTGCTCTGTGCCAGGCATTGTGCTGTGTTTTCCATGCTCTATGTTATTCAATCCTCTCAACATTCCTTAGAGGTGGGTATATTTTTATTTCCTCTTTTCAGATGAAGAAAGAGAAGCTTAGAGCGACTGGAAAACTAGCCCCAGGTCTCAAAGCCATGATAGGTTGCAAAAGAACTGAGGTTTGAACGAAATTCTCCTTAAGTGCCAGACTCTGTGCTAAGCCTTGAGAATACGGAAGTGGGAAAACATTCCTGATACCTACCCTCATGGGGTTCCCTGGTCGGGAGGAGGGGCAGACAATATACCCAAAAATCACACAAATAACCGCATGAATACAGATGTGATAGGCACGATAAAATTAAAGCACAGGGCTTCCTTGGTGGCGCAGTGGTTGAGAGTCTGCCTGCCGATGCAGGGGACACAGGTTCGTGCCCCGGTCCGGGAAGATCCCACATGCTGCGGAGCGGCTGGGGCCATGAGCCATGGCCACTGGGCCTGCGCGTCCGGAGCCTGTACTCCGCAACGGGAGAGGCCACAATAGTGAGAGGCCCACGTACCGCAAAAAAAAAAAAAAAAAAATTAAAGCACGTAACACCATGTATCATTTTAACTTAAACTTAGGGTGCAGGAAGGCCTCCCTGTGGGAGTAACTAGACCCCAGCCTGGTCTCCCCAGATACGGTTAAACACCTTCCCATCATCACCCTCCTGGGATCAAAGAGAGGATGGAGAGCCTATAACCTCAAATCATGAAGACTAGTTCAATAACAGTTTTAGAGAAAAATCTACTTTATTCGACATAAAGGCTTGGGAATCCAACTGCTGGGATCTTGCTGCAATGAAACCCTCCTCACCCTGGCCCATTCTGGGACTCCTCACACCCAAGGCCCACCTCTGTGAGTTGTGCAGGGATTTCAGCCGGCAAGGATATCACTGGTTCAGTGCACCCTGGTTCCTTGGGCTGTACAAGACTGGTGTTCAACAGCGCCACCATGTGGATAGGAACTAAATGATACTCCCATGAGCTGGTCAGAATTTCTGGTTCCCTCATGTGACCTCTGGGAACAGAATGGGCTACCTTCTAACTAAACAAGACCCCAGTTGGTCCTTGGAAATTGGGAACTTCATCCTAAAACTGTAAGTGGGGACTCAAGAGACTGATAGGAAAAAATAAAGAAGCAGTGACCCTACTGTCCCTCAAGCTGGTCAGACGGTTTCTACTGGCTTCAAATGAGTTTCCAGAATGTCATCCAGGCTTCCCAAAGAAAATTTGCATTCTTCTTTACCTTCCAGAACTGGAGTTCCCACACATGGCTAACTTCTTTCCCAGCAAGGCTGCTCACAGAAGTCCTCACCATGGGGCTTCCCTGGTGGCACAGTGGTTGAGAGTCCGCCTGCCGATGCAGGGGACACAGGTTCGTGCCCTGGTCTGGAAAGATCCCACATGCCGCGGAGCGGCTGGGCCCGTGAGCCATGGCCGCTGAGCCTGCGCATCCGGAGCCTGTGCTCCGCAACGGGAGAGGCCACAGCAGTGAGAGGCCCACGTACCGCAAAAAAGAAAAGAGTAGGAATACAGTCCATTTTATTTTCAACTGATCAAATCATAAATATGACCGTGCCACTCTCTATACTTATAGTCCTCTATGGCTCCCCAGTACCCTTAATAAAGAGTACATCTTTAGAATAGCCTACAAAGCCATTTATTATCCAGCCCAGCCTGATCTTCTCCTATTCTTCCGTATACCCCTATTCCAAACCATTCATCAGTCCATGAAAACTCTATGCATATTCACACTTCCAAGTCACGCCCTATTTTTCTATCTCTAATACTCCTCTCCACTCCCTTCTCCACCGGAGAAGCATTTCTTCTCATTGTTCAAGACGCATCCTGTCCTCTGTGAAGCTTTCCCAGATACCCCTGGACAGAGTTAGACCCTCCTACCTGTGAGTTCCTGCAAAGCTCTGTACACAACACCCTTATGATCTGCCCATATCCCATTGTCATTTTCACTGCCTTTATGTTCTCCACCAGACTGTGAGCTCCTTGAGGACAGGGGATTTATTCACTCCTTTCCCCGGTTCCAGCCTAACTGATCATAGACCTCAATAAATACTTGCTAAAGTAGAGGTCAGATCTGAACAAGTTCTGAAGACCCCCAAATCCCCCAGGGATGGAGAAAGAAACCACCAAATTCCCTCTGATATCTGTGACGTCACTTAGAACAGTGAAGAGAACTAAATCTGAATGACTCAGGAGACCTGGCTTCTCCCTCCTATATTTTCCACCCCTTGAAAACTTTGGCAAACCCTTTAACCTCTCAAAGCCTCAATATCCTCATTTGTCATCCTGAGGTAACACATGTACCAGCCAGGGCTAGGCATGTTTAGATACATCATCTCTCGTAATCGCCCCAACAGCTCAGGGACATAGACATCTGATCTCCATTTTACAGGTGAGGAAACTGAGGTCCAGAGAGATTAAGTAACTTTCCCACAGCTAGTAAGCAGCAGAGCTGGGATTCAGAGCTCCAAGCCCCCAAATCCAGGGATTTCACTTATTCATTCATTCATTGCTTCATTCAAAAAAATTATTTAGCATCTACTACACATCAAACATGGCTCTAGATGCTGGAGATACAGCAGTCACTAAAAAAGGCAAATATCTTCACGTTCAGGACACTTATATTTCCACTCTGTCAGGCTGTCCTTCTGAAACTGGTCGCACAAATGAGAGGGGCAAGAGAACCGCAGTGACCCTGGTCAGCCGCTCGCATTGCACAACGGCTTCAGAATGAGGGTGGAAGACCCACAGGTAGATGCTAACCCCACCCACAGGCAGGGATGGAGCCGGATGAGAACCACTTCCTGCAGGCTGTGAAGCGCAAGTGAAGTTCTGCACCTGTGGCTGTGCGGAGCCGGGACAGAGACGGGGAGACAACCTGGAAATGGCAGGTCACAAATCTGCTCTCCTGCCACCTGGAGCCCCCTCCCCTGCCCTGTCCTCAATCAAGCACAGGAGCAATCGTTCAACTTTACGATGCTCCCCATGCAGGTTGCAGACCTACCATCATCAGTAATGGTCTGTTGTTGTTTTTTTGTGTTTTTTTTGTTTTGCTTTTTGTTTTTGCGGTACGCAGGTCTCTCACTGTTGTGGCCTCTCCCATTGCGGAGCACAGGCTCCAGACGCACAGGCTCAGCAGCCATAGCTCACAGGCCCAGCCGCTCCGCGGCATGTGGGATCTTCCCGGACTGGGGCACGAACCTGTGTCCCCTGCATCGGCAGGCAGACTCTCAACCACTGCGCCACCAGGGAAGCCCTGGGTTGTTGTTTTTATTTTCCATTTATAGGAGAGCCTGAGTTACTACCTATGGTCACCATGGCCATTAAACTGCTCCAAGGACTGAGGTTTACATATCGGCCACATGACCCGCAACAAGCTTAGGGGGGAAGAAAAGGATGTTTACAGTCTAATTAGAGCTGGTGATTGATACCCAGGGACAGCAGAGAGTAGTCTCATCAAACCCCAAAAGCCCAGAAAGCTCTCGCTCACAATGCACTCCTGGGTGATAACCGCGGTGGAGTGCAGGCTTGGGTGTGCTGGAAGGAAGGACCACAGGTAAGGAAGAGGGTTCAGAACAAGTGGACACACTCCCCCAACTGGACTGGCCAGGGAGAGCTGGGAAGTGGGTGGGGTGGAAGCGGGGATAGGAGGTCCTTCACTCCTCCACTGCATCCACTTAATATAGTAATTAAGTCTATTACCTGAGCAAAGGTTGCTGACAACCAGTTAATAACATGCTGCAGCCGCCACAGCTTTCATCCCGAGATCTCAAAACATGTTATAAATAATTAAATGCTATTATTTAGCGATCTGTGTCATCAAAGAACTTTACAACCATCATTTTTTTCTTTTGCTGCACACAACTCAGTACCATGCTCTGCAGTAAGGAAACTGAGGCACAGAAAGATGCCTGGTGACCTGGCTTAGATCACCTGACACCTCACTCACCAGGTTTTTGGTACCCACCACCCTCCTTCCTTACCCATGGGCTCATGGAGCACCCCTCAGCCTGACCACACTCCCAGACACCATTATGTGAATGTTCCTTGTAGGAATCATGCTTATTGTCCTGGGGCAGGGGGAGGGATCCAGCAGGACAAACCACCACTTCCTATTCTGACTTCTACCATGACCTCCCCTTTTACAGTCTGAACCCTCCAACTTGAACATGGTCACAGAGTGTGCCCCTTTTACCTGTGGGTTAGTAGAGAGACAGGTTTTTTTTTTTAATTTATTTAATTAATTTATTTATGGCTGTGTTGGGTCTGTGTTTCTGTGCGAGGGCTTTCTCTAGTTGTGGCAAGCGGGGGCCACTCTTCATTGCGGTGCATGGGCCTCTCACTATTTTGGCCCCTCTTGTTGCGGAGCACAGGCTCCAGACGCGCAGGCTCAGTAATTGTGGCTCACGGGCCCAGTGGCTCCGCGGCATGTGGGATCTTCCCAGACCAGGGCTCGAACCCATGTCCCCTGCATTGGCAGGCAGATTCTCAACCACTGCGCCACCAGGGAAGCCGAGGGACAGGTTTTGATCGTTACAAGCAAAGTAACGTGTTTCCACTGAGGGTCCAGAAGCTAGTGCCTTCTGCACCTGTTTAGATGCTGCTTCCTGAAAGTTATCATTTCCTATTTACTGTACTGCTGTGCATTAGGAGCTAAATTCACATGTGTGCAGGACCTCGCATCCAAAGAGATGTTTCCTCATTGTCTGCTGACAGAGCTGTAGAGTCCAAGCTGTGATCCACTCAGACCAAGGGCTGTGGGAAGCTGAGAGCATCATATTTATGCAGGTGTGGGCATAAACCATCATGGCCCTTGTGCCCTGCACAGGCCAAAGCACAAGGTGGGCACTAATAATTAAGGGCCCCACAGTTGGTCTTAGACTGACCTCTGCCAGGATACAGTTCTCATAGATCAATTTTTTTGGTTAGTTTTCTATCTCCTCCATCAGCATGAGCTCCTCATCTCAGGATCTTTCCTGCAGTTCCTTAATACTCTGAACAATGCTATATGGTAGATATGATTATACCCATTTTACAGATGTGGAAACTGAGGTTCAGAATTTTTTTTTTTTTACCCAAAACCATATAGATAGTAAATTCCATCATCATGATGAGACTTAGTTTCTTTGGCCCTAAGTTTCATACTTGTCTTATAATCCCCCAGTTAATCTATCATCCAGTCCATTTGACAAATTCAGACTCCCCAACCAGTGCTCTGGGGATTTAAGGCCACATCCCTAGAGTATAGAGCAAAAAGGAGAATTGGAAAATATCCATCTCAGACATCCAAACCAGAACGTTTTGGGAGGGGAGGAGAATTCTTATTATCATCATGATTACCCACACAAAATTAATAACTAGATTGTGCCAGATTTCTTCATTCCCTTGAAGACATTTAGCTGTATCTGTACATAAGTGAAATTACAGCAAGTCTTAGCCAATCATCTTGTCTATAAGGATGAAGCAACTGTAACTTGTCTACAATCTATACCTCATTTTCATTCGTCAGATATTTATTGGGTACCAGTGATGTGCCAAACCCTGTGCTAGAGGTCAGGATGACACGGATGACTGAGACAGTCCCCACCCTTGGGAAATTCCTGGTCCAGAGAAGCCATGACATGCAGCTTCCAGGAGGAGGGCACTGGGACAGGTGGAGGAAGGCGGGGACACCATACAAGTCCAGGCAGATCAGTCATAACTGCAGTGAGGATGAAGCTAGCTACTTACTCTGAGGCTACAAACAGAGTAAAGGGCACTTCAAGGGCTTAGCTGTCTCTTTTCTCTCCTCAGGGTCTGGGGTGACCACCAGTAAAATCTTCCCATAATAAGTAGCAATCCTCATGGGTGGGAGGCTAACCAAGATGCTGGCCTTAACGGTGAGCCATTTTGGCATCACCCCTCTGCTCCTTGCCAGAGACGGCACTTCTTCTATTTATCCCCCTATGATGATGTTCTCCCTGGGTTGGAATGACCCCATTCCCACCAAGGGTACACATTATTGGGCAACTCATCAAACAAGAGTCATTCCCCACTTAAGGCAAAGTCTTACAGCATCCTACCTGGGGTCTTGGGGACTTGGGCACAGGTTATTCTGAGGCTAGATTGGCTGACAGCCAAATGTCACCGCCTATTAACACTCATCCTGGACATCTGGAAACTCACCTACTTCAGGATGAGTCCCTTAATTTATTTAATCTACAAAAATCCAAATTTAAAAAATTGACCACAGATTTGATGTCTTAGTGCCGGTGCACTGGAGTCTTTCTTTGCCCATTGGTCTCAGAAGGCACATTAGGGTCTCATGCAAATTAGGGTCCTTCCAGCTACCCTGGTGATGCCAGAAAGCTTCATATAGGCACACAGATGAGCACCACATCATCAAAACCTCTCAGGGAATTAATTGCTTTGATATCCAGTAATTATCTGAATGTTGAGCCATGGAGACACTGAGGAAATATAGTTGAGATGAAGTGAACAGTGGAGACATTACCCAGATCCTTTAAGAGCTACACCCTTGTTAATTGGTTTACAGTGTATGATTAGCCATCATCACTCTGCTGCAATGGCAATTCAGAGGATTAGAATTCAACACTTACTTTTATTGCAGGCATACATTGGTATAGATGGAAGAACAGAGTGATTGAAGGCTGTCAGCCCTACTAACCATTAGCTGGGCCTTGAGAGAGACAATAAATCCCCAAATAAGTGAGCTCTTGACAACAACCATTGGTGTCAATAATTGGTGTCAATAATGGGGGCCCTGGGGCTTCCCTGGTGGCGCAGTGGTTGAGAGTCTGCCTGCTGATGCAGGGGACACAGGTTCGTGCCTCGGTCTGGGAAGATCCCACATGCCACGGAGCGGCTGGGCCTGTGAGCCATCACTGCTGAGCCTGCACGTCCGGAGCCTGTGCTCCAAAACTGGAGAGGCCACAACAGTGAGAGGCCCGTGTACTGCAAAAAAACTAAAAAATAAAAATAATAATGGGGGCCCTGAGCTGGGCCTTGGGCAGCAGACACGTCACATCAAGCCGGGGAAGACTGCAGCCACACTAGCAGGTCACCATAGTAAAGGGGCATGAAAAATGCAGGGAACCAAGAACTAGGAAAACACAAAAGAGAGGGCTGCAAATTCTAGGAAATCCGAAAAGCTTCAGAGAGGAGGTGACTTCTGAGGTGGGCTTTGAAGCATAAGTAGAAGATCATTGGATAAATGAGAAGAGAACCTTCAAAAAGGCAGCATAATGTAATGCCACTGTCATGGACGGTGAAGTCAGACTTTGTGGGATTGTACATTAAGCCAGTCATTACCTTGGTGACTAAAAGATTCCTCTAACCTCTCTATGTCTCAGTTTCCCCATCTGCAAAATACGATTGTTCTGATTATTGAATTAGGCAGTGTATGGCAACGCACTTGACAGTGTCTGGGAACTGGCAAGTGTCCAAGAAACGTCAGCTATTTTTGTTATGTGCAGAAGGAGAAGCAAGTTGATGTGACTTAGGGCTTTGGTACAAAATGAAGGATGGTAACTGCCCAGTTTAGGATTTGGGTGTTTATGCCATAATTGATGGGGAGAATCAAGTGGCTTCTGATGTGGATTATATCACACTGGAATGGATTGGAGACCAGGGGCTTGGATGCCAACATACCAGAAAGGAGCCATTGGCTTGTAAACAAGGATGAAGAGAAGTGGGTGAGGGTTATTCTGAAGATCTGGTTTTGGTGACTGTGATGGTCAGTTTTATATGTCAACTTGGCTAGGCTACAGTCCTCAGTTATTTAATCACACACTAATCTAGGAGTTACTGTGAAGGTATTTTGTAGATGTGATTAAAGTCCATAATCAGTTGACTTTAAGGAGATTTTCCTGTATAACTGGGTGGGCCTGATTCAATCAGCTGAAAGACCTCAACAGCAGAGCTACGGTTTCCCTGAAGAAAAAATTCTGCTTGTGGACAAAAGCAATAGCTCATGCTCAAGAGTTCCAGCCTGCCCTATGGATTTCAGACTTGCCAAGCCAGCCCTCACTGTCTCATCAGCCAACCCCTTATGATAAATCTTAATACGTATCTCCTACTAGTTCTGTTTCCCCAGTTAAAGCCTGACTTATATAGTAACTGATTAAAAGTAGGGGGAAGGGGCTTCCCTGGTGGCGCAATGGTTGAGAGTCTGTTTGCTGATGCAGGGGACACGGGTTTGTGCCCCAGTCCGGGAGGATCCCACGTGCCACGGAGCGGCTGGACCTGTGAGCCATGGCTGCTAAGCCTGCGCGTCCGGAGCCTGTGCTCCGCAGCGGGAGAGGCCACAGCAGTGAGAGGCCCGCGTACTGCAAAAAAAAAAAAAAAAAAAAAAAAGTAGGGGGAAAAGAAACCACATCAGTCCTAGAGATTCCTCACAAAGCCTTGGATATACAGTTCCTGCCTCATCCATGTGCCGAAGTCCATAAAAAATCTCCCTTTTATGGGGTTGCCTTTTCTGGACAAGGCAACATGCCTGCCTCAGCAGGTGACTCTATAGAGCAGACCACTGAAGTTCAGAATTATCAACTCTGACATATGGATTGTGCTCCCAGGTTGGGTTTTTTTGTTTTGTTTTGTTCCTAACATATATAGTTTTATACAGTTTCTTTTATGTTGGACTGGCTCTTTGATCACCCCAGGAAAAATTTCTCCCCCCTGGAGTTTCTTTTAATCTACAAAAATCACTGTCCATTGCTGCGGACCAGAAAGTGTTCTCCAAAAAGACAGGCTAAGCAGAGTGAGTAAGTGTGGACACAGAGAGATAACAGAGGACAACAGTGCATTTGTCTGAGGCCCCTGCAATATGCGTTGGGAGATTTCTGCAGGCCTTCCAAACCCTGTATTCCAGGATGTGTGGTTAACAAACGGGGATGGGAGATACAGGCTCTGGTCCCTGTGCCAGGCTTATCTCAGATACCTGCCACTCTAAATCCTGGCAACAGCCTGGCCGGATAAAGAAGCAACTGAGGAAACTGAGGCTCAGAGGGTGCCTGAGGTTGGGTTCCCTGAAATCAGAGTCTGAGACAAAGGTTCCTTTTATTCTGAGGCAATTGCAAACTTAAAGAAAAATTGCAATAGCAGTATAAGAAGCTCCTATAGATCCTCCATCCAGACTTGCCAATTGTTACATGTTGCCCCCCACCCTTCTCTCTCTTTCTCTTATGAATCATTCAAAAGATACTTGGAGACATCATGCACCTTTACCAGTACATACTCTGGTGTTTAAGTCCTAAGAACTAAGACTTTCTTTTATATAATTATAGTACAGTTCTCAAAGTCATGAAACTGAATACTGTTACAATACTATGACCTACACGGTCCATATTCAAATCTGATCGGTTGTCTCAATAATGTCTTTTATAAGCTATTTAGTTTTCCTAGTTCAAGATCCCCTCTAGAATCATGCATTGCACTGAATTATCATGTCTCTTTAGTTTCCTTTGAGTGGAAATCTTCTCAGTCTTTCTTTGTCTTTCTCAACCTTGACTTTTTTGAAGAGTATTGGCCAGGCATTTTGCAGAATATCCATCCATTTGGGTTTGTCTGAGGCAAAGATCGTTGAATATGTTCCCAGGAAGTAGTGGTGGGGCAGCGAGAAACAGAACAGGTTGGAGGAGGATCAGTAGGAATGCACTATTAGGCAAAGACCCCCAGAGGGGAACTCTGGCTCAATCCCACAGGGAAGCTCTGCAGACAGTATGGCTAACACCTCAGAGTTGTCTCGACTAGGGAGCAAGCTGCAGAATATATACCCCCTGCAGCTAGCAGGCAGTTTCAGCACCAGCTCTTCATGCACACAGGCTGAGAGAGGGGGCTCCTGCAGCCAGAGGGCACATGTGCTGGCTATTGGCTTGTGGGTACAAAAAACAGTAAAGGGATCTGAGGGAATAAATTTTGGTGCCCTGACAGTGTATGCTACAAAGGGCTTAACTTACCCAGAATCACACAGCTTATAAGGGACAGAGCTAGAATTCCAGTAAGTTCCATGCCATTGACCCAAGTTCCATCACTTCTCTGCAGAATTAAATCAACCAGGAGTCTTGGATAGTCCTATGGCCCAAAGAAACAACAGGTCAAGCAACATTATTTTGCTGGAGAAATGCGATTTTTTTTTTTTAATTTTAAGCAGAGTCACATTGTCTCTGCATTTTGGATTGTATGTGATTGGCTTTTATTTTCTTATCTTTTTTCCATTATTTTAAAGTATAGAAGGAGTGTATGATAACTGATAAGAGAAATGACCAAGGTGCGGAACACTCATATACCCACGAGATTTTCAGGTGACTGGATAGCACAGTGTCTGAGAGCTTAGGTACTGCTGCCAGACTACTTGGGTCCAAGCCCTGACTATGCCAGTCACCAGCGGTATATCACCTCTCAAAGTATCTGTTCAGCATCTATAAGGGTTAATAACAGTGTCAGTCCAGGAGGTTGGTTGAGAATTAGATGAGACAAAGTTTATAAAGCTCTTAACATAGCACAACACATGGTGAGTCCCCTATAAATGTTAACTGTTTTGTTAATACCCTCGATTTACCCATAGGGTATGGCAGTTCTGCCCTACCCTCATCTAATTCATCTTTGTCCCCACGCCCCCTCCCCCACCTCAATCCCTGTTGAGCAGGGACTTGCTTCACACACAGTGGTTGCCTACAAAACGTTCTGGGAGGGGGTTGGCGAGAATAGTGAGAATATTCAATGACAGGTCAACTGAAACAAAAACTGGGGTCAGAAGGCTAGAACCCACAAGACGAAGCTCTAAGGATTTAGAGAAGAGGGCTGGCCATACCCAAGACACCACCTCTTGCTCAGTCTTCATTCTCTTGATGGAAGGTCTACCAAGACATGCAAGGCCATGTGAAAAAGCACCAAAAGCCCCATGCAGCTCATTTTTCCACATGTCACTCCACTCCTGAACACCTCTCAGTGCCCCCCCCATTGTCCTAAGACTAAAGAAGAAATTGCATGAAGGGTTTTCAAGGCTTTTCATGGGCTAATACCCACCTTCCTTTCCAACGTCATCTGCTGTCACCTCCATGTGCAATCACCAACCAACACATTCTCCTGTGAACTGTCCCTCCTGAGACACTTGCCTTTTCCTAAACATACCACACATGTTCACACCTCATGCCTTTGACCGTGTTCCCTCTTTCCATAAGAAACTTCTCCACTGTGGTAGACAGATTCTAAGATGACTCCCAATGGTCCCTTCTTCTGATATCCTTGCCCTTGTGTAATTTCCCTTTAAGTATGGACTGGACCAAGTGGCTTGCTTCTCCTGGTAAAAGCAACGGGATGACACCTCTGAGATTAGGTTACAGAAGACTCTGGCTTCTGTCTTATTCATCCCTTCTTACTCGCTTGTTCTGATGGAAGCCACCTTCCACATTTGGGAGAGGCCCATGTGGCAGGACTGATGGAGGCCTCCAGTCAACAGCCAGTGAGCCTCCAGCCCAATGGTCCATGAGAAACTGAATCACACCAACATCCACATGAGTGAACTTGGAAGGGGATCCTCCCCCGGTTGAACCTTCAGATGAAATCTAAGAACCAGCCTTGTGAGAGATGCTGAGCCAGAGACTCAGTTAATTTATGCACTGATTCCTGACCCACAGAAACCATTTCTGTGGGTCAGGCTGGTGACCCACACTGGTGACTGGCATAGTCAGGGCTTGGACCCAGGTATCCTGGCACCAGGGTCCAAGCTCTCAGACACTGTGCTATGCAGTCACCTGAATATCTGGTGGATATATGAGTATTCTGCACCATGGCCATTTCTCTTATCAATTATCACACACTCCTTGTATACTTTAAAATAATGGCCATTCATGTATTAAGCATATACTGTGAGATAATAAATGTTTGGGTTTTTTTCCATATTGCATGAATATTCTCTGCTCCTCAGCCTTTAAAAAAAAAAAACTTATTGGAGTGTAGTTGATTTACAATGTTGCATTAGTTTCAGAATGTACAGCAAAGTGAATCAGCTATACATGGATGGACCTAGAGTTGACATACTGAGTGAAGCAAGTCAGACAGAAAAAGACAAATATCATATAATATCGCTTATATGTGGAATCTTAAAAAATGGTACAAATGAACTTATTTATGAAACAGAAATGTTTGTATTTTAAGACTCTAAGTTTGGAGGGTAATTTGTTACACAGCATTAGAACTAATGCATATAGTTCTATTAACCCTTTAACTTTACATTTAACCCTTTAACCCTTTAACTTTAGTCATACTGAAGTATTACTTTTCCTAAAAGGTCTTCTGTGGCTTCCTGTCCTTAACCTTGGCTGGCCTAGGTGGCCCTCCTGAGTGGTCCCACCATGCCCTGTTTCCCCTATCACAGCTCCAAACACATTGCACTATAATTGCCTGGCAATTATTCAGCCTCTTCCTCTAGAATGTGGGTCCTTTGGAGCCATGGACTGTGACATATTCACCTCCATAATCACAAAAATAAGCCCAGTGATTGACACCCAAAATAATCATCATTATCATCTTAATATTTATTGAGCATTTACTGTATGCCAAGCTAATTTTGCTTTTCAAATTTTATCTCACTAAAGCCTCCAACTAAGCATCATTAATCCCATTTTACTGATGATAAAACAGAGGTTCAGAAAGTTTACCCGGAAGTTAATATGTGGCAGAGTTGGAACTTGAACCCAAGCAGTATAAATCCCAAATTTTGGCTCTGTGTATAAAGTGCTTGTTAACTGAATGACCCACTGAAGATCTGCTGTGTGGTCATAGGATTGACACTGACCACAGACTCAATATGAATGGCCATTCATGTGTCTGCCACACAGAGGAGCGAGAGGCCCACAAAGTTTCAGAAATCAGTTAGAAGAAGCAAAGTCAAGACTGACAACAGCTGGGTTTGGATTTCCTGGAAAGCCTGGGCCAGAGGCCAAGACCAAATCCAGGGAGGAAAGTTGAGCATCCAGGTTAGGGGCCAATAAGCCCAAGATGAGCTGCCCAGGGGTCACTCTCTCTGAACCAGGCAAGGCCATAGCAGGGGAACCGGGATGGAGGACAGCCATCTGAGAGATCCAGATCTCTGAAAGCTTGTGAGTATTTATTCATACAATCAATTCCACTGATATTTATTTGTGTGTCAGATACTGTCTAGGGTTGGGCATACAGCAATAAATGCATAAGACAAAAATCCTTGTCTGGGTGGATTTTACATTCTAGTGGGGATGGAGAGACAGACAGACAATTAGAAAAATGTACATTATAAAGAAGAAGGTTTTGGGCTTCCCTGGTGGCTCAGTGGTTAAGAATCACCTGCCAGTGCAGGGGACAAGGGTTCGAGCCCTGGTCCGGGAAGATACCACATGCCACAGAGCAACTAAGCCCGTGCACCACAACGACTGAAGCCCACGCGCCTAGCACCTGTGCCCCACAGCAAGAAGCCTGTGCACAGCAACGAAAAGTAGCCCCCGCTCGCCGCAACTAGAGAAAGCCCGCGCACAGCAGTGAAGACGCAACGCAGCCAAAAATAAATAAATAAAATAAAATTTTTTAAAAAAAGAAGAAGGTTTTAAGTGCTAGGCAGAAGTAAAGCAAGAAAGGTAGGGAACATGGGGTGAGCGGAGATGTGGATGCATTTACGGGGAGAATTATCACATGTGGAAAATGTAAAGAGCTTGGCCTGATGCATAGTAGCCACGCAGTTAAGGTCAGTGTTATGATTCCCACTGTGAGAAAAGGGGAAAGTCTTAATTTGTCCTAACGTTAGTTCAGCAACCTTTTAGGATAGTTCTCTATCTTTGGCGTCAGGGGTCAATAAATCAAACTCATGGGTATTAACCCAGTTGGTTCCAGTTAAAACAGATTTCTAAGCAACCTGGGAGACTCTGGTGGGATCTGGACAGTGACAAAAATCCAAGCAGGGCTTTGTCTCTGTGGGTATAAAGACCAGGAAGCAGGTGGCTAGAAGGTTTAGAGTTCCACCTGACTAAGTCAGCAGGACACATGCTGAAAACTGGGACTCTATGTGATGGCAGATCCAGACCCTAGGCTCTAATCCCATCAGGCAGGAGGTGTGTTGGTCAAGGGAGCAGAGACAGAAGCTGAGACATGAAGATGGTCAAACAGGTTGAGGCAGGAAATGTCAAGGGCTGCCCATGGCCCCGCTGGGTGCCCATCAGCAACACGAGTGACTCCAGTCCATGTGCAGGTTCGGCTGAGACCTCTGACAGCTGCTGCTCTGGTCAGGGTCGATAGCAGCCTGCAGCTGGAGTTGCCAGTCCAGCTCCTGAATTCTTCCAACCATTCTGCAACATGCATCATTGGGTACTCTTAGCCTGAGGCTTTGCGTCATGGTCAAGTCTAGAGCCTAACCTCATCTTTCTCCAGCCTGGATCCATCCAACCATCAGGCCAACTCTATTGAACTCTGCTTTGACCCTCTTTGATATGGTTTCAGAGGTACCTGTGGGATGCCAGATGTGTCTCAGAAGCACAGATTGGCTTTTTTCCCTCTGCCGTCCCTTTCTTGTCCCCAGCAGTCTCCTGGGCTGACTTCTTTATGGACACCTCCTAAGTGCCAGGCACTGTGATCATATAGCCCTAGAACACCTCTGCAAAGGACTGATTATCAATTTTACAGATGAGGAAACTGGAGCTCCAAATCAATAATACTCATGAAGGAAGCATGCACTGAGACTTGCAACCCATGCTCCCTCTATAAGCCCATGCAGCCTCCAGCCCATGTTTCTCAGCTGTAAAATGGATTCAGTAATGCTGATCTCATACAGTTGCCATGAGATTTCAATGAGAATCCAAAAAGCCCTCAGCGCAGAACCTGGACACTGTAGTAGATGCTAGCTGATGGTAGTAAGAGAAGTGGCATCATCTGTTAGCCCTCCTAAGAAATTCTACTCATTGCCTTAAAGGAAAAAAACAGGGCAGAAAGGAAATGGGTGTTGAGTACCTGTGGGAATCCTCAGTTTCTTTTCCCTAAGAGGGAAGCCACTCTCCAGCTCCTGAGCCCTCGTGGCTCTGATCAGACAGGGCCTTATGGGTGAGAATCAAGGCTGCACACAAGCCCGGAGCATTTGTTCGAGAATTAAAATCAGCCCGTGTGGCCCTGCTATTAAATTCCCTGTAGGTGAACTGGTTAATGTGAGGTCTCGTGTGATAAGCCATTAATCTCTGCGTGTAATGCAAGTGCCGTACAACTTACTTCAACCCTAATCCCCCATGAGTTACAGCCTCTTCTATGATTCATAAAACAAATCAATCACACCTCCCAGGCTCTCATCTATTTATTACTGCTTTTTAAATGCTCAGAGAGGGAGAACACTGGAGGATGTTATTCATCCCTTCCCCAGCCCAGCTGACCTCCATGGGCTGCAGGGAAATGGACTCTACACCCTTCCTCGGGTCACAGACCAAGGTCAGTTGAATTCTGAGGATTAAAAGGAGCTGATAGTTTTTCATCCATCCAGGAAGGACCCTCCTTATTGCTAACCATAGGGGCTGGAAGCATAGTCCTGACAGAGTGGCAGGCCTGGGCATCACTGACTTAAGCGTGGAAGGCTTGTCAGTGTGTCAGATTAAAATCAGAGCCACAAATTCTCTGACACTCTTCCCATTGAGAGGTAGGGCCTGGCTCCCTCTCCTTGGATCTGAGTGGGCTTGTGACTGTTTCAATCAATAGGGTATGGCAGACAAAAGGCTATGTGACTTCCAAAACTGGTCATAAAAGACCATTCCATTTCCATCTCATTCTCTGGAACTCTGTGCTATCACGTAAGACATCATGCCAGAGTGGAAATGTGCCGCCCCAGCTGAGTCCAGCTTCCAGCCATCCCTGCCAAGGCACCAGATCCATGAATGAAGCCAGTCGTGGAATCCGACTCCCCAGTTTCCTGCCAGCCAAGTCCTCCAGCCCTTTGAGTCTTCCCTGTTGACCCAAATCCTACAAGGTGTATGCTACTGACGCCACTTCACAGAAGAGTAAATGATGGTTCTGAAAGGCAAGACCACACAACAAAGCAGGTGTCCACCCAGGAAATCGATTCCATACCCCACGCATGTTCCTCTGCTCACACTGACTGCTAAACAGCTTTACCTGAGTTCTGTGAGTCTTGCAATCACTTTGCCTGAACTTTTCTAGGTAGTTTAGGTATTTGGCTTTAACTGCCTGAGTATTTCAGCTATTTTGCCTGGCTTTCTTGGTATTTTAGCAGTTTTTACCTAAATCATCTGTTGAGATTTGTCCCTTGGCGGTGGGTACAGTCAGACCGTAAGGACTGTAGCTTCTTGCCCAGAAGTTCAGAAGCTAGATGGGGGTGGACACTCCATGGGCCACGCCCACTGGAGAACATCCTTAGGAGCCACCTGAGGCCAGGGAGGACCCCCCACAAGGTGGTCCCACGAGCCCTGGAGAGTGTGGCTCCTGCCTCCCACTTCCAATAAGGTTGACTCCCAGACCCAAGCGATGGTCTACCAGGTTTTGCTTCCTGGAATTCCCACAGGGAAATTGCTCAGATACGGATTTTTGCAAAAACAAGTGGCCCTCCAGTGTACAATCCCCACAAATAGAGGCCCTAGGAGGGGAGGCTGAGTAGGCAGCAGCCTTCAAAGTGGAAGGGGAGACGGCGAGGCAGGAGCATGGAAAGGTGGGATGAAGGTGGCGTGAACGCCAGCCATTAGTTGGTACCACCAGCCCGATTTAGACACGCCTCTCCCCTGATTAAAACTCTCTAATAGTGTTTTCCCATGCTGGGAGTAAAATTCCAAACTTCTTCCCCTTAGTTTAGCAGAGATTCTCAAAATGGATCCCCTGCAGGGTCCCACCCCTAGAGTTTCTGATTTAGTAGATCTGGGCTTTGGCTCAAGAGTGTGCATTTCTAACAAGCCTCCAGATGATGCTGATGCTGCCAATGCAGGGGCCATACTTTGAGAACCACTGGCCTACAGTATCCAGTAGATTTTGTCTTATACTCACCTTTTCTGATTCTGGTTAGAAACACCAATCTAACTCTGGTTCTCCGTACTCAAGCCACAAAGACCCCCACTGGGATCTATAAGCCCACCAGGTGGTTTCTGGCTTACAGAGTCTTATCGCTCAGGATGTCCGTCTACCTGGTCCATCTCTGCCGACAATGGACCCCTTCTCATCCTCCAGGTCTGGCTAGTACCAGCTCCTAAAACACCTCTTACTCAACACCCTCACTCCCAAGGATGCTTTCACTGTGTTGCCTTCTATCACTGTTTCCCATCTGTTTGCTTCTTAGCATCATCCAACATGCAGTGGGAATTTATGGCTCTGTTTATTTGTTGGACTATCTCTGTGAATGTGTGTGAGAGTTTTCTATCTCCACCTTTAGACGGCAGGCTCCTTCCAACCAGACTCTGTCTTGATCACCCTGTAACCCTAGCACACAGCTCAGTGCTTGTCACATAGCAGGTTCTCAGAAAGTGTGTGTTAAACGGGAGCATTGCCTGAAGTCACTCTTATGACAACCCTGTGAGAAAGGGAGTATCGAACCCATTTTACAGATGGTGAAACAGAGGCCCAAAGAGGTGAAGTCACAGGTCCAAGGTCAAACAGCTAGGTATTGAACCCAAGTCTGTGGACTCCCAAAGTCTTAACCAACACTCTCTGCATATCTTGGTGAGGGAGAGGGGAAGAGGGCTACGGAAGGGAGATGGTCTGGCTGTGAGGTACTGAAGAACAAGAAGAGGCAGGGGGCAGGGGGCAGCTAGGGAGGCAGGCAGGAAGGTCAGCTGGGAGACCTGCCCTCCCCGTGGAGTTCGGGAAGCACTGCCCTGGAGCGCTGTGGGGTCGTTGTTGCAATTCTACCTCCAGACATGAAGGCAATCCCACCCCCACCCCCCATCAGACTCTCCTCTTCTAGTCTCTCATTGGTCTGGGGAGTAGGTGGAGCCGGCCAGGGACACTGGGAAGGGACAGGGTTCAGGGCAAAAGCCAGTTCAGGGCACAAATGGGGGATGGGTGGAGCAGAGGCAGGCTGGGAACAGGGACAGAAGAGGACATCACCACTGTCTCAATCTGTTTCCAAAAGGTTCCATGGTCAAAGGTCTTCAGCTCTGTGGCATGGGTTTCATTACTGGTTATGCAATGACCACCCCAAGTTTGCTCCAGAGGGTCAGGCCCCCTTCGGGACTGCAACCCGGCCTCATGCCCTCTGCTGTGCATTGTCTGGGCAGCAGTTGTGAAATGCCAGGTAGTCTCCTGGAGACCCTGGAAGGAGGGACTCTCCTACTGAGGCTCCCTGTGGGGTGAAGGGAGGGAGGGAGGGAAGCGTGGCCTCAGCCACTGGCCTCCCAGTCTGAGCAGCAGCCCACATGGGGGCAGGAATGGGAAAAATAGAGCCCCAGGGTGTGAGTTTCAGGGAAAAGGAGGCCTCCCAGAGGGGACAGACAGATGCACAGATAATCCCCAGGGCGCCACCAGGAGGATAGATGTTCCCAGAAAGCAATGTATCTTTCAGAAGCAGCATCCCCCCACTCTTCCCTCTTGAGACCATTTCAGAAGCCAGGCCTGCTAACAAGGGCCCAGGGGCTCTGGCCTACAGGCAAAGAGGTTTGAAAAGACACTGCTCATCCTGTGCATGCGCATGTGCATGTACGTGTGTGAATGCTCACACGTGTACAGGTGTACCTGTGTACTAGTACACGTTCACAAAACAGGAGGAGGAGGAAGTGGAAGGTAGAGGATGGGACAAAAGTGCCACCCAGCTCAGGTTCAAGTAGACACTAACAGTGGCCAGTAAGGAGCAAAGACCAATCCAAGTCTATCAGGAATCAACCCATTGATATTTATTAAATGTTACGTCGTGCCAAGTATCGTCTCGAGCCCGCAGGACACAGTGGGAAATGGTACAGAGGTGAGGCTCTGCCTTCATGAAGCTTAAGGTGCCGGGGGAAATAGGTGATAAATGCATGTATGGATGAGTGTGATAAAGCAGATAAAAGGAAAGAATAGGGCACTGTGGGAATGTATTCCAGAGGATTCCTCCAATCTGGGGTATCAGGGTGACCTCCCTGAGAAAGCGCGATTTAAGAAGACAGCTAAAGGATGAGTAGGGGGTAACTAGGAAAGCGGCAGGGATGCAGGGAAGAAGGGCTGAAGATTCTCAGATGGAGAGCAAAGAGCAAGAAAGAACAGGAGATGGCCTGAGATGGAGCCAAGAGAAATTAGAAAGAGTCTCAGAGAAATAAAAGTAGGCATTCCGATGCAAAAGCGCACACTCAACCTACTTTAACAAAATGTTGCCTTAATTATATCTACCTTAATGGACAGATAAAAACAGTTTGTGATTAGTTCTGTAATTGCATATGTGAAAAGAGATGCTCCTTCGAGTTCTAAAACACGTTGTCCTGTAGAAAATTTATGAGAAAGGAGATGGTTCTTCAAGTATTAAAACATGTCGTCCTAAAGAGCTGCCACATTGTCGTGCCTTGTATTCATCATTCCTCATGGCTTCTGCAGAGGCAGACTTTACCCTCATCATCCTGGATTGGAGACCAAAAAACTATAAAGAGCTTTTACTCTGGATGTGAGTGAATCTACCATATAGTCTATTTGTTTCTTTGTTTGTTTTTTGGTACTCGGGCCTCTCACCGTTGTGGCCTCTCCCGTTGCGGAGCATAGGCTCCGGACGCGCAGGCTCAGCGGCCATGGCTCACGGGCCCAGCCACTCCGCGGCATGTGGGATCCACCGGACCGGGGCACAAACCCACAACCCCTGCATCGGCAGGTGGACTCTCAACCACTGTGCCACCAGGGAAGCCCTCTATCATATAGTATAGAAACAGACAAAACTGGGTTTAAATCCTACTCCTGTCCCTCAGGAGGTCTGCAACCTTGGGTGATTTCCTTACCCTCTCTAAGACTCAATCTTTAAAAGGGGGGTGATAACAGTACCCACTTCACAGAGTTGTTATGAAAATCAAGAAAGCTCAGATATGCAAGTACATAGTACAGTGCCTGGCACATAGAAGACATTCAATACATGCTGAATGCCACGTGGACCCATCCATGTTGTGCTAATTTGCTATGACTGGCATAGCCAATTACCATGAACTTTGTGGCCTAAGCAATACATATTTATTATCCTGTAGTTGTGGAGTTAGAAGTCTGACGACGGGCTATAGTCAAGGTGTCTGCAGGGCTGTGTTCTTTCCTATGGAATCAAGGGGAGAATCCATTTTCCTGATTTTTCCAGCTTCTAGAAGCCACCCACATTCTTTGAATCATGGCCCTTACTTTCATCTTCAAAGCCAGCAATGTTGCCTCTCTCTGATCATTCTTCCCTGGTCACATCTACCTCTGACAATAGCCACAAAATGTTCTCCAATTTTAAGGACTCATGTGATGGCCTTTGTGCCCACTTGGATAATTCAGGATAATCTCCCCATCTCAAGGTCATTAACCTTAATCTCATCTGCAAAGTCCCTTTTGTCTTGTAAGGTAACGTATTCACAGGTTCCAAGGGTTAAGACATGGACCTCGTTAAAGGGTCATTTTTCTGCCTACCACGCACATATATATTACCTGCAATTTTTTTTTTTTGGTAAAAAATGAATGAGATGTTATTCCTCATAACCCGATACATCGACCCTTTTACTCTTCTTCTCTTCCTGTGTCCTTTCCCACCTTCTTGTACACTTCTGCAAACGAGTTTCCCACAGTCTCAAGTATAAATGAATTGTACAGCTATTTGAGAGGCTTGGGAGCCCCCAGTCCCTCTGACTTTTGGAGGCTCCCTCATCCAACATCATAAACCACATTAAAATATATCCATATCCTATACTGAGTACAATTTTTATATAACTATAGGAGTTGAGTTGGATTGAACTGGTTTCCATAATGATATGTTTTATATACACAATTAAACACTCATACTTTGCATTTCTCTTTACTTATTCAGATATGAGCTATTTTCATAGATTCCTTGAAAGCTGATAAACACTGTTCCTTAAAGACTCAGTGGATCAAAGAGCCCAAAAATAAATGGATATTCCTCTAGGCACAATAGTGGGGGAGTGAAGAAAAGAAGGAGAAATGGGAGGAAGGAAAGAGAAAGAAAGAAAAGGAAGATGGGAGGGAGGGAGGGAGGAAACTTGGCTCCTTCTTGTATGAAAACACAATGACCCACTTTCTTTTCCAGTGTCAGGACCCATGGATCAACCATGGGTACAAGAACTTCTTATTACTGTCAAGTAACTCCATTAAGAGTCATTTGTTTATTATTACTCAGCCATAAAAAAGAATGAAATTTTGCCATTTGTAACAACATCAATGGACCTGGAGGGTATTATGCTTAGTGAAATAAGTCAGACAGAGAAAGACAAATACTGTACATTTTCACTTATATGTGAAATCTAAAAAATAAAACAAATGAATGAATGTAACAAAACAGAAACAAACATAGATACGGAGAACACACTAGTGGTTACCAGTGGGGAGAGGTATGGGGAAGATAGTGAAGTAGATTAGGAGGTACAGACTACTAGGTATAAAATAAATAAGATACAAGAATGTAACGTACAGCACAGGGAATAGGGCCAATATTTTATAATAACTTTATATGGAGTATAGTCTATAAAAATATCAAATCACTCTGTTGTACACCTGAAACTAATATAATGTTGTAAGCCAACTATACTTCAATAAATAAAATAATATATTATAAATAACCAATATATATTTATAGATGTATAAATATATAAAGAGTCATTTGTTTATTCATTTATTCAAAAAAATATTTGCTTTGCACCTGTTAAGGCCCATCCCCACACCAGGCCCTAGGAACTCCATGATGATAAAACTTGTCTCCCCCTCAAAGATCCCTTTGTCCCGCTGGGAGTAATCATGAACATGAGCTGGCATGTGTCACCTTTACTTGAAAAAGCACGGCCAGACCCATTGTCCGGGAACCTATTGTCACAAAGAATGACTACAGGTGTAGCAAGTCTTTAAGAGCCTCCAGAATGGTTCCTTTTGCACTTTTTGGTATAATTTATATCAGTGAAATGCATAGATTTTTAAGTAGACCAGTCCTTCCATTTTAACAGAAACCTGTAGAACTTTCCCATGACCCCAGAAAGCTCCCTTATGCCCTTTCCCAATAAATCCATCTTCTCCCAGAAGCTACCACAACTCTGATTTCTTTCCCCGTAACTTAGTTTTGCCTGTTCTAGAACTTCACATCAATAGAATCACGCAGACGGACACTTTCGTGTCTGGCTTCTTTCCCTCAGCATGATTTTTTTGAGATTCGCAGGCATTGTTGTGTGTATCGCTAATCTATTTATTTTTATCGCTGAGTTGTATTCCATTGTACAAGTAAACCATAGCTTTTTTTCTATTCTCCTGTTGATGAAATATTTTGGGCTATTTCCAGTTTTAGGCTATTGTGATTAAAGCTGTTACAAACATTTTTTTTTAATGTTTTACATTTTTTAACTTTTCTCAGATAAATACCAAAAAATGAAATTACTATGTCACTTAGTAGATGCACATTTAATTCTTTAATGTCAAACTATTTTCCAAATAGCTCTACCACTAATAATCTCACCTGTGATGTGTTGGTTGTTCTACATACTTAGCAACATTTGGTCTTGCCTTCCCCATCCTTTTTTGCTCTAGACATTTAGGAAACTCAGCTCAGGACTCTATTTTTTTATCTTCAATGGAAATGCTTGATCTAGAGAGCAAAGGATGTTTCAGGGAGCCTCTATACCCCTCCAATTGTATTTAAAAGTATGTGTGTATTTTGGGGTGTCCATGCTTCTGAGGGAAGAAAGCACAACTTTCAAAGGCCAAAGAAGCACTCCTTTAAGAAAGAGATTGACATTTGCACAACAATTCTTAAGAAACACTGGGGCTCAGATTCTAAGATGGGAACCAGACCTAGGATGCAATCCACAACCTGCCCCTACAGGGTGGTGGAGGGGTGGTCACATCCTCCTAGCAGGAGCCTCTTTAGGGCCAGTCTGAAGTTTGTTCCATTAGGATTAAGGCTTGTTGAGACTGCAGGCAGATGACACACCTTCTCCTTCTCTGAAAGTCAGAAAGAGCCCTTCCCCAATCACACCCATGGATATTCTTCCTCATGGTCCGACTGCCCTACAAAGGTGAACTATGACAAAACAGTCCTTTCCTCCAATGATCTACATCCCCCAGGTAGCATCCCCAGAAAATTTTAGTATCACACCCGGGCAATGACGTTGAAATTCACAAACACACTTTCATCCTCAAGGACCCCAAATATCCCCACAAAATAGACCCGCTAAGATCTTGGAAGCCCTATCTGGATAAAATCCCTCTCCCCTTTCCTGAAAGGGCCTACTTTTGCTCTAATACAGGTGCCACTAGCCACGTGTGGCCATGGAGCACTTGAAATGTGGCTGGTCCAAATCAAGATGTGCTGAAGTATGAAATACAAACTGGATTTTGAACACTTAAACTGAAAAAAATAAAATAAAATAAAATCTCTCAATAATTTTTATGTTGATTACATGTTAAAATGATAATTTTTGGATGATTGGGTTAAGTAGAATATATTATTAAATTTAATTTCACCTGTTTCATTTCCAACATAGCTACTAAAAAACTGACAATTGCACATATGGCTGGTGTTATATTTCTATTGTACACTCAGGTCTAGTTTATTCTGCTCTGTATAAGTGTATCCCCCCAAATCCAGGCCATCTCTATGTGGCCACCATCACAACCTAGTAATGCAGACTCTCTGAGGTCCCCACAACTGTAGGAACCCCTGCAGAACTTCCCACTGTCTTTAACACTGGGTTTAAAAGGACTAACACCATTCTCTTTGGTCTGGCCAGATTCACAGGCCTAAGCTGACCGCTGTCTGTCCCCAGCCCCAAGCTAACCCTGAGGCACAAAGAAGATGACAGGCTTGCACCCAAAATGATGACAAACTGGCCAGGATTCAGTGATGGAGCATCCAGTGCTGAAACTAGTCACTTAAGAGCAAGAGTTGCCCAGCCAGGATGGACAACTCTTCCTGTTTGCCCAGGAATGAGGGTCTTTCCGTTTTAAAGACAAGACAGTCCCAGACAAACCAGAATGAGTCAGTCACCCTGGACCAACATATGCATGTGAGACTTGATTCTCAGGCTAACCTTCCCACCCACCAGCCAAGCCTCAGGATGTCTGAGGATGTGCAGGACAGATAGAAAAATTCCAACGGCTGTAGGACTCACCTGCCACTGCCTCTTCTGAATCAGATGAAAACCGAAATTCTCAAACCACACGCTGAGCCAGCAGGAGAGAGGAGGGGAAGCCCTTTGGCTGTATTTGGGGATGAGATTGCTTCCCTGCACTCCTGGGGGGCTGGGTCAGGGGTAGAGTCACCCTGGCTCACTGCCTGTGCCTGGGGACCTGCCCACTCCCTCTCCTCAGCTGGGTCACCAGCCACAGGCTGTGCCCCCAGAGGGTACATGGTGCGGTGGGTTTCCTTGGCTGGGGTCGAGGAAGGGGCTTTCTGTCTGGAGTTCTGCTCATCCATCCCTCAGTCTCTTTTCAACACACACCAGTGTGTGTAAGTCATTCAGGAAGGGGAACGGACAGAAACTCACACGCTTCTCTGCTTCCTTATGGATCTGGAGACTAGCAAGGCAGACTTCCAGGTGAGGAGAACAGGCAGAGTTTCATTCATCCATTCAGATGTTCACTATGCAACTATGATACATCAGGCACTGAAAAAAGTCCTGGAAGTACAACGAAGAACAAAGCCCCTGTCCTCACGATGCTTATAATCTAGTCAGGGAAACAAATGATAAAGGCGTCATTACCAAAAAAAAAAAAAAAAAAAAACCTGATGAGCTATGGAAGGAGAAGTAGATCTGGATGCTATAAGAACATATATCCAGGACCTATCCCAGTCTGGGCAATCATGGTGGACTTACCTGAGGAAGTGACCTTTACATCGAGATGCAAAAATGAGCAAGAGTTAACTTACACTTCACTCTATTTCTTGGACCCTCAAGGATAGGGACTCAGTGAGCAGACACAGCTAGGCTTCTGGAGGGGTCCCCATGCTGGGTTTGATTTACTTCTTCCAACACACTCAGGCCTCAGAGCAGGGACTAGGCTGTCCCCAGTCAGGACTGACCTAATAGGAGACCCAGTCAGGATTGATCTAGGACTTGGGGATGGGAATCCCTGTAGGAGGAACCCAGGGGTCCCAGGCATGGGTGAAGTAACCTTAGGAAGTAGCCTCAGGAAAGAACACAGATCTCAGATTAACATTTTGGGCTGTAGAATCCAATCAACCTGAATTTGAATTTCCGGACCACCACTCACTATTCTTATATCACATATCTGAGTCTCAGTTTCTTTATCTGTAAAACGGGGATAAAATAGCACAGATTTCATAGAGTTGTGTGAGAACCATAAAGGGCAATACATGTGGAGAGCTTAGCGTGGTGTCTGGCACATATAGTAAGTAGTAGATAAAAAGTGAAATTTGCAGTTTTAAATTATTAGTGCTGCAGTTAAAAAAAAAAAAGATACAAAGTGCCGTGGGAACCCAGTACCTCTTATCATTTATCATACGGTAACAATGATTTAAAAGAAACTCAAAAACTGGCAAAATGCCATATTGTGTCTCAAGGAAGAAATATTGGAGCCAAGCCTTGAAGGGTGGGTATCTGACTTGCAAAGATCAAGGAGAGGTTTCCAGGCAGAGAAGGAGTATGAAGAAAGGCATGAAGACCAGGATGGGTGGGGTGCTTGTAGGAGCAGCCCCAGAGCACTGGAGGGGAGAGGAGAGGGCCCCAGGCTTGGGGGCTGGGCAGGGTGGCGTGGGAGGACCCGCAAGGCCATGCTAAGAAGTTTTGACTTCATCCTGCAGGCAATGGTCAGGCTAGTGGAGATCTTGGAGCTGGTCAATGATTTGTTGGGATTTGTGCAAGCAGAATGGAGGTTGCCTGGGACAGAAAAACACTAGTCAAGGGACCAAGGAGGAGGGTGATGTCAGTGTCCAGAGTAAGAGTCGGCAAATTTTCTCTAAAAGGCCACCCCAAACACCCTCATCACCAGCACACCCAATGCTATTTCTTGGCTCCATACCTTGGTATATGCTATTCCATCTGCCTGGAATTCCAACAAACTTACCCTCCAAAAATTAACCAAGTTATTCATTCATTTAACTTAAATTAAGCATTTTCTCTGTGTGAAGTGCATAATCCCCACTCATGAAATTGACAGCCTAATGCAAGAGTCGGCAAAACTTTTTTTTTAACGGGCTGGAACTAAATATTTTAGGCTCTGTGGGTCATAGGTTCTCAGTCACAAATACTCAACTTTGCCATTATAGAGCAAAATCACCCTAAAACACTATGTAAATGAATAAGCCTGGTGATGTTTCAATAAAACTTTATTTATAAAAATAAGCAGGGGACCAGATTTGGCCCCAGGGTTGGTCAAGCCCAACAGAAATATAATCCAAGCCACAAACATGAGCCATTACTTATTTAAATTACGTACGTAATTTAACATTTTCTACACATTTTGAAAAGTGAAAAGAAATGGGTGGGATTCATTTTAATATGTTTTATTTAATCCAACCTATCAAAATATTACCATTTCCACATGCAACCAATATAAAAAAATATGAATGAGCTATTTCTCATTTTTTATACTAATCAATAGAATATTTTTTATACTAGAGCTTTGAAATCTGGTGTGCATTTTACACTTACACCACCTTTTAATTTGAACCAGTCACATTTCTAGTGCTCAGTAGTCACGTGTAGCTGCTGGCCACCGTATTGCACAGCACAGGCTTAGCAGAAGCAGAGGGAGGAAGGAAGAGAAGACAGGGAATATCTGACATCAACTGAGGGCACGAATTCATTAGGATCCCAATCCGGCTTGGCCACCTGCTTGCTGGGTAGTTTTGAATGTGGTTCTTCATCAATCTTGGTCTCTCTCAAGCTCAAAGTATCTGCCCCTAGGTTCCTGCCAGTTCTGTTACGTGGATGTTCCGGGATTTGGGGTTTGGTGGAAGGGGTCATCAACTTGGACCTTCTTTGCTAAAAAGCACCTTCAACAATACAATCATCTTGTGAAGATCAGGATGAGATTCTCTGCGGCTACCCCACGACTCACCCCTCCTGGGGTCTTGGAGGATGCTTGTCAGCTCTTGAGGGATATAAGGAGGGGAAGGAAGAGGAAAGCCATCTCCCTAGCTCCCTGGGGTGGAGAGGTGTGTGCTTCCACCATACACACATGCACACACACAAGCACACACTGGAATCCAGCTGTTCCCTCCCCAACACTGAACCAGGAGTGAGAGCTGTGATCTCCAGCCTGTCAGGGAGGAGAACGTGGGAACAGAAAGAGACAATCTGAGTCAGAGGATGAGTCAGAATGTTCTGGAGAGCTTCAGAAGGGAAGAGCAGGAGGGGTAGGTGGTGGGGAAGGAAGCCAGGTCCCCAGGGCAGAGAGAGCATGGGCTGGTTTCCCAGTTATGGAGCCAGGGAAGAATGTCCTAGAAGGAGTGGGGTCTACTGCCTTGGCCGACCTGTGTCCTGAGGGAAGGCCGGGGCTGGGACATGCAAAGTGGATGTGCATTAGGAGAAGGAAGTGGCCTTTTGGGGGGCCATGCAGGGAAGGATTCAAACAGGGGTGTATGGAGGCTTCTCTGAGCACACAAGATGCCTACAACGACTGTGCCCTGTAAAGGCTCAGTCCCAGACCCTCTCACGTGAGAAGCATTTCCTGATGCCTACCTTGCTAAGTGGGTGAGATACTGCTAATAACCCTTGCTGAACTGGGAACACTGAGGAAGACGTGATGCTGGGTTTCCTATTTGACCCAGGCTGGGCCAGTAGGGCAGGATCAGCTCCCCCATGGTGGAGCATAAGTCCCCTGTAGAGTGTACATCTGTGTGGCCCAGCTTAATTCAGGCACATGATCAGTGTTGGGGACCAGTCATGCTACCACGTGGGGACTCTCAGAGAGCTCGTCAAACCGTCAGATCCAGGCCGCAGATTTTTTAGAACCAGGTGGGAGGATGGGATGAGGATGCCCTTGGGAAGAGACAAGGTCAGAGGTGAGGGGCCAGCCTAGAATGATCCGCATCAGGGGCCCAAGCCCAGGTCACCCCAGGGGCCTCTGGAGTGTCCCCACAGCATGACACTGGGTTTGACTTACCTCCTGGTTACACTCAGGCCTCAGCATAGGGACCAGCCTGGCCCTAACCAGGACTAATTCCAGGACCTGGGATGGGGGTCCTGAAGGAGAAACTGAGGGCCCAGGTATGGGTAGAGGAAGCCAAGTAGACACAAGTGGCTTCTCCAACCCATTCCCAATCTGCCAGTTCTCTGCTCACATCGCCCCATATAATTGATGCCTTCAATTTTTTTTTTTTTTTTTTTTGCGGTACACGGGCCTCTCACTCTTGTGGCCTCTCCCATTGTGGAGCACAGGCTCCGGACGTGCAGGCTCAGCAGCCATGGCTCACGGGCCCAGCCGCTCCACGGCATGTGGGATCTTCCCAGACCGGGGCACGACCCCGTGTCCCCTGCATCAGCAGGCGGACTCTCAACCACTGCGCCACCAGGGAAGCCCTGATGCCTTCAGTTTTTAATTTTTATTTCCATATAAGTTATGTCATTGTACACTTACTTAATTTTTCATAATGGCTGTGTTAAACAACCAGCACACAAAACTCTCACATTTTTAACAGTCTTCTCTCACAAGCTGTTATGAGTCAGCTCCAAAATCGCTGAAATACCCCTGTTCTTTCCCTCCATGCACCTTTCAAGATGTGCAATTATTTTTTCTCCTTGCTTGACTCTCTTTATGCTTGCCCTCTGGAATGTGGGCTCCGTGAGAGTGGAGGCTGTGACAGATTTATTTTCAGTTGTATCCTCAGAGCCCAGCTCCATGCCTAGCCCACGATAGAAATGCAATAAATATTTGTTGAATTAACGTATCCATGCATAAGTGGATGGGCAAATGAGGTCAATGGATGTCACAGGGTTGGGCATCCCTGCTATGGATTGAAGAGGGAACACTCACCTCCAGCGACCCACGACAAATCCCACAAGGCTTATTGGGGTGCTCCTGACAGGGTGTGGGGAGCAGAACAGGCCCAGAGTTTCCAGATAGGAGAAGCCAAGCTGTGGTAGCAGAGGTGAATCTGGAATCATTGCCGAAGGCTCTTGGGGTCTTGCAGGGATGGCCTCTGCTAGGGTTTTCCCCCCTCCCTCCAGCTCAGCTGGCCCAAAGGTGGGCGGGGCTTTCAGGTGCATGAGGAGATAGCAGTGGACCATCACAGCCGTGCCCGTGGAACTTTGCGTGGGGAGCTGAGTAGACCCATCTCATCCAGTGTCTCTGGGATCCTAGCTGTTCTTGACCCCCGTGCAGGCAGCACCCTCCACCTAGGGAAGAGCAAGCACCCCAGGGGGAACAGCAGATTCAGGCAAGTCTGGGCTCATCGGCTCTCCAGTGTGTCCCCCACCTCCTGTCAACCCCTCCAGCCTGGAAGCCTGCTACCCTAACACACAGAAGACACTCGACTTCACAAGCCTGTCTGTAGAACCTGTACAGGGGGAGATGGCAGAGGATGCTTGCAGCATGAATAAGCCAATGAGTAAGGCTGCTTTCCAGCCGAGCAGTTGTGAATCAGAGGCATTTCCCACTCAGGCCATTGCCAGGCCTAGTACTGGGAAGGAGCACAGAGATGCCAGGCCAGCTCTACCCATAACTGCCATCCAGGGTAGGAGTTCAGGACTCAGCCCTAAAGGCAGCCAGTCTGGGGTCACAGCTCTGCCACTCTCTAGCTTTGAGCTTACATTTCCTCATCTGTAAAATGGGAATAAATCATTAGAGCACCTACCTCTTAAGATGGCTGGGGGATTAAATGAAATGACACAAATAAAGGGCTTGCAAATTTCCTGGACCAGCAAAAGAGCTCAACAGATCGATCTGCAATTTGTAAAACACTTACCTAGCATTTTCCTTGTGCCAGGAATTGTCCTAAGCACTTTATAAATATTAACTCATTTAATATCATGCTTGCATTGAGGTCTTAACATTGTGCTATACTGCCTCCCACTGTGTTTTTTCTTTTGTTTGATGGGTAGGTTTGGTTTGGTTTGGTTTTGGTTTTTGACATTGTTATTGTTACAAAATAAGTTTCTTCCTCTCTCTGGGCCTCGAGATCTGTAACAGGGCATTGGATTAAATGACCTCTAATCCAATGTTGCCATTGTTATCTAGCTCTGATTTTCCATCTCTTGGTTGGCACCAGCAATTCAGACGTTTCTAAGTCCCAAGTGCACAATGGACTCTCAGTGCAGGGATCTGACCGAGGAGACTAACCTCTGTTGCCAAGAGAATATGGGCATGGTGGCCACTTGGCTTAACTGCAGGGGTTGAGCCATTCTCAACCCCACCCACGGTGGGTGGTGTCAACTCAGCTCTCACCTTCCTATATGAGTGAATCCCAGGAGATCAGCATTTTGAGATGGAAATCCAGCACCACCAACCTCACTCATCCTTCAGTCAGCAAGTATTCATTGAGCCCTGACTGTTCACCAGGGCTGTACAATGGCTTTAGGAACAAGGCAGGGAACGAGACAGGAAGGTGGCTACCTTCATTGAGTTCAGTCTCCTGGAGGAAACAGAAAATAAACGAGTCAACAAATAAATCAACCAGCTAATTGCACAAAGAAGCATCAAGGACTAGGAAGAGTGTAAATTAAGCTAATAAGACAGACAGTGGCTGGGCGGGTTGGGAGGGTAGGCTTGTCTCTATAGAGGTGACTTAGGAACGGTGATGGGAGCCAACCGTGGGATAAGCCGAGGGGCAGTAGGAGGGTCTATTAAAGAAACAAATGTGTGGGGTTTTTTTTAATTGTACTATTTTGTAGCTGCTAGTAAATCATCTATTGTTAGGAAGCATGCACATCTTAGGCTTTTTTTTACGTTTTCCCCCCCCCAAAATAAATTCTGGTATGTTTTCTTATAAGGTAGGCATACCTCTATGGAACTGAAATAGTAATCTGTTATATTAACATATTCAGACATTTTTGTCAGAAAAAAAAGGGGAAATGAACCACTTGGTGTATTTTCTTCCATTTTTAAGGAAAACTCAAGATCAATGTTCCTCTAGGGAGAAGCTTGAGTGGGGAGAAGAAACGGCTGAAGTAGGATTCTAGATGTTGACCCCAATTTAGGTCAATATCAACCTAGGCAATCTGGGGAGTTTCCTGTTTCTCTGTCTGTAAATAGTGTGTTGACCTCAATAAGCTTTATGAAAATGTTCTACTTCTAAAAAAATTAATGCTAAACTAAATATAAATATATTTTTGCTCAAAAAAAAAGAAAAGAAAAAGAAACAGGCCAGGGTGCCTGGAGTTCAGGAAGCAAGGTGGAACATGGCCGCAGAGCTCAGCAAAGCAGCAGGGGCAGATCAGGTAACACCTGGCAAGTCCGCATAAGGAGCTTGGATTTTCTTCTAAGCATATTTGCCTGTACACAAGACCTGCTACCTAATTTGTGGGAGCCAGTGCAAACTGCAAATAAAAGACCCTTGTTCGAAAACCACCAAGAGTTTCAAGATGGCAAGAAAAGAGCATTGAACCAAGCACGGGGCCCTGCCTGAGGAGCCAGCCCTGTCTCTACAAAACTCTGCTGGCATTAACAAAGCTTTCTTTAATTTGACAAATACGTACTGAGGACCTCAGACAAACCAAGCACTGTGCCAGGCACTGGGAGTACAAAAAAGTGAATGATCTAAAGAAGAAAGCCACTTTGACCTTAATTTTTCCATTAGATTTTCTCCACATACATAACAAAGCCAGAAGACTGTCCTATCTTCACATAGTTGATGGTGCTGAGACCCACAAAGGTTCACACCATCCGTTGAATGGATTTGCCTTGATCCCTTAGTAATAATAGGGACAATGATTGCATAGCGGCCATGTGCCTGTGTGCAGACATTATTCCACTTAATCCCCCACCACTCATCACCTATTAACAGGAACCTTGCAAAGAAAGCAAGAGATGAGAAATCAGCCTCAAAGAAGAGAATTAACTTTTCCAGGTTCACACAGCTTACTGCTAAGTGGGGAAGCTGGGATTTGAACCCAGTTCTGGCTGGATCCAGAGCCTTCCCTCTCTAGGTACACAGTCCTTACTCACATACACTGTGTGTTCAGGTGATTGTTCAAACTAAAGATTCAGCTGCAACCGTCAATAACCTTGAGAGTACCGAATGTCTATTGACGGCTTACTGTATGCCAAACCCTACCCTAGCTCTCTACGTAGATTTCCTCATTTTTTTTCTATAGACAATCCACTTGTGCATAGAGCACAATTTCCCCATTTTCCTGGTGGGGAGACTGAGATTCGGAAAGGTTAAGTAACTTGTCCGAGGCCTCCCAGCCACTGTGCTGTAAAACTGGAGGCCTAGTCAAGCTGTGTGTCTCAGGGTCTGGGTCCCCGGCTCTGTTCTGATGCTCTCCCTCCCTGCTAAGACCAAGACACAGTTCTTGCAGCTGTGGGACCCCTGGCCCATTGGTCAATTTCTTTTTGGAAAGTCAGAGCTCAGAAGTCCAAGGAGCCAAGCCCCAAGAGAAGGTCTAGGGGTTTGACCTGGTGTCAACATCAGGACTAAAGATTGCTTCATGCCTGGCCCAAGAGAAACAGGGAAGTCTGACTTCTCCCCTAACCATGGGAAAGAGCTCCTTTTCTAAAAAAGGCAAAGCCAGAACCATGAATGTGACATGTCAGGGTCCTTTCTCCACAGCCTTTCCCTTTGTCTTCGTCTTTTGGCCAATGGGGAGGGCTATCTTGAAAAGAGGAAGACTTGGTCACTCTTGGTTTTCTGACCAACGATCTAAGGGACTTCCCTAAACAAAAGCGCCAGGCAGGAAGACTCTGGGGCCGGGCATGGCCTGGGGAGGCTTAGCCCCTTCTCTGTAGGGCAACCTTGCAGGGACCTTCAAGTCAGGACTGGCAACCTCACTCTGGTGTTACCCAGAAGCAAGCACTGGAAAGAGGACAGGAGCCTAGGGAGACCTCTCAGGAGAGCCCCTTGCTTCCAAACCAACCACAGGAAATCCAGGCAGCCAGGGAAGTAGAGGTCCAGGGGTCTGTATCAGGCCCAATTCTGCTCTGGTGTGGTGGACTCCAGTGTCAGGCAGATGTGTCTGGGAGAACTCAGTTGGAATCTTACAATACCACTCACTTGTGGGACCCAGGCAAGTCCACTAACCACTTTGGGTCTACTAATCCCTATTTTCCTGAATTAAATTATATAACCTGTATTAAAGGACAGATACAAATAACAGTGAAATATAGTTCTTGGTCTCAGTGAAGTTGCAGAAGGAGAAAGGCAGATGAGAGAAGTAATGAGGGTTAAACCCAAGAGCAGAAGTATAATACAACATCCTCCTGGATTTCCGAATCTGGGGTGTAAGTTTCAAAAAGAAAGAATTGCGTGGCCTGTTATACCACAATTCCCCATTCCAACATTCTTAATATTGATTTGTCTTACATCTCTAGTGTGAGTCTATTCTGAGTCTTTGGATCACTAAGAATGTCTACCTACACCCTTTACTAGGAAGCCTTCAAAATTCCTTAAGTTCCAATCTTCTTTCTCCAAAACCCTGTAAGTCTCTTCCATTTTGGAGGGCAAAGGAAAAGACAGCCAATTTTCATGTTCTTTGTATGGAGTCTTTCTTCTCTTCTTTGATACTGATAGTCTAAAAGTAAATTATCCTTATAATTGAATATGTTGTGTTCAAAACAGTGAGAACCCTTTTTATTTTTCCTTGGAATGTAAGTCCTTCCATTTTGCATATTCAATAAAGTTTTCTGAACATATTTTTTAAGCTATCATTTATTGAACATTTAGGGCCCCATTTAAAAAATTAACTTATATAATCCTTACAAAATCCTTATCAGAAAATGATTAACGAATGTCATGGCTAAGAGTATTGGATGTGAAGTCAAGCTGTCTGGATTTCCATCCAGTCTCGGAGCCTCTCCAGCTGTGTAACCTTGGACATGGGACCCAGGCACTCTGAGCCTCAGTTTCTTCATCTGTAACATGGGGGCTGTAGGGGTACTCACCTCACTGTGGCTGAGAAGATTAGATAAGGTGACACAAAACACTCACACTGCACCTGGCACATGCAGGGCCTCTACAAAGGTGACTTTTAGTGTGAATCTCTTTTCCTTTAAAGGAAACTGGGACTTCAAGGAGTTGAGTAACTTGCCCCAAATCAAACAGCAAGAAGTGATAGAGAGGGGATTCCATCCATCTTTGTAAACCCAGAGTCTACACCTATGACCGTCAGAGCATAGAGCCTGTGCCCAACATCTGCCTGGCATGGAGGAAGCTCTGAATCAGGAGAAATTCCTCTCATCAACCATCTAGCACAGGAAATAGAACAGATGCTAAAGGATGGCTTTAAGCATCTTCCCCTTCCAGGCCTTGGGATCAGCAAGCTTAGCCTCTGTGCACTGACAAGGCTTAGTGGTCCAGAAGCCATACTAGCTGACAGGCTGACCCATACATGCCTGTCTACACGATTACCCTTTATCATTGATGTCATGTTCTTGAGATTTCTGCTCCCTCTGATAAACAGAAAAAAGTATATATATATATATATATATATATATAAAATACATATTTTATATTTATATATAAAGTAATATATAGTCGATATATCTGAATATAATATGAATCCAGCCAGACACTGCTTCAGGCAGTGGTCTGGCAGCAACCTCAGACAGAAAAGGATTGTAAAATTCAATCTACTTCTGAACCCTGGCAGTCCAAAAAGAAATCAGATACATATAGTCATTGAAGTATTTTTCTTCTGAGCTCACAAGTACAGGATACTGTAGAAGCACAGAGGAAGAAGTGAATAAACCACACAGGCTGAAAGTAATCAGGGAAGGCTTCCTGGAGGAGTTAACATGGGTGCTGGATCTTGAACGATGAATAGGAGTTGCCACATTAAAAAGAAAAAAATGAGGGCCTCCCTGGTGGCGCAAGTGGTTGAGAGTCCGCCTGCCGATGCAGGGGATACGGGTTCGTGCCCCGGTCTGGGAGGATCCCATATGCCGCGGAGCGGCTGGGCCCGTGAGCCATGGCCGCTGAGCCTGCGCGTCCGGAGCCTGCGCGTCCGGAGCCTGTGCTCCGCAACGGGGGAGGCCACAACAGTGAGAGGCCCGCATACCGAAAAAAAAAAAAAAAAAAAAAAAAAGAAAAAAATGAGACCCACATCAACAGAGACAGAGAGGTCGAATGGGCATGGTGGGATGTAGTTAAGGAAGATACCATCATTTACATCCTTACTTCTTCATTTTGTCAAGGAAATTAAAGAACCCCAAATAGAAGCCAGATCCTGTGCTAGCTGAGAAAGTAAAGCTTAATCTAACCTCCAGTAGCTCCCAATACAACCCGCGAGCAGATCATAACACACAGTGTGGGAGGAGTGACATGGCTGCTTCTGATGTGTGTAAGGAGAAGGGATTAAAACTGCAATACAAATGCAAAAAAAGAGGAGGGATTTTTGAGCTCCATTTTTGAAGACAGAAGATGCAGGATCCTGTAACTCATTATACTTCAGGGACAAGGGAAAGGCAGAAATCTGAGAGATTGTTGGATCTCCAGCACAGAAGATCAAGAGGGGGGAATAAAAGACAAGAAGTATGCTTGAGAAGTTAAAAAAAAAAAAAACAACTCAGCTTTAGAATCAGCTTTCTAAATTTGTGAATCTAGGAAGCCTTTAGTCTAGAAACTCCTTGAGAGCCAGAATTAAGATGGCAGCATCTAGAAGGCCCTGCACCTCCACTTAGAGGACCTAACACCATTCTGGGTATAACTAAGTGCTCAGTGAGTTCTTGGTGACTTGACCTGTCCTACCCACACTGTACTTGGATCCAACGTTTCTCTGCAACCCCGCAGAGTCGTCCAGAGTGTGGAAGGCCGGGTTTGCAAGCTGCCTTCTGCCAACCCCGCCTGAGCCGTGACTCCAGGGTACCAGTACCAGAAGCTTCCATGCATCTCGGAATGACAAAACCGTTTCTCTTTACAAAAACCAAAACGCCCCAAGATTGAACGTGCAAATGCTTGTGCAGCTATAATCTCCGCAAACATCTGCTACCTTTGTGTGGCAAATGCAGCCCCTTTAAAACAGTGTCTTTGATTTCAAGGAAAGACAAATCAGGCCGCATGTTTTTGTTCTGAATGCATCTCATCACAGGAGGAAATTTTCGGCAGCTTGGAATTCTGAATGTATGAAAAATGCATTCTTTTTTTTAACAAGGAGTTCATGATAGAGAATCAACAAGATTCCTGAAAGAGATGCACCTAATTCTCTATTCCTGTCCCCTTTCCATCCGCTGCTTCATCTTTTCCTGGATTCTCCAAGGTCTGGCTCTGGAGCAGGGTCTCATCTGTATCTCCATTTTCAGATCTGAGGTGGCAGCTTTTCTGGCCTAGCTGGGTTGGGTCAGGGCCAGCAGCGGCCTGAGTCACCTCTCTACTCAGAGTGAGCTACAGAATAAAGGCAGGGCTCTTCTCTCCTGGAGTCCGACCTCACAGGGTGTGTTTGTAAATAATCAAACTGGAGAACTGTTTGCAGTGCAGAGTGTGTCTAAGACGTAGCCCTCACCTTCACGGCTCAGTCAGAAGGGGCTGGTGTCACTGTCCCCAAAGCAGCAGGTATGGAGAAATCGACTCAGCTGTCCTGTGTTCAACTCCTCTCTTTACTGCCTTCTGGCTGGGTGATCCTGAGTGGATGTTTCAGACTTGCTGGATCTTAAGTTCACTGTCTATCAAAGGGACAATGGTAAAACCAACCTGCTGTCAGAAGCCAGTAAGTGAGACTGTGCACAGCTGACTTACAAACAGCAAAGGAACATTTAGATGGAGGGTGACCGACTGTCCCAATTTGTCTGGGACTGAAAGGTTTCCCAGGATGTGGGATTTTCAGTGCTAAACCCAGAGGAGTACCAGAGTACAGAACAAACCAGGACCACTGATCACTCTATGTGTCTTCAAACACAGCACAACCCCAATGTGACAGGAATAAGGACTAAGGTCAGCAAAGAAGTGAAATGAATTTTCTGGAAAAGTGTACACTGATCACTGATTCCTTAAAATATTCTGAGAGCTTTATGACAACGTTAAGCAAAAGGCTTTCTCTTTTTTTATTGATTACATCTAAATTTATTCAGCTGGTTAAGAGATCCAGAGGCAATTACTAATTTACATTTTTTATTGCTTCACAATGGTGTGTTAGTTTCTGCTTTATAACAAAGTGAATCAGTTATACATATACATATGTCCCCATATCCTTTCCCTCTTGCGTCTCCCTCCCTCCCACCCTCCCTATCCCACCCCTCCAGGCAGTCACAAAGCACCAAGCTGATCTCCCTGTGCTATGCGCCTGCTTCCCACTAGCTATCTACCTTACGTTTGGTAGTGTATATATGTCCATGCCTCTCTCTCGCTTTGTCACAGCTTACCCTTCCCCCTCCCCATATCCTCAAGTCCATTCTCAAGTAGGTCTGTGTCTTTATTCCTGTTTTACCCCTAGGTTCTTCATGACATTTTTTTTTCTTAAATTCCATATATATGTGTTAGCATACAGTATTTGTCTTTCTCTTTCTGACTTACTTCACTCTGTATGACACACTCTAGGTCTATCCACCTCATTACAAATAGCTCAATTTCGTTTCTTTTTATGGCTGAGTAATATTCCATTGTATATATGTGCCACATCTTCGCAAAAGGCTTTCTTATTGTAATTTAGTTCCCCATCAGCAGAGGGGAACTAAGAGAAATAAGTTAAGAGAAATAAGACTTATAGATTGCTTAATGGAAAGAAATACTCGTCACCCTTCTTAGTTTTGGAAAATACCCATGGTGGTTGCTATGGTGAACAACAGATGACAGATTAATTAGAATCCCTCTGGGCATGGGACACTTGTCATCCATATAAGCACACAGAAGAAGGGCTTGAGAACCGTTGACCACCACCGCCATCTTGGTCCAGGTCTCAGTACCTCTTCCTATGGACGACTGCAACACACTGCTCATCAGATCCCTTACTCCTACTCTTGGCCTTCCAACAATCCATTTCTGACACAGCAACCAGAGTGATCTTTTTAGGTGACAGATCAAGGCAGATCATCCCCCTGCTTCAAATCCTTCAGCGCCTTCCCAATGTGCTTAGAACAAAATCTATCACAGGCTACATGACCCAGCCCCTGTGGCCTCCACAGTCTCATCTCCTATCGCTCTCCCCTTTGCTCCCTGAGCTGGCACCCTGGCCTCCTTTCTATTCCTCAAATATGCATCCTCAGGACCTATGTGTGGATGCTTTCCCAGCTGCCTCCAAATTGCTACCCAGCCCTTTGCATGGCTGGTTCATCCATCAGTCTCCCCTCAAATATCACTCTTCAGGGATGCCTTCCCTCATATGACTGACAATTACTTTGTTTGCATGTGTGTTTCCTTGATTTTTGCCTGTCTCCCCACCTGGAGGGCAATCTCCATGAGACTCCCTCTGTCTTATTCTCCGTAGCTAAAACAGTAGACTCAATAAAAGTTAGTTAAATGGATCAGATAACAGATGAATGACATTATTAAAAATTATAAAAGAAGGATGTGTATTTATTTGATCAGAGGAAAGGTAGATGCCACCTCTGACTCAGTAGAACCCCTTCTACCACCTTCGTATAGGTGAGGCAAACCTCTTCCAGCCCCAGGTTCAGAGGCTTCTCTCAAGGTCATATAGCCTCAGGATTTACCTGGAAGCCCTTTCAAGTTGGCACTTCATTTTATCTCCTTAACAGTGGTGACAAATAGAACCAGATTCACCTCTTATTAGGAGGACTATATTTTCTCATTCAAAAACCTTAATGTGGAAGACGAGAATCACAAAAGCTTTAACCATGACCTGATCAAAACCTAGCAGCAACAGAGAAACTAAACTGAGTTTTAATTAGTTCCAGGATTGATTCTCTAGAGAACTTCAGAGTGAGAGGGGCACAAACATACATCTAACTGTCCACTAGCATCCACACTCAGAGGTCCACGAGTTCTGAAGCTCATTGAGTCTAAGACCAGGTTCATTATCTGCCTCCATCCACCCATTCATCCTCACCCTCTGTCAGCATCCCTGGCCACCATGCTTCCAGTTGCCAAACCAGAAACCTGGAATTCTCCACTGACAACTCCCCTACCCTCAATCCCCACATCCTATTGTTGCTACCTCCTAAGGATTCTGCTCTCCATCTCCACTACCCCATTGAGTCCAACCAACCATTACCTCCCTGTGGACAACCTCATTTTCTCCTCACTGGTCTCCCCACATCCACCCAGGCATCCTTCATCATCCCCATGGCAGCCAGAACAATCTTTTCAAAAAATAAACCAAACTGTTCCCCACAGCTTCTTAAGCCCATTCTATGGCTTCCCACTTTTCTTAGAACAGAAGCCAAATCCTTAACTTAGCCTGCAAGGTCCCATGCAGTCAGCCACTACCAGCCTCTCCAGCCTGACTCATACCCCAAGGCCCTTCGACTTCCAAGTTCTTACCCTATAGCCTTTGTTCAGTTCCAGCTCTCCACAAAGACTTTGTACATGCTGTCCCCTTCGTCTGGAACAACCACTGCCAACCACCTTCTATCCATTCTTCAGATCTCTACTCAGTTTTTCTTCCTCAGGGAAATCTTTCTTGATCATCCAATTTGGGTCAAGTCCTCAAAGAACTATCTTTTTCCTCCTGAGTACTTATGTAATTATGGATTGATAGATGTGACGATAGGACTCTCATCTCTACCTCTCATCAAACTGTAAACTCCAGATGGCAGGGACTGGTTTCTTTTTGTCCTGCATTGTGCCCTGGTGCTCAGTATAGTGCCTGGCACAGAGCAGAAGCACAAACCATTGAATGAATGAATGAGGAATAGCTATCCTATGGATTTGGGCTTACCTTCCATGAGCTGGCCAAGGTCCCATGTTTAGCAATTCTCATGGGAGATGGGAGAACTGGATAAGCTACTTTACTAAAAGTAGAGGAAAAAAAACTGAGTCATCGAAAGATTCAGAACCCGATGCTGAAATCAGCCATTGTTTCCCTGTAACTTGCACAGGTGCATTGTACTTTACATATTTCTGCACCAAGGAAGTGCATAACCCACTCCAAGTCTCTTCTAGATGGATGGCACATTTACTTTCTCTCTTTGGAAATCTTAGGTTGTATCTTATGTTCCTTACAAATTAGTGGAAAGAGTGGGCAGCAAGGAGAGGGAAAATAGGCTGTGTTTGCCATTGTCACTATGCCAAAGAAAAGAGACCTGCTAACATATAAAGGATGTCCCCAGCCACCCACTTTATTCATTATTCCTAAGAAAGAACACACACACATACACACACACCCTCTCACTATGAGAAAGAAATGAAACCAACTTAACACCACTGGGTCAAATGGTCTTAGATTACCTATCAGTCAGCATATGTACAATCAGCTTTCACCATGTACCCTGCTAGATACTGGGATCACAGCAGAGGACAATCCTTTAGACCCAGAGCCTGTCTTCATGCAATTACAATGTGGTGGGGACTATGACTTTGAACAGGTGCTCACACCATGCTGCAACCAAAACTGAGAGGAAGATATTGGGGCCCGGGTGGCACAAAGAGAGGACACCTGACCTGGCCTTGGAGATGGGCAGAGACTTGCCAGAGGAACTGAGAGCAAAGCTGCACCACCATGACCCCTCTGAGCCTTGCCCTTCTCGTGTGTAAAATGGAGACAATAAATCGCATCTCTCAGGGTGGTTGAGAGTTTTAGATTTAAAATAATAATAACAATGGCTAACATTTAGTGAGCACATATTCTGGTCCAGTCACTGGGCTAGGCACATCTTATGCATTAGCTCATTAAATCTTCATCACAACTCTAGAAAGTGGACACTAATATTATCCCAATTTTACCAATGGGTAAACAGGTTTAGGGAGGTTAGAACACCTACCTGTGCTCTGGTGACCCAGGTCTGCTTGGCGCCATATTTTAAGGCAGGGCACTCTGCCACCTCCCCAATATGACCATGAAAAGCGCTCAACCCAAAATAAGCCATCAACGAATTTTGGTTCCCTTCCTCTACTTGTCCCCTCCTCCTCTTTCCTCCACAGAGGAAAAAACAACAACAACAATCCCAGAATTATGTGCCTTTAGCTGGTTTCTCTGGATTCCACGAAACCAGTTTATAAATATAGTCTTTGAAAAGGCCTGGAAAGGGGAAACCAGAATATTGAGAGTTATTCCTACCTCAAGAACAATAAACTAAATTCCTGAGTCCATCTGTGGCCTCAACCCTCACCCAGGGGAGATCCTGGGGGAAAAAGCTCCAGGCTTTGCTGTCCTTGGGGTGGGAGGTTACTGAGTTCCTGGTTGCTAAAACATTCCAACGATGCAGTCCAAAAATTAGACAGGCCCCCAAGGTGCTTGGAGACAAACTTCACCGTGGTCTCCTGTGGCTTGCATTCTAGAAGATGTAGCTTCAGCTGCTGCTCTGCTGGTCCCTCTGGAGGACTTGGCACTATCCCATTCACCAATGCATCATCCCCATTGGCCTGGCTGCCCTCCCCTCTTTGACCTATGCCGTGTATTACAAGGTTAGACCTCATAGAAAATATATTTATTCACCCATTTGACTTATTCATTCACTCATTATTGGGAGCCTACTATGTGCTAGGCCTGTGTTCATGCATTTGTCAACTCCCCATTGTACTGATATTCTGAGTATTTTTACAGATAAAATCAGGAGAAGACCTGATTTCTGGCCAGTTGCCACATCTCTCACTTGGCTGTGAGCAAGTATATCCAGCTGTCAGCCGGCCTCCTCCCTGCACTTGATCCCAGAGCTGCAGAGGTCAGTATGATGGGCCTGACATGCTGAAGTTACTGGGATGGTGGCCCTGGCTTCCCTAGTCAGCTCAGCTGAGAACAATCAAAGTCAGCTCCCCAAGTCAATCCAAGGAACCATGGGAGACCCTGATGCCAGCAGGTAGGAGCTGAGCTTGCTTGTTCTCTTGCAGTGGCAGCAAAGCTTGGTGGTTGCTGGGCCTTAGAGAGCCCTGGGCTCCTCAGATACCTCTGAGAATTGGTCTCCAAGCCATACTCTTTGTCCTGACCTACATGTTCAGTTGGCCCAACCTTTTGGTTTCCAACAAAGTAATCAAGTTCACAGGCTCTGGAGTCAGGCAAACTTGGGATCATAGCTTAGCTCTGTCACTTTGTAGTTTGGTGAGTTGCTTTGTGCATCTATTCCATAGTTTCCCTATCTATAAAAGAGTGATGGTAATAATAGTAGTACCTTCTCATAAGGTTGGTTTGATGACTAAATGAGATAATGCATGTAGAGTGTTTAACCTAAAGTTTCTCAGCCTCAGCACTAGTGACATTTCAGGCTAGATTTATTTGTTGTGGGATATCCTGTGCATTGTAGGATATTTAGCAGAATTCCTAGTCTCCACCCACTAGATACCAGTAACACAACTCCTCTTCGGTTGTGACAGCTATCAATAAGTATACCTCTAGACACTGCCGAAAGTCCCTTGACATCATCTCTGTTGAGAACCATTGGCTTAACACAGTGCTTGGAAAATATACTTAATTAATGTTTGCCATTATTATTACTGGCCACTGGAACCCAGTCTGCTTAGATGATCTGTGGCACTTGTCTGGATCTAGCCAGCCCCACAACCTGAGAGTTATTCCTAATCCCAGTTTTCTATGTACTAGCGGGACCCTGATTCAAGATATCTGGAATCATGGTACTGTCAACAGCCAGACAATGCCTAGAAATGTGTCTGCTATGCCATACTGAATAGATAAGACCTATCCCTCTGAAAATATCACAAACAAAAGAAAATTGTGGGAAGGATAGAACTGAGAGAAGAGTTACCCGAAGCAATTTGAGTCTAGAAAGAGAATGGAGATCAATGTTGAGAGGGCTCAAGAGCACTAGGATGATGATACCATTCAGCCATTGCAATAAGACATGAAAAGATATAGAGATGATGAGACACTGTTAATTCTATCAACATGGGACTTAAAAACACTTGATGGTAGACCTGTTCTAAGACAAACTGTGTTTATGGGTATAAAAATGCCTAGACCACTAGCTTATGACCTGTCACATTGTAGGCCCTCAGTAAAGATTGTCTAAAGCTGTCATTCAGTTTGACCTATTTTTTGGTCAGGGAAGATGATGGGTCAGACTGAATTGGCTCAGCATCCTAGAATGTCAGAGTTGGGAGGGATCATTGAGACAACCTGACCCAGCTCCTTAATTTTATGGAGAGAGGGGAAGAAGAGTGTATAAAGTCACACAGTGTGTAAAAGACAAAAATTGGAAATGGAACTAGGTTTTCCAGACTCTACAGGTGGGTGCAATGCATATTGACATGCGTCTACTGACTTGTCCTGAGCCTAGCATTTAGTTTACCTGGTGTCAGACTCAGCTGCTGGAAGAGAAGTGATCGGGTACACTTGGATACATAGTCTTAGACCACCCCTTACCCTCTGGTCTTGGCACCCCCCAAACTGCCTCCTCTTGACTCTGTTCTCCAGTGCTCCTGGGCTTGCCTCCATTTTTATGCCTCTCTCTTCCCCTAACCTCCTCCCTGCAAAGCCTGGTCAAGCTTTATGAGTACCATCTAACCCCATGAGAGTACACAGGCCTAATCTGACTCCTCATTATCTGACTTAGTGTCTCCTCCCTGACAACAACTAACAACAAACTTGAGCACTTACTGTGTGATAAGAATCTTATATGCAACACCTGTCTGTACAATAATGTTCATTACTACTATCTCCATTTTACAGATAAAACAACAAAGGTTCAGAAATTTTCATGTGTGGGAAAGGAGAACTAGGGTGTTAACAAAACAGAGCTAAAAGACTAACCAATTAAAGCACTAGTTGTGGGGAACACAACTGTCCTAGAGTGAAAAAGAGAGATGGTTGAATTCCTGGAGAGTGAATTAGTTAATCTGCAGGTCATAGGGAGATGGTGGCTGGTGAATGCTTCCTGAGAGCTAATCTAGAATAGTCTTTTTTTTCCTTCATGTCTGGAAAATACAGATAAATTGAGGAATGGGTTGGCAGTGATGCTGGCATTCCTGGTTGGTGGGAATCACAGCCAGGCAGCATCTCTCTGCTCTCTCCAGCCCTCCTGAAGTTCATATCCCATTCTGAGGTTAGGCCTGTGCCATGGCCAGGCTCTTGTTTTTCTTCACCAGGTTGCCAAATCACAGGCAGTGTAGGGATTACAGGACTCTGCTTGTCTTGACACTGGACCTCCAGGTCCTGACCCATTTCTGACTAACTCAGCTATGGAGTCGTCCAAGTCTATGACTCACTTCCCACAGGGCTCTTACCCAGACAAGCCTCCCTGTGGACCTTCTCTGTGCTCTGGAGTTCCTGCAGCCTGCAGGCACCAGCACTGCCTGTTCTGGACAGCTCCACCCAGCCCAGCCCTCCCCTGAGTTTTGTCCTGGACTCCACACTCTCCTTTCCCTTCTCACCCCAAGTCTTCCTGCCCTATCTGCTCTGGCCCACAAATGTGTCTCTCTCGCTTAGGTCTTTTTAACGGGTGTTCTCCCTGACCCAATTTCTCACCCTCTGATATACTCACCCCTCAAAAACGCAAATTTGTTCATATCAGGTTGCCACTTAAACACCTGCTATGGATTCCCTTTTCCTCTAGGATAAAACCCAAGCCCTGTGAGTTGGGAGTCCCACCCTGCAGCTGAATCTATCAGTCTAGAATTTTTTCTGCCAAGTGAGTCTAGAGAAGATGGAGTTACTTAAGCTAAACAACTAAGACTCCCCAGCATTTGGTCCCACACACAATAACACTTAGATCTTAGACTCTTCCATTTTAAAGGGACCTTAAATCAACTTCCCACTACCACAAACTCAATCGTTTCTTGACTACTACCAATGACAGGGAGCTTACAACATTGTGAGGCAGCCAGTATTGTTGTGTAAAGAGCTTTTTTTATCATAGGGTCCTAGATGAATTACTGTGCCAATGCCCTCACTACGAGGCAAGCTGGGAAGTTGAGCACGTGCTATCTTTAGTTTTATGGTGGAAGGCAGACTCCACATCTTACCAAGGTCCATAAAGGGAAGAATTCCCCCAAATTAGTCCAGAAGTTGGAAGGATGAAAAACAACAACAAATATCCACCCCACCAATCTAGGCAGCTTATTTTCAAGAGAAATAATGATATTTTAGAATTACCAGTTCTCAATGAACGTACGATGGCTCCAAACTGATTCTCACTTCCTTTTCTAAGTGCACATAACCCCTTCACCATTTAAATAACACTTTCTAGTTCATTGCCAGAGACTGATTTAAGCCCATAAACTCTAGAGCCCAGGTTTTGAAAATCAAGACAAGACATGCCCATCCCCAGTCTTCTGGCATCTCTCTCCCTCCACAGTTCTTCAAATAAGACTGACAGGGATTCCATAAAGACGTCTGCAAGTCCTTTCAGGACCCTGAGCTATAATTCATGTAGGATTGAGATTTGAATAAACTAAGAACAGAGAAGTGTGCTTTTCACCTCTCTCCTATCTTGAGTTTCCATCTTTCCAGATTAAAGGCTTTTGCCTTGATAAATTGAGAAGCTCTCTCAATTCTCTCTGATAACTGTCAACATGGTACCATCATCATCATGCTCTGGACTCTCCTTCCTCCCTACCATCTGTCTCCAAACAACAAAATAGAAACCCTCATTTTTATTTTCAGTGGTGTTTCAAAGGTCTTAGGTCCTCTCCAGTTTAGGCTTTCAGATACAGTTCTCACAAACGTGGGTCATTTCCCCAGGTGTTTGGCTATGTACCCTTTCTAAGTATTTGTGTTTTTAAAACCCAAGCCCACAGGAGATGACACTATGGAGCCAAGCTGTTTCCAGTTCACCCAAATTGGGATTATACAATGGAAGGAACATAGATGCTGGGCTCAGAGTCACAGGGACTTGAACTCCATCTCCATCTCTCCCTAGCAGTGTGAGCTTTATCTCTAAAAGTAGGGTAATACGAGCTATTCACTCTCATAGAACTATACCACTGGGTATTTGTGTGGCAGCCCTTTGTGGACATGATTTTAGTGAATTTCTCTTGGGCATTTTCCCTTTGGAGAACATAGAGATTTGTCAGTCTGAACTCCTGCTATCACATCACTTAAAAACACCAGAAACTAACACATTGTAAATCAACTATACTTCAATTTAAAAAAAAAAGGTGCACAGATATCCACCAAATTTGGAGAGTTCTTTGAGCTAGTCCAACATAAAATATAGGCTATGTGGCGTGCCTAATGTTCCCTGTGGGGAGCCAGGAACATTTCAAAAAACATTTCAAAAAGGAACATTTCAAAACAGCTACCCCTAGGGTGTATGGGGCCCTGAGCACATTGATTTTGTGGAGTCTTGTCAAATAACCAATTTAATTTTTTAAATATATTATAAAACACATGGGTCCATGCAAGGCATAGTGAATTATCAATGAAGACTTAGAATAATGGATAAAGAAGAGGTAACTATGTACTGGTTTATTGTCCAATATTGCACATTAAGATTTTTCATAGGGTCCAGGCACTACCTCTTCCTGTTCAAGTCCAAGAACCACCTCTTTGTTTTCTTTATTGTCAAATGCACCATTTCTAGCTAGTTTTATATCTCTCACCATGAGAAGAAAAGATGAAATGCTGTATTTACTTCCAATAATATGGCATTTCAGAACCTACTTATTTGGAAACAATATATTACACCCTGTGCCTATGCAGTTCCCTAATAGCATTTTTTAATGTCAGTTACATCATTACTCAATGCTGCCTCATCCATTGTGCCATCTATGAATACTGGCTTCCAACGACTCAAAGGTTGTACTGAATTTCATTGGTGAAGACCTCAAATGCAAGTCTTAAACTAGAATATGCAGGAAAATGTGAATGATAATCCATTTTCCAGTTATGTCAAATCTACCATGTGGAACATTAGAAACTACACATGGCAAAACACATCTTCCAATCATATCTGGAACTCTTTAAGTCATAATCACTGCCACCCTAAAATGTGACCTCTTTCAATGTTGATGACATGATTGCCTTCCACTCATAGGTGCCAATGGGGGGCACAGATGAGGTGCCCAGGGGAAAAGCAAGAAGAATGGTCCCATTCATCTGTCCCTTGCTCACATGGCCTAAGGCCAACTTGGAGGAGCATATCACACATCCTCAAGATAGGGCATTGTCAAGGAGGGCTCACTGGCCATCTCAGAAGCCCTCAGAGTAGATAGACATGACCACCTCTGGAAGATGTTCAGGGGATGAGGAAACTACCCTGGGTGCCAGCAGTGAGGGTTGCACAAAGATAAGGGGAGCATGATTAGGTATGAGGCTTGAGAGGTCAACAGGAATCAAAGGTCAGCAGGGTCAAGTAGAAAAGTACTGGAAGGATGGACAAACCACATAGCAGGATCAACATAAAGGCACAGACCTTTGAAAACAAAAGATGCATCCAGAAAACATCTGATGCTCTCTTGTGACTGAATTTGTATGTCAGGCTAGGAGATTTGAACTTTATTCTGTAAATCATGAAGACTTAGTGTAGCATCTCAGGCAGGAGAGACATGGCCAAACTGAGGTTTTAGGAAAATCACTGTAGCATCAGAGGGAAAGTCCAGCTGGAAGAGAAGAAGGTAGATGGGTGAGAAACCAAATAGGAGGAGGTTATTTTAATTATCCAGCAGGAGACAAAGAGAGTCAGAACTGAACTTGGGTAAGGAGTCATTGGGTAGGAGAGAACAGGGTGTACGCAAGACAGGTTGCAGGAGCCAAGCAGGTAGGGTGTGATGATTGACAGGATGCAGGAGCTAGGGTCAGGGAGGAGCCCAGGGTGACTCCCAGGCTCTAGCCATTGTGACTGGGTGGAGAATGGTGTCATTCCTGAAACAGGGAATAATGAAGGAGAAGCAAGTTGAGCAGGAAAAAGGATGAATTCAGGCTGGGACTTTTCAAGTTAAAGGAATGCAGAATTAGAAGAAGAGGTTCCCAAAAGACAGGGAACACCTTCAAAAGTCAGGAGTGAAGTCTGGCCTGGAGAGGCTCTTGGTCGAGTTGGAGTCCATAGAGGGGATCCTTAGAATGAGATGAGAACTCAGAAGAGAATCTGGGAAACACTGAAATGTAAGGAATTTTAATGGAGTAAAAATCAAAAGTTAAAATTCAGGACACCCAGGGATAAAAGTCAACCCTCCAAGTATTGGAAGCCACACCCAGTTCCTTGGCTGAGTTTTCTTCATCAGTTATTCACATATACCCACCCCTATTCCCTCTTTCTTTTCCAATGGTGAGTAAAAACACAACCTGCACCCTCATCACATTTACAAAATTCCTGTACAAAATTTCTCTAGAGCCTAAGCTGCATGCTGCCTTGAGTCAACAAATCTGAACATAGCCAGTGGGTTTGCAGAAGGTTGACTTCAAGAACATGGTAGGATAACGCAATGGATTGATCGTGACCATTGATCAGTCACAGTTACCAGCCCTGCAGGGGGTGAGCCTAGACCTTAGACCCTCCCCCCCACTTAGACAAATAAGGAAGGAAGGCCCTTAGATTTACTTGTGTCTTTCCCATTTCCAGATGGAGAGACTGAGGCCAACACATTGGAAAGATTTTACTCAAGTTCAGTTGTGAAACCAGTTGACCACATCAGTGTGACTCAATCTTCTCAACTGATTAAAATGTCTTAATGGGCAAAACATTTCTAAAGCTCCTCTGCCAATGCAGCCAGGTGCCACAGGCCTCTTTCAGAAACTAATGAGTCTGCACTTCCTTCAGCTCGTTCAGAAGCTCCTGGGATGAGACACAATCCAGGGTATTTCTGAAGCACTCTTTTGACAATGTCACTCTCTGGGTGGAGAAAAGGTGAAAGTTATCACCCTCCATGGGGCTCCATAGACTGTGATTGTCACATATCCCTCCCTCCATGAGGCCAGGATCTGCATTTGTCCTGGGCAGGGTCTTTGGGGCCACTTAATGATCCTGAGAAGGAGACTCAACAAGGAAATCCAAACCTGTTTTGCAAAAGTGACCTCTCTTGAAATTAGATTGTGTGGGATACTCCTCCCTGAAAATAGCTGTCCCTGGGTGGGCATTTTCACAGCTTCCTGTCTGACACCCCTGCCTCTGGTCTTACCCTACTTCAGACCTTACTCCACACAGCTGCAAGAGGGATCTTTCTGGAGCACACTTTTGACAATGTCACTCTCTGCTTGAGAACTCCCAAGGCTCTCTCCCACCTACAAGCAGCCTGAGAAAGTATTCAAGACCCTGGTCCTAGTATAACCTTCAGCCTGTCCACCTATTACTTCTCACAGGTTCCCCAGAGTTCTGCCCCTTTGGAAGTCTTGCAGTTCTTTAAATACGCCAGATATTTTTATGCCCCAGAGCCTTTGCACATGCTTCCTGGAATTCCATTTTTCTTGTTAACCATTTTAAAAATTCCTATTCTTATTAATTTAAATATTTTGTAACTACATTTTAAATTCCTCTAAAATGGTGACTGGTATCTTACCTTGCTATTCCCAGCACATAATTCAGAATTTGTCAACATGATGGAATGAATGTCTATGGGCTAATCAGACTACTTGCCAGAGTCAGAAAGAAGAGGAAGGCTGAGAGTAAATAATGCAGGATCAGCTTCCACATGAGTGTGGGAGAGGGGAACAGCTAAAAAACTGACCATGAAGCGCCATAGTGGCCATGTTTCAACTCAAACCTTACTCAGGAAGTTACTCTCCCTACCAGAGAGGTAGCAGGCTAGAACCATCACCTTCATTTCTTCCTCAAAACAACTCTAATCATGGCTGAACCACAGGGAGTTTAGGAGTCCTAGTTATGGATCATAGGTATAACTCTGGTCCATTTAATAAAAAGCCAGAGCAGGCATTTCTAGAGTAGATAAGAGGAAGCAGAGCTCCTTAGGAATATTTAGGAATATCATTGATGGTCCACACAGTAAACTTTAGGCAAGAACATAAGCAGAAGCTGAGAATTTTCTGCCAACAAATGGTAACATTGAGGTCAGACATGTGTGAGCAAAAACAATATACCTTCAGAAGGAATCAGAAGAAGTGTCTCTGTGAAGAACCAGACATAACCTGTCCTCTTGGCTGCTCCCAAGTTTTCACCAGGTGCTTAGTGAGAGTAGAATGGGAGCTTACATAGAACTCCATTGAACATCATGACCAGATTATCCTACACTAGTGTCCTCAAGTTACCCATATAGGTTTTTCATTCTAGAATGTGCGCTCAGTATTCTCTGCTAAAATTTTGGTTGTCTTCTTAAAGTTCTAAATTGCAAAGTCTCATTACTACTTAAGATTACCTGAGTTGGGTGCCTCCAACCTGACACAAGAAAGCATGGTTTGGATGCCCGTATGGGGCATGCATTCATTTAACAAGTATTTATTGATCACCTACATTGTGTCCAATACCAGAAGTATAATAATAAACAAGAGAGCCTATGCTCTTGGGGTTGATAGTCTAATGGGAGAGGGGATATTGACAGGCAACCAGGACTTAGAATACAGTGCACTCTGTGCTGGGATGGAGGAGCAGAGGAGGCCACAGAGACACAGAGAAGAGGCATCTGATTTGACCAGCGGGGTCAGGGAAGACCTCCTGGAGGAATGACATCTGTGCTGAGATGTCCCATTAGACAATAAAGGAGGGAAATGGAAAATGGAAGCATCTTCCTGACAGAATGAGCTACGGAAAACTCATGTGCAAAGATGCAGCATGTGCAAAGACCCAGAGGTGAGAGAGGAGGACATGTTCTCATGAGGGCAACATGAGAAGAGCAGGACAAGTCCAAGTGTGGACACAGCCTGGTTCATCCTGTCTACACCTGCTACCAAGGAAGAGACCAGCAAGTTAGGGTCAGAGCCTAAGGCTTCAGTTGCATCATTCTCGCTTCAGTTACAGGTTTGGAGATTCAGCTTCACCAAGGCTGGAAGACCAAGGTGGCCCTTGAAGCCCCAAGCTCAGCAGCTCAGAGCTCTCCCAGGCTTCATCATACAAGGAAGGAAGTCCAGCCCTGAGCAGAAACCTTTCCTGTCCCTCTCCTTTGCCCTCCTTACTTCTATCTAGCACAGTGGTCACCAGCAAGAGGACTGCCATTTCAGGACTGGATCCTGGGGTAGGAGTAGGGGTGGGGGAGGAAGACCCAAACTCCTTCCCAATTCTGTGGGGAAGCTATTTGTCACCAGATGGCCCAAAGAAGAGACAAGTGCCTGCATTTCAGTCACATACTGTGGGCTGTGTAGACACAGTATAGGTCTGGGCAGGTGCTCAAGAGAGCTTTCTGAGAGAGATTACACCTCCCAACAGCTAAGAGTCCTCTCCTCAGGGAGGGGTGACATGTAGACCTAGAGCTGGGAGAAGGGCAAAGCTGCTTAACAATATTTTATAGTTTACAAACGTTTTGATGTTCACCAAGCATTTATGCTCCAGGCTTCTGCCAGGTACCTTTTTTTTTTTTTTTTTTGGATTTTTACTTTATTTTATTTTTTTGACAGTTTCAGTGTGCATTTTATAAAATATTGGCTATATTCTCCATGTTGTACAATATTTATCATGAGGTTGGTACTTCACAACAGCCCCACAGGTTAGGCAGTATATCCCCATTTATCAGATGAGAATACTGAGGCCCAGGGAGGTGTAAGAAGCTTACTCAAAATCTCCTTCCTAAGTGACCAGAAGAAAATCTGAACCCTAGCCCTGTGCTTCCTCTCCCTCTCATCCTCACATTAGCTCATGTAATCATCCCTGGAGCCCTGGTAAGATTGGCAAAATTAATAGGTTCGGCAGAAGAAAGTGAGGCTTGGATGGATGGCAGAAGGTATCAGAAACGCGTGTTTGGGACAGATAAGGTTAGAACAGTCAGCACATTTTCTGAGGCAGCTCCCCCCAACTGCACACTACCTCCCATAATCTCTTTCTGATGTTTTAATGAAAAATAAACGTCCCCCCACCTCTGCCCTGTTCACTAGGCCAGATCAGGCAATTATGCAGTATTTGGGTGGGAGGCTTGGTTCTGAGAGACCGGGTCAGCAGTGAGGAATAATAGCCGTGAGGAAACCCAGCTGGCCCATCGGGGCCTTCCCAAGCTCCCTCAGGCCCCTCTCCCACTGCCCTTTCCACTCTGAAGTCTGCTCACCGTGCCCGGAACTGAATGCCCTGTGCCTCCCGGAAAAGGCAGAATCCACCAGCATGGCCTTGGCTCCAGCACTAAGAGTTTTACATGCTTTCCAACCAAACTCTAACCCAAGGCCATACAGCATAGAGGTTAAGGGCACAAGAACTGGAGAGACACTGACCTTCACCAACTCTGTGAGCTTGGACAAGTGACTCCATTTCTCAGAGCCCTGGTGTTGTCTTCTGTAAAATGGGATGACGGTAGCACCCAGCTAAATGAGATAATCCATGTAAGGAGAGGGCACGAGGGCCAGGTACAGGATAAGAACTCGAAAGACAGTAGTTGTTTGACACTGTTTTTACTTTTTATTGAAGTGTGATGAACATATAAAAAATGCATTTATCATAAGAGCATAAATCACTGGTTTTCACAAAACAAACACATCCATGAAACCATCATCCAAGTCCAGAAACAGAAGACACCCACCCTCACCCTTTCTGGTCACTATTGCTCCCCAAGAGTAACCCCTAATCCTACTTCTAACAGCCAGGATCAGTTTTGTTACTCTTATTCAATATGTGCCAGGATCTGGGGTAAGTCTTTTAGATGTTAGTCTTCACAACAGTCCTCTGATGGAGGTATATTCACATTATCCCCATGTCCTCAATGAAGAAATGGAGAAGATTCTAAAGAATCTGCAAAAATGCTAGTAGGACTGAGTTTCACAAGGTCACAACATAAAAGATCAAAATAAAGAAATCAATGCCATTCCTATATACTAGCAACAAACAATTGGTAAGTGAAATTGAAAATACCATTTACAAAATACTGAGACAGATTTTAAAATCTTGAAATACTTACGGGTAACTCTAATAAAATATGTATAAGAACTGTACAGTCAACATGGCAAAGCATTGCTGAGAGAAAATAAAGACAAATAAATGAGAAGATACACTGTCTTCATGGATTAGAAGACTCAGCATTGTTAAAATGTAAATTTATCCCAAGCTGATGTATAATCTGAGAGCAATCCCAATCAAAATCCCAGCAGACTTTTTTTTTAATTGACAAACTGATTCTAAAATGTATGTGAAAATGCAAAGGGCCTAAAAGAGCCAAAATAATTTTGCAGAGAACATTTTGGAGGACATACATGACCTTATTTCATGACTTACTATGAAGCTTCTGTGATCCAGGCAGTGTGGTATCAGAATAAGGATAGAAATAGATCGATGAAACACAACAGAGAGTCCAGAAAAAAACTTATGTGTATATATATGGTCACTTGATTTTTTACAGACATGCTCAGGTCATCCAATGAGAAAAGGATAATATTTTCCACAAATAATGCTGGAATAACTGGACATGCATAGTGAAAAAGAATAGATAAATAAATAAAAAGAAGAATCTTGGCCCCTGCCTTTAAATCACACCTAAAATTAACTAAAAAAATTGATCACAAAGACAAATACTGTATGATATCACTTATATGTGGAATCTAAAAAATACAACAAGCTAGTGATTATAACAAAAACGAAGCAGACGCACAGATATAAAGAACAAACTAGTGGTTACCAGCTGGGAGAGGGAGTGGGGAGAGGTAATATAGGAAAAGGGGGATGGGAGGCACAGACTATTGGGTATAAGATAGACTCAAGGATATATTGTACAACACGGGAAATATAGTCAACATTTTGTAATAACTATAAGTGGAAAATAAACTTTTAAAATTGTATAAACATTTTTTTAATTTAAAAAATAAATAAAAAGAAAAAAGTTTTTAAAAAATGATCACAGACCTAACTGTAAAAGCTAAAACTATAACAGATCTATAAGAAACAAAAGAAAACCTTTGCAACATTGGGATAGGCAAATATTTCTTACACAGGGCCTAAAAAAATTGACCCATTTTAAAAATGATAAATTGGATTTCATCAAAATTTCTTCTCTTTGAAAGACACCATTAAGATAACCAAAGAGACTACATGCTGGAAAAAAAATATTCATAACACATATGTCTGAAATAGGATTTGTATCCAGATATTTAAAGAATTCTTACAACTCGATAGTAAGGAAACAGCCCCAAATTTTTTAAATGGGCAACACATTTCACAAGAGAAGATATACAAATAATCAATGTGCACATGAAAAGATTATTAGTCTTCAGGGAATACAAGTTAAAAGTAAAATGAGATAATATTAACCAAGTAGAAGTCTAAAGTTCAAAAGACTGACAACACCAAGTATTGACAAAGCGGTAGAGCAGCGGGAACTCCCCCACACTGCTAGTGAGAATGTACAACAGTCCAGTCGCTTTGGAAAATTCTAGCAGTTTCTTAGAAAGTTAAACATACACTTACCATATAACCCAGCAATCTCACTTCTAGGTAATTACCCAGGAGAAATGACAACAGACATCCCTACAAACACCTGTGTGTAAACATTCAGGGCAGCTATATTCATGCTGACCAAAAACTAGAAACAACTCAAATTCCAATCAATGGTGAACAGATACATGCGCTATGGGTTAGTCCATACCATGACATCATACTCAGAAGTAAAAATGAATAAAATACTGATCATGCCACAACATGGATAAATCTCAAAAACACTTGCTAAGAAAAATGACCCAGAACAAAAAAGAATAAATACTGTATGATTTTATTTATAAATTCTAGAAAGGATAAATTTAATCTAAAGTGATAGAAAGCAGATCAGTGGTTCTCTGGAGCCAGAGGTGGGAGATCTGTGTGACTAGGAAGAGGTACAAGGAAACTTCTGGGGTTGATGAAAATGTTCTGGATATTGGTAGTGGTGGGGGTCAATGGGTATAGTGATTTCTCAGAACTCATTAGACTGGACACTTAAAATGGGTGCATTTTATGATACTTATATGTTAATTCTTACTAACATGATTTTTGTAAATAAGCAAAGGATGGAAGCTGTTGGGTTTATTATTATTACTATGTCTTAAAAACTATGCTAAGCCCTTTATGTGTATCATCTCATTTAATCCTCTCAACAGCCATCTGATATATATACACTCACATTACGCCATTTCATAGAGGAGAAAACAGAGGCTCATGAAAGGACGTGGAGTAACATGGCCCAAGTTTTCACTACTAATAAGTAATCCAGGATTAGATCTCGAGTAGTTTCAGTCAGTGAGTGTACTGCCTCCAAAACACAGAGGAAGTCCGCTTTGTACACCTAAGTAATTCTCACTCAATTAATGGTTGTAACGGTTCGGGCGCTGCCATTTGCAGAGGCGATCATTAAAGTCCACCCCTGGGAATGTCAGGGTCACAGGCATGTGAGCATGTGGGGTGTCTCTAACTTGAAGGACAGCTCAAGAGTATTGGGACCCCAGTCAGATGGGACAAATCTCAACACAGACCTCAGCAGAGAACTCAGAAGCTGAGTTGAAGAAAAGGCTCACATATAGATTAAAGCACAGCAGTCATGAGCATCACGGGACTCCCACAACAGGCCTGGAACCCCAAGTAACAAGAAAAACTCTAAGCAAACCCCACCCAGGGTGGGACTGAGGTTCCAAATGCACTTCCTGTACCGGTCAACAAGAATCAAGGATTAAGCAGGGCTTGGCAGGGCAGGATGAGATGTCCTAGTGAGCCTGGGCTGACCAGCGGGGCTGTCCCAACCCCAATCTGAGACAGGTCACTCATGGCGGAATGGAAATTTCGCCTGTACATGGCTCCCTCTGACCTCAGATTCTCCTCTTGTTAACATCAGGAAAGTTTATCTTGGGAAATTTCCCTGCTTCTCTGACCCTGCCATTGCGCAGGGTGAGATAACACCCTGTAATCGTGACTTTGGTCCTGAAATGATTATTCATCCTTTTCCACTTAAGGTTGGTGGCCCATGCTCACTGGTGACCAACTCTCCCCCTAATCCCTCTCCCCACACTTTTTCTCATGGTTCATTGCCTTCTGGCTTTTGTTGGATGCAACTGCATCAGGCTAGGGGGGAAGGGGAACAGGGGGAGGGCTTTGAGTATTGGGCCCCAGCTCAGGAATTAAGAACTGGATGAGAGGGAGAAGAAATGAAAAGACTTTTTTCTTCAAAGCCTTAGGAACTTCATGAGAGGATCTTCTCAATAGATTACCATTTGTATGGGCAGTACCCAGAGCTGCTGAATCCAGAGGTGTGGACGGCAGTGGAGAGATTTCTGGCCCAGTGGAGGAGATATTTGAAAACCCTCACTTAAATTGTCCCTACATAAGCCACAGGTACGCCCTGTATGTACCCTCGGTCAACAGGCTCTTCCCTGCCCTCCTCTGGGACCCTAAGTTATGTTGGATCCACAGGAGGAGTTACCATGCCATCCTCCCAACGTCACTGAAAAACTGTCATTCAATGGCTGTCATGGTTTCAGAGAATGAGGCTGAAGAACTATACAAAGGACTATACAAAGGACAGATCATCAAGGACCACACTGAGTAGCTGAAGTGCTAGGACAATGGGGTGCCATAGAAGGACACTGACCAGACAGTGTCAGAACTATGCTTTAGAGGGAAATGTTCCAACAGCCAGAGTGAGGATTGACCAGGATGAGATGGGTATGAGATCATGAGATGGGCCTGAGGCATCAGCGGTGACGGTGGAGGGCACAAGACAGATTCCTATACTAAGGAGTTTGCAAATTTTTTGGTGTGGCTGTCCATCACCTTTTTAACAGCCTCTGGCAATTGGGGGAAATATGACATAATAAGTTCCTGTCTCTAAGGTAGAAATCAGAACCCAGATCATTTCTAGACTCCCTTGTCACAATCCCACAAACACATGACCAGCCTTCATCAATCAGATGCTCCAGTTGGGAGGTGGCCAGTGTGATGATGGACTCTGCTTGGAGCTCACTTGCAGTTCTGCCGGCATAGGAAACAACAAAGGCATTCAGCTTTCAGGGCAGCATGGTTGCCCCAACTGCCAGCTCAGAAGCAACATCGGGGCTGCTAAGAGCAGTGGTTTGTAATAAAGTTGGGTTTCTGGCATCTAGCATTCAGTGGCAGCTTCAATGATGGCAGTTTCACCATTGAGCCAGATTTGCAATGTGGTTTTCGATGTTCTTAGAAGCTTGTCCTCAAGCCAGTTTCTCCATCTTGCCCACCATTTCTGGGAGCTTCTCAATATATTTTCTTCCTAGTTATGTATTCTGTCATTTGCAACTAAGAAGCAGAGACAATTCTTAGACGTTTAGGAGTAATATTAAGAGGATTTAGTGAGCTAGTGGCCTAACAAATGGTACAGTGACTGACACATAGTAGACACTCAGTAAATACTTGAAGTTCCTATTGAGTAAATAGAGAGAAGGAAGGAAGGAAGGAAGGGAGGGAGGGAGGGAGGCAGGGAGGAGGGATAAACAGCGTGTATGTAGTATAAGAAACGAAAGAGTGTAGGATGACCCACAGATTTCTTTTTTTTTTTTTAACATCTTTATTGGAGTATAATTGCTTTACATTGGTGTATTAGTTTCGGCTTTATAACAAAGTGAATCAGCTATACGTACACATATATCTCCATATCCCCTCCCTCTTGTGTCTCCCTCCCACCCTCCCTATCCCACCCTTTTAGGTGGACACAAAACACCGAGCTGATCTCCCTGTACTATGCAGCTGCTTCCCACTAGCTAGCTATTTTACATTTGGTAGTGTATATATGTCCATGCCACTCTCTCACTTCGTCCCAGCTTACCCTTCCCCCTCCCCATGTCCTCAAGTCCATTCTCTGCATCTGCGTCTTTATTCCTGTTCTGCTACTAGGTTCTTCAGAACCTTTTTTTTTTTTTTTTTTAGATTCCATAAATATGTGTTAGCACACAGTATTTGTTTTTCTCTTTCTTACTTCACTCTATATGACAGTCTCAAGGTCAATCCACCTCACTACAAATAACTCAAATTTGTTTCTTTTTATGGCTGAGTAATATTCCATTGTATATATGTGCCACATCTTCTTTATCCATTCATCTGTTGTTGGACACTTAGGTTGCTTCCATGTCCTGGCTATTGTAAACAGAGCTGCAATGAACACTGTGGTCCATGACTCTTTTTGAATTATGGTTTTCTCAGGGTGTATGCCCAGTAGTGAGATTGCTGGGTCATATGGTAGTTCTATTTTGAGTTTTTTAAGGAACCTCCATACTGTTCTCCATAGTGGCTATAACAACTTACATTCCCACCAACAGTGCAAGAGGGTTCCCTTTTCTCCACACCCTCTCTAGCATTTACTGTTTGTAGATTTTTTGATGATGGCCATTCTGATCGGTGTTAGGTGATACCTCACTGTAGTTTTGATTTGCATTTCTCTAGTGATTAATGATGTTGTGCATCCTTTCATGTGTTTGTTGGTATCTGTATATCTTCTTTGGAGAAATGGTCTTCTGCCCATTTTTGGATTGGGTTGTTTGTTTTTCTGATATTGAGCTGCATGAGTTGCTTGTAAATTTGGAGATTAATCCTCTGTCAGTTGCTTCCTTTGCAAATATTTTCTCCCATTCTGAGGGTTGTCTTTTCATCTTGGTTATGTTTTCCTTTGTTATGCAAAAGCTTTTAAGTTTCATTAGGTCCGATTTGCTTATTTTAGTTTTTATTTCCATTTCTCTAGGAGGTGGGTCAAAAAAGATCTTGCTGTGATTTATGTCATGGAGTGTTGTTCCTATGTTTTCCTCTAAGAGTTTTATAGTGTTTGACCTTACATTTAGGTCTTTAATCCATTTTGAGTTTATTTTTATGTATGGTGTTAGGATCCACAGATTTCTGACTCAGACAGCTTTGTGGATGGCAGTGCCATCATTGAGACATGGGAGAGAGAAGATGGTAGGGGTTTAAAGAGAAGACGGTAAGTCAAGTTTGGGAGTGTTGGGCTGAGTTTGCCCTGGTACAATCCAACTACAGATTTTCAGCAGCTAGTCGGATATTTAGATCTGAGTTCAAGAAGAAGCTCAGGGCAGCAGACGATGATTTGGGGATGATCAGGACAGAGTGACGAGTATGGCAAGTGGGAGAAACAACCTACTGAAAAGAGGAAAGAGCAAAAGATGGAATCCTGAAGGGTACCAGCATCTATAGATGACTTGAGGAAGAGTTGCTCACAAAAGAGACTGAGAAAAACCGCCAGAAGTTCAAAGAAAACCAGAACCTGCTCTTTAGAGCTGAGCCTTGTGGACCGAGATGCAATCAAAGACCAGCCAGCCGTGGAAAAACCCAGGCAAAAACAAGAAATCTTTATGCTTTTGCTTCCACAGTGTTTGTGCCAAAACACCTTCCCAACCTCCTTGCTGTCAACAGTCATAGACAATTGACCTATGGACCCACTCACTTCTGGCGTGGGCTAAACAATGTGCAAGGCCATTTACATTTGTTGTCTGTTTAATCCTCTCAGTTACACTGTGAATGAATTGTTATATTTACTCCATTCATCTGATGAAGAAACTGAGATTCAAAGAAATAAGGTCATGTGTCCAACTTCCTACGGGGCTGGTTATGAGAATTTGCTCAGCAAGAGATTCTGAGACTCTGAACAAGGGTGGAGAAAGGAAGCATCCAAAAGAGCAGTCAGTTTGCTTTGTAAGAAACCGAGGCCTAGAGCTTGTTACTTGCCTGAGGTCACATGGCTAGTGACTGGATCTAATCTCTGGGTAGCTGCCTTCAGAAACCAATGGTGATAATGATGACGATGATGATGATGGTGATGATGACTATTATGATGATGATGATTATTAACAATAATAATAACAATAATTGCTGCTACATTTACAAGGCACCTATTATGTCCCCAAACCAGTGTTTCATGCTTTATCTCACATCATCTTCATGACAACCCAATGAGGGAGGGGTTATCATGAACCCCCTTTGACTGTGGGTGTAAAGGGGCTCAAAGTGCCACCATAAGCAGTGATAATCGTTCGACTAGGGCTTGGGGCTGGAAGTGAACACGCAGGATGGGACAGAGGGACAGGCTGCCGAGCACAGTGGATGCTGGTTCCTCAGACCCAGAAGCAGCCTCAGGGAACAGACAGCCCAACCCCAGTAAGGGAGACATTCTGCCCAGACAAACCGCAGAAGCGTCTGGGCCACTGCTGACTCCTGCCCTCTGTGAGCTTGTAGCAGGTTGTGCAGACCTCGGGGATGAGATGAGCAAGGCTGAGCCCTCCTGTCCCAAGTGCTGGCAGGGACACTGTCCTGTGTGCCATGGGGCTCATTCCTCCAGGTATGCCCAGACCCAAGACCTTGAAATGAGCCGGCCGTGAGTCTCCAGGTTGGGGCGGTGGGCAGAAAAGGATCTCCAAATGGCAGACCCCGGAGGGGATTTCAACACCACCATGGGGGCTCTGTCCTTAGGCCTTTCTTAGTCTTTCTTCCAGAACTAGGACCACCTAGGCAGTTTATTATATCTGAAACAATACTTCAGTATTCCTAGCAAAGGTACCTGACTTCGAGAGGATCCTCAGTGCCTAGTAAGGTGTCAGCTACATAGTAAAGATACATATTGATTGATCGCTTACTATGTGGTAAGCGAGGTGCCATGAACCTGACTTCATTATGTCCTTTAATGTTCACTACAACCCTATGAAACCAGCTCTGTTATTATCTTCATTTTATAGATGAGGAAACTGAGGCTCCAACAGGTGAAGTGACACTCAAGGTCACATAATTAAAATGTGGCAGAACTAGGATTTGACTGGAATTCATGCTCATAACTTTGCCACTACAATGCCTTGTTGGACAAATGAGTGAATACGTGTATGTGTGTTCATGTGTGTGTGTGTGTGTGTGTGTGTGTGTGTGTGTGTGTGTGTAAAGGCGACCTAATTTGGTGGAGACATTTGAGAATCTTGGGCTTTCAGCTTAATGTTGCTGTATGAAGGCTGTGTGACCTTGGTGAAGGAACTTCACATCTCTGGGCCTCAATTTTCTCATCACTTTTTCCAAATATCCAGTTATGGGAAAAGGAAGACAAAAAGTGACTCTGAAATAACAGATATGAATGCAATAAAAATACAACATGTGTGAGTGTATGTACAGACACATATGTGTGTGTATATCTGTGAATGTGGCAGTTTCCTAGGCAGGGTTGTGAATGTGTGTGCACATGAGTCAGAACTCATGTGTGCTTCCTCTGTGGCCCTGGTTATACACTAGGGGTACAGGAAAGGTATCCAGAGCTCACTCATCATACCTGTCTGCCTGCCACCCTTATAAACCTTTCTTTCCTAGAAGATGGTAGCTGCCTCCCAGCTGCTGAAGTCTGGGATATGACATGAGCGGGAGCTAAAGGCTGCTTCCAAACCAAAGCCACCACCTGCATGTGTGTTCAGCCCCATGCCCTGCCCACTTGCCTCCTCTTAGGCCAAAGCTATTCCCTGGGAGATCTCCCTTAATCTGGGTAAGTGGGCCAGTTCTGACCCCCTAAAGAAAAGAGAACCTCAGACAATGTGGAGGGGTTGGGGGAAGAGGAGACCTGCTCCAGGTCTCAATACCTGCTCTTACTCTCTCAGCATCCTAAGTAAATGCACACTCTGTGAAGATGGGGACCTGGGCTTGTCCACATAGAGTTGATGCTCCATAAATATATGTTAAAGACCTCAACTAAGTTTATGTGAACCTCAAGAATTTTGGCTTAGGCAAGTAGCAACTTCTATGTAATCATCAGTGATTCCATTTTAATAAAGTCCAGTGATCAGGAAAAACAATTTTTTTAAAGGGTCACTTTTGTAAGCCCCATTTTACAGATAAGAGAACTGAAAAAGTTAAGTAACTTACACAAGGTCACACAACATGTAAGGAGCCAAGACAACATTCTGAGTCAGTCTGTCCAACACCAAAGCCTGTGCTTGTTCCACTGTGCCCAAAAAGCTATCAATCTTAGGGCACCAGGTCAAGTCAAAGGTGACACAGCTGGAGTTTCCCAACCCATCCTGACAAGGAGCCTTAGCCAGGGAGACTGGGGCAAGAGGTGCTGAGACCATGGCCAGGGAGGGCAACTACTCGGAGACGAACTTAGCAATACTCTGAGGGGCACAGTCCTGCCTGCATCCTCAGTTTTCTCATCTGTAAACTGGTCTAGCACACCACATCTCTCACAGCTGGCAGAGACTGGAGGAGTGTTCCAAGTGGAACACTACAAGATATGGCCAGAGTATGGGGTGTGTCTTAGGGGGTGGGGGTGTGTGACAAGGTTGGAGATGAAAGTCCGTCGAACAGCAGGTGGCAAAGCTGGATAGGAAGGTAGGACCGGATCCTGAGGGTCTGGGGAAGCCTTCTGTTTAGTTTCCCAAACTAGGTGGCTTAAAACAACAGAAATGTATTCTCTCCCAGTTCTAGAGGCCAGAAATCCAAAATCAGTTTCACTGGGCTAATACCAAGGTGTCAGCAGGGTTGCTCTTCCTTCAGGGGCTCCAGAGGAGAATCTGCCCCTTGCCTCTTCCAGCTTCTCGTGGCTACTGGCATTCCTTGATTTCAGCCGCATCACTCCAATGTCTGCCTTCATGGTCACATTGCTTCTCCTCTTTCACCTGTGTCCTTTTCTTCTGTTTGTGTCTAAAATCTCCCTCTTATAAGAAAGATGTTTAAAAAGTAAGTAAATAAATAAAACGATATCATGGAGATAAGTAATTTTTTAAAAAAGAACATATATGATGGTATATAGAGCCCATTAGGATAATCCAGGATAACCTCTCCATCTCAAGATCCTTAACTGAATCACATTTACAAAGACTCTTTTGAAAAAAAAAAGTTGTTGGGGAGGTGACATTTACAGGTTTTAGGGACTAGGACTTGATATCTTTGGGAAACATTTAAATAAGTTTATATTTTATCATGGTGATAATAGGGGAAATTGGAAGCTTTCAGGTGGCAGAGTGCCATGATGAGATTTCTTTGCAAACATAAATGTGGATTTCTCTCCTATATCCTGTGGGAAGTCCAGCTCCATGCACAAGATTTCTGAAAATTCCCAGAGACTTACAATCTTTGGTCACTTCTGGCTCCCTAGTCCCCTGGATTCACTTTCTCAGTTGTATGATCCCCTACACTCCTACTCAAATGTGGAGTTAAATCTTTCTTCCTGATCTTCACACACACACAAAAACACTCACTGATACAAAACAGTAGTGTGTGCTAATGACTTTACTGAAGATTTTCAGTGTCAGAGGGAGTTTATAACACACAACGCAAACAATTTTAAATTAAGTGTTAAATATTGAGTTGGTCAAAAAGTTCATTTGGGTTTTTCCATAAGATGTTACCCAAAAACCCGAACGAACCTTTTGGCCAACTCAGTACCTTGTTCTTACATGTCTTTGAGACACTCTGGCCACCAGGTCTCTTATTGGCCACCTTTTTCTCAGACCTTCTCTCTAACCTCCTGCCACGTGCCCAGTCCTGTATCTCTCCACTCTTTTTCTTACCACTTCTCTTTTCCCTGCAATATCCCATCTCCAAATTTCTATAACATCTAAGGCTGAGCAGTTAAGATATGTCCTATCCACATATCCAGGTGAAGTATTATTTTTCTATGCAAGGATAACTCCACCCGCAAAAAGTTCTCTAAAACCTGCAGTTAAAATAAGAATTTTTCATCCCACTGCTCATATGCATGAAAGCATATTATAGGTAAATATACTTAGAGGGACATCACATATGTAAATAGACACACATACACATGCACACATGGTCCAAAAGTCACAGCTCAGTTCCAACTTGAAAGAAGGATGTTCTAATGTCATCACTACAACTAACTACCTGTCTGGTTTCAGCTGTGGTTGGCAGCAAGTAATTACCATTCACCAGGATGGCCATGCCCAGGGCTTCACCATGGATCCCAACAGACTACTTCACAGCAGGAGCCTCAGCTTTGGTGTAATTACCTATGCCCTGCACACCAGTTGCCTTGGTGTGATGTCAGCCCCTCCACATTGTTTATTTTAATTAAAAGAGAAATAACAGGTCTTAGGTGCTTGTAATTACAGTCTGTGCACTAAATTGACTGAGGCCCCTAATTAACCTGAAACATGTCTACCTGGATGGAGATGTAAGTTTGGACTTGAATGGTACAAGGCTTTGCATTGATTCTGAAAAGAGAACAAGGGAAGAGCTGGCAGAGACTAGGATAGGGCAGTTCTCCTCCAAAAACAGCCACATGGTGGCCTGTACAGGCTAGACCACATAGTGGGCTCAATTTCATTTCATTTCTAAAGAGACCTATCAGCACAGGACACATTCAACAAAAGTGTATTGATTACACCTGAAAATCAATTAATGGAGTACACTGTATCAATAGAATAAAAAAAAAACCTCACACAATCACCTCAATAGATGCAGAAAAAACATTTGACAAAATTCAGCATGGTTTCCACATAAAAACACTCAGCACACTAGGAGTAGAAGGGAACTTCCTCAACCTGATAAGGGGCATCTATGGAAAACCCACAGCTAACATCATACTTAGTGATGAAAAACTGGATGCTTCCCTCCTAAGGTCAGGAACAAAACAAGGATGTCCACTCTCACCATTTCTATTCAACATTGTACTGGAAGTTCCAGCCAGAGCAATTAGGAAAGAAAAAGAAATAAAAACATCTAGATTAGAAAGGAAAAAGTAAAACAACTTTCTTCTTTGGCGACATGATCCTAAGGAATCCACTTAAAGAACTATTATAATTAATAAATTAATTCACCAAGGTTGCAGAAATTTTAAAAGATCAATATACAAATATCAATTGTATTTCTATACACTTACAATGAACAACCCAAAAATAAAATTAAGAATATTCAATTCACAATAACATCAAAAAGACTAAAACACTTAAGAATAAATTTAACAAAAGACATGCAAACTTATACTCTGAAAACTATAAAACATTGTTGAAAAAAATGAAAGAAGACCTATGAAATTAGAAAAACATCCCATATTCATGGATTAAAAGACTTAATATTGTTAAGATGGGGCTTCCCTGGTGGCGCAGTGGTTGGGAGTCCGCCTGCCGATGCAGGGGACACGGGTTCGTGCCCCAGTCCGGGAAGATCCCACATGCCGTGGAACGGCTGGGCCCGTGAGCCATGGCCGCTGAGCCTGCGCGTGCGGAGCCTGTGCTCCGCAACGGGAGAGGCCACAACAATGAGAGGCCCGCGTACAGCAAAAAAAAAAAAAAAAAAAAGGCAATATTCCCCAATTTGATCCACAAATTCAAAGCAATTCCTATAGAATTCCAGTTGGCTTTTTTATAGAAACTGACAAACTGATTCTAAAGTCCACATGTAATTGCAAAGTACTCAGAATAGCCAAAAATAATTTTAAAGAAAATATTGGTGGACTCACATTTCCCAATCTCAAAACTTACTACAAAGCAACAATAATCAAGGCAGTGTAGTACTAGCATAGGATAGACATACATACAAACCAATGAAATAGAATTCTAATTTTACTGAGGATCCAAAAACAAATCCATGTGTCTATGGTCAACTGATTTCTGACAAGGGTACCAAGACCATTCAATGAGGAAAAATAGTCTTTTCAACAAGGGATGCTGAGAGAACTGCATAGTTACAAGCAAAAGAATGAAGTTGGACCCTTACCTCATAATGCATACAAAAATTAACTCAAAATAAATCAAAGGCTTAAATATAAGTACTAAAACTGATAAAAAAACCAGGAGAAAATATAGTGCTCTATATTCATTACCTTGGACTTGGCAATAGAATCTTAGAAATGACACCAAAAGCACAAGCAACAAAAGAAAAAATACATAAGTTGGACTTCATGGAAATTGGAAGATTTTGTGCTTCAAAAGACACTGTCAAGAAAGTGGAAAGAGGGGGCTTCCCTGGTGGCACAGTTGTTAAGAATCTGCCTGCCAATGCAGGGGACACAGATTCGAACCCTGGTCCAGGAAGATCCCACATGCTGCGGGGCAGCTAAGCCCTAAGACCATGTGCTACAACTACTGAAGCCCATGTGCCTAGAGCCCATGCTCCGTCAGCAAGAGAAGCCACCACAATGAGAAGCCCATGCACCACAATAAAGACCCAATGCAGCCAAGACTAAATAAATAAATTTATTTTTTTTAAAAAGTAAGTGGAAAGACAACCCACAGAATGGGAGCAAATATTTGCAAATCATATTATCTGATAAGGCACTTGTACTAGAACATAAAAGAACACTTACAACCCAATAAAACAAATACAAATAACACAACTAAAAAATGAGCAAAATGATCTGTATAGGCCTTTCTCCAAAAAAAGATACATAAATATGGCCAATAAGCATATGAAAATATGCTCAACATCATTAATCATCAGGAAAATGCAAAAATAAACCGCAATGAGGTATCACTTCACGCCTACTAGAATAACCTAGATACCAACAAAAGTCAGAAAAAAAATCATCAGTGTTAAAGCTGTGGAGAAACTGGGATTTAAATTGGAACTTTCATACACTGCTGGTGGGAATGTAAAATGGTGCAATCACTTTGGAAAACAACTTAAAAGTTACACAAAACTTAGACAGTTACCATATGACCCAGCAATTCAACACTTAGGTATACAAATCAAGAGAACTGAATACATATTCCCATGCAAAAACAAAAAAACTTTACACAAATATTTATAGCAGAATTATTCATAATAATCAAAAGGTGGCAACAACCCAAATATCCATCAATGAGTGATGGATAAACAAAATGTAGTATATCCATACAAGCAATATTATTCAGTGATAATAAAGAATGAAATACTGATATATGCTACAACATGAAGGTGCTTTGAAAACATTATGGTTAAGTGAAAGAAGCCAGTCACAAAAGGACATATATTATATCAGTCCGTTTATAGATAATAGCCAGAATAGGCAAATCTATAGAGACAGAAAGTAGATTAGTAGTTGTTCAGGGTTGGGGGAGGTGGGGGATAAGTAAGTGACAGTTAAAGGGTACAGGTTCCTTTTTAAGGTGATAAAAATATTCTAAAATTGACTGTAATGGTGGCTGCACATATCTGTGAATATATCGATATTTTTTAAATTGCATGGTATGTGAATTATACCTCATAAAGTTCTTTTTTAAAGTATATTGAATACCTACTATGTACCAGGCTATACCAAGTGCCAAAATAAAAGCTAGTTCAAATCTGTGACCTGAAGGCTTCCCTGGTGGCGCAGTGGTTTAGTGTCTGCCTGCCGATGCAGGGGACACGGGTTCGTGCCCCGGTCCTGGAAGATCCCACATGCCGCCAAGCAGCTGGGCCCATGAGCCATGGCCACTGAGCCTGCACACCCAGAGCCTGTGCTCCACAATGGGAGAGGCCACAACAGTGAGAGGCCTGTGTACCACAAAAAAAAAAAAAAAAAAAAAAAAAAAAATCTGTGACCTGAGTGTCTCTTTTATTATTCTTCAATTTTTAGAAAATTAAGAAAAAAAACATAGGAAAAAAACCCAGAAATCATCCATAATCATACCATCTAGTGACAGCTAATATTTATATGTTCATACCTTTTCTCTCTTTTACATTCAGAAATGTTTTAATGTATTAAGTACCATTTCAACTATCTTAGAGATATTTACATAACAGACTCTAACGTGCTTACCAACCAACTTAAGGAATAAATGTTATTGATAAAACACCAACAACATGCATGCTCACCACAGAATCACCCTTAAGAGGAAAACACAAATTTAACAAAATTATCTCAAAAAGCCTTTTCTATGTTTGTGAATGTAAAAAAAAAAATTGTATCTTTCATTCTTATGCAAATTTTTCAGTAATAATATTTTTGCAACTATATTGTCTTTTTTAGAGAATATTTATTTATTACAGACTATTTTTAGAGCAGTTTTAGATCACAGCAAAATTGAGCAGAATACTGTCTTTACTATCCTGACGACATTTAAGATTGTCGGTCTTTTTAATTTAGACGTTCTGAAGGCTGTATAGGGGTATCATATTGTGGTTTTCATTTGAATTTCCCTGATGACTAATGATATTCAGCACCTTGATATTCAGCACCTAATGATATTCAGCACCTTCAAGCACTTTAGCAAATTATTTGTGCAAATTTTATGATCATTTTTCTTTAGGTTTTTCCTTGTTTTCCCATAGTGATTTGAAAGGCTTTTGTATCTATTATGGATAGTAACACTTTCTCGCATATTTATTGCAAGTGTTTTTCCAATTTTGACATTTTTCTTTTTCTGCTGCTTATAATATTTTTGAAGACATAGAATTTCTCTTTTTTAAATGGCCAAATACAGTTTTCTTATCCTTTGGATTTCCTCATTGCTCTTGGGCTAAGAATGTCTTTTGCCATCTGAAAATCACCATCTAAAAACATTATTCTAGTTTTAATACAGGCAATCCTAACTTTTCACAAAGCTGTGTTAAGTAAAATTTACATATTTTATAACCATCCAAAGCAAGAGTTGCCTGCATTAAAAAAAAAACCAACTCTTTAATCCACCTACAATTTAATTTGAGAGATGATGCGAGCTAAAGTTCTAACTTGATTTCATTACAACATTTATTGAAAAATTCATCCCTCTCCAAATAATTAACAACACTTCTTTCATCTTCTGTTAGGCTCGTAGTTATCCTATTATGTAATTCAATACTATCCCTTCTATTTCATGTAATTGTATTTTAGTTGTTGCACAATGCCATATTGTTTCAACTACTATACATATAAAATACGTTAATAATTAATGATATTATTACTTCTGTTTTCTTGCCAGGGGAGATGGTGTTTGTTTTGCCTGATGTAATTCAGAATCACTTTGAAAATCAAAATTCAAAATGATGCTAAATGTATGAATTAACGGGAAGACTAACTAACATCTTTGCAAAATAATCTTTCCAACTAGGTAGATGATTGTCTTCCATGTATTCTTTTATTTCATATTTCTCAGTTAAAGTTTGCAGATTTGGATTTTAATTTTTTCTAACATTTTATAAAACATTTCAAGTACACAAAAAACTTGAAAGAACTTTATAGTGAGCACTTGTGTACTCTCTACCATTAACACTTTTCTTGCCTTATCACATCCCTGTCCATCTATCCATCCATCAATCCATTTTGATTGTTTTGATGCACTTCAAATTAAATTGCATACATCAGTACCTATCCCCCTAAGTATTTCAGAATGTATATCATAAACTAGAGTTCAATATTTATTTACAGGGTTTTTTTATGGAGTAAAATTTACATATAATGAAAGACACAAATCTTAACCATACATTTGCTGAGTTTTGACAAACACGTACATCTATGTACTCAAACCTCTATCAAGATATTGACATTACGTCATCCCAGAAAATTCCCTCGTGCCCTTCCCTGTTAATGCCCATCTCCCTGCAGAGTCAATCACTGTTATGATTTTTTTCCACCGTAAATTAGCTTTGTCTTTTTTAGAATTACATACAAATGAAATCATACAGTATTTACTTGTGTATGGCTTCTTTCACAGGACAAAATATTTTGAGATACATCCACATTTGTCCCTCTTTATTGCTGAGTAGTATTCCACTAACTGAATATACCATAATTTTTTTATCCATTTTCCTACTGATGGAACCTTGGCTGTTTCCAATTTTTGACTATTTTTAATGATGCTGTTAGGGACATTCTTGTACAAAATTTTCATGGACACATATTCTCCATTTCCTTGGATAATTACCTGGGAGTATACTTGCTGGGTCACAGGGTATACATGTGTTTAGATTTATGAAAAACTGTCAGGTTTTCCCAAACTCCCACCAACAGTGTATGAGAATTCCAGTTGTTCCACATTCCTGATGACATTTAAGATTGTCGGTCTTTTTAATTTAGACCTTCTGAAGGATGTGTAGGGGTATTATATTGTGGTTTTCATTTGAATTTCCCTGATGGCTAATGATGTTCAGCACCTTGCCTATTTTCATCACCATGTGTGTATCTTCTTTTGAGAAATGCCTACCCAATTGTTTTGTCCATTTTATTGCATTTTATTCTTTTATTATTGAATTGTAGGAGTTCTTTGAAATCTTGGATACCAGTTCTTTTTCTTTTCTTTTTATCTGTTTTCCTAATATTTTCCCTCAGCTTGCAGATTGCCTACTTGTTTTTTCCACAGTGTCTGTTTATAAGCAGAAATTTTCAAACTTTGATAAAATCTAACATCAGTTTTTCTTTTATGAGTCTTAAGAAACTTTGCCTATTTCTAAGTCATGAAGATACTCTTCTATGTTTTCTACTGAAAGCTTTCTGGTTTCGTATATTATATGGAGTCAAAATTTAGTCCTTTTCTTTTCCATATGAATAACCAGCTATTCCAGCATCATTAGTTGGAAGACTTTCCTTTCTGCACTGAATTACCTTGGTGCCTCTGCAAAAATTAGTTGACCAATTGAGTCTGCTTCTAAGCTCTGTGTTCTGTTCCACTGATCAATTTGTCCATCTTTATGCCAATACCACACTCTTGATTACCATAGTTTAAAAATGAGTCTTGAAGTCAGATAATCTAAATCTTCCAATTTTGCTCTTCTTTATCAAGGTAGCTTTTTATATTCTTGGTGTTTTGCATTTCTATATAAATATTAATTTCTGCAAAAGACTTTCTGGAATTTCTACTGTGATTGTGTTGAATCTGTTGGTCAATTTGGGAAGAATTAACATCTTAAAAACATTGACCCTTCCTATCCATAAATTCCCGCTAATTTTGTTCTTTTTTAATTACTCTCAACCATGTTTTAGAGTTTTCAGTGTAGGTAAAGGTCTTGCACATGTTCTGTTCGAATTAATCTTCAGTAATTTTTTGTTTGTTTTTGATGCTCTGAAAAGAGATTTTTTAATTTCACCAAATATTTGTTGTTGGTATATCAATAATAAAATTGATTTTTATATATTAACCTTGAATTCTGTGAGTTTGCTAACTTGCTTATTAGTTCTAGTAGTTGCTTGGTAAATTTCCTAGGATTCTCCACATAGTCATGACACCTGAAAGTAGATATAATTTTATCTTCTTTTCATATCTGCCTGCAATTTAGGAATGGCAAGACAGGACATCTTTGCCTTATTCCCAATCTTAGTGAGAAAGTGTTCAATATTTCACCTGTAAGTATGATTTTTGCTACAGTTTTTTTAATAAATATCCCTTATCAGATTGAGAAATTTACCTTTTATTCCTAGATTGCTCAATTTTTATCATGGATAGGTTTCATCTTTGTCACATGCCTTTTCTCCTTGGTGTATTTTTCTCCTTAATTCTGTAAGTGTGGAGGATTACACTGTTGGAATTTCAAATGTTAAACCAACTTTGCATTTCTGGAATAAACTCTACTTGGTCCTGATGTGTTATCCTTTTTATACATTGCTAGATTTGATTTGCTAATATTTTGTTAAGGATTTTTAAACCTATGTAATGTAGATTTTAGTCAGTAATTCTATTTTTCTCTCTCTCTTTTTAGAATGTCTGTCAGATTTTCATATGATGATTTCATAAATGACTATCACAAAAGGAATTTGGAAGCATTTCCTCCTCTATTTTCTAAAAGAGGTAATGTCAGATTAGTTTTATTCCATCCTTAAATACTGAAATAATTCACCAGTGAAAATATGTAAGCCTGGAATTTTCTCTGAGGGAAGTTTTTTTTAATTTCTTTAGCCCTACATTAATAGAGAATTTGGTATTTGTTTATTTGTGTGTTTGGGGAAGGGATTTATTTCAAAATCTGTTATTCATTTTTTTTTCAGTCTTTTATCTAATAGAACTCTGTTCTACTGAGGTGGGATCTTCTCCAACTTCCTCTGCCTTATTCTCTGATATTCAAAACCGACAGAATACAGAACACATGAAAATCTATAGTCTCCCACAGGCTCTGTTACTCAGTCTCTCTTTGTTTCTATCCTCATCTACATAACTTTGCCTAGAGTGTCTATTCCTGCCAGTATCAGTGTACTATAGCCCCAACTTTTAGACTATCATTTCATAAAAAACATAATCTCCAAAAAATTTAGGGAGGGTGGCAAGACTTGGCTGCCTTAAGCAATACTCACAGACTTGAGAGGTATTCGTGCAATGTTTTAATTGCTACAGATGTTGTGTCTCTGAGCCAGTGCAAAGAGGGGGTTAGGGAAAGAGTGTCTCCACTTTTATGATAGTAGGGCTGTGCTGTTTCTATGTCTTCCTTAGAGAGGTTAATTGGAAAGCAAGAGAGGCCGGGCCAGAAGCAGCTATAACTAGCCAGGTACCATTCTGAGCTGGAAGTTATCCAGCTGATTCCTTTGAGAACCTGAAATGCTTTGCTCTACAGACACAGTGCTGCTGGTGCTGAGGAAGTGACTGGCATAGTTTATTTTTCCCTTCTTTCTGCTGATACTCTACCTCAGTAATTGCCTAAGTATATCTACCTGCCTTGATTATTCTTCAGGAGAAAATGGTCGTGTCCACAATTCAAATGGAAACCAGATGAGCATGCCCCTCAACCACATCAGAAATGAGGACTTCCCTTCAAGAATCAGAAAGGGTGGACAACTATGGCCTCATGGCTCCAAAGTGGTCCTTAACTCAGCTGCACTCTTGGTTACTCCAAAGTTTTTATGATATCTGGAAACACCAGGCCATCTGAACTCACTCAATTTTCTCTCGTTCATGTGTCCCAACTATCATCAAATTAAAACTTGGGTATGAGGTGTCTATGAGGAGAAGCATTTTCCCATAACCGCTACAAATAATATGCAAGTATCTGTGTACTTACCTACTGACACAGTGGTTTAACAAGGGTGATTTCAAAAATCAAAACGGACTGTACCCTAAGAAGGCCCAATCCTGAGGATCCTTGATAGTTAACAATGTTTCAGAATTCCCATTCACTTAATAAGTCCATTCACTCATTCATTCAATGAATTAAGCACATATCTATTGAGTTAATGACTTCTATGTCCTAGGTTTTGTTCCAAGTTTCTAGTTATGTATCAAATCCACAAAAATGTGAGCTCCTCATCTAGAATGTAAGCTCCATGAGGACAGGGCTTTGCCTGTCTTGATCACCATGGTATCCTCAGCATACAGAACAAAGCCTTATACTTAGAAGATGTTCAATTACTATGGATTGGGTTCTTTGAATGAATGAATTGACTGGTTCAATTGAGCTCCCAAAACAGAGGTCATTTGCAGCCACTTATTGGGGTCACATCTGCTCTGATGGTGCAGATACACTGTTCAAAGAAAGTAAACACCAACTTGCCCAAAGGACCTTTTTCAGTCATAGCTATCAAAAACCTTAAGAATTCTGTCTGCTATTGGAATGTTTAGCTCTGACAAATGGAATTCCTTAAGAGGAGAGACTACTTGATTTAGTCCATTCTTGGCCCCAGAATCCAGATTGAATTAATTAGACCCAGCGAAGATAGGTATTCAAATACTGTTGACTCCCTCCTGTGTGTGTGTTTTTCCACACTACCAAGAAATTCTCCAACACCAGCTGGGTGTCCTATAATTCAACTCAATTCTGACACTGTTTGCCTGGAGATAGTGTCAGATCTCACAGGTTAAAGGCTCTGTCTTACAAGATTGCCCACACACACACACTTCAGATGTCAATTCCAAGTTCCGGTTGCCACCTGTGCTTCTGACCAACAAACTACAGTTCAGAGATTTCCATGCCCTCCTCCTTGGCTTCAATTAATTTGCTAAAGCAGCTCGCAGAACTCAGAGGAACATTTTACTTACTAGATTACTGGTTTATTATAAAAGGCTATTAACTCAGGAATGGCCAGATAAAAGAGATGCATAATGCAAGGAATGGGGAAAGGGGCACAGAGCTTCCATGCCCTCTTCCCAGCAAGCCATTCTCCCAGCACTTTGACATGTTAACCAAGCAGGAAGCTCTCTGAACCCCATTCTTTTGGGTTTTTATGGAGGCTTTATTACATAGGCATGACTGATTAAATCATTGGTCATTGGCAAATAATTCAATCTCCAGCTCCTCTCCCCTCCCCAGAGGTCAGAGGGTTAGTAGTGATAGTTCCAACCCTCTAATCATACAGCTGGTTCCCCTGGCAACCAGCCCCCATCTTTAGGTGCTTTCCAAAAGTCACTTCATTAACATGAACTCAGGTGTGGTTGAAATGAGCTTGTTATGAATATCAAGACATTTTTATCACTCTCATCATTTAAGAATTCCAAGGGTCTTAGGAGCTCTGTGCCAGAACCTGGGATGAAGACCAAATATATATTTCTTATTATAAATCACAATATCACACTCCCTTACCTCCTTTCCTGTCTCTTCTGGGTGCATGTGACTTTTTGGTGGATACCAAAAGGAGTAAGGAGATAAAGCAAAAGTGTGCCACAATTGATTGGGACTATAACTAGTTTTCCAGAATCACCAAGAAAATGACCTCCACCTTCTTTAGGTCCAGTTTTTTTTTTCCTGACATGGTGCTTTCAAGTAAGAAATGTGAGACAACAGTGGGGCCCTACAAACGCTTTGTTTATTTCCTCTTGTACAAGCACATCAACAGAAGAAACTGGTGTAAGGTCTATGAGGGTGAGCTCACTACTGTACCCCCAGTACACTCAAAAATTGGAGTGAATGAACAACAGTTATGAACAGTACCTAAGACACAGGCTCAATGGTTCCCTTATAAATCCATGGTTGAGCCGCTCTCCACAAGGTCTCAATTCTTGACGTGGAGTAAACTTTTCTAAGCCCCACTTGAGTTTTTCTCCCTCTCTTGTGGTCACCAGAGTCAAAACAGAGTTTTTTGTTCTTTACTAAGTCTGCATCTTCATGCACCTTGTCCACCAGGATATGATCACTTTGTTCACCAAGTCGTGTCCATCTAGTTCTTCCAACTAAATACAACATTCTTTTTAAAAAGCGTGGTTGAACTATCTGCCTTTCCCTCTTGGTCACAGCTGATTGAAACAGAAGTCAACACCTGACTCAAAGCAGGCCAACCCCATCTGTCTCCCAGGACTGGGAATTGCAGCACACGCTAGGCTGGTCACTGGAAGGGAAGACATCTTGAGGAGCTGGAGATCAGCCAATGTGTGGCCAGAGAAGCAGAAACCGCTGGCCTGCAGAAAGAAAAAGGGAAGAGGTACAGACCCTGAAGCAGAAGTGAGAGACAGAACGAGAGGGCTCCCAGGTCCCAAAATGCTCCATATATGGTGGCAGTCCCTCCCTGAGGCCAGGCTGCATTCTGTAAAACAGCCCTGGGCCCTCATAATCAATCATCCAATCTTGACAGCTTAAGCTCCTATAATTGGGTTTCGTCATTGGCAACTTAAGCACCCAAACATCAGTGGAACAGTCTTATGGTACCTAGCTGGACTGGCGTGCTTGGTCCTTTCCCATCATTAGCTGAGAGCTTTCCATGTACTAGGTAATATGCTATGCACCCTATGATATATAGAGCTATATAGCTGTAAGCTATATCAGAACTATATTACAAAGCTGGAAAAAGTACACACTATTGCTACTGCTCTTATTTTACAGATGAAGCCCAGAGAGTGAAAGTAGCATCCACAATCATACAGTCAGCAACTGGCAGAGCAGGATTTGAAAGCAGGTCTGTCTGATGCCCGAGACCACACTCTCAACCACAGAGCCACAGCACGTTCATAGACACCCTTAGGGAAAGTGCTGGGGTAGCTGAGAGGTCTGAGGAGAACTACCTGATGCCCTGAGTCTCTGCTTTTTGCAGCTGCTGAGTTCCCTCCATGAGATGAGTTCTCTGCTCCCAGCACAATGGAAAGTGCAGCAAGTCAACTTCAAGGGGCCTTGCAGAGGGGACAGCGTAGGTAGCATGGTGGGTCCCCCGCCCGGGGTAGCCCTTCAAGGTCACAGAAACGTTCACCTGTACAAGTTGGGAACCAGCGGTGGGGAACAGGCTAGGGTGAACAGACCTGCACTGGGTCAGAGAGGCATTAGGTTCAAACTTGGCAGAGACAGTCATCCAAGAGACATATGAGATGCAGCCTGTGGTCAAGGATTGGGGGATGAAGCCATATAGCAATGTATTGTGGTCTCTGGATTTCCAAGTGAGTTAGCAGAGGCATGTGGTTGAGGGGGTGAGGGGCAGAAAAGCTTTCTCTGGAGGCACAGAAACATTCTGAATCTGATGTTTACCGTCTAATGCCAGGGGGCAAACTAAAGGCCAAAATGCCCAAATAGCTTAGTCCTGTGAAGAACAACGAAACCAGCTATTAGAATTGCTAAAGTCGAGGAAAAGACAAAATTTCCAGGAATGATATTCCCAAGCAGACTTGCTGAATTTTTTTGAATTGTTTGCAATGATCCTGTATTATCAGGAAAAAACACCATTTTTTTTAAAGAGTGATGTACAGAAAGGAAGGCATTATCTACCCCTGTGATGTCTAATATGGTAGCCACATGTGGCTATTAAGTACTTGAAATATAACAAATCCAAATTAATATATGCTATAAATGTAATATACACACCAAACTCCAAAGACTTCTATGAAAAAAAGGAATGTAATGTATTTTACTAATAATGTTTCATATAGATTGCATGTTAAAATGATCAGATTTTAGATTATTAGATTTAGATATTAGGTTAAATAAAATATATTCCTAAAATTAACTTTACCTCTTTTTTAACTTTTTTAATGTTGCTACTAGAAAATTTATAATTACTTATGTGATTCACAGTGTGTTTCTGTTTGACAGTCCTGCTCTAGACAATTAAAATGTGGCACAGAGGGGAAAATTCTTAGGCATGTATATTAGTTTGCTAGGACTGCATAACAAAGTATACAGATGGGGTTAATTAAACAACAGAAACTTATTTTCTCACTGTTTTGGAGGCTAGTTGTCCAAGATCAAGGTGTTGGCAGGGTTGGTTCCTTCTGAAGCCTCTCTCCTTGGCTTGTGGATGGTTGTTTTCTTCCTGTATCCTCACGTGGTCTTCCTTCTGTGTGTCTGTGTCGTAATCTCCTCTTCTTATAAAGACACCAGTCATATTGAATTAGGGCCTCCCCTAATGATCTCATTTCAATTTAATTACCTCCTTAAAGACCCTATCTCCAAATACCGTTACATTCTGAGGTGCTAGGGGTTAGGGTTGCAACATACGAATTTAGGGGGTGGGTGCGGGGGACACAGTTCAGCCCACAACAGCATGACACTGTCCTGGGCTTGAAATTTGTGTTCAAGTTTCACTTGCGAGCTGTATGGTATTCATCAAGGATGCCCCCCCCCCCTCTTTACCTGAGATTTCTTACCTTTCAAAAAGGGATAATTCAGGGAATGCCTCAGTGGTCCTGTGGTGAGGACTCCATGCTTCCACTGCGGGGGGCACACGTTCGATCCCTGCTCAGGGAACTAAGATCCTTCATGCTGCACAGCACAGCCAAAAATGAAGGGATGATTCATTCATTTCACAAATATTCTTTGAGTTCCTCCCATGTGATGAAGAGTGTTGGAAACTTGAATGCAACACACTTGAACACAACATGAGTACACCAGACCTGAGGACTCTGGTGGGGGAAAAGTGACAGTTAAATAGACAGTAACCCATGATCGCCCTGTGGTTGGAGAAGGCTGTGAGAACACCAAGGTGTCTGACCCCAACTGAGCACTGAGGGAAGCCCCCAGGGGACAGGATATTTCAACTGAGATCTGAAAGATGAGGAGTTATGGGCTTTCCTGGTGGCACAGTGGTTGAGAGTCCACCTGCCGATGCAGGGGACGCAGGTTTGTGCCCTGGTCCGGGAAGATCGCACATGCCGCGGAGCGGCTGGGCCCATGAGCCATGGCCACTGAGCCTGCGCATCCGGAGCCTGTGCTCCGCAACGGGAGAGGTCACAGCAGTGAGAGGCCCGCGTACCGAAAAAAAAAAAAAAAAAATGAGGAGTTAGCCAGGTATAAATAGGATGGAAGTGTGAATTCCTTTGCAAAAACCCAGAGATGAGACACAGCTGACCCATCCATAGAAAGTTAGGAGGGCAGCTTGAGCCAGAACAAAAAGCTTCTGTTTAGGAATTTGGGCCTTATCCCAGGAACAATGGGAAGCCATTGATGAGTCTAGGTAGAGGAGGGACACAGGCTCATTTATGAGCTCCCTCTGGGTACAGAATGAATTGGAGAAGTCATGTGTGAGCTAGGGGCCAGCTAGAGGCAGACAGCCAGGTGACCAGGGGCAGAGGAATGGAGAAAAGTGGATGCCCTTAAGCACTGTGCTTTCAATAAACACTTACTGAGAACCTTCCATTTGCCAGATAGTCTCTATGCTCCAGAGATTCTACAGAAAGCAAGACAGACAAGGTTCCTACTTTAACAAGCTCACAGTTTAGTGGGGTCCACAGACATCATCGAAATAACCACCCAAAGAAATGTAAAGGGTGTTTCAGCCTGTTTAATAGGTAACCCTACCAGAATTACAGATCGAGTTAAGTGTGCTGAAATCCATAAAATGTAGGCGTTCATTTTGCAGAAGTAGGCAAGGGAATGACAAGTGTCGAGTCCTGCGGTTGAAGACACCGTGGAGAGCTCTCCAAATGGAAAGGTCTGTGTGGCTAGAGTATAGGGTGATATCACAGAGGTAGAATCAGTGGGACCTGGGGCCTGATTAGAAGTGAGAGGAAGGAAGAGGAGAGGCCAAGGATCACATCAGATTGCCAGCCTGGGCCACCAGGAACCTCATGGTTCCATGCACTGGTAGTGAACACCCACAAAGAGGAGCAGGTAGGGAGGGTGAGAGAGAAGGTTGGGGTTAGTTGGGGATGCGTTGACTTGAGGTGACCGTTGAGGCATCAGCTAGAGTCTAGTCACTAGACAGTTATAAGAATTCATTAAATCTATGTGTAAGGCAACCAGCACATGGTGTGCGCTCATTAAATGGTAGCAGCAATTATTTTTCTTCATATTATGAATCAGGTATGATAGATCACACTTTGCACTAAAACTCCAGTGATAATGTAATTTGTTATCCAAACCAAGGTACTTTTGAGAGTCAAAGGAGACACTATTCATGATTACACTGGGACTGTTCCTGGGCAAACTGGGATATCTGGTCACTTCAAGCATAACTCAAGTGCTCCTAGGGAAAGGGTGCCCCAAAGCCTACAGAGGAACAACAGGGGCCCTGGGGAGCTCAGGCCAGACTCCAGGGAAGAAATAAAGACCAGTTCTTGCTTGTCTTCCGGTTCCACCTGCTGGCCCTGCCCCTCCTACAGCGGCCATGTGGAGGCAGAGTTTTCTTTGAATGATTAACAAAGAGAAGACTTGGATCCAGGCGTGTTGTGAAGGCAGGGCTGTAGGGACCAGGCAACATCCTGAGCCTGGGCCAGTACCAACTCCATCTGCCTGCAAGGAGGGCAGAGGGACTGCTCTGTTCTTCCAGGATCTGCACTGCTCAGCCAGGGACCAAAGAGATGCACAGGCACATTTGCTGTGTTTTGCATGAGACTTTTGTCTTTCTGTTGAGTCAAATGACAGCTGTACTGGCTGAAACTAGGATTCAGTTCCCTACCCACAAAATCCACACGCAAATGTTTCATACATATACACACACATACACACGCACACACGTATGTATGTATTTTTTCCAATTCTAAGACCTTTTTGGAATACTGAGCACATGCAGTTTTATCTAGTGAGAAACTTAACCCATAATAACAAAATCAAGAACTTTAGAACAACTTAAAATTCTCTTTTTAATTATTCAATGTATTTGAAAGAAAAATAAAAAGCAAAAACAGGTCACCCATTTCTCCCGCCCCACTCCCACCCTTAGTTGTTTGTTTGTTTGTTTGTTTGTTTGTTTGATGCTCCATGTAAGTGAGATCACATGGTATTTGTCTTTCTCTTCTGACTTATTTCACTTAGCATAATGTGCTAGAGGTTCATCCATGTTGTTGTGAATGGCAGGATTTTATTCTTTTTTGTGGCTGAAGAGTATTCCACTGTATACATATACCACAGCATTTTTACCCATTCGTCTATTTACTGATGGACACTTAGGTTGTTTCCATGTTTTTGCTATTGTAAATAATGCTGCAATGAACATGGGGATGCAGATATCTTTACAAGTTAGTGTTTTCATTTTCTTCAGATAAATACCCAGAGGTAGAATTGCTGGAGCATATGGTAGTTCAAAATTTTTTAAATTTTTAATTTCTTGAGGAAGCTCCATACTGATTTCCATAGTGGCTGCACCAATTTACATGCCCACCAACAGTGCACAAGGGTCCCCTTTTCTCCACATCCTCACTAACACTTGTTATTGCTAATCTTTTTGATAACAGTCGTTCTAACAGGTGTGAGGTGATATATCATAAAGGTCTATTCACTGTTTCTCCTGATTAACAAAAAACTATCTGGTTGGGTTTTCTTTAAGAGTTTTCTCTAAAATAGATATGGACCAAAGCAAAACAAACAAACAAACAGCTTTAATCTCAGCACTCAGAAATAACTACTAATAATGTTCCACTTTCAGTCTTTTTTCTATGCATAGTTTTAAGTAAATTGGGATCATACTGAATAATGTCTTGTATTGTACTTTTTCTGCTTAATATTTTATCACGAGCACTTACTCAAGTTATTAGGTGTCTGTAATCTCAATTTTTAAAATAAATTTATTTATTTATTATTTATTTTTGGCTGTGTTGGGTCTTCATTATGTGCGGGCTTTCTCTAGTTGCGGCGAGTGGGGATGACTCTTCATTGTAGTGCGCAGGCTTCTCATTGCAGTGGCTTCTCTTGTTTTGGAGCACGGGCTCCAGGCGTGTTGGCTACAGTAGTTGTGGCTCGCAGGCTCAGTAGCTGTGGCTCGCGGGCTGTAGAGCGCAGGCTCAGTAGTTGTGGTACATGGGCTTAGTTGCTCCACAGCATGTGGGATCTTCCCTGACCAGGACTCGAACTCATGTCCCCTGCATTGGCAGGCAGATTCTTAACCACTGCACCACCAGGGAAGTCCTATAATCTCAATTTTAAGGGCTGCATTTTTCTATTTTTGTACCAGTATATATTAACCAATCCACTTTCAAGACATATTTTTTCTAATTTCCCACTATTCATACAGTGCCATAATGAATAACCTTGAATATAAGTCTTTATATTATTTACCTCTCTGATATTTCCTTAGCATAAATTCTGAGACTTGGAATTAATTGGGCAAAGAATATGTACCTTTTACAATGTTTCCTATCAGTTGACAAATTCAGGAGGTTTAGACTCCTACCAAGAGTATTAAAATTTCATTTTTTTCCATATCCTGTAAGAACTGGGTACTACATTCTTTAATATTTGTCGATTTGATAGGTTTCTTCTTATTTAATTCAAATTGTTTCCACTATTTCAATAATTATTTAAATTATTTCCTCCCAAAAAAATTATTTATAAAAGAATAGGGTCCACACAAACTTGGTGGCTTAAAAACAACAGAAATTTCTTCTCTCACAGTTTTGGAGGCCAGAAGTCTGAAATCAAGATGCTCACAGGAGCGTGCTCCCTCCAGAGGCTCCAGCAGAGAATCTGTCCTTGGCTCTCCCAGTTCCTGGTTTCTTAGCTGGTGGAAGCATCACAATCTCTGCCTCTGTCTTCACATGGCCTTCTTTCCTGTGTCTCTCCAAGTCTTCTCCTTTTCTGTCTCTTATAAGGACATCTGTCATTGGATTGAGGGTTCATCCGAATCCAGGATGTTCTCACCTCAAAATCCCTACCTTAATTATATCTGAAAAGACCCTGTTTCCAAATATGGTCATAGTCACAAGCTCTGGGGATTACAGCTTGGACATATCTTTTGGGGGGACACCATTCCAGAGGAGGGCTCTAGCTCAGAGCCTCCTTTGAGGTTCCTTACATGACAGGTTCACTCCAGTCCCATTGGGTGAACAGTGAGTGCCCCATCCCCGATAAATTTGGTGAGAAACCAAAGAGAAATGGCTACAACAGAAGAGGGAATTGTTTGTTTTGAAGAGATGAAGATGAGTTTCACTTTCACTTTTTCCCCACCATTTTCATTCCACATTTGTTGCTCTGAATAAGGCAACCTGCTGACTTAGGGTGAGCCCAGGCCAGAGAGGAGTGGGTGTCACATGTTGCTCAACACAGTTCCCACATCAAAATCTCTATCAGAAACCTCAGACTCTAGAGGGAGAGATGGACAAAAATAAATCATTTCCAATATAAGACAATACAATGAGCATTCATGAGAAATATAAGCCAAATGCTTTCTAAGGCAGAGAAAGTTCTGAAAGACTCCAGAAGGAAGGAGGCATTTGACCTGGAAAATGACAGATCAGCCAGAATCCTCCAAGTGAATCAGGAGGGAAGGGCATTCCAGGCAGAGGGAACAGAGTGTCCAAGGCAAGGACTCAGACATGTACATGGGATTTTTATTGTCCTGGAGGGGCCTTCTCACATACCCAGAGGGTGGGTGCAGCAGCAGGGCTGGATCTGGTGTACCCAAATTGTGATGTCTTATTTAAGAAAAAAAAAAAAATACAAAATTGTGAATAACAGAAAATGACATGCAATGCTGAGCCATCTCCCCCCAGTAAGAGGCAGATATCAAAGGGTACTTAGTGCATGATTCCATTTATAGAAAGTTCTAGCACAATCAAAATCTAGAGTGATAAAAAGAAGATTAATGGCTACCTGGGGCAGGAACATGCAGGGAAGTTGACATAATGAGGAGGAGGGAAAAATTTAGGGGTGACAGAAATGTTCTATAGCTCGATTGTGGAGGCGGTGATTATAAGGGTATGTACATTTGTCAAAACTGACAAACTATGCCCTTAGTTGTATGCCTTTCATTGTGTATAAGTTATATCTCAATAAATATGATTTTTTAAATAAACAAATTAATTAAAATTTAGGCACAAAATTCATTTAGAAAAGAAATCACAACTAATTACAACTCTTAAAAAGCTGACAAATATCACAGACATTGTCACATCCAGAAAAACGGCCATATCGTGCATTAATTAACCACCTGACGTACATCTATAATACTTTTTCCCTATGTTCTTTGGCTTCATTCTCTTTGCCTCTGCACATGTCATTAATATCACAACAATTTTTTAATATCAATGGTTGATCAAAATTTTTTTTTATTATTGAGGGGACTTCTCTGGAGGTTCAGGGGTTAAGAGTTCACCTTCCAATGCAGGGGATGCAGGTTTGATCCCTGGTTGAGGAGTTAAGATCCCACATGCTTCTCGGCCAAAAAACCGAAACATAAAACAGAAGCAATATTGTAACAAATTCAATAAAGACTTTAAAAACTGTCCACATCAAAAAAAAAATCTTAAAAAAAAAGTTTTCTATTATTGATAATTTAGAAAATGTCTCCCTGCTTCCTAACTGTTAACACCCTCTCTGTTTTCAGGGTTGTTCCAAAACTTGGCAAGGTCTTTATCAAGTTTTTTCACATTTGAGTTCTGAGACTTGTGAGAATTTTCCACGGATTAGCTTCTGGCTCTGTATATTTCAAACTCGGTTTCTCCTCCATACTTTGGATGCCACAGGACACGTTCATATCATGGCACAGCCTCTGGTCCCAAACCTTCATGTCACAACACATCACATGTCACATATGAATCGGCACAGTAGGTGGTTCAAGTTTCCCTGGAGGAGATTTCCACACCGGCATGACTGGTCATTACTCAACTATACATAGAAGAGACACAAGTCACATAACTATAAACCCAAGCTTAGTGTATCCCCAGCTCACTCTTAGCCAGGTCCCCAGAGCCGCTCTTACTGTAAGAGATGGAGGGATAGTACAGAAGTCAGAGAGAAAAGACAGTAGCCTTAACTTACTTCAGTTAAAATATCTTACTTTTGCAAATTTTATAGAAACATATGACCCTGGGAACAAATCACTAGGACCCACAAAACTCCAGGATTACATCATTCCTACTTAGCAAACCCAGAGGAAAGAGAGAATATCTGTACATCAAAACTGAGGGAAGAGCTCGGGCTGGCTTGACATATGTGGCCAGGGATGGCCGGATTCTGTCCCTGGCAACTCCACCACAACGCCAAGGAGGGAAGGACAGGTGGTAGTCTCAAAAGAAAAGGTGAAAGCAGGCAAAACAGAGAAGATAGACACCACTTCACAAGGGTTATCAAGGTGAAGGCCAACCAATGGGTCTTCACCTCCCAACACCACAATTTCCATTTCAAGGCTCACGTTCCATCCACGAGATGCAGGTTTCCTGCAGGCCTCCGACCGTGGGAGTCTGTCACCCACCCACTCTCCAAGGCAGACTGCCACCTGCCTCCTATGAGAGGCGACCTGGCTCCAAGACCCAGGCTGCAGCTGCAGGCACCGAGTCAGGCACTGGGTGTTCTTGGGCCTGGGAGGTTGCTGAGTCAAAGGGCCCCAGGCGGAGGCTTGGGCTGTACAGCCCTGCTCCTTTCACATGGACAGTGGAGGAGGATTCGGAGGTGGGCAGGGCAACAGCTGTGGGCGTCCACTAATTGGAGATGATGAAAGAAAGTCCAGGGGAAATTCAGGTGCCAAATGCCTCTCCTAGAGGTGCGTTTAAAGTGTCTGGTAATTGAGCAACCCCAATAGCAGGCATCCCTGGGGAGTTTCTCAACAGAAGCCGCCCTGGATTAAGTTCCCCCACCAGAGGGAAAAATCCCGAGGCATCCACATCAGGGTCTGTCTCCACGGCTTCCAACCCATAGACTCAGACAACTTTCTTTACCACTCTGAGCCTCAATTTTCTTATTCATAAAATAGAAATCATACATTTTATCTGGAATAAGAAGATCCTGAATATAGGTCTATTTGGTTTTTCTTTTCTTAAGTCGGATTTGGTAAATTAATTTTATCAAACTCTTTCAAAATGATTTCCAATATCTCAGTATAAAATTATTCACATATTGTCTTGTTATGGGTGTTGCCTGTCTGCTGTATAGGTAGTCAGGCTCTCTTTTTCATTTCTTGCTTTTTCAGAGAGTCAGCTTTTGACAGGTTGATCCCCCTAATGTTTCCTATGTTATTAACCTTTGCACTCATTTTGTTATTTCCTTCCTCTGTTACTAAACCTTTTTTGGGTTTGCTCTATTATTCTTTTCCTATCTTCTTAAGTTCATGCTAAGCATTCAAGGCTAGAAATATCACTCCAAATATTGCTTTAGATACATTCTACAAGTTTTGATATGTAGAATTTTTATTACTATTTATTTATAAATCTTAATTATATTACATACTTTATGGTTTCTCATTTGAGCCATGACTTATTTAGAAATGGGTTTTTTAACTTCAAATATATATATACTTTTTTTAAGCTACCCTACTCACCATTGTATTTTCACTGTTTACATAGCAGAATACCTGGCATACAATAAATGATCAAAGATTATTGGGAGGCAAAAAGGAAGAGAGAAAAGAAAGGAAGAAGAGAGGAAAAGAATGAAGGATGGAGGGAGGGAGGTCATAGATTGACCCTAATTGGTTTGACCAAAAACTTACCAGGGACAGTTCTGCCATCAGGATGAATGTTAGGATGGTGAGATGTAAGAAGAGGAGAATAAATAGCACATGCCCCCAGTCCCAAGCCTGAAAGTCTCAAAGGAATTTCGGGAATATCTGAGTCTTAGACCCAGATCTCATGCCCTCTGTGACTTCTCCTCCACATTTCCCAGCCAAGGTCCCATCACTAACTGGAAGAATACAGGGCAGCCAGAACTTCCCAGCCATGCCCAGGACACTCACTCAGAGGTAGCAGCGTGGAGAATAAAGGAAGAGCCTGCATGACTGGAGCAGAGTTTGGGAAGAAGTCGGCAGGTCAGGTCTATGGCAAGTTCCTTGCTGGCTGTGGAACTGACTGCCTTCCTTCTGTGTCTCTTTTAAACAGATTTCTTGTACCCTAAGGAGGCTCAACAGCCAAGGAACTGAGCACAGTCTTTAACCTCCATTTCCTGGCAGTAGAATGAGAGTAGTAGCCAGTAATCAGCCAGGCTGTTCACACACAGTGTGCCCCACCCGATGTCATGCACTGTCCCACACGATCTTCTTCAGGGCTCCCAACAACCCTCACCCCTGAGCTGGTCAACTGCCCATCTGGTCTCAGATGTACTTTGTACCCTCCCCCTGCTCTGCTCTGGGCACTACCCTCCCCAGTGTCCCCCGTCCTCTGGCTTCCCATAGTTTCAACCAATGAGAAGCACTAGAGGAAGATTGGAGGAGAGAAACTAAGTATGTCTCTCCCTTTCTCTCTGCTCCCTGCAGCATCTCTGGCCGAGATTACATGTTCTCCATGGTACCCCCTCCCACTGGGCATAAATCTCCATGGTTTTAGCTTCTGCTGATGGCCTTGCTCTTGGGATCTAAAAGCAATACCTTCTCCCATTGCTCCTCCAGCCCTAAGGGTGGTAACAGCTTCCTGCTCTTACTTAAACCTAGAGTGTCTCTCAGCTTCTTCAGTCACCTGTGTGATCAATTCCCTTTATTAAATTCCCTCTGTTTGAAAGACCTAGTGCAATTCTCACTTCCTGGCTGGAAACGGACTGATACAAATTGACTTTATAGATGAAACCAGAGGTGACATTCAGAGACGTTAAGGAAGAAAGTATGAAAATTCCAGTACAGAAAATATCAGCACAGAGTCTGGGATCAGGTCTAACTCTGACAATTGCTTGCTTCAGAAGCACCCCTGTCTTAATAGCCTCGTATCGTCTTATGTACTTTTTTACTATATTTATAAAACACATATAGGGCTTGAGGTTTGGGGAAATGGGTTGTTTTGTTTTATATTCCGTTTTTGTTTTGTTTTACAAATGTATTATATCAATTACTTGCCAAATTGCTTTTCCCAGGCAACAGACCCCAGATTACACTCCAGATCATTCCATGTATATCTGATTCTTTCCAATTGCTGTATCATACACAAAAGCACAACGTATTCAACCATTTCCCTGTTAATGAAAGGAAAGTATATTTTTACAGGGTTAAGCCACTGGTATGTGGGAGTTTGTTTCTTATAACAGTTAGCATTACTGCAACCATGTAGCTCTACAAGACCAACCAGCAGCAGCACCTGGGAGATTGCTTAGAAATGAGCAATTGTGGCCCAGTCCCAGACCTATTATGTTAGAAACTCTGGCAGGGATGGAGGGGTGGAGGTGTCCCAGCAATCTGTGTCTTAACAAGCCCTACCAGTGATTAGGACACACGTTCAAGTTTGAGACCCGCTGCTCTAACTTACACCACTTACCCTATGTTGTTCATAGCCCGCAAAGATCAGGTCTGTTTGCCTAGCCACGAAACAGTTGCAGCTGGGTGCCAGCTTCTCTGCTGAAAGTGTTTTCTCAGTGTGAGAATCCGAGAAGTTTCTAGATATGCAAAGTTAGATGAAATGTTCAAGCAAGCTACACAGCTGCCCATTAATTAATTAACCCATCCATTCAGTCTTTGGGGATGTACTGAAGTCACAGTCACAGCCATAAGCAAACATACACCCCTGTCTAACACATTCAGAAATGTGTAACAAGCAAATGTTCCCCGAATGGGCTGGATGCCTGATGTGATTCTTCCTTAGGTGCAAAGAGATTGAAATTGGTGAGTGCTGTCTGCAAAAGGCCAACCCTCTGGAACATGCAGACGTGGGAGTAATAACAGTGTCAAAAGAATGTGGAAAGTGGAGACAGAGAGAACAAGGCTTGGTTCCTGGTCCGGCCACTCATCAGCCCTCTTGGAATCTCAGTTTGCGCATCTCTAAAACTGGGGAGGGGCTGTTGATCCAAACTGTACTTTGTAGCTCCCAAGAAAAGCTTGTGATTCAGTCTACTGTCCAACACCAGTGACAGTCGAGAGAATAAAAAAATGAGGGAGGAATTAATGTATCTCCTGAGGATGCCATTTTGCTGCACTGCCTTCATTTCAAGAATTATAGCACGTGTCACCGCTCTGCTCTGCAAGAGGTCCGGGGGAGGCAAGGGTGGGCCAAGGTGGGTGGCAAGGCGAGGGTGGGGGCGGTAAGAGTGGCAATGGGGGAGGTTCTGAGTCTGGCTCTCCTTTCAGGACTTATAAATAAAAGGTGCTAGATTAGGGCAGGATGTTTCAAACTTGAATGTGCATCAGAATCCCCTGGGGGGCTCGTTAAAACACAGATGGCTGGGTTTCACCTGAGAGTTTTCAGATTGAGTAGATCTAAAGTGGTACCTGAGAGTGGGCATTTCTAACTCGTTCCCAGGGGATGCTGGTGCTGCTGGTCCAGGGACCACACTTTGAGAACCACTGGTACCATAATCACTGTGTTACTGGTAATGCCAAGTGCTGTAACAAACGCCAACATGTCAATGGCTTATCACAGTGAATGTTCATTTCCCATTGGGGTAACTGTTCACTCAATCCAGGTGCTCCTCCTGGCTGCTGAGAGTCGGGGACTCTGCTACACTTGGTCACATATTGAAGGCTCTGCCTTCCAAGATCCAAGTGCCTTCCAAGATCACATGGCTTGTTGACATCCCCCTCACCCCCCAATAGATGGGAAAATAAGTGGAGAAGCTCTACCTTCTTCTTAATCTCCTTGGCCAGAAAAAGATACACATCATTTCCATGCACATGTCATTGGCAAGGACTTGTCACTCAGCCCCACCTCATGCAAAAGAACCTGGGAAATACATTTCTTGGATGGGCAGTTGTTTCTCCATAGCAATCCACTTCTTCCTAGGCTGTGCAAGGGAAGGACAAGCTTTCTGTCTGTCACTGTCACTGCTGTGCCTGACAAGTTCTTTCCCACCTCCTAGCCTCTGGGAAGTGGGTTAGCCCAGCCACAGCCCCAAGCCAGATTCCCAGAGCTAAAAATCTACTACCAACAGAGTACACCATGGCAGCAGCAGGAGAAGGGAAGCAGAGTCTACGGAGAGATGGATACCGAGACCCCGCCCCTCATAGATCCCTTCTCAATGGCACAGGCATAAGCTCACCGATGTCTCGACTCCCTGTTCCGTCCTCTCAGGGTGCAGCATGATACAGCAGAACCATGGACTTGTTGTAGTCAGATGGAAGAGCCATCACTTACCAGTTGTGTGAACTTGGGTCCCTGTGATCCTGGCATTTATTGAGCACCTACTATATGCCAGCCCTATGTAAACTCCACTACTCCCAGTCACTTTCCATATAGATGAATGACTCTTGCCCAGCTGTACATTAGAATCATTTGGAGAATTTTTAAAAACATGGAAAGCAAAAGTATTTATTTTAAAATATGACATTTACTCTAGAGTTCTAAATCACTTGGGAACCAAGGAAGCCATCTTCAGGCCCAAAATGCATGCTAGGTAATTCAAAAGAGAAAAGATATTGACGTCCATATATCGTGGTGGTGGAGCTGCTGTGGAGTATTTGTACTGAGTGAATTTAGCTCAACTGGAATTATGTTTCCCAGAATTCCTTTCCCTGCATAATTAGATTGGGCCCCAAAAGGCATTTTACATGAGATTTGGAAGGCAGAAGGGAAGCATCAGCAGCCAGATTCTGTTTAGGCCCAGAAGGTCAGCACTGGTCCTCTGGGCTCTCGGGGTGCATGCATGTAGTTGCTGGTCTGCAGTCTCACTGGGGTGATGTGGGGCAGCACCTGGACAGAAGCTCCTCTCACCAGCTCTCCTCCCCTGCTTCCCCACCTCTTGGGCCAGGAACATGTTGAGCTCTGGGACACAGGACATCAGCTTCTCCAGCAGGGCATGCACATCATCAAAGCTGGAGACTATGAGGGGTTGAGAGGTGGGCATGGATCCACAAGTCCTTGTGTGGTCCAGTTCAGATTCTGTTTGTCCTTGCCTTCCAGCTAATGTCTGTCTTTCTTTCTCAACTGCTGGCCCTGTGGACTTCAAGCCCAGACACAGATGCAATGGCTTCTCAGAAACTGTTTAACCAGCTCCCATCACCATGTGGGACCAAATCCTCAAAATCAAGCCCTTGTTTGACATAGAAAACAAACTTATGGTTACCAAAGGGGAGGGGAATAAATTAGGAGTTTGGGATTAGCAGATACAAACTACTATATATAAAAAAGGTTAACAACAAGGTCCTACTGTACAGCACATGGAAGCATATTCAGTATCTTGTAATAACCTATAATGAAAAAGAATACAGTAAGTCACCTACATATGAACCTTCAATTTGCGAACTTTCAAAGATGTGAACATACGTTCACATGTCCAGTCACATAAGTTAGTTCACATGTCTGGCATACATTGTCACGTGCGTGCATCCTCTACAAGTGGTTGTGCTTTTGTGTACTTTGCTGTACAGTACAGTATAAAGTACAGTAGCACAGTATCTTTATTTCAAGCCCAGGATGTCCAGATGCAAGCGTAAAAGCAGCGGTGATGTCGCTGGTACTGTGCTGTACTTTTCAAGGTACTGTACTGTAAGATTAAAAATGTGTTCTTTATTTTTTGTGTTTGTTTTTTATGTATTAGTTGTGTGAAAAGTAGTATAAACCTATTACAGTACAGTACCATATAGCCAGTTGTGTTAGTTCGGTACCTAGCCTAACTTTGTTGGACTTACAAACAAGGTGGACTTATGAATCACTTTGCTGTACACCAGGAGCTAACACAACATTGTAAATCAACTCTACTTCAATAAAGAAATAATTTAAAGAATATAAAAATAAGCCCTTGTTTTACTTCACTCTTAGTTGTTTTGCTTCTCTTCTTGAACCTTGACTGATAGAAGTGTTTTGTTTCAGCATTCTCATTTACTTTTCACAACAACTGCATTAGGAAGGTCCCATTTTAGATGTGATAAAAGTGGGGATCAGAGAGGCTGAGATATTTGTCCAAGATCCCACAGCCAGGGACAGAAAAGGTGGGCTAGGACTTGAACCCCGACTCCTCAAACTCCAAAGTGCTCTCCACCATTATTTCTCGTAAGAAGAAAACCGGGTCCCATGAGATTGGCAACACTGAGTTCTCACCTGTGTCTGTGCCAGGATCCTGCCCTCCCTGCCCTGCATTGCTTCAGGAGAAGGGTCTTCCTTGGTCAGAACCCGTAGTCTGGATGGAGAATGGCCGATGTCTTCCCTTCCTTTTTGCCCCCCCAAGCTCTAGCCAGAGTTCCCTGTAGGTCAATTATACTTTTATCATAAATCAATAAAAGGAGGAAAAATGATTTCTTGGAAGATTCTAAACAGAACTCGAGGCCCAGGAGAAAACCTCCCTTGAAACTCTAATGCTCTCGTGTAAAAGAAGACACGTGTTGGTAAGAGAGACAGTGCTGCTTTGGGAACAGCTCCTGGTTGTGAAGTGTAGAGACCTGGCTGCCAGACAGAAACAGAAAGGCAGGCAGGACAGGAGGCAGAAATGGAACCAGATCAAAATGAAGAAAATGACAGAGGGGAAACCAACAGAAGCAGTGAAGAGAAGCAGCGAAGAGACAGAAAGGGAGAGCAAGGGAAGGAGGCATAAAAAGAGAAACCAGAGAAAGAGCCAGAGACAGAAAAAAACAGAAAATAAATAGAATGGGAGAAACTGGAATAGAGGAAATAACAAGAGGGAGGAAAAGGAGGAGATATGGGGATGTATGTATATGTATAGCTGATTCACTTTGTTATACAGCAGAAACTAACACACCATTGTAAAGCAATTATACTCCCATAAAGATGTTTAAAAAAAAAAGAAAAGAAAAAAGTGAGAAGAGAAGAAAAAGAGACAGTCAGAGAGACAAAGAGAGAGACAGAGAGACAAGAGGGAAAGGGAGAGAGATGCCTGTCAAGTTCCTACCAAGTGAACATCTCCTTCCTGGCCCCAGGTTCTTTGGGGGAGGCTAGGATGGGACCCAAGACAGCCAGTGGGGAAGGGAGGTTCCTTGGGGCACTGGGCCTGGCACTCTGGACACTGGCCACATTTGACACACCACTGAACAACAGACTTCTGCCTCTGAGTCAGCTCCTTTCTTCAGAGCCTCGCCTGCCCCACCTCTTGGGCTAATATTCCAGAGATAATTGCAGAAAGCCTGCCCGACTGGGGATTTATGAGCCTAGAATTATCCTGGCTGCTGGAGTGGGAGGGCAGACCTGTGGTGGGGGGATGGCCACAGCCACTCACTGAGCCAGGCTCCGAAAGTTTCTGCCCTGGAATGGACCCTCAAACACCCACAGACAAATGGTGTCTGAAGCCAGAGAGATAACGGGAGGTCTGTCCGCACTGAAGCCTGGGTCACAAAGCCAACTCCTCCATCGTTCAGACAACTTTTACCCTTCCACCGGCCCCTCTTTCTACCAACCCTTCCATCTTTCCACTGAATGTTTCACCCATCTGCCATCTTTCTGTCTCGTTGACAATCCTTCTCCCCATCTGCCAATATCTGACATCTCCTCTACTTACCCATTATCCCCCACATACCTACTTTCACCCATCTGTCGAACCATCCATCCATCAAAAGCTCCATGATTCAGCCCACTCCCCATCCATCCATCAGCTGCTCCACCCAACTGCCAACCCCTCTTCCATCCACCCACCCTCCCTTATCAACCAATGTTTTCACCTCTCTACCAATTCCTTCACCCTCCACAAAACCTTCAGTCACCACCATTTCTTCTACCCATCTGCCAACCCTTCATCCATGATTCAGCCTGTGTATCTACCAACCCCATCTCATATTACCTCCACCCACGTGCCACTCTCCATTTATCTTCCAAACACTTCCATCCATCCACCCACCAACCCCACCACCCATCTGCCAACTTCTCCATACATTTGCCAGCCCCTCCCTCTTCCTCCAACTCCCTACCTTCTAGCCCATCTATCACTTTGCAAATCCTCCATTCAGCCACCAAAATCTCCAACCCACCCCTATCCATCCCCACACCCACACATCAACTCTTCCATTCATTGGCCACCCCTCCCTCCATCTAGACATACAACTCCCTGTGCAATCCGCCAATACCTATCCCCATCCATCTATCCATCTATCCATCCATCCATCCATCTAGCAACTCTTCCATTAGTACATAAACCTCTTACTGCAATGCTTATTCCTTCACTCACCAAGCCCTCAACACTTCAGCTACCTCTCAATGTACCCACTGACTTCACAAAGGCCCCAACCCAGCCCTCAGGGTGGTTCAGTGAAAAGAAACTGGATTAGCAGGCCATGCAGACCTGGGATATAACCTCAGTTTGGCACACACTGGCAACATAGCTCAGTGCAGTGCTCCCACTGCCTAGGAAGAGCCTTGGGAGGGTCCCCAAAGCCATTAAGGAAGCTGGACAGAGCAGAAAGGGGAGTAGGGGAAAGCTCTTCTCACCTCTGTTAAGGACACTGGTAAAGTAAATTACAGCCATCTCCATACCCTCCCAGCTAACTGGACAGCACAAAGGAAACCTCACCCCACTGATTTCTGCCCTGGCCTATCCTGCCCATCTTGATGGGGCATATCCAGGCCACAGTCCCCTCCTCCATCTGGGCCCTGGGGTTCTGAACTAGCTCCAAAGACTCTGAATAGGTAAATCCATGTTGGTCCAAGGCCTGGGGTTGCAGATGGCCTCTACACCACAGCGACCCACTGAGTCCTACATGGTCCCATCCACTCTCTTAAGTACAAACAAATCTCTTGATAACTTATGGACCAGGGCAGACCCAGGCAGATAGACTGCAGGTAACACAGTGAAAGGAAAACTACATCAAACCTAGATATAGGCTATGGAATCAGTAAGACCTATGTTTGTATCCTTCTTGTTACACTTCCTAGCTGTATGATCTTCCCAGGTCATTTAACCTCTCTGAGCCACAGTGTTCTCATTTGTAAAATGAGGGTCCAAAGAGTCCCACCTACTGCATAAGATTTGATTAAATATATGTACATGTCAGGATGGGACCTGACACACAGTACACCCACATCAGAGATCAGGTTGCCTTGCCTTCACTTGGACTGGCCCTGGGGGCTGAGGCCTGGGCTTCTGGGTACAGAAGGGAAAACAGGACATGTTTCCACCCCTATTCAAGGCTGTCTGCAACACAAAACTAAAGCCTTCCCCTTACAGCCCCCGGGATCATCATTTCCACTGGAAAACCTCTGTTTTCAGGGAATCTTACATGCCCGGAAAATTTTGCTGTTGGGTGAAACTCGGTCAGAGACAGAACAAGTTTCCTTTGCAAATCCCGGCCCTCCCTTTTGGCATGTGCTGGCCCCTCGCCGCAACACGAGCTGTGAGTTTCTGTGACTTGGGTGTCTAAAGTGGAGTTCAGCGAGTGATCAGTCTAATTGCTTTAGATATCTAGAAAAGCTAATTAAGGTAATAATTCTTGGCAGTGGTATAACAATAATAAAAATAATGACCCTTTATATGTAAGCAGCATGTTTCATCTGAGGATCACAAAGCCTCTACAAACATTAATTAATCCTCACAACTCACCTGTGAAGTGGGTGTTAGCCCATTTGACAGCTGGATGAATTGAGGCATGGTTGGGGTAAAGGATGCGGCAATAATCACACCCTGCATCTACGGCCAAGACAGGGATGGCTCCGAAGATTCTGGAAGCTCACTCAGAGCTCCTCAAGCTCCCTGGTAGGATCCTTCTGCCGGTCCCATGAGCCAAAGCTCCCTCTTGACCAACCACAGAGAAAAGCAGAATGGCAGGGCTGCCTCTGGCTGGGTGGCCTTGAGCTAGCCCCTTTCCCTCTCTGAGCCTTTATTTCGTTGCCCATAAGCCAAGACGATTGGGCTCCATGTAGGCTCACAGCCCCAGTATCCATTCCCAGGCTTGTCATCCTGTTTCTGACTTCACTGGCAAGTTTTCCAGGGCTTGAAGCCACCAAAAAAGACCCAGGTTCAGCTAACATTCCTTAGCAACTGGGTTGCCAGATTTAGCAAATAAAAATACAGGACACCCAGCTAGATCTGAATTTCAGAAAAACAACAAACCATGTGTTAGTATAAGTATGTCCCATGCTTATACTAAAACATGATTGGTTATTTACCTGAAATTCACAATTAACTGGGCATCCCAGATTTTATCTGGCAACCCTGCTTATTAGCCACTCTGTGCTAGGCACGGGCTGGATGTGCTCATATCACTGATCTCATGTGATCCTTAGCATAGCCCTAGGAGGCAGGCACTTCTATTCTCTGGAACTTCTGCTGACAGCCCCAGCTATTCCCTAGTACCCAGAAAACGAAGTCCAGACCCCTTGATGGAATCCCTTTCAGGCCCTGCAAATCCTGCCCCCAAATTTCTCAAGCTTCATGTGGACCCAACTGGTGCCCATCACATGCACATTTAGGCTGGGTTTACTTAGCTGGGCCCTCCACCCAGCATCCTACCTGGCCTCTCTCTGGTTTCCGGCCTTTACCTCTGCTACTTCCTCCACCTGACCTGCTATTCCTCCATCTTCTGAAAGAGGTCTACACATCTACAGGACTCCACTCAATGTCACCTCCTCAGAGAAGCCTTCCTTCCCCAAAGAGTTCCTTTGCTTTAATTTCTTGGCCCCAATCTTCCAACAAACAAAAGTCCAGGACCAGATGGCTTCACAGGTGAATTCTATCAAACATTTAGCGAAGAGCTAACACCCATCCTTCTCAAACTCTTCCAAAAAATTGCAGAGGAAGGAACACTCCCAAACTCATTCTATGAGGCCACCATCACCCTGATACCAAAACCAGACAAAGATACTACAAAAAAAGAAAATTACAAACAAATATCACTCATAAATATAGATGCAAAAATCCTCAACAAAACACTAGCGAACAGAATGCAACAACAAATTAGAAGGATCATACACCATAATCAAGTGAGATTTAACCCAGGGATGCAAGGATTCTTCAACATACGCAAATCAATCAGTGTGATACACCATATTAACAAATTGAAGAAAAACCATATGATCATCTCAATACATGCAGAAAAACTTTTGATAAAATTCAAAACCCATTTATGATAAAAACTCTCCAGAAAGTGGGTATAGAGGGAACCTACCTCAACATAATAAAGGCCATATACGACAAACCCACAGCAAACATCATTCTCAATGGTGGAAAACTGAAAGCATTTCCTCTAAGATCAGGAACAAGACAAGGATGTCCACTCTCACCACTATTATTCAACATAGTTTTGGAAGTCCAAGCCGCGGCAATCAGAGAAGAAAAAGAAATAAAAGGAATACAAATTGGAAAAGAAGAAGTAAAACTGTCACTGTTTGCAGATGACATGATACTATACATAGAGAATCCTAAAGATGCCACCAGAAAACTACTAGAGCTCATCAATGAATCTGGTAAAGTTGCAGGATACAAAATTAATGCACAGAAATCCCTTGCATTCCTATACATTAATGGTGAAATATCTGAAAGAGAAATTAAGGAAACACTCCCATTTACCATTGCAACAAAAAAAGTAAAATACCTAGGAATAAACCTACCTAGGGAGACAAAAGACCTGTATGCAGAAAACTGTAAGACACTGATGAAAGAAATTAAAGATGATACCAACAGATGGAGAGATATACCATGTTCTTGGATTGGAAGAATCAATATTGTGAAAATGACTATATAACCCAAAGCAATCTACAGATTCGAGGCAATCCCTATCAAATTACCAATGGCATTTTTTACAGAACTAGAACAAAAAATCTTAAAATGTGTATGGAGATACAAAAGACCCTGAATAGCCAAAGCAGTCTTGAGGGAAAAAAACGGAGCTGGAGGAATCAGACTCCCTGACTTCAGACTATACTCAAAGCTACAGTAATCAAGACAAAATGGTACTGGCACAAAAACAGAAATATAGATCAGTGGAACAAGATAGAAAACCCAGAGATAAACCCACGCACCTATGGTCAACTAATCTATGACAAAGGAGGCAAGGATATACAATGGAGAAAAAACAGTCTCTTCAATAAGTGGTGCTGGGAAAACTGGACAGCTACATGTAAAAGAATAAAATTGGAACACTCCCTAACACCATACACAAAAATAAACTCAAAATGGATTAGAGACCTAAATGTAAGACCAGACACTATAAAACTCTTAGAGGAAAACATACGAAGAATACTCTTTGACATAAATCACAGCAAGATCTTTTTTGATCCACCTCCTAGAGAAATGGAAATAAAAACAAAAATAAACAAACAGTACCTAATGAAACTTAAAAGCTTTTGCACTGCAAAGAAAACCATATACAAGACAGAAAGACAACCCTCAGAATGGGAGAAAATATTTGCAAACGAATCAACAGACAAAGGATTAATCTCCAAAATATATAAATACCTCGTGCAGCTCAATATTAAAAAAACAAACAACCCATTCCAAAAATGGGCAGAAGACCTAAATAGACATTTCTCCAAAGAAGACATACAGATGGTCAAGAAACACATGAAAAGCTGCTCAACATCACTAATTATTAGAGAAATGAAAATCAAAACTACAATGAAGTATCACCTCACACCAGTTAGAATGGGCATCATCAGAAAATCTACAAATAACAAATGCTGGAGAGGGTGTGGAGTAAAGGGAACCCTCTTGCACTGTTGGTGGGAATGTAAATTGATACAGCCACTATGAAGAACAGTATGGAGGTTCCTTAAAAAACTAAAAATAGAATTACCATATGACCCAGCAATCCCACTACTGGGCATATACCCTGAGAAAACCATAATTCAAAAAGACACATGGACCCCAATGTTCATTGTAGCTCTACAATAGCCAGGTCATGGAAGCAACCTAAATGCCCATCGACAGACAAATGGATAAAGAAGATGTGGTACATATATACAATGGAATATTACTCAGCCATAAAAAGGAACGAAATTGGGTCATGTGTAGAGACGTGGATGGGTCTAGAGACTGTTATACAGAGTGAAGTAAGTCAGAAAGAGAAAAACAAATATCGTATATTAACGCATATATGTGGAACCTAGAAAAATGGCGCAGATTAACTGGTTTGCAGGGCAGAACTAGAGACACAGATGTAGGGAACAAATGTATGGACACCAAGGGGGGAAGCGGCGGTGGAGGTGGTGGTGGTGTGATGAATTGAGAGGTTGGGATTGACATGTATACACTGATGTGTGTAAAATGGATGACAAATAAGAACCTGCTGTATTAAAAAATAAATAAAATTTAAAAATTAAAAAAAAAATATCTTGGCCCCGACAATCACCAGTGTGTGTGTGTGTGTGTGTGTGTGTGTGTGTGTGTGCGCGCTCCATCCACACCACGCACCACATCACCAGCACACCCCTTGCTAGTTCTTGGCCCAAACCTTGGCATACCCTATTCCCTCTGCCTGAAATTCCAACAAACGTACCCTCCAAAACTGACCAAGTCATTCATTCATTGAACTAATATTTATTAAACACTTACTATGTGTCAAGTTTATAGTCCCCACCCTCAGGGAACTGAGTCTAGTACACAGGTCAGCAAACTTTTTCTATAAAGGTTCAGATAGTAAATATTCTCGGCTTTGTGGCCCACAGGGTCTGTGTCACAACTACTCACTGCCAATGTAACACAAAAGCAGCCACGGAAAATACATGACCGAACAGGCGTGGCTGTGTTCCAATACAACTTTACTTACAAAAACAGGCAGCAGGCCGCATTTGGTCCACAGGCCATAATCTGTCAACTCCTGGTCTAATGTTAGAAACAGACATTGAAGAAATATTACACAAATGCCTAATAACTATAATTAACAAACCTTCTTAAATGCTGTGAAGGCCAAGATTCTGCCCCAGCTCCTCCTCCCCTGCGAGGCCCTATGTCAGAGGCCCTTGCTCCTGCTCCCCAAGCCCCTGAGTGTGGAGTGAATGTCAGCGGTCATTCTGGGCAGAGACACCTCCCCTTTCCAATCCAGAGGCTTTGGACCCATCACTGATGCTGCACCTAATCCTGGCTGAGGTCCCCCTCGCTGGCACTAGATGCACCAGGGCTGTCATGTCCCCGTCTGGCTGCCAGGCCTAAGCCCCAGCCCCAGGAGAGGGCAAGCTCTGCTCACACCTCACCCATAAAGACGTTCCTTTTGCCACTCCTTCCAACTGCCCAGCTCTGATTAACAACCCGGGCTGAGCAGGCCTGGGGATGTTACTGAACAGAGCGTACCCATGCTCGTGTATTTGCTTGAGAAGGATCGCACTTATTGGTCAGGAGGAAACACAAAACCTTCTCCTGAGACCCCAGGCCATAGGAAGGGCTAGATGTTTCCAGCATCAGGGCTTTTTTTTTTTTTTTTTTTTTTTTTTTTTTTTTTTTTGCTGTACGCGGGCCTCTCACTGCTGTGGCCTCTCCCGTTGCGGAGCACAGGCTCCGGACACACAGGCCCCGCGGCCATGGCTCGCGGGCCCAGCCGCTCCGCGGCATGTGGGATCCTCCGGGATCGGGGTACGAACCCGTGTCCCCTGCATCGGCAGGCGGACTCTCAACCACTGCGCCACCAGGGAGGCCCAGCATCAGGGCTTTTTATCCCCTCCCTCAGTCGCTTCATCCTACTGGGCTGCAGGATGGTTTCTCAGGACACTCACACACATAGGCACTGAGATCTTGTCCTCTACGGGCCATACACATGCATCTGGCACACGGGTTCCCACCCACCTTAGGCAGATGCATTATAAGAACGCACACGGGCACACACAAATCCCTGCTTCACATCTATGCCAAGAGCATGCATGTCCAGGCAGACAAACTTGGGCACAGACACAGACACTCTAGAGACACACAATCCCTGAATTTTTGCCTCACACCTACACATGCACACACGCATACACTTGGGTGTGCGTGCACACACCTGCATGCACTATACACATGTGCGCATTCATGCTCTACATGTGTGTGGACATAAACTATACACACGTACTATACACGTGCCCACACGCATATATAGCACATGTGTGCACGCACGCATACACTCTACTCCTATATACTGTGAAATCCAGCCCCACCGTGTGTCTTGCAGGAGGAACTGGCCATGAAAATCCCAGCCTTGGCATCTCTGGGCTGCCAGCTCCGTCTGGGTTCCTGCTGCCAGCCTCAGCTCTGAAGCAGGCCACAGAAAGTTGCCATTTCCCTGGATGCCAAATTCCAGTCACCTCTGACCCCCAGAGAGAGAGAGACTCCTCCCACTTCCCAAGCCGGAGAACCGTGTACCCACCGCCGCGGCCGGCGTGTGGTGCAAGCAGATAAAGCGGGGCCTGGTGTCCATGCTGCTGCAGTCAAGGCAGCTTCCTTGGCCTCCCCTGGGGGTCAGGGCCTGGCACGCTGGGGCTTCCAGGGAAGGAACATTGGGCTGAGCCCAAGGTCAGAATGTCCCTGTTATCTGAAGGACACTGACAACTTTCCTGCTTTGCTTCCCAACACACCCAGCAGCCTTGAGGGATTCACGACCCTGGCAGCCAGTGCCCCTGCTCCTTTAACTCTTCCTGAGTCTCTCTCTCCAGTCTCTGCCGCCTTCCTGGTGGGCACTGGTGGTACAGCTGGCAGTGACAGAGGCAGGGGTTCAGAAGCTGGTGAACCAATTCCCAGCCTCTCTGTTGAACTGGGCAACAGGATTTGGGACACCCCACCCCCTCCCCCGGCCAGTGGTGTTCTCACATTGAACAATTCATTCATTCATCAAAAGCGCACGCACCGAGGCTGTGCCTGGTGCTGGGGATTCCAGGGTGAACAGATGCAGGTCACCGGTCTCACTGTGGGCATAAAAACCAGGGTGCTGAGTGAACCCACTCACATAGGCTGCTGCAGTCAGGAAGGCTTCACAGAGGAAGTGACATTGGACTGGAGTCCAGAAGGCCAAAAAGCAGCATGTGTGAAAGAGCAAGCTAAGCAAAGCCGACGGCAAGTGCAAAGGGCCAAAGAAGCTGGGCATGGTGCATAATGGGTGCTCTAGAAATGTCGGTTGGCTGAATGAATGAAGCAAGGAAGGAAGGAAGGAAGGAATGAGGACTCACTGGAGGCTCTCAGGGAGGGCCGTGACATTGACTCATTGATAAGGAATACTTCCCACTCTTGCTGGGGACCACCAGGACTCCACCTCTCCCTGGAGGGCATTTTTGCAGAGGATGGATGGGTCATTATCTCTCAGGAGTTCACTGGCCCCATGGACTTTCTATATCCTGTGCCCACACAACTACATATAGACCCAGATGAATAACAGGGCTGCAGATGCACCTGTGCACACGTACGGCAACCACAGATGTGCAACCACATGTGGGCCACCTCCACGAGTCTGAGAAAGAGAACAGTAGCAAACACTCATTACACTTCCCCATGGGCCCGGTGGCCAGGCACCATTCTACCTTCTCTGCATTTAGTAACTCAGTTAACTCAGCCCCCTAAGGTAGAAATGGTTACAATCCCCATTTTTACAGATAAAGAAACAAAGGCATAGTGATGAGAGTCATTTGACCAGTTATCTAATTGGTAAGTAGCAAGGCCGGGATTTGAACCAAGCCACCTGATTCCAGGGTCCAGGCTTGTAATCACCAAAGCAAAGCAGTCCCAACCTCCCTCCCTCCCCGCTCCTTCCACACTCCACCCATCCACATTGTAGTCCAGCTACACCAAACTCCCTGGGGTCTCTCAAACACACAATTCCCTGCCACACGCATCTCTTGGGCACATTTCCTCCCATCTTTCTCTATGGTATGTACGACCTTATGAAATCTGTTTTTATTGTTTCTTTGCCAAACATCTGTGAAGCACAGACTATGGTCCAGGCTTTAGGCTAAGCATTTTATGTACATTCTCTTAGTCAATCCTTACTGAAACCTAATGAAGGTTTTATTATTGTTAGCCCCATTTCTCAGATGGGTAAACTGAGGCACAGAGTGGCTAGGTCACATGTCCAAGGACACAGTGACAGAGCTTGGAAGAGACTCAAACTATCTCGACTCATGAGCCTTAGCTGTTAATCTCATCTTGGACTGCTTTCCGCTCAGATTTCGCTTCTGTAACTGAAAGTTTGAGTGGGGAAGAGGTAAAGAAGGGAAGGAGGAAGAGGAAGAGGAGAGAAGCAGCAGGAAATCAACAGGCAAAGCTATCGGCCACGAGGCATCCTGTGTTTGGGTGGGGTGGGTAGCGAGACTTGCAAACTTTCTGCCCATATTTAGTTCTGAATAGTTTGGAAATATTTGAAAATATGGAAAAGTTGAAAGAACTGTGCCATGAACATCCATAAACACACCACCTAAACTTGGCAATAAGCATTTCCCTGTACTTGCTTGCTCTCACCCGCCATCAGCCACTTAAAGTGGCAGACACTGGCAGATTTTTCAAATCAGAAGAGGTGATCAAGGCTGAGCTTCCTTGGGAAAACCACAATAGGTAACCCAGTTACGGGGGTTTTACTGAACCAAAAAGCCCATGTGCAGTCCATGTGGGCACACACAGGTGTGCATGTATGCAAAAGTGCATCCACCAGCCACATGTGTGCACACACACACACACACACACAAAGGAACAGGACGCAGAGGATGAGGACAGCCCTGGGATTTGGAAAAGGGCCAGGAACCACTTCAAGTGGTCATTCAGCCACTCCTTCCTACCTGCCATCCCCACGGAGGCCACCAGGAGCCCTGGAGCTCAGGGCCAGGCTCGGGGGTGGGGTGTTTCCTTAATTGACCGGCTTGTCCTTCACCAGCAGAGGAAACAGCCCCTGGCTGCAGCCTCCAAATGACAGGAAACACCACGGAGGGCTACTCGGGCAGTAATTACTACTTTGAGAAAGGAGGGGAAAAAAGCTGAGGGGGAAACAGTTCCAACTAAATAATCTGCTCATTGGGGGATGGGAGGATGTTTCACGGAAAAGACATTTTGAAAAGCCTTCAATCAATCTGACAAGCAATTATCTGCTTAGCTGCTGGTACAAATCCCCCAGTGAGGACCGGTGCCCCTCCCGGGAAAACAAGAGCCCCAGACCGACACTCAGCCCAGCAACACCCATCCCACCCCTAGCAGCCAGAAGGGTGACCGAGGAGACTGAGATCATGCCTGGGAAATCTCAGGCTCTGGGGGCACCAGTGGCCACAGGGGAGTGAGTGGCTGCCTGATTCTTTCCCGCCACCTTTCACACCCACGTGTGTACACACACACACACACACAAACCCAGTGTGACAGCATGCCCTGCCCCATGTGTTATAGACTAAGCCTGTTTCAAATAATCTCTCCTTCCCCAGGCAACTGTAAGCATTCTCACATTTCATTCATTCATTCAACAAACTTTTCTTGAAAAAGACATTGGCTAGGACTTCCAGTGAGAAGGATGAGGAGGGACACCCATGGCCTTCTGAATACAGCTGGGGACGATAGTCACGGTCACCTGCTTCGTGGCTCCCAACCCAGTTTGGGGAAGCAGCACAAAGGACTAGAGAGAGACTCCCTGGGAAACAGCAGGAGAGCTGAATTCAGACTTAAGTATGAAAAGCCGGTGCGGGGTGGGGGTGGCGCCCCCTCTGGAGCCCTGGGAAGCCAGGCTGAGGATGTCCCTTTTCTCCTCTGCCTGCCCCAGCCTCAGTCTCCTCCTCCAGCAGCCCCATCTCCCAGGTCCTGGCCCTAGGTCTTGCTCAGAGAATCATGGAATTTCTCTCTAATACAAGCCACGCAGGACAGAGAACAGGAAGGTTTGGCTTCCCTGCCAGGGAGGGGTCGTGCCCTTGCCCTGCAGTTCTGAGCAGAGGCCAGGAATGAACCCCCAGCAGCACAGAGTAGGGGCCTCACCAGCTAATCCCCATCCCCACTGCCCTGCACACCTCCTGACCCAGTGCTTCTCTCTCTCTCTCTCTCACACATACCCACATACACACACACACACACACACACACACACACACACACACACACACGTACTCACAGAGAAGAGAAGAAACCTCAGGCCTGGTAAAGGCCCTGAAAGGGAAAGAAATAACCACCGACTGTCCTGCCCCAAGGCCAGTGGAACACCTGCCAAGGACAGAGTCACAGTCAGCACCGGGGAAGGAAGTCAGGACGCCAGAAGCCAGGACAGAAGTGGCCAAAGGAGCCCCAGAGTCAAAGCTGAAGGCCTGGGAGCAGTGTGAGGACGGGCAGAGCCCTGGCCCGCAGGGAGCTGGGGCCACATGCCTGGTGGAAGCACAGCGCCCCCCTAGAGCAGCTGCAACAATGCGCGGGGCCCTGAACCCCGTGAGTGGGCTCTCCCTTAACCCCGACCACCACCACTACTTGTGAGGTGCGAAGACTCTTACCCGTCAGGACATTCGGCAGGTGGAAAGACAGAGTCCAGACAGGTGAAGAGACTTGCCCACACTCACAGAGTCACTAGCAGAAGGGTCGGAATTTCAACCCAAGTCTTGCTGGCTCTAACCTCCCCGCTGTTGACCACTCTGAGATGTGACACGGAGCAAAGGCACAATAAATGCCAACTATTCTCATTTCTTTAGCGTCCACCTTGAAGCCCAAGGAAGGTCACACTGGTGAAGCCTAGTGTCCTGATGGGGAAGCCAGTCAGCATGCGCATGAAAGTCGGACTCTGGATACAGATCGAGAACCAAGCGCCACGTCCAGCCTGGTGGGCCCCTCACACAGAGCTCAGAACAGAAGGACGAGTTCCAGCTTTGACATCGGTGGGCCAGAATCTGCAGGCCAGACACTCAGGCTCTGCCCAGAACTGGGAGAGGCAGATGCTGAGAGAAAAGAGGCTGCTGCCCGGAAGGGGGTTGAGTACACCCCACCCAGACACATGGGCCCTTGCAGCGCCCACCACCTTCACAGCAGCTGCTCCCCACACTCTGGGATACGCGGGACATGTGATCTCCCAAGGCCATCCACAGGGAGAGGAGCACGTGGTCAGCTGGGGCAAAGTGACGCCGTTTGCCCGGCCCTGGAAGGAGGCCGCTCTTGGCTCTCTCCAGGACATCTCATTTCACCTTCGATGTTGGGCAAGATCTCTCTGATGCACTGGCGGGCCGGCACGTTGCTCACTGTGTCCCCACGAGGACACACCCTCATGTTTTATGGCCAGAGCAACTCAGGTACAAGATCAGCCCCAAGTTAAACCCAACCCCATCTCCCAGCTGCACTGCACAAAAGCAGAAACTCCCCACTTGCAACAGAGCCGGGGCAGACATCCAACCGTCCATCCACCCACCTATCCATCCATTTCAACAGCATGTACTACCACCTGCCCGTGCCCAGCCCTGTGCCAGGTACTGGAGGTGCAGGGACAAATAAGACACTATTCCTTCCCCTTCAGAGCTCGAGCTCCAGAGGTGGAGACCAGGAAGGTGGTGTCATCAGGAGGTGCTGCCTAGCACAGAACTGGGTTCAGATCCCAGCCCCGTCCCTTCCCAGCAATGAGACCTTAGCAAATTATTGTCCTCAGCAGGCCTCAGCCTCCTCCTATTGGAATGGGGACAGTCGGTGTCTCCTTTTGTTATTGGGGGCGATCACATGGGAAAATGCTTGTAAAGTGCGGGCACTGTGCTGGGCCCACGGAGACATTCAGAGTGTAAGCTGGTGTCATTCATGATGACCTTCTGTGAAATGGGTATTACAATGCTCAGCCTATCTGCCTTTACAATGGAGTCACACCACATATGATAACGCATGGGGAGAGTGTCTTGTAAGTGGCCAACTGGTGATTTTATCACTTACTCTTGCGGCAAATGTTCTTTGAGCGATGTGCCCAGGCAGGTACTGGGGAGGGATGAGGGAGGCACGGGTGTGGCCACAGATTTTAGCACCATCTGAGAAGGAGGATCAACCTGTGAACAGATCAACCACGGACCTGGTGTGATAAAAGGAGGGCAAAGGAGTGTGTCATTAGCAGACAGAAGACGTCAAAGCAGGCTTCCTGGAGAAAGGGGAGCAGCAGTGGTGCTGCAAGGATGAATGGGCACAGAGGCTTCTCAAGTCTGAGCGACGAGCTTGTTCTCCAGTTAGAGAATCAGCATGCCTTGGGTGCCATAACAGGAGTGACCCAGATAGGTTTTGCTCGTCACCCATTAAGGGTGTAGAAGCTCTGAGGGCAGAACTCCAAGAAGCCTGGAGGCAGCTGGAGTGGAAGTCAGCCTTCAAACCAGGAGGAGGACAAGCTGTCCAAGGGAAACCTTGTACCCATGACCAAGAAGACGGAACCGTGTTCACTAAAGTGCAGTGAAGACACCAGCCCGGCCAGGAGGTCAGCAAAGGGGGCAGGATGTGTTCCTGGCTTCCTTGTCATCCCTCATCCACAGCAGCATCTTCTGCCAGCCTCGGTTGGTGGAGCCAAGATTGGAACCTGGGTCCGGCTGTTCACGGCTCTGATTTTCAGACCCACCAGGGATGCTCAGCTCTGGGCTGGGTTATGAGCCTCTGATAGGGGATGGCTAACCTAACCACCACTTGGCCCTGCCTCAGATATTCCCAATTGGTCTATTCCTGCACCCCCTGCAAACTCCTCTCCCGTGGAAGGCTTCCACATCAGTCCTTTCCTGCTCTCTGTAGAAACCAAACTCCGCCCACCTGCTCCAAACCACACCCTCCTCCCCAGCCCCACAGGCATCCTGTCACCTCCCCCAAGTCCCCAAACCACTTATGGCTGTCACTAGGACCTAATGCAAAGTCACAGGGGAAGCCCTTGGCTGACAGCCACCCCGGGAAGCCACATTAGCAACTTCATTAATCAGGGTCAGGTTTGCACTTCTATTGTCTGCTGTAATCATTTGTTTATTCCAACTTTGGCAGCAGCCCCAGTGTATTACAATTATTACTGTCTGGCATAGGATAGAATAGACTTGCCTTTCACAGGCACACAGGAATGCCAATCTTGCATTTTGTGGCAAAGGACTCATTCAGTACCACCAAAAATATCGGATACTGTTAAAAAAAAAAAAGAATATAAATTCTTTAAAACAGGGGCTTCCCTGGTGACACAGTGGTTAAGAATCCACCTGCCAATGCAGGGGACATGGGTTCAAGCCCTGGTCCAGGAAGATCCCACATGCCGCGGAGCAACTAAGCCCGTGCACCACAACTACTGAGCCTGCGCTCTAGAGCTCGCGAGCCACAACTACTGAAGCCCGCTCACCTAGAGCCCATGCTCCGCAACAAGAGAAGCCACCGCAATAAGAAGCCCACGAACTGCAACGAAGAGTAGCCCCCGCTCACCATAACAAGAGAAAGCCCGCTCAGCAACAAAGACCCAACACAGCCAAAAATTAAAATTAAAAATAAATTAATTAATTTTTAAAAAATTATTTAAAACACATTATTATACATCTTTGAATCCACAATCAAAGAAAAGAAAAAGAAGTAACAGTTTATCTCATAGCAAACAAAATTATAAACAATAATACCTAATGCTGATGAGGTTGCCCTGAAACTGCTAAACAGGCCAACTTTGCTGGAGGCAAAGTAAATTAGAACAGCCTTTATGGAAAGTAAATTGGAAAATATGTATCACAAACCACAAAAATGTTCCTATCCTGAGACTCACTGATTCCACTTCTGGGAATTTATCCTAAGGAAATGAGACAAATAAAGAGAAACACTCTGTGGAAAAAGAAAAGTGTTCATTAAAGCATTATTTGGAATAGGGGAAAATTGAAAGTAAAATTCAACAATAACCAGCAGCAATTTGATGAAATGATAGGTAACCATTAATATGATAATCTAAAAGGCTGGTGCAGCAGGCAAAGGCACTTTAAATGATAACAGTAAGTGGGAAAGCAGTGTTCACATTTCAAGTTTATGATCAAGGTCAGTATGTACAAACTGGATTAACATAAAAGTCACTGCACTTACAGCGCTAGGCTGCTAGCCTTATGGGAAGTTTTTTTTTTCCCCTTGTTTTCTAAAGTTTCAGTTGGATTGTATATTTGTTTTATAGTTTCTTTTAACTGGAGCTAATAAGTGATCATGCTTCACAAAAGAACTACAAACAGAGCTTAATTAGACAACGCAGCTTTCGTAAGACCCTCGGCCTGTCTGCGCCTCATTTCCGTATTCCTTAAGATCATCTGCCCTGTAAATGTCATGTGGGTGGTGGACAGACCTGAGAAGGCTTTTTAAGCCTTTGAATCAAGTCCTGAGAGGAAGAATGGGTTTGTCCAAAATACTGGTTAATGGTTGTGGAGCACTTAATACCCATGCAAGACAGCCCTGAGGCTTGGATGCACTGGAGACTTGACCTAGAACAACTGAGTTGAGCCGGCTCAAATCCAGATCCCTTTGTTGTTGTCGTGTTTCTCAAACCATGTTGATGATTTTTCTCAAATGGATATATTTTAAAAGAAGCTGATTCATTAGAAGAAGTTGGAAGTTGTGGCTTGACAAGAACTCAGGGTGGCCTATTCAGTCTTCCCAGGAGGCCTTGGAAGGGAATGTAGTCTCAGGGGGTGGCTGGCTTAGCTTTGAAAGAGGACCGGCAAGGCCAGTGGCTGCAAAACCCATTGGGTCCAAGCCTTCCAAAAGAAGGCATCCACTTTACCAAGAATGTAAATCGACAACCACAGAGACAGGCCCCAAAGAAGAAAAAAGGGCCAGGGGAGCCCCCAGTTGGCTCCCAGTGATGTCATGCCCCCACCCAGAATGCCAGTAAAAGCGGCCTGCTCTGGGGCAATTTTATGGGGGCCCTGCTGTCTGCACCTTCCCTCCCTGGCGGCCAGGTGGGCGTGACAGCTCCCATTGGAACCCCACCCATCCCCCCACATGTCCCCAGCCTCCCTGCCCTGGGCCTCTTGCAGCCTATAATTACCTGCAGTGCCTGGCTTTACGGGCTCCTGGAAATGGGGGACCAGGCGGCAAGAGGAAATCCCTTGAAAGGGACCCGGGAATCTTCCCAGCAGGATCTCTTCCTCCTGAGGGGCTTAGAGAGAAGACCCCCGCAGAAGACCCTGATACCCAGGCCTCTGCAAAGACCCTCCCAACTCCCAGCTTCTCCACCTGGCCCCATCAGCGAGCACGTCCCCTGCCAACAATCCTTCAGCTGCTCCCTAAGGCTCTTAGAACAAAATACGAATTGTTTGTTCCCTGTGGCCGCCAATTATCTGCGTGGCCCATGGTCTGCCTCGTCTCTCACAACCCCCCTGCCCCACTCCACAGGCCAGCTGCAACAACTTCCCCACCATCACTCCCACACATACTACACCCTTGCTTGCCTCTGAGCCACCTCAAATGCTAGTCCCTCTGTCTGGAACACTTATCCCTCCCTCTCTCTCTGATCACTCCCCTTTAGCTGTCTAACTCCCACTTACCCTTGAGGTCTCAATTTAGATTTCTCATCCCTCAGGGATCTTTTCTGGACCTCTGTCTCAGCTGGGCAAGGCGCCCTTCTTCTGGACTCACAACACCCTCCAGGTTTGTCCCATGACTTAGCCAGTGTGGTCCCCCCAGAAGCAGATGTTACAACAAAGATTCAAGTGCACGATCTTGAGAAAGAAAAACAGAGCTGGATGAATCAGGCTCCCTGACTTCAGACTATACTACAAAGCTACAGTAATCAAGGCAGCATGGTACTGGCACAAAAACAGAAATATAGATCAATGCAACAGGAGAGAATGCCCAAAGATAAACCCACGCACATATGGTCACCTTGTCTTTGATAAAGGAGGCAAGAATATACAGTGGAGAAAAGACAGCATCTTCAATAAATGGTGCTGGGAAAACTGGACAGGTACATGTAAAAGAATGAAATTAGGACACTCCCTAACACCATACACAAAAATAAACTCAAAATGGATTAAAGACCTAAATGTAAGGTCAGACACTATCAAACTTTTAGAGGAAAACATAGGCAGAACACTATGACATAAATCACAGCAAGATCCTTTTTGACCCACCTCCTAGAGAAATGGAAATAAAAACAAAAATAAACAAATGGAACCTAATGAAACTTCGAAGCTTTTGCACAGCAAAGGAAAACATAACAATACGAAAAGACAACCCTCAGAATGGGAGAAAATATTTGCAAATGAAGCAACTGACAAAGGATTAATCTCCAAAATGTACAAGCAGCTCATGCAACTCAATATCAAAAAAACAAAAAACCCAATCCAAAAATGGGCAGAAGACCTAAATAGACATTTCTCCAAAGAAGATATACAGATTGCCAACAAACACATGAAACAATGCTCAACATCATTAATCATTAGAGAAATGCAAATCAAAACTACAATGAGATATCATCTCACACCAGTCAGAATGTCCATCATCAAAAAATCTACAAACAATAAATGCTGGAGAAGGTGTGGAGAAAAGGGAACCCTCTTGCACTGTTGGTTGGAATGTAAATTGATACAGCCACTATGGAGAACAGTATGGAGGTTCCTTAAAAAACTAAAAATAGAACTACCATATGACCCGGCAATCCCCCTACTGGGTATATTCCCTGAGAAAACCATAATTCAAAAAGAGTCATGTACCACAATGTTCATTGCAGCTCTATTTACAATAGCCAGGATATGGAAGCAACCTAAGTGTCCATCAACAGATGAATGGATAAAGAAGATGTGGCACATATATACAGTGGAATATTACTCAGCCATAAAAAGAAATGAAATTCAGTTATTTGTAGTGAGGTGGATGGACCTAGAGTCTATCATACAGAGTGAAGTAAGTCAGAAAGAGAAAAACAAATACCGTATGTTAACACATATATATGGAATCTAAAAAAAAAAAATGGTCATGAAGATCCTAGGGGCAAAACGGGAATAAAGACGCAGACCTACTAGAGAATGGACTTGAGGACATGGGGAGGGGGAAGGGTAAGCTGGGACAAAGTGAGAGAGTGGCATGGACATATATACACTACCAAATGTAAAATAGACAGCTAGTGGGAAGCAGTGACATAGCACAGGGAGATCAGCTCGGTGCTTTGTGACCACCTAGAGGTGTGGGATAGGGAGGATGGGAGGGAGGGAGACGCAAGAGGGAAGAGATATGGGGACATATGCATATGTATATATGATTCACTTTGTTATAAAGCAGAAACTAACACACCATTGTAAAGCAATTATACTCTAATAAAGATGTTAAAATTAAAAAAAAAAAAAGATTCAAGTGCAGGTAGTCTAGCTGAGAGCTGATGCCAGCATCTGCTGACAGAGAAGGGGGAAGTGAGACAGGGAAAGGAAGACAGCCAACAAAGGGTGTGTATCAGGCAAGTTACCACAGGGGGCAACTGGGAGTTAATTCTGCTGAGAGCCCTGGGCTTCTGTGCAGAGCACACCTATGAGTTATCTCAGCCTTAGCTCAGGAAGGAACTGGGGTATTAATCCACCAGTCCCATCAGTCACTGACTGGGGGCTACTCCTGATGGGCATCAATTATCTGGCCTGCCATAAGCATGGTGGGCTCAAGCAGCCAGAGAAATTTTCCTGGAAGTCAGGTGGTGAGCACTATGATGCTGAGATCCGAGGGCATGTAAGCCCACACTGGTGTGCACTTACCCCATCACAGCCCCACCACCTTGCACTGCGGTTGCATCTTGCCCGCTCTCTCCTGGACAAGACCACAAACTTCATGCAAGTAGGCATTGCACCTGTTTTGCTTGTGGCTGTATTCCCAGGCGCCAGCACAGTACTTGTCACAAAAGCATATTTGGTGAATCAAAATCATGCCCTACCTTGGGTGGGTCCCCAAGCCCACCAGTGATTCAGGGGTCCCATCAACAGTGTCCTCAGTTTTCCGGCTGGGAAACCCAAAGATCCAGGAGGCAAAGCCACAAGAAGAAACCTGGAACAGCTTTCATTATTATCAGCATTGGACAAAGACTCCAAGGGTCAATATTATACCTCTGTCAGATCCTTAGGCGAGGACAGCAGTGAGCAAAACCAGGTGCCTGTGTCCAAATCCCAGCTCTACCAGTTACTGTGTGGCCTTGGGCAAGCTGCTTAACCTCTCTGTGCTTCAGTTGCCTCAACTATAGTAACCCCATAAGCTCTGCACAATTATTAGCATTATTACAAGGTTCAAATGAAATAATGTACATAAGATGCTTGGTCATCATTAAAATAATTCTCACCTCCTTAGCAAACAAGAGGCTGCCTGGATCCAAAAATTGATTCTTATCAAGCAGCCCTAACCCTAAACCTTGCGGGTCCTCTGATACAAGCACTGACTCAGTGCCTAGCACTGTGCTAGAGCCATTATGTTCTCCAATAGCCCACCTACTACAGGCCTGACTTCAGCTGCACTTCTAGAGCTACATGGTTTGAATACTCCCAGTGACAGGAGGCTCACTACTTAACAGGGGAACCAGATAGGTTTTCAGACAGCTCTGAATGGCTAATATTGGGCCAAGTTCTGCCTCGCAGTGAGCATGAAATTCTCTTTGCCTTACAACAGTCCCTTGGAGATTTGAGGGAGTCATCTCTGCCCCATGAGTTTTCTTTCTCCCATAGTAAGGAAAGCTTTCCCCCCACCCCCACCCGAAAACATAGCTTTAGGGTCCTACGTCTTCAAGGTCTCTATCTTTCCCTCCTCTGGATGGACTCCCCTGGATGGACTCCAGTGCCTCGGAATTCAATGAGAACCACCCATGGGGGTGATCGAACTGCACAGAAGGCAACGCGTCTCTGCCATGCTCAGGACCCTTTGCTTCCATTCCCGCAGGTGGGGTTGCATTAGTATTTTGGCATCTCACACCCCATGTGGCCGTAGGCAAACCACTTGGTTTCTCTGAGTCTCCGTTTCTATCTATAAAGTGCAGACAATGCACATACCCACCTCATAAAGCGATCAGGGTGATTCAGTGGAATTATACAAATAGTACCTAACACATTACTGCAGAAGCATTAAGTAGTATCAGGGGTCAGCTAGAAGCCATAGCTATGCCTTGTTCACACCGGTTCTTATTAAACTGGGTTTCCCCATCTTTGGTCATCCCAGTGAGGTCAGCAAGCTGTCAGACTTTCACCAAATCATTGGTAAATATATTGGCTGAGATCAGCCAAAGGAGATTCTGCCGAGAGTGTTGTGAGCCCACCGATTCCCATTCTGTGAGAATGTTCCACACCCAGCTGCCTCCCTCCCTCTCTCCTCCCCTGTCCACCAGATGCGGATGCTCCAAGAGCCGTCAGCTCTGTCCATGTTCACGTCTGTATCTCCAGATCCTTGCGGAGCTACAGGTCCAAGAACATAAGTTGAATTCACCCCTATTCATGGATGTCTGAAAGCAGGGAAGACAGGTCATGAGGTATTATTCTTACTCTCATTGTACACGTGAGCGCATTAGTGATAACAGAAGGTAAGCACCATGCGTCGGACCCTTCCCTATTACTCCCTAAATCCTCACTACAGCACCGGCCTGATGGGGTTCTATTACATCCATTGTTCAGGTAACTGAAAACTCAGGGAGACCAAGGCTCAGGTAAGTTAAGTGACTTGCTCAAGACCCCAGAGATACCAAGTGCCGGCACCAGGGACTGAACTCAGGCCTATGCAGCTACAAGCCTCTTTCCTCCTCTACCTGGCAGGCCTTAAAATGCTTTGCCAATGCTAACAGTTGTGTGGGAGATGTATTTGGTAATCCAGCTCACCATCTGCCCATGGGCCTGACCCCGAAAGTCTACAGTGGCATAAACCACCCATTGTGGTTTTAAAACATGGCCATAAGTTCTCTAACGCTACTCCCATTGAGATGTGGGGTCTATACTCCCTCCCCTTGAACAAGGGGGATTTGTGACGGCTTTGACTGATACAATATGGCAGGAGTGAACAGGCATGACTTACGATGCTTTGTGACTTCTTAGGCTATATCATAACACACCATGCAACTTCCGCTTTATTAAATCACTCCAGGTGACAGTCCTACCTGAGCCCAGCCTCCAGCCAACCCAGCCCAGGCACCAGACATGGGAGGGAAGATGCCAACTTGGAAGTGGATCCCCAGCCCTGGCCACTGGAGTCATCTCAGCTGAGGCCCCAGACATCTTGGAGCAGAGAAGAGCTGTCCTCACTCTGCCCTTCCAGAATTCCTGACCCACAGAAGCTGCGAACAGACAGAAAGGGTTGCTGTTTCACACCAGCGGGTTTGTGAAGGCTTCTTCTGTGGCAGTAGATAATAAGAACACCATCTGACAATGCGCCCTCCTTTCTCAGTGCTCTGAACTTGTCAGTGGAAAGGCACATCATTTTCAAAGTCAGAAGCTCCAAGTAGACCCTGTGGAAAGTCATGTCTGGCCTGGGTGTTTGGACTGAGTCAGAGGCCAGGCTTGCTGGAGACCTGGACTTCAGCATCCTGAGGATTTGGGGGCCCATCCTTTCATGTCGCTATTGCATGGCTGATTGTGCCTGGCCCTGTGCTAGGGATAGGGATACAGTGACCAAAAAAACAATGGATGCAGGCTCTGCCCTCAGGAGCTCACAGTCCAGTGGGGGAGACTGATGTCAGAAAGCAATTTGAAGCTAGAAATGGAGATGTATAACATTAGAGGCATCTAACCATGTCTGGCAATGGAAGCAGGGAAGACTTAAAATGTGATCATCTAAGGACTGATCAGTTGTTCATTGTCCATCCGAAGGGAAGAAGGAGAGCAAACTACAGGCAAAGGTAACAGTCCATGGGGAGGCCAGGGTTGAGAGCACTCGGTGCATTTCAAGAGCACACACAACAGAGGGCCAGTGGCAGGAGCAAAGGTCCTGGGGCAGATGGTGTAGGAGATGCTGGACAGGGCTGCAGGGGCTGACTGGCAGAATCACCAAACTGCTGGACCATGACCCACCCTCCTTCTGGATCTCCTTGACTGAGCTGCCCTCTGACAGTCCCTTCTCCATTTCTGTATCCACCTCTTCATTCTCCCTTCATCACCGCAACGTGAGCCTTCCTCCTCTCAAAACATAGGAGCTCTCAGCTGTCCACACACTTTTCTGATAACCTCCAACTTTTAAGATGCACCATGTGAAAGGGCAATATTCGACTGTGTTTGACTTTAAAAAAAAACCCAGCAACTTCAATGGTTCAGCTTAATGTTAAGCCATCACCCCTTCCAAGATACCTTCTGCAAAGTCCCCACTCAGCAAAGCAAGTCTTAACACTCATTATTTTCTGTGGTTCGTAGGTTTTTTTTTTTTGCAGTACGCGGGCCTCTCACTGTTGTGGCCTCTCCTGTTGCGGAGCACAGGCTCCGGACGCGCAGGCCCAGCAGCCATGGCCCACAGGCCCAGCCGCTCCGTGGCATGTGGGATCCTCCCAGACCGAGGCACGAACCCGTGTCCCCTGCATCGGCAGGCAGACTCTCAGTGGCTCGTAGTTTTAAAATAATTTTGCCAATAGGAAATTATGTCATAATTTCAAATAAAATTATATAATATGCACGTTTTGAATTCCATCTTGCCCCTCCATCTGCCCCTCTGGATGTGGTGACACCCATCTCCCAGATGTGAGACTCACCGGTCTATTTTGGAGTGGGTATTCTCCCTCCCTCTCAACTCTTTGGACTCTATTTCTTTGGGACAAGGGATGCATAATCCGGGAGGGCCCCCCAAGAGCATGAGAAGTCCTAGAGGGACTTGAGAAAGTTGGCAGGTTGGGGAGTTTGCAGCTCAAGATAAAATGAGTTTGGAGGTGATTCCAGAAATTGCTAAGGCAACATGGTGGGTACATAAGAAATGTGTGCAGAATCTAAATCTGAAAAGCTCAAAGGTTCTTCTCCAGCCCCAAAACCAAGAATTTGATAGCAAAGTAAAGGGACTAAAAGGGTTCCAAGCCTTGCTTCTCCTATGAGCCAGCCAAACCCTGGTACAAATAGGGAAACAGAGACAAGAAGGGATGGGCACCAGATCATGCCTTGAGGTTGGGGTGGGACTGAGAACCCAGGTGTCCAGGTCTCCTTGTGCTTCTCCTCCTCTTTGGAATGGGGGTGGGTGTCCCGAATGACTGGCTGGCCTTGTCCAGACCTGAGGCCAAACGCTGTTTGCATGCACTGTGTTTGCTCAAGGGGGCGGACGATGGCCATCTGGTCACATGTCAGTTATTGGAGTGTGAATGACCAGACAGAGGCACAGGAGCGGAGGGTGGGATGGGGGATGATTCTGTAATCTGCCCTGCATCACTACCCCCAGAGATTCCAAGAAACTGGGTGAAAGTGTACCATGTCTTGGGCCTCTGCCACTTCGGGTCAGAGGTTGGGCATGTCCTGCCCCAGGGCAACCCACACCCTCCCAGAGCTGAGAATCCTGAGCTGCTGGCACTCTTGTTTATCCCTAGCACCTGCCCACTCAAAGGTGGAGGGTGGTCCTGGACCTTGGAAGAGACTGTGAGTTCAGGCCAGGCCAGATCTGACCGTGTGTGTGTGTGTGTGTGTGTGTGTGTGTGTGTGTGTGTGTGTGTGTGAGAGAGAGAGAGAGAGAGAGAGAGAGAGAGCACCACAGAGATGGGCACAAAGACCAGCTCCTCCATGCTCAGTACCAGCCAACATTTGTTGGCACCTCCTCTGTGCCCAAGGGAAGAGAAAGTAAATGGGAACCATCCCCCACCCTGAAAAGGAACTCAGAGTCCAGCAAGGAAGCAGGAACCTGGGGAAACCTACGAATGAGCCCCTGCCAGGCCCCAGTGCCTGCTGTGCCTTCCAGTTTAATCTACCCAACAATGAGGAAGGGGGTGTTACCCACATTGCAGCTGAGGAAACCGAGGCTTGGCAAGGATAATGGGCACGTGTACAGGTTCCACGGGCGGCCAGCACTGATCTGCTATTGCTCACCATTTAAGTGACTGGCACATAAGAGGCAGATGCCCAGTAAATCTATGTTGAGTGAGTGAATGAGTGAAATGTCAGAGGCAAGATTAGAACCCAGGTCTGCCTCCTCCAGAGACCCGGATTCTCCTTGATTTGCAGAAATGTAGTCGTCAACGCAAAGCAGTGTGGGAAATACAATGTCTGACACTGCTGGGGGGATGGGGTGGCACAAAGAGCTAGGACATTTGATTGAGGTTTTGAAGTGTAAATAGGAGTTTTCTAGACTGACCATTCATTCCCCCAAATATTTAATAAGCATCTATTATGGGCCTGGCATTCTTTTAGGAACTTGGGATCCATCAATGAAGGATATAAGATTTCTGCCCTGTGAGACTTTATATACATTCAACAGGATCAGAGGAAGAGGGCATCTCAGACAGAGGGAACAGCACACAGGTAGGAGCAGAGAGGTATATCTTGCGGATGCAGAAGAAGGGGTTCACTATATATATGCATGTGTGTGTGTATATACACACACACATACACACACACACACACACGTATGGTGTTTTTTTCCTACTTTAAGCCATGAATACCACGGTGGAAAATCTGGGACTTCAGAGGTTTTTAGTGACATTTAAGAGAAAGGAAATTATGTTTCCTTATTATTCATCTTTTCATATTTTATGTTGATTTTGGTAATTGAAAAATATTTATTTCCACGTTTAAAACTGAAATCTTTATGTCAGGTACCCAGGCTCCAGCACGGATGGTTAAGTTGCTTATAAAATATGTGACATGTTTTAATTTCTTTAAATCAATCAATCAATCATTCGTGATGTCTCTGGCAGGGATAAGATAGAAAACAGGCTTCTATTTTATTAGGAAGCTGAGGTTGTCAACATTTCAAATGAGAGGGTGCCTGACCCCTTTTCTGCAGATTGTTGGGGAAAAGTTAAAGTAGACAACTCCAGGGTTGAATCTGGATGTGGCTCTGGGGAGGAGGGGGGAGCAATGGGGATCTTGGGTCCGAGTGGGACCCACTGGGGTATAGGGATGTGGGTGGAGCAAAGGGTGGGGCAGCTCCTCCTGAAATGAACAAAAATTGAGGTGATGACAACTGACTTCTGCCGGGTCCGGGTGGTACTACCTGGCCAGCTCAGGAGGAGAATTCCAAGGATCCAGTGGCAAATAAGGAAGTAGAAGTGAAGGAGCGCTTTGGCAGGAACCGTAAGGGTCTCTGTAAGTCAGGAATAGGGAGTCAAGTGATGGGGATACAGACATGGGTGGGGTAGGGACCACAATCTGCAGAGGCTGAGGAACAGGTAGGGGCTGAATGATTAGGGTGCCCAGTACAGAGCCTGAGTCATGGCAGGCACTCAGCAAATATCTATTAAGTGCATAGTCTTGAATACCAGGCTGATTGCCTTCATTTTTTTTTTGATAGTTTTGATAGGTTGGATGCTTTTTATGTGCTCAGACGTAACCTTGCTAAAGGCCTCTCTTTCCTTCCTTCCTTCTTTCATTATCTCATTTTATAGATGAGGAAACTGGGGCTCAGAGAGGCTAGTGGCTTAGCCAGGGTCACAGAGCAGGCAAGTGCTAGAATCAGGGCTTGAACCCAGTTCCCTGTGGGTCCACACCTAAGTCCTTTGTCTCTTGGGACTTTGTCCTACAGAGAAGGAAGTGTAAAGACCGGGCTGCATCATGACTTTCATGGAACCTAGGAACTTTCGCTTTTCATGGAGGCTCCGACCTCCACAAAAATATATTTAAAATTGTAATGCATGACTGTGTTGGTATAAAGAAAAATATAATCCAGGCTGAACGATATCCACTCTTTTTCTTCTGACTTTAAAGAAATGAAAATATTTCCATGGGCCCCTAAAAGTATCCTGAGCAGTAGCACAGGTCCCTTTGTGCCTGCAGGAAAAGTCAGAGAAGTAGGCCCTGGGCATGCTGTCTGTGGGTCCCCTTTCAAACTAACAAAAGCCACTCTTTAGGTTGTAGCCCAGTGGTTCAGGGGGGTATCCCATGGCACAGGTCAGACCCTTCCAGGTCATCCCCCTGGGCGGTGACTCTCTTCCTGGAAGCATTTTCGCCTCTTCAGCTACACAGTCAGAGAGGAGAAAGGCCCAGTTGCCCCAGGACTCAGGCCAATTTTGTGCACACAGAGAAACAGTAGGAAAATCCAGGCTGCCCCAGGTCCAGCCCCAGCCCTGCCTGTCCTCAGCTCTGGAAGAGGAGAGATGCTTGGGCTGCCCTCTGCCCTTTGCCCTCACCCTGGGCTTCCCAGAGCTACCTCCCTGGGAGGAGCTGGGGCCCCATGGGTGACCTTTGGCATCTCTGATCTCTGTCTTCCCTCCCTCCTCTCCCCACCCTCATCACTCAAGAACTGCTGGAAAAGGGCAGAGGGCACAGGCAGGTAGGATGGTGGGACCTACCCCCAGTCTAGTCTCCCTGAGCCTGCCCGTCCCCCTCCTCTCATCCTGGGCTCCGGGATACCCCACCTCATCCTCCTGCAGCCTCAGTATGTCTTATGTAGAAATCAAAACCACCCTTCCTAGGTTTCCTGAGAATCCCCCATACCAGCCCCAGACGTTAGATTTCTGAAAGAAAACAGGAATAATTTTCAACTGTTTTGTGTGCCAGGCTCTGTGCTAAACACTGTAACTATTCAATGCTCATAACAATTCCACGGAGTAGATACTATCTTTGCCTGGTTAGGGAGCAATACTGGTTAAGAGACTAGCTCAGGGTCACATGGCAGTAAATGGCCAGGTCAGGATTCAAACCTGCCTGGCTGGCTCCAGAGTCTGCTTGCTCCAAGCACCAGGCCCCTGCTGCTTCTCAAAAATAATTCTTCCTTGTCTCCCAGTTCCCAATTCCCGAGCCTGACTCTTAAGACTCTCCTCACCTAGCCTTTGCCAAACACCTATAACACCCACCCACCCACCCACCCCCACCACCACTGCCCCACATGGCATCAGGCACATTCCAGCCATCCAGAGCCACCGATGATTCTTCAAATTCCCACCTGTTTCATCGTCTCATGCTCTCAGCTTGGAACATTCCCGATGGAAGAATTTCTCTAGTGGATTGAACGTGAAGTTTTGACACTCTGACCTGGGTCTGACTCCTACCTCCACGCCCCTGGGTCCAACTGTGTGAACTTGGGCAAGTCACTGTATCTCTCTGAACACACTGATTTCCTCAATCATAAAATTGGAGCCATAAAGCCTATCTTGTACTCTTCATGAGAATTCACTGAGAAAGGACAGGAGGAAAGACAGGGACAGGGTGGGAATTCAGTGGGTATTCTCTCTACTGGCCCCCACCATCATTACCTACCCCCATTTGTTCATCCTTCAAACCTCAGCTCAAACATCACCTCCTCTGAGATGCCCTCCGGGAGTTTCTCAGACAAGCAGGCAGAGTGCTGCCCCCTGGGCTGAGAGCTCTGGGAGGGTCGGGGTCTCCTCTGTACCCTGACCCAAAACACAAGGTTGACTGTGTTGTTGGAAGGAGAGAAGGAGGGAAGAGGGAGAATTAAATGGGCACGAAGAAAGTGGCTGGAGATTGATAATGGGATTGGAGGTTAATAATGGGAAATAACTTAGATCTTAGTTATTTTAGTAATGAGGTCCAAAGTGGCTGAGAGCAGAAAGAGGGGCGTCTGCTTTGTCAGATTACCCAGTAACCCGGCTGTGTAGACGGCCCCATCAATTCTCAGGGTGCCCATTTAGTGGACCCCAAACCCCACCTACACCCTCCCTGTAAGCACCTCAGACTGAATTAGAGCCCCCAACACCCCTCACTGGCCTGAGTAGGGCCAAAAGGAAGCAGAGTCAGGCTGGACCCTCACCTGGTGGGCTTCCCGCTATTTTGGGGGAGATTCTCAAAGTGGTTTGCCATCCTCACTAAATACCAGACCTTGAACTAGATAGAGAATCAGATTTGGTCCTTCTTCTGGGACTTGGAGTGGGGAGTGAGGGGCGGGGAATAGGAAATCTGCTGGCTAAGCCAGGAGTGAGCAGAGACGGAGCCTCACCCCTCTCCTCTCACCCCCCATCCCCTCATTCCCAGCCCCGTTCTATCTCCATGCCCCCCTCACTCACACCCTCTTCCTCTCCGTCCCAGCCCCAATCCCACCTCTTCCCCACTCTCTCCCATCCCTCCAAGCCCCCCTTCCCCCATTCCCACCCTCCTCCAGGTCTCCATCCCATCCCAGAGAGTCGGAGTAATAACAACCTCCAAACCAGCCCGACAGGTTCCAGTGGACCCAGCCCTGCCCCAGAGGCAGGTAAGGAGGTGGGGCTGTGAACCCCCAGCTGCTGGCTGCCTGAAAACACCAATTATCTCTGTGGTCCCCAGCCAGCCTGACCCTGGGGGGCGGTGGGGCGGTGGCGGGGGGCAGGCGGGGATGCCCTGGGTTCGGGAGACTGCGTTTCCAGACCCCGGAGTCTAGGATCACTCCCACGAAGGACGCAGCCTCTACTGAGAGCTGACAGGTCTGAAGAATCCTGCCAAGCCAGACACACTGACTCACATTTAATTACACATGGAACCCATCATCTGGTTGAAACGAGTGAAGTTTCACAAAAAGAGATGTGAAATTAAGGGGGGGGTGGGAATTAGCAACTTTTTTTTTCTTAGGAATACATTGTTCGAAGCTTTGACAGGAACTGTCCGTGAAAATCTTCTTTTGGAGCCAGGGTTTCTGAACTCAGCTTTCTCCACCCGGTCCTCTCATGCACCCTGGGGCCAATGAGGCTGGTCAGAACCACGTGAAGTGCTTGTATGATTTTCTGTGAAAATGTGAGGGGATGTATGTGGTGAGCAGATAAACATGAGTCAGAAGGCCAGAGTTTAAATCCTCGCTCCACCTCTTAGCTGAGTGACCCTGGGAGAATTACTTAACCTCTCTGAGTCTCAATGTCTCCATCTGTAAAATGGACTAAGAGTTACTTGCCTCCTGGGGGTGTCATGAGAACTATAAGAATTCATAGGGCTTCCCTGCTGGCGCAGTGGTTGAGAGTCCGCCTGCCAATGCAGGGGACACGGGTTCGTGCCCCGGTCCAGGAAGATCCCACATGCCACGGAGCGGCTGGGCCTGTGAGCCATGCTGCTAGCCTGCGCGTCCGGAGCCTGTGTTCCGCAACGGGAGAGGCCACAACAGTGAGAGGCCCGCATACCGAAAAAAAAAAAAAGAATTCATAAATGTAAGCACTTAGCCAGTGCTCATGGCAGGTTGATTTCAGTGTTTGCTATTGTTACTACCATCAGTATCAGCATTAATAGTATTATCATTACTATTCTGATTACTTAGCACCATGCCTGGAGTCATAAACCATACTCAGTCCAAGTAGCATTGACTGTGTGTGTGCATGTGTGTGATAAAACCACGGAAGGGCCCTGTGGATGAGTAAGTGGATTTTCCTGGGTAAATGGTGGTTCTGTATTATAGTTTTAATTAGAGTTCTATAGATTGGAAGTTTGACATGTTCGCATTGGGTTAAAATCAAGCTGTCTGCAGGAGGCTCTCAGAGAGGATTGGTTTCCTTGCGTTTTCTGGCTTGGAGAGGCTGCCTACACTTCTTGGTTCACAGCCCCCACCTCCTTCTTCCAAGCCAGCAATGCTGTGTCTCTCCAACCCTGCTTCACACCACACCTCTCTCTGCACACAAGTGGGAAATGTTCTCCACCTTTAAGAACATTGTGATGACATTTGCCCCACCCGAGAATCTAGGGTAACCTCTCCATCTCAAGGTCACAATCTCTAATCATAAAGGCAAAGTCCATTTTGCCACGGTAAGATAACACATTCACATGTTCCAGGGATTAGGACAGGGACATCACTGGGAGGCCATTATCCTGCCTCCACAAATGGGAAAAGGCCATCCTGGCTCTACATTTGTGGCAGTCGAATCCATCAGGAAGTATGTCTCTTCGGCATCTGTCCTGGAGCTCAGGACACTGGAAGAGGCTGGAAGTGGCCAGACTGGCAATGGACAAGCTACAGTCTCCAAGTTCAAGAGCATTCCAGTTTAAATTCCCAGGTCCCATCTGGCCAGGTTTGCGTAGCTCCTCCCAGATCTGGAAGGGGCAGAGAGGTGCTGATCAGACTCAGCCACTGACCCTCTGTGTGTCTGTGGGGACATCACTTCCTGGCTGAGCCTCTAAGTTTCCTCATCGGGTGGAGGACATCTCATTCTGAGAACCACACTCGATGACCCATGAAGTTCCTATGACACTGTTGGGCACCCAGTAAGGGCTCAATTGGTGTTTTAATGTGCCCATTCCACATCCTTGGGACATGACGGCTAGGTTCACATTTACAACAGCAGTTACAGTGTGTGGCAGGGTGTGTGTGTGTGTGTGTGTGTGTGTGTAGGAACATGGGCAAGTGTGTTAACATATGAGCATGAAGGTGGGAATCAGTGGGTAAGAGAGTGCTTCCCTTGCACGAAGAACTGAGCCCCGTGCTCTTTCCCACGGGCCGGGCACCTCCAACCCAAGTTCCTCCGAAGGCCAAAGCCATTGCATCCACAGACCCCACGGTTCTGGGAGCCTGACCACAATGAGCTTCCCCAAGCAGGACATTTCTTTGAAGTCTCCTTTTTGACACATTCTGTTCCAGAGGCTGTCCACTGCTGCTTTATTATAAAGAACAATGTTTCAAACTACAGATCTTTGGAACATGGTGCAACTGTTTAAAAGTGTGAGGTCAGACTCTGTACAGACAAGATGTCCAAAACATGTTGTTAAGCAAAAGAAAAAAGTTTCATAACACTGGGTGTAGGTTGGACCCATTTTGTTTAAAACAAAGTGTCCATCTTGCCAAGTTTCAGAAACACAATGCTTTTGAGGCACAAGACGGGAAGTAGGGGGATGTAAGACTCTAGGGAGAAGTCAGGCTTGTGTCACCAGTCCTGTAAAAACATTCAAATTCCAGTTTTCAAAGTGGGTAGTCAGACTTTGGCCTCTGGAGCCTTTGAAAGGGTGTGTGTGTGTGTGTGTGTGTGTGTGTGTGTGTACAGTGTCTGTGTATATGGTGTGTGGGGGGAGGTTTATAAATGCATGATGGCTTTGTAGGGAGACAGAAGGATTTCTTTCCTTTTTTTCTGTTTACATTGTGCCTTTCCTTATTATTTTTTAAAGCAAGCTTCTACAGGTATCCCAAAAGTCTTAGTACAGTTTTAAGCTTAAAAACTAGGATTTCCCTAATTATAAAACATAGAGGCCAAGAAGTCAATATACAATAAAGTATGTGTGTAAAAATGGCACCCCAGGAAAATCAGCAATGTTTGTCCCATGGATTCTAACACTGCTGGCCACGTGTGATGATGACACCGACCAAGGGCGGCCTGGAATCCATGCAGCCTCCAGACTCAGGGGTGAGCAGGCCTGCTGGATGGGCTTCAGGGAAGATCAGCAGGGTCTCGAGCCGAGACACAGGATGCCCTGTACACTGGAACAAACGCACACACTCACATACATACTCATGCAGGGTTCTGCGGACCGATCTCTCACGGTGTGTACTTTTCTTTCTCAGTGGGCACCATTCTAAGAGAGGACAGATCTCGCTTCCACAGCTGACTCTGCCCCTTGTCAGCCGAGTAGCCTTGGACGTGCCATTTTTACTCTCTGAACTTTGATGCCTCCCTCTGCCAAACAGGATAAAAGATGATGCATGCAGATTGCCTGATATGTGGTAGTTATTTAATAAACCAGGTTGCTAAGGGAGAGAGGCTCAGAGTCTGTCCCTCATCCCTGGGCTCCAGCCAGGTAGGAGTATGTCATCAGAAGCAGGCTGGCCGCCTGAAGAGAGCAGAGTCCACTGACCTGATAAGGCCCAACCTCACTTTGCCCCACACAGAGCAGCCTCTGTCCTCTGATCACCTGCAGCTGACTAGCTCTACGACACGTGCTACATGATCCCATAGCCCCAAGGCTGAGGAGGCTGCCTGTGGGGGGGAGACGCAAGATATTCCCATTTTGCAGATGGGAAAAACAAGGCTCAGAGAGGCTATGTAACTTCTATCCACACATCTGCTTTCATTCATTTTTTCATTTGATGTTTAAATGAGATGCTAATGAGGACGAGGCACTGTGTGAGGCTCAGGGCAGGAGGAGGCAGCTGTAAACCCAGACCTGCAATGTCTGGGTTGTCACAGAATCAGAACCAGCTTCACAGGCATGTGACCCCTGTAGTCACACAGGACCCCACAGCTAGAAAAGGGCCATGCTTGCTTTAATGCTCTGCTGCCATCTTAAACTTCTCCATAATTTTTAAACAAAAGGCCCTGTATCTTCATTTCGCACTGGGCCCTGAAAATTATGAAACTGATGGAATTAAGAGGGTCACGAACCCAAATGAACAGTTCCCAGTAGATGGATGTGGGGGAAGGGAACCTGGGCACACCTTGGAGAGGAGGGGGCTGGCGATAGTGGTGGGGTGCCTGATCCAGTCGAGAGCTTTAGTGGGGCCTTCCTAAAGGACTAACGTTTGGGCTGAAACCTGAAGAATGAGTAGAAATTGGCCTGCTAAGGAGGTGGAAAATGAGATGAAAATGCAGTTTAACTGTAAAATGGTGATAGTGATCCTGACTCCCCAGGACCAACCATTACAAGGTTTCATTCAGTTCATTCATTCATCCATTCATTCATCCATTCATTCAGTCAATATATTTCAAGCACCTACTATGTAGCAAGCACCGTACTATGTATGGACCAACATAACAGCAGAGGACAAAATACACCACGCCTATGACCCATGTGTCCTAGCTGGGGGATGGATGTTAAAACAACTTATCACACAGACAAGGATTTATCCACTCCTAGGATTTGTGCTGGAAGATGTACAGGGGGCTGAGGGGCACACGATGGAGGCTGAGCAGGGCTCAGGGGCAGAGTGGTCAGCCCCATCCAGGGCCAGGCACAGAGGAGGCCCTGGCGGAAGGCGGGCTGGTGGAGCCTGGCTTGCATTCTGTTAGCTACGGGCACAGACTCAGAGGGGAGCTGAGGGCCCTTGCTCATTCCAGGAGACCACAGGCCAGCAGCCACCTGGCTGTGCCTTGGTCCCAAGGGTAGTGAGTGTACCTTGGGAGGAGCTAGCCCATGGCAGGAAGAGGTCAGGAGAGCAATAAGAAGCTTAATTAAAGGGAAACAGCTTTCAGACAGAGGTAGGGAGGGAGCCTAGCCTTACTCACAGGAACTGTGGGCCTGGTAATTCCGTCACATATGTCAGTCCATTTTCAGAGCCCTTGAAGACAGGTGCCCCATGTCACAGTAGGAAACTAAGTCTCAGACAGGCTAAGCAACCATCCAAGTTCACACGTGAAGTTAGGACCAGAATGCGGTCTCCTGACTCCCAGAACAGACTCTGTTACTTCTACTCATCTCTCCCCGACCAAAAATCTGTCTGGGTATTTGACCGTCCACCAGAGAAATTTCTCTCCAGCCCCAGGGCCAACAATGCTTAGGTTTCCTTGAGAAGCACCATGGGTCTTAAAGGTGGTCTTTTTTGCCTCTTCCCATTGGCCACCAGGAAGCCCAGAGGCAACTCTGTGGCCCATCTCAACATGGACTTTACACCACATGTGAACCATAATGTCACTTCTGGTTCACTCTCACTCTTTCACCCTGCTTTTATGTTCTGCCTCCTACTCTTCACTGATGTGTAGTAGTTCGGCTCACTCTATTATACCCAGCTTCATGAAGCCATCCTAATCCTCTTCAGCTTTCTCTTTATGCCAACTTCAGCCTTCCCTCTCTGCAGAGAGCCCTTCTCCAGCTCCTCAGGCACAAGGACCAGCTGAAGCTGCCCCGACTCTCCTTCCCCACCCTTTCCCCCTTCCCAGCTCCCACCACACTCTGACCAGCACCCCAGAATCCAAACTCTAATTTCTGGGAAACTGATGCTTCTTGGCCCAGCTGGGATCCAATGTCCACTCTTAGTTCAAGCAGCTGTGTCCCTGGGCTCCATGACACAGCAGTGATATGGCAGCAGGATTCCATCACTGCAGGGTGATCCCCCAAACTCCTCATCCTGGAATTCAAGCCCCTTAGGACCTGTGTACGGACCCCAGTTCAAACCCAAGCTCAGCCACCTAGAAGCAGGACTTGGGCACAAACCCCAGTCCTTCACAAGCTGCCACCTGGGAGCACAGACTCACAACCACTCAGTTACTGTAGGTTGACACGGGAATCAGAGAGGTTGGGGGTGCAGAAGTGCTGAGCACAGAGTGTTTGTTGGGTGAATGAGGGGGATTTATGCCTGAAGATCAGCAGGCTTTCATTCACTTACCCACACACACTCCACTCCCAAGTGCCGGGCAGTGGCCCCTATACCTGCTTCCGACTCTCTCAGTTCCCAGGGACACCAGGAAGGGCACGGTGAGCAGCCCCTGACCTCTGGCTCTGTAACCTGTGTCCAGTAGGTAGAGGTGGTGAGCTCACACACACAGCGCGTGCAGAGGGGTGGGTCTCAACAGACCTTGGGCTCAGGGCCCACCCATCCTTGTTCTCTCCCCCAAGGGGAACGCACCCTGTCCCTGCTTCCAGAAGGCCCTGTTGGGGAGCAGTTCTGAGCCCTTTGGTCCATCTGTTATGACCGTCTCCTGTCCCCTGGGATCCCCCAGGACTGGGAGCGGCCTGGAGGGAAAGGCAGAAAGGGCCATATTTCCTGGTGAGAACCTGCCCCGTGCAGGTCGCTGCACTTACTGCTTTATGTGCATTTTCTCATTCACTCCTCATCTCTCCTTTACTGCCCCGCCAGATTCATATGATTATAGCCATGTTGCAAATGAGGGACGTGAGGCTCAGAAAGATTACCTGGCCTCCCCAGGCCACCCAGTGTGGTGGAGCCAGAGTTTCAGGTCAGAACTGGCGCTCTGCAGAAGCTGGGGTCTTGGCAATGTGGCCAGGAGAAGCCCCTGCCTGGGTTGGAGGAGGAAGGCTAGCCCTTGCTGTCCTGAGAGCTGCATCGGAGGCCCTTTATAAGGAGGCAAATGTGGACAACAGTCGGTTGTTCAGGGCCCGGGAGGCTGGGCCAGCCAGGCTCTTGCAACCCTCCTGGCTGTGGATGAGCCAGGTGTCATTATTAGGAAGCCGACTGGGGTGTGGAGGGTTAGCTCTCACCCACCACCCAGAGTGCCTTGTGAGGGACAGGCTGGTAGCTGACAGCGCTTTGTGAACAGAGGGACCAAGGCAGCGGGGCAAGACTTGAACTTGGGGCCATGTGCTATCCTAGATGATGCCTGGAGACTTCATCAGGCCTTCTCTATGGTCTGAGCATGGACTAACTGCCTTAGAGCTCCCCTCACCAGCAGACTTTCCTCTAGAAGAGCAAGTGGGTACCAACAGTGGCTAACAAGGTAATGATCACCATGGTGAAGATGGAGCTGGAGGTGAAGACGGTGATGGTCACCATGGAGATCACAACGGTGATAATAAGAGCACCTAACACACAGAGCTCCACGTATCCACCAGGCACTGACTGTTCTAAGCACCTTATGACACAGCAACCCTGTGAGACAGGTACAAATATTATCATCCTCATTTTTACAGATGAAGAAACTAAGGGAGCAGTTAAGTAACTTGTCCAAAACCACATGGCTAGAACGTGTTGGAACTGACGTTCCGGTTTGAAGGCAGAGTCTACACTCCTGCCTTCAATATTACCCATGTTAGATGTATAATACATTGAAAATAGCCCTCACTCTTTACTGAGCAGCTATGCAGGAGGGACCATGTTAAGCACCTTACACGCACATCTAACTTAATTCTCATGAGAGCTTTAACTCCCAACATTATTATAGTTCCATTCAGCTGATATAAAATCTGAAAACTTGGGCTTCCCTGGTGGCGCAGTGGTTGAGAGTCCGCCTGCCGATGCAGGGGACACAGGTTCGTGCCCCAGTCCGGGAGGATCCCACGTGCCACGGAGCGGCTGGGCCCGTGAGCCATGGCCGCTGAGCCTGTGCATCCGGAGCCTGTGCTCCGCAACGGGAGAGGCCACAACAGTGAGAGGCCCGCGTACCGCCAAAAAAATATATATATATATCTGAAACCTTGCAGTGGAAGTAATCTCTCTGATATCACGGGGCCAACAAGTGCAGAGGTGACCATCAAACCCAGGCAGCCTGACTCTGGGTCCCCCATCTTAACCACAAAGGCACACTGTTTTTCTGTGGTTGTGTACACATGTGCACACACACCCTTCCAGGGGCCCTTGTGCCCACACGCGCATGCGTACCAGGACGCACTCACTACACAGGCTCACATAAAATACGGCTACCAAAAACTGGCTGTGTTGTCACCAAGTGAGGGACCCAAGCCCTCAGCCTAAAGACTCAAGATGTTCTCTCCAAAATGTGGTTCCCAAGGCATAAGGCAAGCATGCATTGCGACCATGCCAGAAAAATGCTGGCTAGCCTGTGAGTCAAGGCTCCCTGGGCTCTGAGCATCTGGAAAAAGCTGGTGGGGGTGAGACTATTCGCACTCAGGGCTGAAACTCCAGCTTATTTCCCACAGTACATTTAAGACTGTAAATCCCACTTCCCAGGAGCTCCTGCTGGGGTTTGCACACTGCCTTCCAGTGCCTTCCTTGCCAATCAATTTCCATGCAAATTGACCCCCGAGATCCTGACCAGAGGATGGGACCGGTTAGACCTGCTTGACAGTCTCCCAGCTGCAATGTGGGAGTCTGGCTTGCGGCTAAATCTAATCCTTCCAGGTTACTTCTAGGAGTGTTTCCTGAACCCCTGCCTCCTACCTGAAAGGCCGGACCCTTTCAGAAAGACACTGCTGGGGACCAGAGATGGCTCAGATCCAGCCCTCTCTCCAGAACTTCCATCACCCGAGGGAGACTCTGACCAGCCCAGCCATGCCCTCCCAGAAATCACACCACCCACCAGCCATCACTGACAGGCCATATCACATCAGATCTTCCCTGCATCCAGAAGAAGTGGGCAAGATGCTCCCCATTTTACCAAGAGGCAACTGAGGCTCAGAGAGGCGAAGTCAGAACCTAAGTCCCCACAGCAAGTAAGAGGAGGGGCTGGGTTTACACCTGGGTCTACCTGAGTCTACAAGCTGAATTCCATCTAGGCCCCCACTCGAGCTCCAGTAAGGATGTCAGAAAAAAATCCCAGCACTGCCACTTACTAGCTGTGCATCCTTGAACAAGTTGCTTAACCTATCTGTGACCTAGAAGCAATTGAAGAAGGAGGTGATCTAAAGAGGGGAGGACTGTGGGTGACAAAGAACTTCATGGGGAAACACACCTCCAAGGTGTGGAGGCTGGAGAAGCCAGGGCCAGTTCTGTGGTCAATTTAGCTCGAGCACAGGATGCCAATTGAGGAAAAGGGCTCCCAGTGCTGGGCCCTGAAGGCCAGGCTAAAGAATTTGGAACGTGCCCAGGAGGCGAAGGGGAGCCATCAATGGTTTCTTGACTAGTTGACTAGTTGCCAATATCTCAGAAAAATTAATTTACAAGCAATGACATATACACATTACTATATATAAAGTAGATAACTAATAAGAACCTACTGTATAACACAGGGAACTCTACTCAATACTCTGTAATGAGTTATATGGGAATAGAATCTAAAAAAGTGGATATACATATATGTATAAATGATTCACTTTGCTGTACAGCAGAAACTAATGCAACATTGTAAATCAATTATACTCCAATAAAAATTAATTTTAAAATAAATAAATAAATAATTTTAAAAATTGGATTACAAAAAAAATTTTTTTAATTAAAAAAATAAAAGGCCTTCCCTGGTGGCGCAGTGGTTGAGAGTCCGCCTGCCGATGCAGGGGACACGGGTTCGTGCCCCGGTCTGGGAGGATCCCACAGGCTGTGGAGCGGCTGGGCCCGTGAGCCATGGCCGCTGAGCCTGCGGGTCCGGAGCCTGTGCTCCGCAACGGGAGAGGCCACAACAGTAAGAGGCCCACGTACCGCAAAAAAATAAATAAATAAATAAAATAAAATAAAGGTAAGATCCCTCCTCATCACAAGAAAAAAAAATTTTTGTAAGCAGGGATGGTTATGGATGTTAACTAGACTTACTGTGGTGACCATTTCACAATATACACAAATGTCAAATCATTATGTTGTATACCTGAAACTAATATAAAGTTATATGTCAATTATATCTCAAAAAAAATTTTTAAGCAATGTTCGCAGTGGAGCACAAATAGCTCAAGAGAGGGTACAGGGTGGTCTGGGGGTGGCAGGCATACTCTTCTCAGAGTCAAGTCTCCACTAGATATAATCCCAGAAGCATTTTGCAACCAGTCCCAAATTCTACCTCACCCATCATCCAATCCTCAGCCTCAGAAGAGTATAATAGTTGAAAATAAAAACTCTGAATTCAGACAGCCTGGGTTTGAATCCCAGCACTGCCACTTACTAGCTGTGCATCTTTGAGCAAGTTACTTAACCTCTCTGATTCTGTTTCCTCATCCAAAAGATGGAGATAATATTATTCCCCTGTCTCATAAGGTTGTTGTGAGAGTTACGTGAGTTAACAGTTGTAAAACACTTAACAGTGCCAGGCACATGGAAAGTGTCTGTCAAATAAGGTTCTTCAAGGCCACAGCCCCTGACCATCAAAGATAAAAATAGGATGAGTCTGACATGGTGTGTTCCTAGTGATCCTGTTCTGGGCCCTAATAATCACCAATTCCTTTGCTACCTACAAGCCATCCTTTGAATAACACGTCCTGGAAGTTTCCCAAGAACCAACTTTAGGCTCACAGGTTCTGCAGAATGAATCTATCACATATCAGTAATTTCATAAGTTTCAACCTAATGCTTCTACTTTTCGAGAGCAGGACTTCAGGGCCCTTCCTGGTCTTCTCGTCATTCTTCTCCATCATGCCAACAGAGAGAGGAAGGTGCCACCCAAGAGAACACAACAGAGTCATTCTTTTTAGAGATCTCAAGCAAGAGAAAGGTTTTCTAGATACAAGATGCCTGTAATCCAATTCATACATAACTTTCCTACTATATAAAAGTATAAAACCCAGAGAAAGTTCACTCTCTGTTGACCTTGAAGGAGACAGAAGCTGGACAGGCCGACAGGCAGGCAAATATGGGTTCCTTTTAGAGGTCATCTGAAGGCCAGGACAGACTCTTCCCAGGGGCCACTGCACTTCACTTCTGACCTTTGACCTTCCCCAAATTGCCTCAGAATCTGGGCTCAGCATCTTGTACTGCCAAAGCCACTGTTTAGATGGAACTGCAATTTGGAAAGTTGCTCTCTTCCAGGGCAAAGACAAACCAATGACTTGTTGATTTTGCCAACAAGACAGTAACATGTTCACAGGTAAGTTTTTGAAAGAGGGCCCAGGCAGTCTTGGAGGAGTAGGGTGGGGCCTGGAAGACAAGTTTATTAAGACTCTAGGAATTAACCAAGAAAGAAGCGGGGACATTCCAGACTAAGGTGTGGTGGTGGAAGAAGACAGAAAGGGGGGATATAAATGCAGATTTGGCCTCAAGAAATCGGCTTATTTTTCAAGAACTAAAACAATAAGTTGGAAGAGTTCACTGGCCACATGTTATTAACAGGCACCCAGAGACACATTCTCTCCCAGCTCTGCTTGGAGACAAGATGCCCCTGACTCTATTTACCCAGCTGTGAGATGGGCAGAATGGCTGATCCCTTCCAGTGTGAGGTAAAGAGCCAAAGGGCTAGGGAGTCGGGGTGGGGGGCTGCTCACGGATGTGCCTAGATTTCCCAGACCGGATTATCCAGAAGGAATGTCCTCCGGGAACTGCAGCAGCCTCGTCTTTGGTCTGCTTTTAGAGAGCCCCTTCCTGCGTCAATGAAACACAAAGCAGGCGCTTGGGGAAGGTTGATTTTGACTGGAGGACACTGAATGCAATCTTTTCTGGATGTTTACAAAGTATGTTTACCAAGCAGCCTGCTCTCCAAACCCTAGCAATCGCTTAAAACAAGAGAGCTGTTGATTTGTGGAGTGTTTTCTCTCTCTCTCAAAAAAAAAAAAAAAAAAAAATCATCACAAATGTTGGATTCAGAGACATTATTTCTTTTTAAAAATAACTTGTCAAGGGGACAAAGTATTTAGGAGGCTTTCTTCTCAGCTCAGAAAGCAACTGGGAGGAGGAGACTTTTTTTCTGCATGAGATTAGAGCGAGGGACAGGATAAACTGGGGGAGGGAGGGCAGTCAGCAACGGGTGGGAAACTGGCTAGCTCCCTGCCCTCAGCATCCTGACAAGACCCTTCTCTGATCCCCCCCACCTTGCCTTTTTCTCTTCAAAGACCCACCAAGAATCTAGGGGGAAACAATGAGATTCAGCTCTGCTCTGGCCCCCTCCCCAAATCCTCCTCCCCTGCTGTCCCACCCCAGCGCTCCCCGACCTGCCTCTCCTATCAGATGTCAGCCTTTCTCCTCACGGACACCAAAATGTATCCCAAAGTGCACCACTGACATATACAAGATTTTGGAGCATGATTACACAACCTTTAAAAAAAATTTTTAGCAGTATGGTTTTTAAGGAGTATCAAAAAACTAGATACATGAGAGACAGAGATAGATAGATAACTGAGAGACAGATGATTGATAGATGAATAAATACATAGATTGGATGGATACATATATAATTGATAGACCGGTTGATGATTGATAGATGAATAGATTCATAGATTGGATATATAGATAAACAGATAGATAATTGATAGGCACATAGATGATTGATAGATGAATCGATACATAGACTGGAGGGATAGATAGATAGATGGTTGATAAATGAACAGATATATAGATTGGCTGGATAGATAGATAGACAGGTAAATACAGATAGCCGGGACCTCAAACCTGTGCTTTCACAGCTATTGCCCCTTTCCTCTTTAAATACATTTTACTCAACATTTATTCATTCAGCCCATTATTGGGTTATTGAGGTCCTACAGTGCCAGGCACCACTCATCTTGCTTAGGAGCATCAGTGAACAAAACAGCCATCAGACAGTGACCTCACAGAGCTTATTTGCCAGAAAATAAGCAATAAATGAAGAGGTAATCCAGTGTCCTAAGGTGATTAGTGCTATGGGGCAAAAACAAAAAAAGAAACTGGTAGAGCAGAATAAAGCAGGTCAAGAGTGCCCAGGCAGGAGGAAGGGAGCCGGTTGCCAGATCAAGTAGGGAGGTCAGGATAAACTTGATCAAGGAGGTGAAATGGGAGCAAGGGCTTAAAGGAGGTGAGGGAGTTTACCACAGTTTTATCTGGGGGAAGAGTGGTTCAGGCTGAGGGAAGAGCTCAAGCAAATGCTCTAAGCAAGCGGGGTAACCAGCAAGTTCCAGAAACACCAGGCAGCCGGTGTTACAGGAATAGTGAACAAGGTGAGAAAGTAGAAGAGAAAATCAGGGAGGAGACAGAGATCCTGATCACTTATTTTAAAATTAAGACTAAAAGAAATTTAGACCTAGAATGTTTTTCGCCCACCCACTTGACTTGGATAACTCCTACCCAGGCTTCGGATCTTCATTCAAACATCACTTCCTCCAGGATGCCCTCCCTGACCACTCTTTTCCCAGTCTGTGTCAGCTTCTTTGTTGTACATAGGCTCTCAGAGGGCTCGGTTTCTTTCCTCCATAACAGTTATCTCCTTTTGAAATTATACCCTGGTTAGTGTAACATCTAACTGCATCTGTCTCTCTCGCGCGCGTGCTAGACTGTAAACCACATGAGGATTTGTTTGCTGGGATTGTCTCTGGTTTTGCCCATTGTTGTATTGCCAACACCTAGCACAGTGCCTGGCATCGGGAAGACACAACAAATATTTGCTCGATGATTGAATGAATGCTCTGAGGTGGCAGGATTGGAGGCAGAATATTCACTGAACTCAGGGTCATAGCGGCTACGGCACACTGCCATTCAACAGGCTCCTGGGACCCAAAATTTAGTGGGTGAGCTCAACCCCAGAAGCTGGAGTTCCTGCTGCAGTGAACCTGGATCAGCCCAGGACCCCCAGCCCTCTCTTGCACCCACCTGCTCTCCAAGGCCCTCGGGGATAACTTCTCTCTTCACTGGAGAGGACAAGGCTCAGATATTCACAAAAAGCCTCGCCCTTACCTCCCCCCACCCCAACCCTGCACTTGCAGTAGCAGCAGTGTTCAAATGCTTCCTTTTTCTGCTCACAGAAGAATCCTCAGAGTGGGGACCGACCTTGGCACATCTGCTGGGATGCCTGGCGAGGCGGGGAGAGGGCCGTGTGCTCCAGCACGTATATGGCTGTCCTCATGGAACAAGTCCAGGATCACACAGACCTGGATCTGACAGGTACCACACAGCAGCTGCGTGATTTACAGCGGCTTGCAGGGAGAGGTTTCGTCTCCCACTTTGAGAGCTTGAGTGTTTCGTATAAATATTTATGGGAGTCTGGGCCTCCATTAACCCCACCAGTGCCACATTTCACTTGTGACATGGTGCTTGGGTGTGAATGAATATGAAGGCCATTGTTCAACATACAACGTGTGTGTTTGTGTATGCGACCCACGTGCATTTTGTGAGCGTGTATATATGTATGCAATCAATTGTATTTCAGTGCGAGTATAAATCCAAATGGGCATGTGCATAATATTGCACCATGCACACCGTGTAAATGGCTGTGTATGAGCATTTGGACATGCATGCACACGGGCATGGATACACACCTGTGGATCCATGTGCAATGTACATGCATGTGTGTGTGCAAGTGACTCTGAGAGTGCATGTATGGCAAATAAGCACACGTGGATTCTGCATTTGTGTGTGCACCTATGTGCCTGTTTCTGTGTATGTAAACATGAGTTACACACGTGTTTCTGAAGGTGCCTGCTTAAGAGTGTAAGCACATCTCTGTACGGGTCCTAAGCTCCAACATCATACTAGAAACAGCTTTGGTTCATCATGAGTAATTCCATTAAAATTGCCTCACCTAGGGCTTCCCTGGTGGCGCAGTGGTTGAGAGTCCACCTGCCGATGCAGGGGACGTGGGTTCGTGCCCTGGTCCGGGAAGATCCCACATGCCGCGGAGCGGCTGGGCCCGTAAGCCATGGCCACTGAGCCTGCTTGTCCGGAGCCTGTGCTCTGCGACAGCAGAGGCCACAGCAGTGAGAGGCCCGCGTACCGCAGAAGGAAAAAAAAAAAAAAAATTGCCTCACCTAGAGGCTACTTCTTCTATAAACACTTGCTCTTGATCATTACGATACATTTTTTGCAAAGTTCAGTTGAGAACAGATAAAAGGTGAAAGGACTCTGATTAATTACAGACAGCACCAATGTCCCAAGCCTAACAATGCCAGGTGGGCCTCCCCCCAACACACACACATACACACACACACACACACACACACACACACACACACACACATAACCACCCTGCTGGCTCCTCCATGAGAGTCTGAAATGAGCAACAGACCTGCAGTGTCCCTCTGACCCCGCTGTGGTGTTTGTCCTGCTGCATCTCCAAGGCCCCATTCCCCATCTCCGTGCCTGGGCAGGGAGCCTTGTGGCTGGAGAGCATTACATATGCCCCCAAGAATGTGACTGCCCTCTGCAAAGCGAATTAAAAAGGAAACTGTCCCCCAAAAGGGCTATTTCCCACCGGTCCATACTTTTCCTCAAGCTCTACCCCCCTCCCAAGTGTTTCAGATAAGGGATAGTGGACTTATGGGGTTTGGTGGCAAAAATACAAATTTTGGGATCAGATACGTGGGGATTCAAGTCCTAGACCGTGCACCGGGTGACCCTGGGTAAGAGATGACCACTCTGGACCTACTTGTCCATCTCTGACCGGCATGGGTACTAGCAGCCCGCACTAAGAGAGTTAAGTGAAATGTCGTAATGGGATTAACCCCGTGATCTGGTCAGACCTTGTATGCACTGCGATCTGCTTGCCCCGGTCCGTGGAAATGGACATGTACCAGGCTCGGATTCCCAGGACACAAAGGAGGGCAGGTGCCGAGTCCTGCACGGGGAAGTGCAGCCCTTTGCTGTCCCCAGGCCAGCCCAGGCCCATGGGCTCTCCTCAGTAGGACACAGATGGAAGTAACCCTGGCAGGGTCAGGGCAGTGAAAGCGACAGATCAGAAGAAACAAAGGAACTTGAGAGTAAGCTCAGGACAGCCTCGTTTCCTGACTTCTGATGGAGTCACAGGCCAGGATCAATGTCCACCTCACCATCCCTGGCTCCGAAATGGACACCCTCTAGCTTCTCACCCCGTCTATTTATTGGACGAAATGTAAGTCCTGATAAAAGCCCCCAAGCTCCAAAAAGGAAAACACAACAATATAAACATTGGATTTGTGAGCTTCAGCTCTCTTCTCACGCTGCAACTGGCTTCTTCCAAAAGTTGCAGGCCTCCTCGCACTGCCTCTGTGGCAGCCCCTCCAGCCTAGAGGACATCATCTTCTTTTTGATGCCAATAAAAAGGAATGTGTAATGAGTGGCTATTTTACATGAAAGTACCTTCACATGCAAAGAATGCAGAGACGCAGCTAAAACCAAGTTTTGCTTTGGAACAAATTGTTATTAATAAGGTAGGTTGTTTTCCAAACTGGAGCAGCAACTTCTCTGATATATTTAATTTCCTCCAGCTGAGAACAGTTAGCTCTGATGCTCTTATCTAAATGCATCTTTTAAGATAATATGTGCAGGACAAGGGAGAAGGGTGCAAGATATTAAGAACACGTGTAAGGCACGGAAAATGCATGTAGCACAATGGTGAAGACACACAAGGCACAGAGAATGTGAGCTCCCCAGGTGAAAGGGGTGCTCTCCAGGGTCTGGACACCTTGCTGCAGGGGCAAGAAGTGTAGAAATGATGACATTCCAGCAGCAGAAGCATCTGCCTTCCCCAAGAGGAGGCTAGTCCTGTGAGCCTGGTAAGTACCAGCCTGGGACGGTTCACGGTGGCTGCTTCCTCAAAGCAGGTACACCCTGCACGTGGGACTCTCCCTTCATGGCAAGCTGGCATGTCTCCCCCAAGTATTGTGCTGGGCACAAGCTCCAGAGCAGCTTTTCTACCCTGACTGAATTCTTTCAGGAGAGCTGCTGCTGCAGAAGACACTGTCTACAGGATGCGCCATGTGAGGACTTTTATTTTGGTGGGGGGAGGAGGGGCAGCGCAAACCTCTAATCCTCCCGTCCTTACATAACAAATCCAAACACTGCTATCTCAGGGTTGTGAGGCCAGGCGGGCGGACAGAGGGCTGTAGAGGGAAGGGTTACGCAAGACGCCAGTGCTGGGTTTTCCTTTCTGAAAACAGAAGGGCTCAGAAGCGGGTTTTGCATCTGAAAGCCTGCAAGGGAACTAGACTCTAAACCCAGCTGTTTCCCAGGCCTGGAGAGAAAGAACTTGAGGAGTGGGGATGGGTGGCTGAGGGTTTTGCCGGCTTTGGCAGAAGCTGCATCTCTAGGTCACAGAAAAAGTGAAACGACCATCTTGGGTTACCTGGCGTGGTTATTGGCAGCTCCCACTGTGAGGCCCCTGGGTAGGCACAGCTGGAGTGGGCAGGGGGCATGTGGGCACCTCTGACAGGGGAGGGGGTTGTCCTGCCACAGAAATGCCCAGAGACCCTGGACTGAAGGAAGCCTGGCTGTGCGAAAAGAAGGGTCTGGGTGTAGGACCCAGCCCCAGCTCCCCAGGGACCCCTTTCACGGAGAGTGGAGACCGACCGGTCCCCTCTCGCACCAGCGAGGACCTTGCTCCGGGTCCATCCCCAACCAGCCCTGCCGCTGGGGGAAGCATGAGGAGGGGAAAGGGAGGATAGCGGAGTCGGGCCGGCGGGAGCCCAGAACAGCTGGCCAGGGCTCCGGCGCTGCGCGGTGGCCTGGGGACGCCAGACTCTCATCTCCATCCCTCCACTCCTTCCCACACTTACCCGGCACCTCAGGGCCTGCTCTCAAAGCCCTCTCTGCCAGTCCGCGCCGGCATAAAAGGCAGAAGAGAAAGGAAAAAAAGGGCGGGGGAGAACCGGAGGGAGAAAGTTTTCTGAAATGATGAGTGTCCCAAAGGAAGAGCCGAGGAAAGGGAAATGGCAACGAAAGTAAGGACGCGAGCAGACAGGAGAGTGGAGCTGATGGCACCTTCCCCGACCGGTCCAGCCAGCACAGCCTCGCGCGCCCATGAGATTCCGAGGTCGCAAGCGGGGGCCTGCGCTCGCGACCGGACCGGGGCCTCCCCAGCCCGGGGCGCAGGCTGCAGGGGAGCCACAGTCTCGAGGCCCGTGTGTCTGTCTCGCCATGCGCTCCCAAGGGCAAGCGCCAGCCTGTCTGCGTGGGACCCGTGCTGGCTTGGAGCACACCCGACGTGGGGACGATTTTTTCCCCCGGCTCACGGAGGATCGCGAGGAGCCCGTGGGTGGCGGGGAGTGGTGGGAACCGAATGGAGCCTCCGGCCTGCAAGGCGCCGCCGGGGTGGGACGAACCCAAGGACCTCGGGCCCCCGCTCGCTTTCCGGAGCTTCTGGGCGCCGGGTCTGCGGCGAGGCGGCGGGCAGGGATGTGGCCGGAACTTGCTTGCTGGAGGTCCCGGCCTCCTCCGACGCCCTGCTCTCGTCTGCGTGCTCCCGGGCCGGTTGGTGCTCCAATGGTGGGTTGCGCAGGGACTAACAGAGCCTGAGAGGGAATCAGTGTGGAGGCAGGATGTGGATGTCTGTGTATCTGTGTGTCAGTGTGTCACTAGGACTGTGTCGTGGGATTGTCAGCTTCTCAGAGATGCAGATGGTCACTCTAAACCGGCCTGAGCCACCGTGTCGTTCTGGATACAGCGTGATGATGTCGGTCACTGGACTGTGTGTGTGTCTCTGTGCTCTGGGGAAGGAGGAACAACGCTTTGGAGTTTGCGACCCTTCCCAGCCCAGAGTCTTTTCTGGCGGAGTCCAGGTGACTCTAGAGGTGGAGGATGCCAGTCGGCTTGGGATGATTCCAAAGGGAGTCAAGTCTCCACCGCATGGAGTCCTGGGGATCTCCCTTGGTGCCCCGAGCCACGCATCCGGATTTCTTCCAGAGTGCCACCTGCCAGAACTATTTTGCCCCAAAGGGGATACACCGTTCATGTGAGCACGCTTTTACCCCTTCTGTGCATGTGCACTTGCACACGCAGTTACCCAGCTATCATACCCCCTTGCTCCTTCCGCCGTGCATGCACCGGTAGCATCACCCCACAGCCAGACTCAGCTTCCATCCTACTCCCAGATTACAGCCAAAGCCCTCCCTGCCAGGTACCTCTTCGGGTTGGTGAAATGAACTGGGCCTTGGCATTTAATTGAAGCTAGAATCTCTGACTTCTCTCCTCCCAGACAACACCAAAGTTCTGCTAAATGTAAATTACTCTGGTATTATTTGCATCCTTACTGTCGGGATTTTCCCCCCTCTTTGCCATACCCTGACCACCAATCCCAGGCCTCCAGGGACCTAGGCCAAAATCTATTGCCGTTAGTTTCACCATCCCCTTTCTTCTCCTTGGCTCTTTCCAGCTCTACTTCCTGGCTGGGGTTCTACTGCTTGGGTTTCCTGCATCTCCCCATTCAGGTCCTGAAATTCCACGTTAGGAATTTCGGGCCAGGGAGCCGGAGGGCTGGAAAGCTGAGTCTCCCAGACTTCAGATGCTGGGTCTGAGTAGGTCAGAAACCCCTTGGAACCTGCCATTGCCAAAGAAGCAGAGAATTCTTCCAGAGGTGGTGGGAGGGGGCGGTTCCTACCCAGAGTTATAGATGGGATTCCGAGAAGGCTGAGAGGGGTTTGGAGGAACCTAGACAGACGGCCTTGCCTCCTCTAAGAGTCTGGGAAAGGAAAGGTTCTGGGACCACCTCCCTGTCGAGGGCATTTGGGTAGAGCTGCCGCACCAGAACAATGCCCCCAACCCCCTACGACCCCCGATTTGTGGAGTCATTGAGATCCTGGTCCGATGGTGCAGTGCCCTTCCTTGGGGCTGAGGGCTCCAGGCCTGAGTGGCAGCAAACGGTTTGCACGGATGGGCTTCCTGTCTGAAGGGTCTTACACCCCAAGACCTCGTGCTGGGTTCCACCTGCTTTCACAAGCCCTGGGGCAGAGGGGGCTAGGCCTCCACTCAGAGCCGGCATTCTAGGGCAATTCTGGTTGCTCCCAGCAGGTGCTCCAAGCAGGAGGGCCAGAATGGCAGGGCCCAAGAGCCTGATTGCCAGAAACACCCTGCTTCCCCATCAGGGTGGCAGCTCTTGGCTTCCTGGGTTCAGCCAACCTCAGAGCCAGCAGGCTAGCAGACCAGTCCTGATGCCCAAGCCTGAAAGCTCCGCCAAAGTGGCGTGTGCCCCCCTCTCCGCTCATCAACCGGCTCCTGACCGGTGTCCGTACCTAGAGTGAGAAGCGGAAGGCACGTTTGAGGCTCAGGTACACACACACACACTCACACACTCAAGGGAGAGCTTTGCCCAGATTTGTCTGTTTCCCCACTGGCCGGGGGAAGGGTGAGAGTGCCGCCCAAACTGGGGCGATACTTGAAGAGGCAAGAGAAGAAAAGACAGGCGAACGCGGAGTCCTGTAAATAAACACCATTTCCATGGTTTTAATAAGCAAAATAGGAAACCATTTTAATAACCAAAAAACAGAAACCAGTCTGAATAAAACTACAATAGACTAGGTTTTAATATTTTCATATCATAAGCAGGGTTTGAAATTGATCCCTTATTGTACATGAAATAAAAACAATTTCTGTTGAGGCAAATTTGATTTCAACACAGTTGAATCCGTAAAAACCGAAGCTCGTTTCTGATGCAGGACAAATATCCACAATATTTAAAACTGCAAGCACCATGCGGTTCATACAATCTTGTTATTACTGTTAATTTATCAACTAATACAAACTCAAAAATGCATCCGGCCAGCAGCGCCAGCAATTTCAAATGAGAACTAAAAAATACGCTTTCATTTTGGTATTTTTGTCAGTGCAACTTAAATCCTCTTACTGACCTGCAGGGGGAAAAAAGTAATAATAAAGAAAAAAACACCCAGATCTTCCCTATAACTACTATACAACTGAAGGGGGCGGGGGTAACACCACCAATAACTCTCCCGCTCTCTCAAAAGCAGGGAAAGAAACACACATAACATATTGGTCTAAAGAATGCACTTGAAAGTTGCAAAATTACTTGCCAATGTTTGGGTTTCTGGTACTTTCTGAGTGTGGTGATTGGTTCAACGTAAGTTCAGGTCACCGTTGGGCAGTCTGGGCTGGTGAAGCCGGTCACCCGAGGAGCATTTTGGCCCCAGCAATTAGTGCGGGCCTGGAGAGTTTCATGGGGACCCTGGGGTGATTCTGGTTGCAATAAAAAGCAAACAAGATCTATTTTCCTTTCCTATCTTGTTAGGGGTGTCAACGTAGCCCTAAAACCAGGTGATGTGAGGACACTCCCCGGCCTCCAGGGTGTGAAACTCTGCAGCTGCCCTGCCCTGGTACTAGGGAGCTGGGACCCCAGTCCTCTTTCTCCCAACAAAAACAAAGTTGAAAACTAGAACGGGAGGAAAAGAGGACCGAAGGGGGGCAGGGGAGGGGGAGAAAACATGCAATTTCCAAGGGTGCCCCAAGACAAAGTTGTTTTCTGATGCAAATGCCCAGAAGTTTTTTTTTGTTTTTTCTTTTGTTTTTTTACTTACAAAAAAATGCCATAATAATAAACCCAAACAAAGACACTCAGCTTGCTGCCAGGTTCTCTTAAGCGGTTTGGCGGGGCGGGTATTTACAAGCCTACAGCCCATAGACTGAAACCCGACAAGCAGCCGCCGGAGTTTCCGAACTGCGATCCCTTCTCACCCAAAGAAACAAGGGGGTTATGATCCATGATCAACAACATGCTAAAGTTAAACAAGAAAATGGTACAAAATAGAAATTATTACCATACATGTCCAGCATGCAGGATTAATATTTTTAATGCAGATTTTCGTATTTTTTCTATATAATCGAGCAGGCAATAAAACTGATGAGATTTGCGCGCAGAACGTCCTAACTGAGGCCCGCGTCTCGGGGCTGAGAGCCAGTGTTCTCCGGACCCTGAACAGACAGGTCCGTCTGTCCTTCCTTCCTTCGCTCGGCCTCGCCTCGCGCCTGCCGGGACGCCAGGGTCCCTCTCCTTTCCTTTCCTCTCCTCGCTGCTCTCTTGCTGGGCTGGATTACGCTCCGGGCCGCGAGGAAGCGGCCCCGGCTTAACGCGGAAAGTTCAGGAAGCCAGGAGTCTCCAGACGGCCTTGGCGACTCCTCGCGACTATGCCTTGCCGCCCTCCAGCCTGGAGAAAAGTTGCTCTGGGACTTCCCACCCCCTCGCCTCCCTCTGGCTCTGCTCGAGTCTAGGAGGCGCCGCTGGCGCTCACCGCTCTCGCCTTGGCCAAGGTCCCCTGCCTGCCCGCGCGCCCTCCCGTCGCCCGCGTCCCGCGCGCCCTTCCTCCCTCTCCCTCAAGTCAAACAGGTCATGGCTGGGGCCGTGGCAGGGACAGGGTCCGGGGGAGTCCGGGGCTGGGGACACGGGACGGGGAGTCCGGGTCGGGGCAAGGGCGGGGGCCGGGAGCGGCCACGACTCACAGAAAGAACTCTGGAGAGGAGGGGCTGTCGCTGGTGGAGCCCGCCTCCCTGAAGCCGGAGTTGGCGAGTTTCTCGCACTTGACCTTGTAGGCGTCTCTTTCGCGGGCCAGCCGGGACACCTCCTGCTTAAGCTGCTCCACCTGCTGAATGAGCTGCGTCTTCTCATTCTCCAGGTGGTGTTTCTGCTGGACGCGTTTATACCTGCACGACTGGGCGTAGCCCCGGTTCTTCAGGGTCCGCCGCTTCTGCTTCAGGCGGATCACCTCGTCCTTGGTGAAGCCCCGCAGGTGGCGGTTCAGCTCGCGCACGGACATGGACACGAGCTGGTCGTCGGAGAAGCGGTCCTCCACGCTGCTGCTACCACCAGCCGCCGTCGCCGCGGCCGCTGCGTGCGGCCCAGGCCCGGAGTGGCTGGTGGGCAGCTGCTGCGCGGGGCTTGCCGCGCTGGACGGCGGCGGCGACGCTTGGTGATGATGGTGATGGTGCGGGTGCGCGTGTGGGCCCAGCTCGTCGTGCGCCACGCCGGCGCCCGGGTACGCGTGGTGCGGGTGTGGGTGGTGGTGGTGATGGTGGTGGTGCGCGCCGCGGAAGCCGTCGAAGCTCTGCAACGGCTGTGGCACTGGGTGCGAGCCTATGAGCGCCTCCACTGCGTCCTCGGGCGTCAGGTTGAGCGCCTCGGGGTTCATCTGCTGGTAGTTGCTCGCCATCCAGTACAGGTCCTCGAGGTGGGTCTTCTGTTCGGTTGGGCTGAAGCTGGGCGACGAGGGCACCGAGCTGCACGGCGTGCTGAGCGGTGTGGACGACACCGAGCCGGCTGGCTGCAGGCGCGTGCAGGGCCGGCCCGGGCGGTCCGCGCGCCCCAGCGGCTCCTTCTTTACGTCGAACTTGAGCAGGTCGAAGTCGTTGACGTACTCCATGGCCAGCGGGCTGGTGGGCAACTCGGGCCCCATGCTCAGCTCCGCGGCCATCGCTCACGCGAGGCGCAGCCGCCGCCGCCGCCCGGGAAACTTTGCAGCCGGCCGGGGCGCGCCGAGCCGGGAGCGGGGGCGAAGAGCGGCGAGCCCGGGAGGTGGGGAGCGGAGGGCGCAGCGGGCCGGGGCCGCCGGCCAAGCCTTTGTCTGGGGACGCGGCGGCGCGCGGGAGAGTCCCGAGGCTGCCTGTGCCGCCCCAGAGCTCGGGGCTGTGGCCGAGCCGGGGCCGGGCCGAGCCGGGAGGGGTGGAGAAGCGAGCGGGGCGCGCGGCCGGGTCGAGGGGTGGCGCCAGGCGAGCGCCCGCCGCTCGCTCTCTAGCTCTCTTGCTCTTGGGCTCTCTCGATCTCAGCCGCTCGCAGCCCGGCGGTGCAGCTGTGCGGGATCCGGCGCAGCCGCTGCCTTTTATCGCCTCCCTGATGTCACCGGGGCGCGGGGGCCCGGGCAGCCCGGCGCGCTGGCCAATAGCTGTACGGGCCCCGCGGACCGGCGGCGCAGGGCGGGGCGCGCCTGACAGCTCCTCCGCCCCCCGTGTCAGCTGACTGGCGGCGCGAGCAGCCGGAGAGCCGCCGAGGCCTGGCGGAGGGCTGGAGCAGAGAGGGACAGCCGGCCCGGGCCCAGCCCCCCACCCCCTCGGTGTCCCGGCCCCCGCCCGCTCGCCTTCGGTGCCAGCCCCCCCGCCTCCACCACCATAGGCTGGGCCGCTTCGTCCACCCCTCCGCTCGCTCTCCTCCCTCTTTACTAACCTTGGCTCCCCCAACCCCAGTCCGTGTCACCCCCAGGAGGCTCAGAATGAGCGCTGGGACGACACCTCTCGGGTCCATTGTTCCCAAGCGTCCCCCGCCCAGTGGCGGACGCTGCGTGTGCAGCGCGGCCGCGGGCCGTGTGTGTGCAGTGCGTGGCTGTGTTTTTGCAGGGCTGAGCATGTTTGTGTGTTGGGGGGCAGGGTTGGGGCTCGAAGAGTTGTGTTCAAATCCAACTCAGCCTCAGAGGACACTCCTCGGGCCAAGCGGGAGCCGTCCCCCTCCTGGCGGGCGTGGTGGCCGAGCCCCGAGACAGGACTCGGCGGGCCCCGCCGCTCCCCGCACACCCCACCCACAAATGCAAAAGATGAAGGGAGTGGGGAAGGAATCGGCGCAAAGGCTCTGAAGCCCTCTCCCCAGCCAAACGCAGTGAACCCTGAGTTCTCCGAGGTTGGGGGCTGAGGCCAGCCCAGGACGGTGCTCCGGGTGGCTCTTGGCTGCTGGGAAACCGGCCCTGTTTTTGTTTGAACGTTTTGTAACGATTAAGCAGATCCCGGCGTCAGTCAGCCGAGGAGAGGCTCAAACAGGCATAAAGTGCGACCCCAAGTGGCCACTGTGCGCAAAGGCGCGCCGAATCGCGGGGCCCGCAACTGGAAGTCTCGGCCGACGACTCGGACCCAGCTGGGTCTTCCAAACCCGCCCAACCCAAGCCGGCCCGGAACGCAGGCTGTGTGTGCACCGGAGCCCAAGACAGATTCCCCTAGAGCCACGTACAGGTTCTCGGGTCGGTCCTCGGACTCAGCCGCGAGTTCCACGCTGATCTCCCCCCATGAAACTCCGCGCCCCGGCTCCGGGGATCGGGGGGCGGAGGGGCGGGGAGGGGTGCTCGGCGGCGGCTCCCTGCTCGAGAAGATCCTAGGCCGAGTTAGGCGGATGGCCGAAAGCGGAAACGCCACAGCGAGGGGCCCCAGGGTTGTCAGATGAGAAACCTCCCCCGAGCGCAGACGGGGACCCCTGAGCGCACCGCACTACGGCATCCAGACAGTGCTTGGGCGCTGCGCACCTTCCGTATCGGGTACAGGATGGCCCGAAATAAGAGCTCCCTAGACCCCGGCCCGGGCGCAGAAACCGGATAAATCGCAAATTCGCTGTAACCGGAGACCCGACCCGCCTCCCGCGTCGCCTTCTGCTCTTCAGCTTTGGGCGCGAGCAGCGAAAAGCAGGAGAAGAGCGCACTGGGTGAGTGTGTCCAGCCGCTGCTTGTACGGGACCAGCACGACTGACGCAGCGCGTAGGGGTCAGGTGGGCCCACTAATGCGGACGCAGCCAGATTTTTTTTTCAAGTGTTAGAAGGTAAAATATTTGCCTCCAATTAATTTTGAAAACTGTATTCTCTTGCGCCCTCGGTAAGGCTCGAGTGAGGTATGATATTGGGCCGCCTATTTTTAATAAAATGAATACATTTGAACTAAAACTTGGACTGAAAGGTATGGATCAGCAACTGTAGTGCTGGAAGAGCCCGTCTTCAACCCTCTGCGAGAAGCGTGCTCTCCGCAGAAAGGATCAGGCTGTCTCCAGGGAGAGCTTCCCGGGCGGGCCATGCCTCCGCCCCGCCCCTGCTCGGAGCTGGGCGCTGCGGACCAGCACCCTGCCTGTCCCTGCCGCGTTCTCACGCAGCCAGAGCGTACTCGGATCGCGGCTCAGCAGGGGAAAGTTCCGAGGCTACGCTGGGTCGGCCGTCTCGGTTCTATGCAAACTATGGCTGAGGCTACAGGCGGCCAGGTCCGGACAAACGCACCAGCCTCTCCCGGTGCCGCTGACCCCAGCCGCCAGCGCCCTCCTTCCCGCGGACACCGTGGCCTTCTGCGAGTGCAGGGAGGCGGCCGGGCCGGTCTGTGCCCTCATTGTGTCCCCTCTGGTCTGTCTGACCCTTGATGTCGAGGACCAAACCTGAGTCTCGGGAGTGTGGCCCATCGAGGCCCTAGGGTTCTTTAAGCCCCAGCTCTGAGGGTTCTAGCCTCCTGCTCCCCTGCGGGCATCCTGCCGCGGTCTCAGAGTCTCACTCGGGCTTTGTCTGGGCGGCCGCGTTCCTCTTTGTCCCTGTGCCTCTGTCTCGTGCTTCGGTTACTCCCTTCCCCTGGGCTCTGACTGAGGCTCTGACTCTCCATCCTTAGGTCCACCTTCCCCAATAACCCGTTTCTTTGCCGCCCTCCCAGCCTAGCCAGTCCCTCTTCTACCCACCCTACCCCCAACCACCTCCAACAAAAACTGTTGGAAACTGGGTAAAAGTGAAGCAGACGCTCAGGTTGCTCCGGAGTGAAAGCCGCTGCAGAGCAACCGACCCCACAGTGGGGCCCGGCCTCGCCTTCCTGGCTGCTGCTGCGCTCGGCCGCGCGGTCGCGGCGTCCCAAACCCTTTGGCATCCCTCTCCCGCCTGCGGACGCCGGCGCTTCCTCTCCGAGCCTGGGGTCTGTAAAGGTCAGCGTGCCGGGCTCCCGGTCGACGCGTACCCGGAGGCTACACCCCATCCCTGAAAGACTAGGTGGGTAATGGGTGGGGGGAGTAAAGAGAAGGGCTGGTGGGAGAAGTGGAGAGTCGAGGAAGAGAAGTGGGAAGGAAGGAGGCCGGGAGACACAGGAGTAGTGTCCCAAGCCGCTTCTGAAGGGAAGCTAAGGAGGACTGGTGGCTGCCAGAGACCTCTTCTGAACAGTTTGTTGTTCTAACCCCCCAAACTCTAGTTTGAAATTTTCACCCCTTCTCCCTACCCACCCCAGGTTGAGCCAGAGGCGATGCGTCTGAGCGCACCACCTTGGAATTCTTCAGCTACCGATGGTGATCAAGGAGATGTCCGAGCCACAGCGGAGCCTCGGGGCACCCCGTGTGGGAGTGGGTGAAAAAGTTACTCCCTAAGGGAACGAAGGGTCCCTGCCATTCGCCCGCTTCGAGGTTCGCCGCGTCGCTCCCGGCCGCCCCTGCCCAGCCCGCCCGCTAACCCGAGAGCGGCGCGCTCTCCCGTGCGCCTCCGGTCTAGCGCGGCGCTCCCAGCAGCCGCGTTCAGCCCCGAGGTGCACCGTACACCCGTCGTTTCCAGAGGGCCGCAGGTGTTTGGTGTGCGAGTGGGCGTCTCTGTGCGTGCATGGGTGCAGTGGGAGGCAGTGCGGGAGGTGTGTGGGGCGGTATGGGTGGCGGGTGTTAGGGAAGCACGGCACGCGGAACGCTTCGAATCGCAGAGCCAGCAACCCCCGGCCTCTGCGCCAAGTGCGTTGCAGGATCGTACTATCCCGGGTCGCCAAACGGAAGCCGGTGGTCCCAAGGGCCCCAGGGTGAGTTCCGCCAGGGAGGAACCTGAGTTAGGGGACCCCCAGGAGCCTGCCTTCTGCGTTTGCATCACCCAGATGTTAGATCGCCTGTCTCCTCCAAAGAGCCCTGAAATCTCGGCTACCTTTCCCGAGGCCCTTGGGAGGAGGGGATTCTTTTCGATCCAGTTGCCTCTGAGCTTCCCAAGGGCTTCGGCCTCCAAGAAGAGGCAGAAGATAGTTCTCCCTTCCTCTTCCTCTTTCCCAAAGGCAACTGTCACTTGCAATGCTCCCTGCTTCACACAGTGGCCATCAGATTCTAACCCAATGCTTCTTAACAGGTATTCTTGGGCTTCTGGATCCTGCTGGCCTTAAGCACCCAAAGGATACAGCAGGTCCCAGTAGGGAGCCAGAGTTACCCCAACTCTGCAGAGCCTTTTCCCAGCTCGCTCCCTTGAAGACCAGGGACACCCAACACCACCACCCCCCACGCACACTCACACTGGGAATGGGAATTTATTATTAAAGCTATTTTACCCGCTTCTTTTTACTTTGTTTACTTTTTACTTTGTTTACTTTGTTTTAATGTGAATTCTAGAAATTTTTGAATTGCATATGTGGCTTATATTCTATTCCTATTAGACAGTGCTGTGTTAGACAACCACTGGGCAGTATAGCTTCCAGTACAGATGGGATATTTAATAATAATTTCCAGTCCCAACTGTACGGAGATTTTCAAAGCCTTTATCATTCACTTTTTCTTTCAATTCTCACAACTCTATAAGGTAGTGGACTATCACTATCTTTATTTTACAGAGATATGTAGGCAGGTAGGCAGGTAGGTAAATACAGATGTATTGCAGTGTCCTAAGAGTTTTATCAACTCATTCAGTCCCACAGCTGCCCTTGCAGGTGGGGAGGATTATCCCCATCTTACACAAAGAAAGAAGTTCTGAGAGGTTAAGTAATTTCTTTAGTGACACAGTGGCGACAAGCTGGAGCTTCTGGCCCTAAGTCCAGTACTCTGAATACTATGAAGCACGTGGTCTTGATCTCGACTGGGTGGCATCCCAGGGACCCAGCACTTCAGCTGCTCTCTGGGTCAGGATCTCCAGCTCTCCGCAGACTTAGTGGTTCCTTTCAGGTCACAGTTGAGCCTCTAGCCTTTGCCAAGTCTCTGCCGAGGGCTCAGTTATCAAGGCAGTGATGAACGTGTCCGTCCTCTGGTCGATGGCATTCAAATATCCTTGGGCTGACTCTTGTTCTCTTCCCTCTTCTGTGACTGTGTGGGGCTTGAGGGTGGGAGTTAGAAACCAAGGTGGGACGCAAGCCAAAAGAGAGAAAGTTTGCAGAGTCCTCTCCAAGGTCCTGTCCTTTACCCTTGGCCTCAGCCTGACCCCTAATCTTGGCCTTGATCCTTGGTCCTGCCTCTGGCCTGAGTTGGAACTTCAGCCTGTTTGACCTTCAGCCCCCATCCATCCATATGGTGGGGTGGGGGGAGAAGATGGCTCAATGCTGATAAGTTCGCTGTCACTCAAGGCCAGTGAGGGATGACCAGCAGGGCTCCCTCCCCCTACTCCCTCCCCATGACCCCAAGGGCAGCATTACAGACTCTGAAGCCTCATCATTGCTCCCCAGGACTAAAAGGCCCTCATCCCCCCACAGCTCAACCATCACTTGAGACCTCGGTTTCTCTATCCAGTGCCTTCACCCTCATCCAAGCCACCCTCATCTTTTGCTTGGATGACTACAGAGGTCTTGGTTCAGACTTTCTTCTTCTCCCCAGGACAGTAGAGCCAGTTTTCATGTTTTATGAATCCGTTCATTCTACCTTCACCCCCTACTCCTGGACTTAACTACAGATTCCTTCAATACTTGGACAAAGAACTGAATTCCTTAGCATGGCCTTCAGGCCCTGAATGATCTATCTGTTCCTGCCAACTTCTCCCACCTCATCTCTCACTGTACCCGCCGCCCCCCCCACCACACACACACAATGCTCCAAGCACACTGCCTTCTGTAAGTCCTTCCACAGCCCAAGCTCTGTCTTCCACTGGGCATTTGCACATGCCATCCCCCTGCCTGGACTGAGTCAGTCCCTTGGTTCTGAAGACCTTAGACAGAAGAGGTGGTCTGTGGCTCTTCCCAGGCCTCAGAGAGACTTGGGATGTAGCTGGGAATGGAGGTGGGGAGAAGAGCCCAGGAGCCGGGGTAAGGTCATGGTCAGTCTGCGGAAATCACACACACGAGAGTCATGCGACAGGGCTCCCCTCCATCCCCTCCCTCTCCAAGCTGGGTCAGCGTAGACCTCAGATTTGGGAGAGGCCTTAGGAGATAATACAAGGAGGTCAGGGAAACGCTTTGGCCAACGAGTCCAAATGTTTTCTGCTTGAGAAAGCATGTTGCAAATACAGATCCCTGAGCCACAGTCTGGCTTTATAGGTCTACATGGAGCCTAGGAATTTGCATTTTCGTAAGTTCCCTAGGTAATTCTGATGTTTGGGATACAAGAAACACACCTTAGGAAATTATATAGAAGTTGACAGTTATCTCTGTATCTCATACCAGGAGGAACAAGATTACAGTTGTGGAATAGTGAACGAATGAATGAATGAAATTAACAACTAGACAAACACGGATGCTCCCTTGCTGAGGGATATCTCAGAACCCTCAGGCCTTTCCTGAATACCCTTCAGCCCTCTCCTCTCCCTTAATTAACAATCATTCCTAAACCAATCCTTACCCTTCCTCTTTAGACCAAGGACCAACTCAGGAGAAATCTGGATGATCTGAGAGATTCCATCCCACTGGTCTCCCCTCTTCCCTTCTCCTCTATCTGGATGTTCTTCAGGGGCCCAGGGGTCCAGCTTCCCACCACATTCTCATCACAGCTTGGGGAGCAAGCTTCTGAGTACAGGGAAAGTGGGTGGCACCATCCCACTGCTGGAAACTGGGGTCCAGGGCTGATGGAGGGAATAATGTTTGACTGCATCTGAGCCCAGGCTCATTTCAGGCAGGAATTTCTACGGTTACTCAATCTCTTTCTTCCCTTTCTTCTTTTAAAAATGAACTATACAAGATATACAAACCTACTTTCTCATTGTAAAAAAATGCAACAATGTAGTTTTAACAGATATGTCTAGAGCTACAGCTTTGCTTTTTATTTTTATTCAGCAACTTCTGCGTCCATACGTCGAGATCTACTTTTTGCTTTTTAACTCATGCGCGACAGTTCGTCCAATGGATGCTCTGTAGTTTTTTATCCAGTCTTGTATTTATGGACATTTAAATGCCTTCCCATCTTTTACAACTGCAAACAATGCTACGACAAATCACTTTTCACATGCTCTTTTTTGCGTGTGTACGAGTATGTCTCTGCAATAGAGAGTAAGGAATGAAATGGCCGAACTGAAGGAAAGATGAACCCATTTGTAACGTTAACACTGTCAAATTAGCCTCTAAGAAGATTGGACCTCTTGAAATTTCCACGGGAAAAATATGAAAGTAACCTCTTTCCCCACGGCCACACCGACAATGGATTTTAACAAGGTTTTTCATTTTTTCGTGTCAATTCTATTTATGTCTATTCTGTGACCAGTACTGGGAGATGAGGCACAGGGGTGGGCATGGCATCTTTCCTCCCCTCCAGGGGATTGCAAACCTTGCCGTTGCAGCTGGAGAGGCAGTGTGGTGATGCTGGCAGATCCCCAGCAAAGGAGCCCTTGGTTCTGTTGGAGGGGGTTAGAGGAAGGGTTGGCTGATAAGGCTGCACTTAACTAAGGCTTTGAAGGCTGAGCAGATATGTATCAGAGAAGTACAGGAAGACACAGGGGTACGCCCAGCCCAAACAAACACACAGAACAGAGGTACCATCTCAGGCACTTGGGGGGCTATTTCAAAGAGGCTAGATTTAGAGCTGCAGAAGCCAACACTTGAAGGGCCTTGAATACCCTGCCAGAGTCAGACCCCATTCTTGACTAGAAGATCACCTCCACTTGGGCAGGCATTTTTCTTTGTTTGTTTCACTGCTGGGCACATAGTAGGCACTCAATAAATATCTGTAGAAATGAAAAGGAGCATCCCAAAGGTATTTAAGCAATGTGCTTAATTTCTCTTTCATATCTCATGGAGACAAGGTGCCCTCAGAGCCCGGGACTGTGAGTCTGGCTCCATTCTGCACGCTGGAGAAATGGTACAGACAAGCCCAGCTCAGGAATCTGTTCCTCGGTCTCAGCACCCCCCATCCCGGCCCTGTGCCAGGTCCCTTTCACCTCTGCCCATTAGAGATTGCTTTTGGTTTCTGTGTTGACAACCTCTGTTTCTGTGTTTGGAGCGACTGTTCAGTGCCATTTCCTGATTTAATATCAGAGGCAGCACGGAGCAAGGATGCACAGTTAGCAGTTTTTGCTCCAAGTATTTTTCAAGTTCCCTTTTGATGTAAGGGTTGGGTTTTCAGCTTCCCTGATCTTGCTGAGCAGGGAGGGACAGATGGGGGCTGAGGCTGGGAGCCGGAGGTGGGGGGAAAGGAGAAGACCCAGAGAAGATTCATCCCGTGCAGCTGAGCTAAGAGACTCCAAGCTCCTTTCTAGAAACGGGGTTGGTGGAGGGCTCAGCAGAGACAGAGGGGCGGGTTAAAGGGTCTGCTGACAGATGTGGCCACCATGAAGCAAGGCTGCTATCACCCTTCTGTGTGGGTGTACAGATTTATACGCGTCTATACATTTATGTCTCTGTCACAAAAACAAAGGACTAAGAAGCTTAAATAAGCTAACGTTATGCAATTCAGAATACCTGAAAATAAAAACAACATTGGTTCAAAGAAAAATTTAAGATAGATACAGCTCCCAGGGGCACTCAGGTTATCTTGACTGAGCATTTACCATACACGAGGTCTTCTGCAGGGCTAAATATCGGGGACAACCTGAGGAACTCATCTTCTTCAGGTGGAAACTAATTTTCCAACTAATTGACTATGCAATGCAGTGATGGAAGCATGCACAGGGGCATGCGCACGCACGCGCACACACACACACACACACACACACATACATGCTTGAGGACAGGACGTGGGAAGAGACTGGGGTCTTTGAAGGCCCTGACCTCCCACCTATAGGCACCCGTGTGACCTGCTGTTGGTCGCATATTTCTCTCTCTGCCATCCGCCTCTGGGACACTTCCCCTGACCCTCTGTGTCCTTTGGGGTGTCCTGAGGAACAAATGCCAGGACAAGATTAGACATGCAAGAGGTTTACTGGGGACACGCCTGTGAAGGATAAAGGATGAGGAAGCAAGAGGAGGCAGGGAGAGCCTTCGGCCGTGGAGGTGGGCCTGGCATCTGGGAGACGGGAGGGGCAAGGAAGGAGGGCAGGAGGGAAGAGTCAAAGACCACAGCAGTGTTCTAGAAACGTTTCAGCAAGGCTGGTGGGGCATCCCTGGGCCAGTGTCACGCATCGTGTAGGAAAGGGCCAGCCCCGGCATCACGACCCTGTGCTCCATCACTGGCTGAGAGCAGTGGAGTGGAAAAGTAGCCTCAGCTCGAACACACTGGGGGAGCCCGAGGGGTGGTGGCTAGGGCTGTCAGTCACCTCGGCTCCCTGCAGCAATTTCTCCTGAAGGAGACTTAAGCCGGGCATTTCCACGGCCACCACACCCTCCTTTTTCCACCCAATCAGGGCAGACGGCCCCAGGGAGAGAAACTAACAGCAGCAAGCATCTTGTTGAGTGTTTGCTACCTGTGAGGGTCCATGCCACATCTAGCTTACAACATCTCAGTAACCCAATGTAATCTTATGAGATAGAAACTGTTATCATTATCCCCCGCCCCCATTTTATAGACAAAGAGGCTGAAGCTCAAGTTAACGAAATCACTTCCCAGAGGCCATAGCTAGCAAGTGGAAGAAAGAACATTCAAAGTTGGTTTGACTCTAACCACTGCACTAGACTGTTTCGTCCAGGAGGAGGCTTGGAAAGGGTAAATGGGAGGCTCATTTCTCTCTTTGCACCCATCTCTCTTGCTGCTGACCCCTATGATGTGTTAACCACACAGCCCCCAAGAAAAACCCCTCAGGTCTCATCAGGGCCAATGCCAGCCCATTTCAGGTTAGCACTGGAGTACAAACATCCTGCCAGTCAGCTCCAAACAGAAAACCCAGGATGCTCACCTGAAGTAGGCACTCTCCAGCAGCCACATATGTCTTTTTCTCGAGCATCACCTCCTCCAGGAAGCCTCCCTGACTGACCCATGTTTCCATAGCACCTTATACTGACCTCCACCCATGCATTTATCACACAGTGTCCTGAGTGTCTATTTTATCTGTTTCTACCACTAAACTGGGTTCCTCCAGGACCGAAATGGGGTCTAAGTCATGTTGTGGTCCCTAGCATCCACCACATGGGGACCTGGAACTAGAGGGGTGGCAATACATGGAAAGGATGCTCTGATAAATGAAGGCTGGTCCAGGGCATCGAGAAGACTCTCTTGGAGGATAGGGGCCCCTTATTCCTGAGACCATAGCTTTGTCCTTGAGGGGTACAGCCTGCACTCCCCAGCTTGGCCACCAGGGGCCTCATCAACCCCCAGGGAGTATTAACCCCCCGAGCTTCTCGCATCTCTGCAGCAAATTCATCCCTCCCACTGCGGCGCCAGCATCTCTCTAGGGACCAGGCCCTGGCCCTCCAAGACCTCAGCATCTGCTCAGCCGCCACTGGCCCAGTGGGTAGCCCCAGCCAAGGAGGAGAGTTATTTTTATTTATTTCTTCTTAACCATGAACTTAATTTAGCTGCTAATCAGGTTACCATGGTGACTTGCACTGGATTTATAGCAGTTTCCTAAAGTGTCTTTTCGCACTCTTTGGGTAAATGAATAAAATTTGGGTGATGAGCAAAGCGCATAAATATTGGGTGTCCTAGAAAAAGGTCAGATGCTTCCGTTTTGTATTTGCCTTTCACCAGGCCTGATGTGCTCAAGAGAGATCCATGACTCTGGGCGGTCCCCAGGTTTCTCTCTTCTGCCCTCCCTTTGAGGCCTTCAGTGGATCCTTATGGCCAATCAGGTACAGTCTAGATTTTTGCCTTGCTTTCAAGGTCTGCCCTTCTAACCTCACCGCCCTAATGCTCTACGTCCCTTTCCCCTGTGCTGCTCCCCGAGGGCTTGTGCCTCTGTTCCTTTGCCTGTGTTGTGCTCAGGACTGCTTTCAGAGATGTCTCCTCTGTCTTGGGAGTGATGATGGCCTGGCTCACCTTGGGATCACAGTGTGGCATTTGAGGACACCTTTAAGCCCTCTTATTGGTCCCACTACCACCCTGGCAGGTGTGCAGAATATCATGCTAGCCAGCCAGGAGCACAGGGCAGGGAGGCCACAGAGAAAGGAAATGAGGAGTTGGCATTTTGACAGTTTTCCGCACAGTCTGGAAGGCTCAGCTAGTGTTCCAGCTCGATGGCTGTGGGGTGGAGGGGACACAGTTCATCTCCCCTCACCCCGTGGGCTCAGAAGCGCTCCTGCCTTGGATCAACCGGAACCCGTCCTCTCCCCCCTCCCCGTGGCTCCCAGAAAGGACAGTGACTCCGGGCTGGAGGTCACTATTTCCAGGTTTCCCCTGAGGATCTCGGGGCTGGTTGCCAATCAGTCCCGGGATCAGCCACAGCCCATTAGTGAGCGCCCAGGGCTCAAGGCACCAGTGAAGCCACCAGGCGCTGGCGCCGGATCCTGCTCAAGGAACCCAAAGACACCTTTCGTTATTGTCTTGGTTTTTGTTATCGGCCCAACAGGAGACCACTCTGGGGACCTCCCGGGTTGCAGGAGGAACAGTCCAGCCCGTGCTGCCGCCCACACTGTAGGCGAGGCTATGTGAGCTCATTGGGTTACCACCCCTCTCTGAGCCTCACTTTCCTTTTCTGGAAGATAGGGCTGTAGTCCTGGCAGATGTGCTGGCATCACTTCTGGCCCTCCTGAACTAGGAGCCAGAAGAACTGGGTTCAGGGCTTTTATTTGCTTTGGCTTCAAGACTGAGGCCAAGGGAGAGGAAAGTTTGGTTTCCAGAATGCTTTTGGGAGAATGAGGTTAGCAGGCCTGGACATCTATGATAGTGACCAAGACAGGAAGGTCTGTGATGTGCCAAGAAAGCCCTAAATGGCTACAGTGACTTTGGCAAGCATGTTTGTCCATTTTCCTCCCCACAGGAGTTCTGCCCCAAATGAATATGACTCATGGGGTATCGGTGGGGAGTAGAGAGAGAGCCCCCTCTACGTGGGCATGGAAGGACCTGGGGATCCAGATACAGTGGCCCAAGGCTTGAGAGAGTCTGAGATTCTAATCCTAGCTCAGGGCCAAACTTGCTGTGTGATTTTGGGCAAGTCACTTAACCTCTCTGGGCTTCAGAAGAGTTTTTCTAGGAAAGTCAAATCCCACCCAAATGAGGGTAGGACTTTATACCTCCGGTCCCCTCTCCAGCATGTGACTTTGTCAAGCTGGTTCTGGCCCACGTCAAAGCAGTGGGGGACAGAAATAATGACTTTGTAAAACTCAAACAGCAAACCCCCTTTGGCCATGGAGGGCTGCCTTACTCCACCCCAGCACACCCCGTGGTGTAGGAACTAACAGCCGCCCATTCCCTGCAATGACTCAGCAAGCATCCAGCATGGAAGCGCAGGCTCTGGAGCCCAACTGCCTGGGTTCAAATCCCAGTTCTGCCACTTACTAGCTGTGGTGTCCTTGGGCAAGTTAGCTAACCACTCTGTGTCTCCTCTCCTCCGTACATATAATGGAACTAATAGCACATATACCTCAAAGAACTGTTGAGAAGATTAAGCGGGTTAATCCACAGTAAGCATTTAATGTTGTGTGTTGACGTTATCTACCAAGATTTCCCCCATCAGTTAGTTCTCAAAGCTGCTACTCTTAGCCCCATTTTACAGCCAGGGAAACCGAGACACAGAGCAATTCAACCTCTTCTCTGGGTCTGCTGCTCTAAATCAGTGCATTTGTAACAAGACCTTGCTGTTCCCACATCTGCTTGATATGATCAATGTTCTCAACTAGCTTGTTTTGCAAAACAAGTTCCTATAGCCGTGGAAATAGAGATGGGAGCAGGGAGTTCCTTAAGAAGGGCGGGCTGAGCCACTGATCAATCTTAACATCTTTAAAGGAGAGACAACTAGACATTAGGATGTGATACAACAGGGGTTGCACAACACCATCCACGAAGGTTTCTGGCCAAAAATCAAATGCGACTCTGATCAGGCCTCTGGATCTGAGTTTCTGGGAAACACAGGACAGAGGAACACGTTAGATCACACCACCAAGAGGCCAGCAGCCAGAACATGAAACAGAACGCAGGATAAGTGACCTGTGTTCATCAAAAAACAAATGGCATTTTAAAAAGAGAAATAAATGACATTTTTTAACGTGAGGAGAGCAGGGGGACTATTACAGATGAAAAGAAATGTAAGAGACGTATCAACCAAAAGCAATGTTTGTGGCCTAATTTGAGCAACCTAAATATAAAAGACATTTTTAGACAATCGGGAGTATCTGAACATTGACCAAATATTAGATATTAAAGGAACTGGGTGTTTTTTTAAAAAAGAATTTAGGGGACTTCCCTGGTGGCACAGTGGTTAAGAATCCACCTGCCAATGCAAGGGACACGGGTTTGATCCCTGGTCTGGGAAGATCCCATGTGCTGCGGAGCAACTAAGTCCGTGTGCCACAACTACTAAACCTGTGCTCTAGAGCCCACGTGCCACAACTACTGAAGCCCGCGTACCTAGAGCCCATGCTCCGCAACAAGAGAAGCCACCGCAATGAGAAGACCGCGCACCGCAACAAAGACCCAACGCAGCCAAAAATAAATTAAATTAATTAATTTTAAAAAATTTTTTGTTAGGTGTGATAATAGTATTATGGTTATTTCTTAAATTTAAAGTTCATGTCTATTAGCAATGCCCCCTAAAATACTTATGCATGAAATGAGATGATAACTGGCTTTATTTTAAATGCTCCAGTGAGGGATAGGGTAAGGAGTACACGAGGGTTTACTATAATTCTCTCTACTTTTGTGTCTGTTTGGAAATTTTCATAATGAAACGTTTAAAAGAAAAAGAATGGCAAAGGATGAAGACAGACCACTGTATAGGAAGAGTTACAAGTACAGGTTTCAGAAATTCTGGTTTTGAGTGAGGTTTGGTCCCATAAAGATGAGTGGGACAGTGCAGACTCCCCAGTCCGTTGGACTTCAAAGAAGTGGCATGTCCCTTAAAATGAGCCTTTGCATGCCACCCTGGAATTCATTCATTCATTCACTCACTTGCTCATTCATTCACTACCTCATTCACTACACAGTTCATTCATTCATTCATTGGTTCACACATTCATTCACTGTCCAGTTCATCCCTTCATCTATCAATTCATTCATTTGTTCACTCACCACCCCTATTTGTTGAGAGCCTATAATGTGCCAGACTCTGAAATAGACACTGAAACAAAGGTGGTCATCTTTGTCCTTGTAGTGCTGACAGTGGAAAGCAGGGAAGGGATTCAACTTGTTAAATCTGCCATCACACAAATATATCTTCACAAACCATGAAGAGTCTGAGGAACAAAGTGAATTGTGTGCCTTCAGGGAGTTTAACATGGTGGGACATGACGTGGTCTAGGGTGAGGGATGGTCAGGGAAGGATCCTCTGTAACATTTCAGCTGAGACTTGAAGGATAAGAAGGAGATGGCCATGGGAAGTGTCCAGGAAGGGGAAAGACATTCAGGCCAAGAGAACAGCAAGAGCAAATGTCCTGGGGCAGGAGGGATGGTCAGGAATGTGAGGTCCAGGAGGGTGGCTGGAGCAGAAGGCCGGAACAAGGAGCTTGTACCAGAGGAGAGCCTGTAGGCTGGGGAATGTCTGGGGTGTTCACCGCTGCTCTTGCACCAAAAGAAACTTCTCCCCCGGAAACAGAACACGTCCTGTCGAGACATAAGCCTTGGTCCAGCAGACAAAGGCTCCTGCAAGTTATCTAGACAAGCACTGGGAAAGTTTGTGTAAGTGTCTTCCAGCGAAAATACTCTACTTAAGAATGTTAATCTGGAAGCAGGGTGAGGAGGAAGGGAGGGAGCCTGCCCTGGGGCAGAGAAGAGGCTGCTACAAAGGGAACATTGGAATCGCTGAGTAAGTAAGACTCCCAATTAGAGATTGAAAAACCAGTGGTGAAGAGGTGGCCGGTGCCTCGCTCCAGCCCCTCCCTCCTTCAGCCACCCCACCAGGGGAAGGAAGTCCCAGCCAAGCCAACCGTGGGGACAGTTGCCCAGTGATTTATAGTCCTGAGACAAAGGGTCCCGAGGAAAGGCCCTGTGAACCTCAGACATGTTGTTGGAACAATTAGAGCCCATCCATCTATTTGAGTCAGCACAGTATCTGGAAAGTGGGCCTGGGGCAGGGTTGGCATGGGCTGAGCACCAGCTCTTCACCCAGAACTTTCTACGTGGTGAGCAGGCACAGAAGCCTGAGAGATGAGGGATATAAGCCCCATTTTTCAGATGAGGTAAATGATGCTGGGAAAGATTACATGTTCAAGGTCTCCAGCTAGGAGATTCAAATTCAGGCCCTTTGGGTTTCCCTGGTGGCGCAGTGGTTGAGAGTCCGCCTGCCGATGCAGGGGACACGGGTTCGTGCCCCGGTCTGGGAGGATCCCACATGCCGCGGAGCGGCTGGGCCCGTGAGCCATGGCCGCTGAGCCTGCGCGTCCGGAGCCTGTGCTCCGCAACGGGAGAGGCCACAACAGTGAGAGGCCCGCGTGCCGCAAAAAAAAAAAAAAAAAAAAAAAAAAGGCCACACTCTTTTTTGTCATATCTTACTGCCTCCCTGGCAGTTTCTGCAGCTGTCTGGGGTTTATGGTCCCTTGGGCGCTACGGGTCTTTTTCTCCAGTTTTCCAAGATTGAGCTGCTGTTACTCATGCAAGAGGTTTTGGCTCCCAGCTCCGAATTCACCCTAAAAAAACCAAGCTAGGGTATCCAAAGCCAAGAGCAGCCTTCTCTCCTGCAGAAGCAGTGCTCACTTTCTTTTTTGGAACTCTGATTCTACAGGGACCTTGGAGGGGTCATGAGGAAGAGTCCCCTGCCTCCAAACCATCTGCAGTGTTTTGGGCCAACGTGGGAGATATGGGTAATACAGTCCCCCGCAGGGCACAAGCACATCCCTGTGAGCTGATCCCAGCACCTCTGCTTCAGGAGCACTGTATGTGATCAGTGATGTGATCCCAGCACAACACAATCTGGCCCAGAGAAAGCCCACAGCAAATGGTCACTGAATCAAAGAATGGACCTTTGGCACTGGAGACATGGCAACAAACCCAACTTGAGAAAGAAAAAAAATAGTGCATATTAAAATGAAGAAATGGGGAAGGACTTATGGTATAATGTTCATGATAAAAAGAATACAAAGACATATAATTTTTTTAAAAAGCCCACATAAATCCAGTACGATTTTAATCATGTAAAATAACGTGCATGTATATGCATATAGCAAATGTCCTAGATGAAACTGCAAACCAAAATATTAATAGTCATACCATTGTGCATTTGGTTCAGGCAGGAACCAAATTTGTTTATTTGTTTCTTTAATTTTTTTCCCTAAATGTATTAAAGGAACATGTGCAATTTTCCAAATAATAAGGAAAAGCTGTAACTAATTTTTTTTAGTACCATAGTTCTAAATAATAAAGTTTAGGGCACTGCCTGCCTCTCTGGACCCAGAGCCAGCTGCTGGGTGCCAGACAGGGGTTTGATATCCTATGAGCTCAAGGAGAACTCTCCTGTGCCTGCAGAACCCAAACCATGGCACCAGGAGCTGCCTGTTCTCTCCCCAGGGCCTCGGGGCGGAGCATGTGGATGCCAGTTCTCACAGCCATCTGCCAAACCTCACCACAATCAAGTACATTTCCACGACTCCTTTCCCCAGAAGCAAGTCAGTAAATCAAAGCACGCAAGGTGGGCCCTTTCTGGTAAAACACAAAAAAACTTAATCTTTGGTCCAGAAGCAGTAGATTGCGGCGGCAAGTCAGCAGCCAAAACCATTAATCTTTGCCGCGTTCCCCAACTGGCCCGAGTAGTAAAGAAGATAATACCCCAGCAGAATCAGTGACCCACTACAAATTGGTCCTGAAAGGTCCACCAGCATAAATAGACTTTTGCTGATCCAACACTTGTTAGGAACCCCAACAAAGAGACTATTGGTTCATCTGATGAGCCGCTAGCAATGGGCCCTTGTAATGGCTGGTGATGGATGACCACCCTCCCTTAGAGGGGAAGATGCAGCTCCTGGTATGGGGCCCTTTCTCATCTTAAATTTATCCTCAATAAATCACAGGTGCAGGGGAGCCGGCGTCAGTTTCATTACACCTACATGCTCCAGTATCAATCACGCCACCATGGCGGCCTGTCTGGGAGCAGTTCATTTCAAGTGGCTTTTTCTGTCCTGATTCTGTTTCCATCGCGATGCGTACCTCCATGGGCGGGAGGAAGAAGCTTCTCCCTGAAGGCCTCTGCTTCTTTGGCTTCGGCACCTACTCCTTCCTCTTTCTCCATTAACTATTCGCCAGATGAGAGCCATTCTGAACTCTGCACGCAGTGGCCGTTCAAAGACTTAGAAAGATTTGTTTTCAGATAATGGCTCAGATATTTGCAGACTTGGAGCAAGTCACTTTACTTGGCTAAGGCTCAGTTTCTTCATCTGGAAAATGGGGCTAATAACTCCTATCTGCTGCGACCAGACACAGTGATACGTGTCACAAGCCTAGCGCTGTGCTGGGTCCAAAGTGTCGTTAGTCCCAACCCATGCTCATTCCTGTCTTGGATGCTGGCTAGAAAGTATCACAGAGATGGCTGATCTTGTTTTCCTTTGGACCCAGACCCATGAGAAAATAGAAACTCCACTGTTCCTCTTCCTTGTATCCACCTGCCTGGACCATTCCTGGTGTCAGCAAAGGTGTGTCAATTACAGCTCAGAATTTATGAGGAGGCGGCCACAGCTGTTTTTTGTCTTGTTCCTTTCATTGTAGGCAGTTAAAATACACTTAAAACTAAGGACACCAGAGAGCTCTCAGACCTCTTCTTAAGGCACATAATCATATACTGTAATGTCATTAAATGCATGTATAAGGCTCATCATAAAAGCTGTGAACTTCTGTTTTAAAGAATCATAAATGAGAATAAATGGTTTCTTTTTGGCAGACCCTGTGCCTGTCTCCCACGGCCACCAGAGGCAGGACCGATGCAGCCTCCAAGATGGCCAGCAGCCTCCTCTGGAGGGCATAGCACGGCTGCCTCTTCTGTGAGTGGAGTTCTCAAGGCCCAGGGCAATCCTGGAAATCGTTAACCACAGGAGCAGATCTTCTAGCAGAAGGGAAGGGAGCGCAGGACCCTGCTGCTGGGCCGGTCAGGGATGTCAGAACAAGCTTTTCAAAAAGACACTGCCATTCACTCTAAACCTACAAGAGGTTTGGAGTGGCAGAACCATTTATTTGCAGAAGAGCTGGGGAGGGGTGGGAAAGAGAGCCAGAGAGGAAAGGAGGAAGAGAGGAAAAGAGAGAGGCAGGAGAGGCAGGGGGCAGAAGGAGAAGGTTCAGGAAGCAGGTAGAGGGGGAAAGAGATAGAAAGGGATATGAGGCAGGCTTTACCCAAGCACACCGTAGTTCATCAGCGCTGCACACTGGCTCAGAGTCTGGAGGAAGATTCTACAGAGCCGAGTGTATATGCAATACTTCTCAGAGAACAGAATAGAATACAATAGCGATGCTGCTGATGATGATACTGATGCTGCTGCTGCTGATGATGATGATATTGAGCACTCACTGTGTGTCCAGTCTTTGGTTTACGTTCTTTACAAACACAGCCTCATTTAATTCTCCTAATGACCCTACAAGTTAGCTACTGTATTTCATCAGTCCTAAGATGGACACTTTCTTTTCCTCGTTTTAACATCTCTGAAATTGAGATGATTTTACAATCACTGTCAGCCTGGCAGCAGTCTTAATGACATTGCCACATCTGGGAACACACCAAAACTTACAGAATGGGTTGCTGTGGCTTAAAATTCTGAGGAAAATAGAGGAGTGGTTCTTAATGCTACTAGTGATGTTTGTGATGTTACAGAAGATGCTACTGTGTAGAAAAACATGGACCATGACAATTCTGAGTCAATTTCTGAATATGAAGTAGCTTTAGGAATACCTTAAACAAACTATTTCATTTGTATTTTCCTTTTTACGTATGTACAATGACCTTATGATAAAAACCTATGTCTAGGGCTTCCCTGGTGGTGCAGTGGTTGAGAGTCCGCCTGCAGATGCAGGGGACATGGGTTCGTGCCCCGGTCTGGGAACATCCCACATGCCGCGGAGGGGCTGGGCCCATGAGCCATGGCTACTGAGCCTGCGCGTCCGGAGCCTGTGCTCCGCAACGGGGGAGGCCACAACAGTGAGAGGCCCGCGTACCACAAAAAAAAAAAAAAAAAAACTATGTCTAAATAAACCCGAGAGCTCTTTCCATAAATATAAAATTAAAAGTCTAGAGGGTAAGAGAGTTATTATATCATAGTTTAATTAGCAATGATTCTGTTTTTCCAGGCGTGACATTAAATAATGGTGTAACATATAATCACTGGCTACTTGAACTAAGGGAAATACAGTATTGTCCCATCTTACAGATGAGCAAACCGAGGTTTAGGCACCTTTATTACTTGCTGGAAGCCACATAGAAAGTCAAACCCCCAGATCTTCCTGACTCCAAAGCCTATGTTCTCAGCCATGACTGCTGCACATCTCAGCCATCCCTGGAGCCAGACCAACATAGGTTCAAATTCCAGCTTTGTCCACTTATTGGCTTCTTGACCCAGAAGAGTGACTTCTCATGTTTGAGCCATAAGGCAGAGCTGATGATGAAACCTGCTTCTCCAAGTTGTAGGGGAGAAAATCTTTATGTGAAAAGGTTCAGCACAGTGCCTGGCCCCAAGAAGAAGACCAGGAAGTGGGGGGTGAATGAGGGTCTGCATACAGGTCCATAGGACATCCAAAGAGCACCCCTTTAGCATTTGCAGCAGCTGACAAAAGGCTTGCTGCACCAGAAGCTCAAATGTAGGACTAGAATGATGGGCACCAATAAAAGATGCTTTTAGCCATATCCCCGGACAAGCCAGTCTATACACACCTCTAGGTGCCTCCTAGATGCTCGGCCCGTCCTTCCTACTAACAAAACAAGAGCCACATCATTAATATATTACTATCATTATTACTATTTACATTTACTGAGAGTCCACACTGTGCCAACACTGTTCTAAGGCCTTTACGCATATTTTATCCTCACAGCAACCCCATGAGCAGGTATGTTATAGGTGACAAGGAGACCCAGAGAGCTGAACAACACACAGGGTTGCTTTCAGCTGTCCCAGATCTATGCAGGGAGCAGTACACCCAGCATCTTAGGTTAACATGGAGCTGGGGCTCAGTAATTCATTAGCTCTGGGATTTAAGTGAAGTTGATTTTTTTTTAAGTGATAAAGGGTGCCCCCACGCCTGATGACAAGTAAAACATGTTTACTTTAGAAAATTTGGAAAATACTTCATAACAAAAAAGATACGATCATACAAAATCCAATTACACAGAGAAACCCCCTCCCCCGGTTCACATATTTTACACGACTGACATTATACCTACAGTTTTATACCCTACCTTTTTTTCACTCGGCATAACCATTTCCCCATGTTTTTAGAAACTCTTTCACAACATCTTCTTTGTTGTTTTCAGTATTTTATTGAATGAATGGACCATAATCTACTTACCCATTCCCCTAATGTGGGACAGTTAGCCAATTTCCAATGCTCTAATGCAGACTTATGTGTATAAAACTTTGCTTACTTTTTTATTTCCTTGGGATAGATTACTTACAATGGCTTTGCTGGGTCAGATGAACTTGTAAATTTTTGAGACTTTTGATAGAGATTGTCAAATTGCAGTTCATATTTTTAAATGTCTGTTTCAACCCATCCTTGCCAGCATTGAATATTAACATTTTTAAATTCTCTGTTAATTTGACAAATGAAATTTTTCTCTGTTTTAAATTAACATTTTGTTTACTGGTAAACATGAACCTTTTTTCAACCTTATTAGATGATTATGTCTGTGAATTTGTGGGATTATAGCAGAGCAGTTAAGAGCCTGGGCTAGATCAAGCTGCCTGATCTTGAATCCTGGCTATTTAACTTTTCAAAGCCTTATTGTTCTTCATTTTTTAATAGGGATGAGAACCATAACATCTACTTCATAGGGTCTTTGTAAAGAATGAATGAGTGATCCCTTGTAAATTACACCTAGTGCATGTTCAATAAATAATAGTTACTTGAATTTCTTCTTTTGTAAATTCTTTTTCAAACACTTTTTCTCCTAGCATCTTGATGACTTATCAGTTTGAAAGAGCTCTTTTTATATGAAGGACATCAGCTCTTTGTCACATTTATTGTGACTATTTTTTAATTGGCTTTTAAAGGTATATTTTTTCTGCTTTGATGATCACTGAAATGATCGTAGTGCCACCCATATCTAGTAAAGCAGCAGGATGAGTTATTTCTATTAAATAAAGGTTTAGAAATAAGAATGGGGGTTGATTTCCAGCAATGTACCTCAGAAGACATAACTTCAATTCTCAATGCTGCATCTCTAAGAGATGAGGTAGGAATAGGTGGGATGTATTGTTCCCACGAGACAGAGCCCGAGCTGCGTGTCCAGAGAATGTTGCTACAGCTCTGACGTCTTGATGCCTAAACATGGCAACTGGCACTTCATGTCGGGGAAGGAAACAATGGAGCTTTCTGAAGCCCAGCCTTTCTTAGTTCTGAAGCTGTCCTTGTGTTCACAAGAATATTTCAGTTAAACAAAACAAAACAAACAAACAAACAAAAACCCTCTTACTCCAAGATTTCCATCCGTACTTCTGTGCACTCAGTATTTTTCTGTCAACGAGGGTTTAGAAAAGTAAGAAAGCCTCTGTTTTCATTTTTTATGTCTATTAAAAATAAACATGCTGAGAAGCTGTCTTTTAGTCTCTTTATCAAGCCCCAAACCACGTGTAGCCCTTGTCGACTCAGCGTTGACGAAAGCAACCAGCACGATTTATAAGGCGTCAGGAGCAAAACTTAGTTAAAGGCCAGTTTCCCCTCCACTGATTAAAACAGAGTTTAGCCCAATGATAAGCAGCCAGTCCCCTGGACTCAGCTACAGTGGACAGGTGGGCAGGACTCTGTCCCTAGCCCACCTGCCTGGGCCCAGCTCATGGGACACCTGGTAAGCTCTGCTGCCAGGAGAGCTGGGAAGCCACCTCTTTATGGGTTGGCACAAACCAGACACATTTCACGCTGAGTCAATTTCATCAATACTTTTCTTGCTCTGGAAACTCGGGGCGCTGAGAGAGAGCAATGCCATGATACGCAGCAAAGCAGCTTTAAATTCGAATGAGCTTCTCTGTGCTAATTAGTGACTTTGCTAACGGGAAGCTTTCTTTGTTAGAAAACACACCCTTGCCTTGAAGTGACGCAAAATGCCAGCTTTTCCTCTCCCAAATGTATCTCCCTTCATCTTTTATTATCAAGCCAAAAAGGGAAGTACTTTGTTCCTCTTGCCCTGTTAAAACTAATAGATTTTTTTTTAAATTTAAGTGTCTAGCATTGCATTGTGCCTTGTAAAAGCTAGAAAGTGCAAATGACCCATTTCTCCTAAATCCTACCTGTCACCCTCCTGGCAGAAAACGGTCCAGGGGAGCTCTGGAGAGTACACGCATCGCCCAGCCACTTCTGGAAGAGATACGACAGGATGCCCCTCCGGCCCCCTCCCATTTCACGGTGGGATGGTAATTTGCAAATTGAGCAGCCATCATTATTTTCCAAGGAGGAAGCAGAGTCTCTCCTCCTCACTGGGAGAATGTGACCCAATCATTTGTCTTGGCAACGCATGGATTCTAGAGCACTTGAGAATTCTTAGCCATAAAGCTGATTACTAACACAGGGAGGATGGTTGGAAAGAAAAGTCTTTTTAATCTGGGAAGGAGGGGAGGATGAAGGAGAAAAGGAAAAGACACAGAGCTCACTAGCGTGGTTATCAGCCCAGATCCGAGCTTTTTATGAATCAAAACTAGAACTCGGATATGTAAGTGGAATTCTTCTCCCTCTCACTTTTCTGCCTTGTTTTCGTCACTGTCCGTCTGGGTCTCTCTGTCACTATCTCCATCTCCGCTCTCCTGCCCTTCCTGAGTACTTGATGAAGATACCCTGCCTGGAAATAATTGCATTCAAACCCCTGAGTCCCACTTAAAAGTCTCTGGGTCTGATCAAGATAAACCCCATCAGGCTTTTGTTTCCACTCAAAGTGCCCCATCATTTATTAGAAGAATGAAAGTATCAGTTTCTGTTTAAACATTAACAGGGTGATGCCAAATATTAGTCAGTTCCTAATAATTTTGAGGGATTAAAAAGATAATAAAAGTAATAGTCCATTACATTACCTACTTCAGCAAGATTGTAATGAACGTAATAAATTCTGGATCAGGGTTATAACAACTTCCATCTATTTAAAATGAATTTGTAGGGTTACTTTCATTAACTATGTATATGGGGAAAATGATCTGACATATTACTTTAAAAGAGCTGTAAAACCGATTAGGAGAAAATATGCTTTCCAGACAGGGATGCCAGCCACCAGGGACCACTGCATCCATGAGAAGAGGGGATCCAGCGGCCGAGACAGCCCGATTTTGGCCTCTTTGTGCTGCCCACTTGCTACTCCAAAGAAATGATGAAAAAATCAGCATTCATCAGAATGAACGAGGGTAAGGCAACCCTTTTTTCCTCCCGTTTCTCCTTTTTTTTTTTTTTTTTTTTTCCTCCCCTGGTTCCCCTTAATGAACCAGGGCTTGCTCAGGGAAGTTCTCTGGAAGGAAATAAACCCAAGGCCAGCAGCCCAGCCTAGCTTTGGGGCCCCCAGGGGAAAGCTGCCGCATTAAAGGGGCCCATGCCCTCATCGCTGGAGGAGACAGGGAGCGAGCACTTGGCTGCACCACAGAAATTACTGCTGCACCTCCAATGCCCGCTTCATTTATCAATTTCATAGCAGAAAAACCCATATGACTGCCTTGTTCGCTCGCTCGCTAAATCTAGTCACAGAAAGCTCCCCACCGCCAGTCAAGTGTGTTACGCGGGGGGCCTGGATAAAGTAACTTGAAATACCACTAATGATTTATAGTTAATTGAACCTCTAAGTGATTACAGTGGCAGGATTGAATGGCGCACACCCGGCTCGTTCCCTCGCCCACTCAGCCCAGCAACTCTGGACAGCCGGGGCCGGGGCGGGGCCGGGGGCGGGGCGGTGGGGGGAGGGGTGCTTCCGCCTGGGGAAGTCAGCGAGGACCACCGGCAGGCTTGAGGCTTCCTCCCTCATCGCATCCCCCAGCCACTCGTCTGGGTCCTGGCTAAATTGCTCTCGCTTGCAGTAAATGACTCCATAAGCACTGTATCAGACCATTGATCCTTTTTATTAGATTACCCAATTGTAAGGTTAATGCATTTGCATTTGGCAAACGAGTCGGCCAGCCTGAATCCCACACGGGGATCGGGGTTTCAATGGACACGCAAGGAGAGCGGCTCTGTCAACAGATTGATGTGTTGGTAGCATCAGCGGATACTGATGCCTTTCCTCTACCCCACCCCTCCCCAAAAGAAAGTGCCAGGAGCATGCACTTCCAGGGCTGCGTCTTCCTCAGCAGAACCCCCCCCCCCCCCCCCCCGCCCACCGTCACAGCCAGGAGGCTAGCACAGCTGCCCACCCCAGTACTCGTGTTTCTGGAAGAAAGAAGGGTCCTGCAAAGGTTTTCTGTCCCCTCAGAAAGGGGCGAAGGTGGGCAGTTCACCTGGGACCAGGAATCTGCCTGCTTCCTTTAAAGGAGGGAGAACCACTACTCAAAGCAGTGACCAAGGACACAGGCTTCAGAGGCCAAAAATTCTTCTCTTCTGCACATGATAGAGTCAGACGGGGGCAGCCATTTCTACCTGAGTTTCTATACGCGACGTGAATTTTTCTTGGTTTTTCTAAATGCATTAACCAAACACCATTGACGTAGTCCACTCTTCTAAGGATTTTCTAGCAAATGAATTTACAAGTTGGAAAAACATACTTTGTTGATCTCACATGAGCTCTACATTGGAGTGTATAGCTATGGTTCGAGGGAATTAAAAGCAACCCAGAGAAATCACCCCAGAAAACCACATTCTTTTACAGATGGAAAAACAGAGACCCGGGCCTCCCTGGTGGCGCAAGTGGTTGAGAGTCCGCCTGCCGATGCAGGGGATACGGGTTCGTGCCCCGGTCTGGGAGGATCCCATATGCCACGGAGCGGCTGGGCCCGTGAGCCATGGCCGCTGAGCCTGCGCGTCCGGAGCCTGCGCGTCCGGAGCCTGTGCTCCGCAACGGGGGAGGCCACAACAGTGAGAGGCCCGCATACCGCAAAAAAAAAAAAAAAAAAAAAAAAACAGAGACCCACAGAGAGAATAAAATTGACCCGAGGTTCCCCAGGAAGTTCATGGAAAAATCTCCCCAGCCTCCCACCTTCCAGATCAGCCTCTGGTAAGAGGTGGCTTTAAGGCTATGGCAGTAAAGAAATAGTCTTTTTATACAAATGGCCTAAGACACAAGCCATATTTCATATTCAGCTGCATAAACTAGGTCTTTGTCTGAATTGTCCGGTGGAGTAAGATTCACTGTAAGTACTGCTTACAATATGGATTTGTTCAGCATCTTGCCTCTGAGGACAAGGAAGCTGGTTTCGTTGTTGCAATTCAGTTCGCTCTTTCTGCCGTTCATGTTCCATAGGTGGCCAGGAGGATGGGGAGCAGCCCATCACGTAGAGTCAGAAACCAGGGGGTCATTTCCAAGCTCGGCCACTTAGCAGCTACGTTATCTGTCTGAGCCTCAGTGTCCTCATTGGAAATAATCCTTCCCTTGCCAATTGCTCTGAGATGAAATGGGATAATATGTTTAAAAATGACCAGCATGGGTGTGGCCCTTATCCATGTAGAGCTCCTTATCCATAAGGTCCCTCCCTCCCAGTTTCATAGGAAAATGGTAATTTCCTGAGCCTTATAGGCAATAACTGATCGATGACTGGTAGCTGGGGACAGCTCACACCAGTGGACAGAACTGCTTAGCTACCTAGCTCTCTCCTGCTTTGTAAAAGAGACACAGACCCTTGCCCAACCTCCTTCCCCCGCTGGAGGCTTGAGGCTGAGCCTTCTTTGAATTGCCACTCAGATCCTCCCGGAGTCTCAGACAGTAAAGTCATTGCTAAAACAATGGTCTTAGTCACTAACATTTTTAGAGCCCTCTGTCATTTATCAAGTGCTTTTTACAAGCATTTAATCTCATCTAATCCTCCCAACAACCCTGTAAATTTCAAATGGTTATGCCCACTTTACAGACACAGAAACTGAGGCTTACAGAGGCCCAGGGACTGTCCACAGCGACACAGCTGGGAAGGGGCAGAGCTGGGGTTTAAGCCTAAGCCTGTCAGATTCCACAATCCGTGGTCTGTCGCTGTGCCCCCCTCTTAGGACTTGCAGTATCTTTGGGGCAGGGGACAAACCAGAGTTCAGCGGAGACCCTGGCTTTTCTTTCGCTTTCTTGCTTACTATTCCATTAAGCCACCAGCCCAGGGACATTCTGTTTGTCCCAAGGAAAACTGAAGCTTCAGATGTGATGGGGGAAAAAATGACTGAGTGAGCAACAGTTGACCTTGGTGAGTTATTGAGAAAGTGCGGAGGTGGCAAAGCAAGGTGGTGACAGGGCCCCGGGGGCCCTTAGTAAGGGAGTTTATCTGATGGTGAGTGTGATGCGGGCAGATGCTCCCTGGAGATAGTTGAGGCTGGTCTATCTGGCAAAGAGGACAAAGACAGGCCCCAGCTGGAATGAGCTATTTGTCCAGAAAGTTCCCACTGTTAGAGTTTGGTGCCCTACAAGCTTTGGGCCTGAGCAGGTCGAATTCCCATTCCCCATAGACCAGAGAATCAGCTGCAGCCACTGTTCTCAGAGGACACACAGAATACCAGGATAGGGGAGGTGGGTGTCCTGCACAAAGTGGCCTGTACAGACGTGGATAGACTCTAAGTGGGCCTGTATTTGTCTGCAGGGCTGTGTGTGTATGTGTGAGTGTGCAGGCACGTGACTGAGTGTGATGTGTGGGACAGTGTTTCTGTGTATAATTGTGTCTCCAGGAGAGGATGAGGTTGGTGGCCATGTGTGTAAGTGACTGTAGCTGGGCACACGGATGTCCACGGGACTGTCTGTGCATCTGGGTAGGTGTTATGTCTCCCTGAGAAGTTTAATGGCTGCAGCTCAGCAGAGGTGAGGGATGGTGGGGGAACGGTTGGCCCATTCAATAGAAAGGTGACCATCCAGGGAAGTATGGGCTGCAAGACCAAGGAGGGAAAGGATCCTTTAGGGAAAGGATCCTCCCTAAAGGGAGTTAGGGAGGACTGCCTGGAGGAGGGGGCGTTTGCTAAACAGGACCTTCTTCCTGAGTTTCTGATGGGATAGGTCTGAACCAGAATTTTGAAAACCTCTATTACCAACCAGAGGCATATTTAGTCTATTGTCCCCAGTCCAGAAATGAGGACATCGCCCAGGCCACACAGCATGATGAGCTAGAACAGTTAACCAGGCTTCTCCCTGGAAATATAAATGTGTGCTCCCCAGCAGGCTCTGTGTGTATGTGCGAGGAGACAGGTGTACACAGGACAGCTTGCCGGTTGCCTCGGACTCTTGGACTTGGGGTTTTCAAGTATTGTCTTAGGTGTTTCTTAGACTGGCTTGACCTGGCTTTTCATGTACAACACAGAAGGAAAGATCCCTGCCCAGCACTGGGCACTGGCCTGGACGCTGTGGTGACTGAATCCCACTTCCAGCACCACCTCTTACAGCCGCAGGATTTGAGACCAGCCCTTTCAGCAACGTGACCCTCAGTTTCCTCATCTGCCAAATGAGGAAGATTATTCCTCCCATACCTGAGTTACTCACATAGAGACTGGAGTCCCGACCCTTAGCAGTTGTGCGACTTCAAGCACATCACTAAGTCTTCTGAGTTTAGGATCCTCATCTGTAAAACAGGGATAATAACAGCAAATTAGATCATGTAAAGGAAAACACTTTACAAAAATTTTTTCAATAGCATTTGCGAGAAGTCACCTGTGAGATAGAAAACCTCAGCCGGATTCTCAGTTCTCAGCCCCATCTGCCTCCACTGCCTGGACAATTCTCTGAGGATCTGGGCCTCTGAGTGTTGTCTTCAGGAGGTAAAGAGACTCAGACAGGGTCCTGCAGGACCCCAAGGACAGGAACGCCCAGGGATGGAGTCGGCTGGCCAGAAGGCACTGGCCCATAGCTCCCTGGAGCCGTGCGGCAATGATTCAGGAAAAGGCTGACAAGGATATTAGCAGTGTAGGTGTTTTTTTTTTAATCCTGAGCCCAGAGAAAATGCACGGTCAGGAATAAAGGCGCCCAAGAGAACAAGGAGAAAGAGAAATAATCAGAATTAGCCAGCGGGCAGGCAGCAGGAGCAGGGGTGACTGAGCCCCACCTAGGGCTGGGAGCCCCTGCAGGACCCCTGGCTCAGGAGGCATCCAGGGAGTGGGCAGGCCTGGCCAGGAGCACAGGAGGGATGTTGGCTGCCCTTACCAGGACCTGGGCCGACTGCAGCCCAGCGAGCAGGCACAGTGGAAGACAAAGAAGCCAGCGCCAGGTGAGTCCAGCTCCTCCTGGGGCTGCCGGTGCACCCTCTCAGGCCCCTTCAGCCACAAGGTGGTAGAAAGGGTCCCGGCGAAGGGTTTGAGTTCTTTGCTGGCCATTGTTCACAGGGCTCTGGATGTGGGCATCGGGGTTGGGGGGTAGCCAAGAGGCTGCTCAGATACTGCAGAAAGGCTGCAGAAGCTTCTGCAAGCAGGCCTCCGTGACCCCCCCCCCCACTCCTCCACCAAGGCTAAAATGAGATGAAGATGACAGAGACCATGGCCCAAGAAAGTCACTGGGGTGCTTTCCCTGGCAGGTGGACCGTGAGTAACGATATTGCAGGAGGTGGTCCCAGTGCCTGCTTTAAGAGCAGAAAGGAATGGATTTTGATGAACTGGGGCAGAGACATCCCCTTACATGGGCGGTGAAACTGACTGACGTCTTTCCTAATTGAAAACTGCTCTTCACAAATCACGTTAGACTATCAGATTGCTTAAGAAAAAACCCTGTCCCGAATGTGTGTGTGTGAGTGAGTGTGTGTGTGTGTGTGTGTGTGTGTGTTGGAGGAAAGGTCAGAATTAATGCTTCCTCCCCTGATTCCACTGCAGATTCCAAATTAATGGAGTATAAATTAATGACAGAAGTGTGTGCTGCCCTGGGAGTGAGATGCTTCTCCACACCCCCTCACTCTCTCCTCGGGCAAAACACTTCCTGGCCCTGAGAGTCTTTTCTACAAATGTGATAAGGAGGAGAGGACTGCAAGTCCCCAGCTCACCCTTGCCACGGTGGCAACCCAGCCAGCCCAGCCTCTATACTATGAAGACTTCGCATGGAAGCTTTTGACAGTGTCTGTGTTCATAGCCCCATTACACAGTATTAAATTTCGCATGTATGAAAAGCGTTCATTTGCCGAATGTAACATTTACTACACCACAATGTTGGTAACATCATTTGGGCCTTTTCTCCCCCAGTATTTTAATACATCAGCAGCCTTGATAAACGAAAGCATCAGGGCCTCTGTCACACTCTGATCTCTGAACCCCATTCCCAGTTCCTATAATGAAGGTTTCCTTCACTCTCAAGTTTCTAGAAGAGAGGTTCCCGTCTGCCAATTTGAGGTAAATCAGGATCTTATAATTCGAGTGAAATATAGAAGGGGAAGAGGATGTGTTTCCCTGGAGCCTTGCTGATAGTCCAAACCTCTCTGCACAAAGCTCTAAATTACACTTCCTGACACCGGGAGCCCAGCACGCGTTCCCGAGAACCTCTGGGAGCTCTTGACGTTACTGTCTCCTTCCAGAGCTGCCCTGTCTCAGGGTCAGTAACTGAGCAAATGCCCTCTTGCTTTTATACTCCTCTCCAGGATGCCAGGTCCTTGCAGCAATCATCTAGACCTCTCACCCCTCGCCCCTGGCAGCCCACTCTCTATGGGTCACCTATGTGAACATCAAACCCAAAGGACAGCCCCCCAAATTTAATTTATTTCTACCTAAACAAGTTCTTTTATCATAAAGCAATAAATTTGTCTTGGTGCTAGCAATTTGTTGCGGGTGACAAAACATTGCAAATTGATTAATCGCTACTGTACGCAGCAAAATGAGAAAAGCAAGGAATTATTATGAATAGCGTCCGTCTTTTACGGGAGGGATTCATTATTCAAAAGTGCTCACTGGTGCTTACATGTGCCCTCGGTGCAGATTACATCCATTTGCAGACTTCCCACATCATGCTTACACAAATCAACAAACGTGCATTTATTAAGACATAGAATGAAAGCTATTTAAAAGTGAAAAATGGCCTTTTGCATTCCTTTTCTTCAAGGAAGGCAAATCTGGGTGGGACGTTCCTGGGAAGCGGCCCCGCAGTGGTCACGTGAGTGTCTCCGGGTTCTGTGCACCCTGGCTCACGCAGGCGCTACCAAATCTGCCTGCTCGGCCAGTGTCAGAGTAAGATCAGAAATACCCCACCACTGGTTCTGGAAGCCTTGCTCTGGCTCAGGAGACTGAAGTCATCACTTCCCACTGGGGAAGTGCAACTGATGGGAGGGCTCAGTTCTCAGAAATGAGCCTCCTTACGGCCCCCACCCCCTGCCCCAAGAAGGAAACAAATATTAATTGAGCACCTACTCTGTACCAGACACTATCCTGAGCGCTTTATTTGCATTTAGTAAGGCAAAGCCCTCCACTTGCCTGAACTTCATACGGTTGTTGTAAAGACCAACTGAAATACCGCATGCACATTAAGTGCACACAGGTTAGCTGTGATTGCTAGTATAATTTCATTTCATCACTCTCAAGGTCAGTATTACTGTCACCATTTTACAGGTGGGGAAATTGAGGCTTAGAAAGGCTGCAAGATGTGTCAAGTCACACAGTTAGTAAATGAGCAGGGCTGAGCTTCAATTTAGGATCTTGCTCCAAAGATTCGTGCTCCTTTTCACTAAACCATCCCCACAGCTCTCTCTCCTGGGAGTCGAAATATAGTGTATTTGCTTCCTCTAATCTAACAGGGGAGGTCACACACCATCCAGATGCCAGCCACCCACTCTTCCCCTTGACGTGCCCGGTGGGATGTTTGAGAGGGTCTGGAGATTTCATGACATCCCCCATCTCTTCCTCTAACTGTTGTCCACATCCTAGAGCCCGGTCCGTTTCTAAGTCTGGTCCCTTTCCCCTCCATCCACTTGTCCCATCCTCGAGGACTCTCCCTAAAGGAAGCGCATGACTCATCCCAGTGAAGGCTGACGGGCGGCTCACAGCTCTCGTATTGATTATTCCTGCTGAACTCATACTTTGTTTAAAAATAGCCTGAGATCTCAACTTTCATATTCCAATTAGATTTCAGAGCAACTTTTATAAAATGAGAAAGGCTTCATTATTTCTCTGTTGCTTATAGAGCCATTAACCACTCCCCAGCCAAGCTAAAGGCCCTTCTCATCCCTGTTATCACCCATCAGATGAGAGCAGTTATTCATTCTTTTCCGAGAAACCTGCCCCAAACCACAGACCTGTCTCCGGGCGCCCAGGAGCCAGGGGTGGTCAGGTTATAAGCCTGGGCGTGTGGCTGGAGCTGTGAGCCTGCCCCAGTGAACTCATCTCGCAAGACAGTGTTTCTCAAAGGGTGTTCGTCAAACTGTTTTCCTGGGGCTTGTAAGAGTTGCCAGTTCTGGGCCTCCCCGAAACGTGCAGTAGAATCATCTGCAGGTATGGCCTGGCAGTCTGAACGTTTGATAAACTCCCTGTATGATTTCTTTTGCCTGCTACGATTTGTGAACTGTTGCCCCAAATACTTCCCAAACTCCCTGCTCAGTTTTTGATGCCATCAGATTGAATCACTGTTTCCTGCAAATTTTGGTTGACTCTCTGATACGCCCCATTTTGTGTAGGAGAGACACAAGCTAAAAAGTGCTCACCGTCTTCAGGTCTAGCTGACTCCCATCCTAGGTCTCTCAGGGCATCCCTGGGCTCCCAGCAGGACCAGTGTGCCCAGGCTGGGCTAGGCCATGGGTCACCTGCTGGATATATTCCATAAAGCTGCTCAGTCTGGGGTGAGGAGAGATCAGACTTCCAGACAGGATGGAAGTGGAAAGGGCATCTCCTTGCAGTCCTGGGCTCTGTTTATAATGATCAGAGCCCCAAAGTTCTCAAGTACTTCTGTTCCTAGCTGTTATTATCACAGCCTGTCATTATTTTATGTGGCCTTGAGTATAGTTCTCACACCGTAGTACACATCAGAATCACCGGTGAGGGGGGGACTTTGCTAAGACACAGACTGCTGGACCCCCTCCCTGAGCTTCTGACTCAATAGGTATGGGGTGGAGCCTGAGAGTTTGCATTTCTATCAAGTTCCCAGGTAATAGTGCTGATTCAGGGACCAGATTTTGAGACACTAGACTCTAAGCTCCATATTAAGCTCTCTGGATCCCCAGGGTCCAGTACATAGTAGGGACGCAATTTCTGTTGGCAGAATGAATGAATGAGTGTGTAACTGTTGGAGTAAATGACATGAGTCCTCTAACTGGGACTCCTCACACCACTACACTTTGTCTAGGTTACCCAGCATCTGCCAGACATCTGTAGGAGCGCCCAGCAGAAGTATGTGTCCTGGGACAAGGCTGAAGGCTCTTAACTTCAAGACATGGTTTGTGGCTTCCCACACCCACAGAAACAAGCCTGGCTCTCCTAAGAGGTCATGAAGCTATGCAGGGGATTAGACAGCCCATTCCAGCCTTGACGAGAGTAACGGTGATTTTCCCCATCTTGAAAAACGGGCCCATCACTTCCTAGCTGGGTGACCTTGGGCTTGGCCGTCAGACTCTAAAGAGTCCCAGTGTCCTCACTGTTGAAATTGGCCCTGATCATTATCTCCAGGCTAACTGTGAGGGTTTAGTGGGGCTGTGCATAAAAAGAGCTTAACAGTATCCTACAGGTTTGGGGAGCTTGGTCAATGTCTGTGTCCTCCCTCATTCCCCACAATCCCCAACCCCTGTGAAATGACTCCCCGAGATGTTTCGGGAGTAATGAATTCCCTCATTTCAGCTAAATCACCCGTGATCCTGGTTTTGTAGAGATGTACGATGGAACATGATAAATTGTTTTAAGCAGAAGCTTCATTCAAATATCCATTTCCCTGTCAAGTTAATTTTGTTTCGATATATTTTCTAGTGGGTTTTGACTGGGAGCATACATAGTACATAAACAGAAGAACATCATGTCTTTGGTTTGTTTTCTGAGTAACGGGGAGCTGATGGCATGGGGGAGGGAAGATCTAGAGATTGTAAAGGACCAGAAGCCCCACTCCCCAGCCGTGACGGGGTGGAAACCTAGCTCTGAGGGTGCATTTTAGGTAGGCTGTATCTGTGTACAGGACATGGCAGCACCAACCAAATGGCTGAATTCCTGCAGCTATAGGAGCATATTTCCTGGCAACATCCAAGAAAGTAGCCTTGTATGCAGTCTCTGTATCTAGCCAAGGCCTCCAATGCATTGTCTCACTTCCCCTCTTAAACCCTAAAGACTTCAGGGTGTATTTCCTAAGAACAAGGACATTCTCTCACATAATCACAATATAATAGTCAAGATGAGGAAATTTACAGAGATGCCATACTATTATTTAGTCCATGGTCCACATTCAAATGTTGCCAACCCTCCCATTAATGCTCTTTATAGCCGTTTATTTTCTTGTCTCAGGGTCTGGCTCAGGAGCACGTGTTACATTTACTGGTCGTGTCTCTTCAGACTCCTTCCATTTCAGACAGTTCCCTTCTCTTTGTCTTTCATGACCTTGACATTTTTTGAAGAGTTTCGAACAGTTATGTTGTAGAAGGTCCCTCAGTTTGCTGCTTCTTGATTAGATTCAGGTTATGAATTTGGGGCTAAAACCACACAGTAGTGATGGGTCCTTCTCAGTGCACCATATCTGTCCCATTCTTGGTGATCTTGACCTCAATCACTTGGGTAATGTGGTGATCCCAGATTTCTCCATGGTAAGGATATTATTTTCCCTTTGTTATCCATAGGTAATTTGTGGAGCAATGCTTTGACGTGTGTAAATTTCCTTGTACTCATTCATTTTAGTCTCTATTGATGATTCTTGCCTGAATCAATTATTACTGTGATGGTTGCAAAATGATGGATTTTTCTAAATCCAACACCTTTTTTCCATTTCCCACTTGGCATTCTACTGTAAGGATAAAGTAAAAAGAGCTCTCCCTCTTCATCTATTTATGAATTCATTTTTTGATTTCTGACTATATGGACTCAGAGATTCTTCTTTTATTCGATGTGTTATAATCCATTGCTATCATTATTCGATGCCTTGAATTGCATGATCTCTTTTGATCCTCGTGACAATTGGGTGATATTATCAGAGATGCCCATATTTTCACTTTGGGTCTTACAGCTACATTTGCAGGCCCCTGCTTCCTGACTCCCAGGCTCAGGCTCTGTCCCTGGATACACTGCTGTTTGGGCAGCTCCCTATCTGCTCCATGTCCTTGCGGGGGAGACAGGAAACCACACATAGCTTCACCAAGCCCTGATTCTCCAACCTCCCTTCCAAGCCCCCTGTGAATGGGCATTCAGGGTGGAAGGAAGCCTGATTCCCTCAGCACTCTCTTCCTCTGTTTGAGGCAGCTCAGTCGGAGGCAAGAGGCCTGTTACCTAATCTGTGAAATGGGTCAATCTACTGGTACATCATTGACATCAAGCTCCCAGGAACTCTTGGCACGGTCCGCTTTGTAAATCAATGAATCTGACTGCATGAGCTTGGCCACTCCTGAGCTCACCATTCAACAAATATTTGCTGAGCTTCTACTATGTGCCAGGCTCTGGGCTAGCCTGGAGGTACAGCAATGAGCAAGTTAGACAAGGTGCCTGTTTCACAGAGCTCATATTTGACTGGCGTAGATAGCAATCAAATCATCCCCCAGGTAAATATCCAATGACGCAGGGATGAGGCCTCTGCGAGGCCTCTGCAGTAACAGAGGACTTTGACCTTGCGTCAGGCGTCAGAGAGAAGTAGTCAAGTTAAAATCAATGGATTACAACACACTTTATCTGAGGCTGTTACTCAAAGCAGAGAAGAGGGTGCTGAGACTCAGATTGGTAAAGTAACTTACCCAGGGCTGCACAGTAACAGAATGCAGATTCACATCCAGGTCCACTGACTCCCCCGCCCATGTTGTGCAGCTGTTTTGCCAAAATGGTTTCCAAAGGGTCTCCAAGGATTCTGGGCAAAGGGCCTGTGTCCATCTGTCCAACTTGGCAAACTTTGTCTTCACTGTGGCTCTGCAGGACCCTGCTAAGTTGCAGCAAGGAAGAACTGACTTTCTGTTAGGCCCAAACGTTCTCTAAATCAGGGGTTTTTTTCTTTCTTCTAAGGACTAAAGCCAGGAAAATCGACTAAGCCTAAGTATTAAAAAACAAGGGGAGTAGGTTCAAGCTTATCACGCAACAGCAGAGATCTATAATTGTGCACCAGGCCATGAGCTAAGCATAGAGGGAGGCTGAGAGTCACCCAGATGGGTCCAAGGCCAGAACCCATGCTCTTAACCACAGCACAGGGTTGTCTCCCAAGGGATGTCCATCTGTCTGTCTCTCTGAGCCCTCGGAGCAGCCAGGCAAATTCCAGGAGGGAGAAAGGATGCCCACACCTACCCTCACTGCTCAAAGCATCGGGAAGAGTCAAGGTTGGGGCAGCTCAGTCTTATAGTCGCACCATCCTATGCTCAGCACAAACACCCCCAGCCTCCAGGTCTCCTCTGGCTGGCCTTGGCTGGTCCTGGCTTGATACCTGATAGCCCTGGAAGCTGACACCTCAGCTTGAGAGGGATCAGGACAGACACAGCTGCCGCCACGGGAGCCTCAGCCGACTTCAGGGAGAGACTCTGAGGACACGGGCCTGTGAGCTGTCCCCCCAGCTCCCTCTCTTATTTTAGCTCCACACCCAGGAAGATGTGTGTATAAACTCTTGCATAGAACAATAATGGCAGAAAAAGAAAAAAATTCAACTCAACTAACTTGGCTAAGTTTATACAGCTGGGAAACTGGGCTCAAAATTCAAGTTATCTATCTGCAGAGCTTATGCATTTAACCTTCTCTTCAATGAACCACCTTCCGATATAATCAGGTGTAATATACACACGTTCAGTGCCTGACATATAGTAGGTTCCCCATTGTATTTGTTTAATGCATGGGTTCAAATGTGTATATGTCCGTGTTTGTGTGTGAATGAAAGTGTTTGTGTATGTGAGTGTACAAGCTGGATGGCATACAACGCAGATGGCTTGAATTGCATATAAGGCAGAGGTCCTGAAGTTATTGCAGGAGATGCAGTAAGATCCGGAATAAGGGTTATTTCCTGCATCTCAGTTCTTGTTTTGTCTCATGCTTCTCCCTCTGGGGACAAGGGAGAGCATAAGCACTGTCCAAATCAGTTTAGGACAAGGAGGTGATAGCTAAAACCCACCCTGGGCACGGCAAGTTTGGGTCCATTCTCCTAGTGCATGCACCTTGATGAAACTGAAAGATCATAGGATTTGGAACCAGAAAAACCTGCTTCACCTCCCAACCCCATCACTTACTTGGGTTTAAGTGACCCTGAGCAAGTCACTTTGCCCCTCTGAGCTACTGATCCCTCTCCTGGAAGCGAAGATGATCATATGTACCTCTCGGCATTGTTATGAAGATGACATATCAGGAAAATTCCCAGCACGGGTCTGATGCATAGCAAGCACTCAGCTTATGTAAGGTCCCTTCTTGCTCTTTGCAGATAGCGTCAGAGGTGTGATAGTAAAATCCTCAGGGAAGAGAAGGATGATGGTTCTCTACCTCAGCTAAACATTGGAGTCCCTGAAACCTGGACCCCACCCCTGAGAGGCTTTGATTCACTTGGCCTGGGTGGTGGCCTGGGAATCAGGGCCTTTAAAAGCTGCCCAGGTGATCCTAATGGGCAACCAAGGTTGAGAATCTCTTGTCCATAGGGTTTCCCTGCCATTCATTAAGTGCCTCATGGGCTTTGCCACTAGTCCGTCTGGTGTCTGCTTTGTCAGCTCAAGTCAAGACAGAGGGGAAGAGGAGGAAGTTCATCCCATCCGAGGCTAAAACCCTCTCCCCTGAATTGGGATCTGGATTTCCAAATCAAAACTCAAGTGAAATAAGTCAGACACAGAAAGACAAATATTACATGATATTGCTTATATATGGAATCTAAAAAAACGCGTACAGAAGAACTTATTTACAAAACAGAAGTGGAGTCACAGATGTAGAAAACAAACTTATGGTTACCAGGGGATAAACTGGGAGATTGGGATTGACATATACACGCTACTATATATAAAATAGATAACGAATAAAACCTACTGTATAGCACAGGGAACTCTACTCAGTACTCTGTAATGGCCTATATGGGAAAAGAATCTTAAAAAGTGGATATATGTGTATGTATAACTGACTCACTTTGCTGTACAGCAGAAATGAACACAACATTGTAAATCAACTGTACTCCAATAAAAATTTTTTTTACAAATCCCCCCCCCAGAAAACTTTAAGTATCTTAACCTAACAATAGAAACTTTTTTGTGTGTGACTGTATGGATATACAAGGTGTTGTAAGATAGAAACATGACGTCTTAGACATACATTTAGCAAACTTTGCTAAAGAAAAAAAAAAGCCATTAGACTAAATTATATTTAGTATCTGCTATGTTCCAGACACTTTACCTCCCATCCTCCCAAATTCTCTCAATAATCATTGTTCACAACACCCTCTGGAGTGCGCTAGGGCTAGTAGGGGTAGTTACGTTGAATATGGGGGTGTTCTCACCTCTCAGGCTTAAACTCCTACTCCTTTATACCTAGGCTTCTCCACAGATTTCTGAGTTGTTTTGGAATTTGCATGTAAAATAAAAGCTTCCTACATAATTGAAATTATGGCCAATTGACCGTGAAATGGAAGAGTGTCCGTGACCAATGAGGTGTTGGGCTGAGGAAGATGTTGTGCTCAGAAACGGGGCCTCCATAGCCCCAGGGCTTGTTCTCTGGCTCCGGGAGAGGAATCCTCCTGGAACCTTCATGGCTCCCAGCCAGACCCCCACCCTGACCTTTGTTCTTACTCTGGTAAGACGCAGTTTTGTCTTTAGCGCCACATTATTCTGTTATAATCTTTTCTCTCTGGGTTGAGAATCTTTCTAGAGGAGGGAATTTGAAGCAGGAAGGCCCATGTGGAATATCTCCTCTCTCAGGCCATGACTTGGCAAGCCAAGGACTTTCTGAGCCAGACTGGGGTGTGGGGTGCCCAGAGGGAGGGAGTGGGTGATGATGCTAGAAAGGTAGACACAGCCCAGTTACAGATAAAACATTTTAACTTTGGGGAGGCAGTGGAGAGGCATCAAAGATACTGGAAGAGGAGTCATATACAACCTGTGTTTTACAAAGATTGCTCTGCGAAGAGGACTTGAGGGGGTGCAAATAGAGGCAGCGGGTCCAACCAGTTAGCTTCAACAAAAGCCTAGCAAAGTCATCATGTTGGTATGGACAGCGTTGGTATGGACAGATGGAGGAGACTGGGACATGACTAACAGGAAAATAGGAAGGGAAAAACAACAAGTGCTATGTACTAGCATCACAGCACTGGGAGGAGACACTTTTATCCCCATCTTGTTGAAGGGGACAGTGAGGCTCAAAGAGGTCATGTGTCTTGCTAATAAATGGTAGAGCCAGGAATTAAATACATTTCCATATGCATTCTAGAAATGTTAATGATAGATGAGTGAAATATTAAGACAAGGGAGGGGACAATATTTTAACTCTGATCAGACCACACTCAGGGTATTGCATTCAATTCTAGATCCACACTTTAAAGAGAGACTTTGTTTAGCTAATGGAATATATACAAAGAAAAGTGATGTGCGTGGTCAAGGGCCTGAAAACTATGCTGTATAAGATGAAAGTTCTGAGGGTGTACAGGCTGAAGAAGAGCAGAGGTGGATGGCATGTGACCCTGCATTCAAATATCCTGGGTCCTCTTGGAGCCCAGGGAGCGAGCAGGAGCAAACTTCTGCAAGGATCAGCAAGGGCCAAAGTGGGCATGTTACAGACTTAGGCCTTTATCTTGAAGGCAATGGAAAACCACTGACAATGTTAAGCAAATGGTAACATGTTTTCAGTGTCAAAAGATCACTCTAGAGGCGGATCCAAGAACACCTTATTCAGTAAGATTGCACGTTTTCTTCATATGTATTCCAGTACCTATCTTAGTGAGTTTATTACTCAAGATATCCCATTATTGTTGCTATAGGTGTAAAATCTTTTTGTCCGTTATTTTATCTAACTGGTTTTTGGAATTTGGGGCTTTTTTTGTATATTTATTCCATATCCAGCCACCTTAATGAACTCGTTTTATTATTCCCAATAGATATTCTAGTTAATTCTTTTAAGTTTTCTAGGATGGTAAAAACATCTTCTGCAAATAATGGCAATTCTCTTTTTCAATATTTATAATTTGTAATTTAGAAAATTACATTGCCTCATTGCATTTACTAGATTAAATTGTCTTATTGCATTTACTAGAACTTCTAAAATAATACTTGATATAACAATTATTTGCATAGTGGACTTTTTACCTTATCTTATTGCATTTACTAAAATTTCTAGAACAGTGATTCTCAACTGGGGATGATTTTTCCCCCTGGGGGATATTTGGCAATATGTCTGGAGACATTTTTGGTTATCACAATTAGAGAGATGTTTCTGGCCTCTACTGGGTAGAGGGTCATTCTTATCTTAGTCTTGATTTCAATGAAATGAAATTTCATGGTGTTTCACCATTATGTATGGATTGACTACTTGTTTAAGGCTAAAATTTTGTTGAGTAAATAGTGGTTAAAATTGTGTTAACTAAGACTTGTAAAATCAAAAATAGATATTGAGTCTTATCAAATGTTTTTATAGTCTTCATCAAGATGATAACACTTTTCTTTTTACATTTGACCTGTTCTTACAATTATAATAATAGACTCCTTGGCTCCACTGACATTACTTTAGAAAATCATTGACCATTGTTAAATAAGCAAATCCCTGCTGCTTCTCCCACTGCAGCACATCATAAGGCATTGACCATGTGAGAAGTAGCTTGGTTACAAATTAGTGTCAGTAATTTGTAGTGTCTGCCTTTGTGGCTTTCAATGGGGACTCATGTGAAGCCACTATTTGCTTCCTCTGGTTTATAATGACTAAATACAGATACTATGAGCCTCTCATTGACCTCAGCTCCTCTGAAGGATGACTGCTAACCTCTTTGCAGTCATCTCGGCATTCTCAGTACCACAAAGTGAATTTTTCATATACAAGCATACTTCATTTTACTGACCTTTGTTTTGTTACACTTCACAGGCGTTGTATTTTTTACAAATTGAAGGTTTGTGGCAACCATGCCTCAAGCAAATCAACTGACACCATTTTTCTGATAGCATTATTTTTTATTTAAGGTCTGTACATTGCTTTTTTAGACATAGTGTTATTGCATACTTAATAGACTACAGTATAGTGTAAACATAACTTTTATATGAACTGGGAAACCAGAAAATTTGTGTAACTCGCTTTAATGCAATATTTGCTTTATTGTGGTGGTCTGGATCTGAACCTGCAATATCTCTCAGGTATGACCATACTATAGAGGCAGACAATATTGGGGTAGACAATCTCAAACATTTAGTACATTTAGTACAGTGGTATGTTTATGTAATTTTAAAATATGTTTACATTGAAACTGTAGGCTCAAAATGTTTTACATAGAGGAATTCACATTCAAAAAATTTGGAAGAAATTGGATTATCAATGATAATAATTTTCTAAAGAGATAGAAAGGTTTAATTTATCAGCATTCTAAAGAAAGTAGGGGAAGCAATTTGGATTCACAGGGGCTGCTAGTCTGGAAAGAACCCACAAAAACAGGAGCTCTATTTCCCAGGGTCATATCATCTATGGGGAGGATGGGCTTATGCAAAGGAAAATGAAAATAGAAGGTGAGAGATGCGCAGAACTGAGCAATGAATTCTGTGATCCTTCCACTTGGCACACCCAAAATCTATGGAGCTACAAAATCCAAAATACTTAAGTGGAGTCTCATGGAAACCTGTGGAAAGATCATACAGACTCGGGAAGGGAAGCCAAGAGGAGGTGAGATTGGTAACTTTTAGGGAGCATCTGACAGACCTAAGATATGGAAATCAGGCTGGAAATATTTTACCTAAATCTCCAAGGGTCAAGGAAGCCTTTATTGGAATAGATTTAAGTGAAATATACATAAATATATTTATATTTCTGTACTCATCAATATCTTTACTTATATTTTTATCTACATGATCTGTCAAAGAGAAGTGTATGAAATGCCTCTGCCACTACTGTGTTTCATTGGTTTTCTTTGTATTGCTGACAGTTCTTATTTATAAATTTTAATGTTATGTTATTTGGCACATCAAGATTCATGACTATTTTTTCTTATTGTGGATTGTTTCCATTTTAAATAAAATTATTTTAGTTTAATGCTTTTTACTTTGAATTTGATCTTGTCTTTCTGTGTCATTTTGATGTAGGTGTAAGTGTTGTACAAAATTTGTAGGTGATTTCTGTTGTTTACCTGCTTGCTTGAATTCAGTCTAAAAGTCTGAATTTTGTGTTAAAGTTTATTCTATTTAAAGACTCAGAATTCTAGTTCCTATTGTATTGCTATCTTATACTTTCTGGGTTTTGTGCTTTTCTTCCCATTAGTTATATTTTCCATTGGCCTAATTTTTTAATTTTGAAAAACATTTAAAATATAGAAAACCACTAGTAATAATATATCAAAATATTCCCATAAACTCTGCTCTCTTTGTTTTTCTTTTCTCCTCTGGTTAATTGAAGAGTATACCACTTTCTTAAGTGATTGTCTTTTCCTTGTAAAAACTATGCTTGAACCTGTACTTGTCTGTTCATCAGTGTAATGAAATAAGTCGTTTTTGTTGACTCACTCCTAAGAAGAGTGAGTCAGCATTTTAAAATTTACCCCCCATTCCTTCCTAACCCACTTTCATGTTTTCATTGATATAATCTAGAATTTTTAGACTTTAGGTCATTAATGTTTAATTTTATGTTTGTTTATATTACGTTCCTCTTTTCCAAGAACTGTTTTTAGATAATTGCATTACTAAGTCACTATAGTTATGGTCCTTAAAATAACATAATAGATTCAGTTCTATGTTTAACTGGTTTTAATATTTACTACCCTGACTTTATATGTGGATTTACCCATTCTTGTGTCCCCATCAAAGTGGTGTATATCTTCAAGGATTCTATTTGCTTTGTTTTTGTATTTTAGGATGAGCTCATAAATGATACACTTTTGCACATACATCTTTCTGTTGTCTTCACAATTGAACAACTTAGCTGAGAATAGTGTGGTTTTGAATCATAAACTTTTCCTCTCAAAATTCCATAGATATTGTCTTATTGTCTTGTAGCTTTCAAAGTTACAGCAAAATCTGAAAGCAATCTGATCTCTGTCCTTTATAGGAAACTGTTTTCTTCCTGTATGCCTGTAGAGTTTGTTTATTAGTTCATACATTCAACAAATATTTCTTGACCACCTACTGTGTATGAAACACTGATCTAGACACAGCAATGAACAGAACAGATCAAATCTCTGCCTTCATGGAGCTGACATTCTAGTGAAGGGAGACAGATGATAAACAAAATGAAAGAATAAAATATACAGCATTTCTGAAGATGACGCATGCTAGAGGGAGGATAACATTGAGGAAGAGCATAGGGAATTGGACACGTGACAATTTTAATAGGGTCATAGGGAATGCTTTAGTAGGGTGATATTCAAGTAAAAACCTGAAGGAAGTGAGGGAGCTAGTCATATGGATATCGGATGAAGCACATTCCAGACAGAAGGAACAGCATATGGAGAGACCCTGAACTGACAGAATGCCTGGTATATCCAAGAAATAATAGGAAGCCCACTTTGACTGGAGTGGAATGAGCAAGGGGGGAGAGTAGAAGCTGATGAGATTAGAGTTGCAATGGAGGTCAGATCCTATAGGGTCTAGTTTACTTGTTTATGTACAAGTCAGCCTTTACCAAGCTGGGGTTCCAAGGAAAATATGCACTGGGCATTGCTACTCTCAAAGAGGGAGATGTGGTAAACAAAGTTTCCCAACTAACTTGTCTATGGAATCCCTTTAAGGTACTTAGGTTGTTCTTACTCTAATTCAAAAAGTTACGTACATCCCAATGTTCATAGCAGCACTATTTACAACTGTCAAGACATAGAAGCAACCTAAATGTCCATCGACAGATGAATGGATAATGAAGATGTGGCACACACACACACACACACACACACACAGTGGAACACTACTCAGTCATCAAAAATGAAATATTAACATTTGCAGCAACAAGGATGGACCTAAAGATTATCATACTAAGTGAAGTCAGACAGAGAAGGACAAATATTATATATGATATTCCTTGTATGAAGAATCTAAAAAATAATAAAAATAAGCTTATTTACAAAACAGAAACAGACTTGCAAACATAGAAAACAAACTTATATAGTTACCAAAGGGGAAAGGGAAGAGAGGGATAAATTAGGGGTATGGGATTAACAGATACACACCACTCTATATTAAGTAGATAAATAACAAGGACTTACTGTATAGCAGAGGGAACTATATTCAATATCTTGTAATATACTATAATGAAAAATAATCTGAAAAGAATATATATATAAATATATGTATGACTGAATAACTTTGCTGTACACCTGAAACTAACACAGTATTATAAATCAACTATAGTTCAAAAAAAAAAAGGAAAAAAGAAAGAAGATAAAATACTTAGGTTTTTCTTAAGGTTGAGAAAGTTTTCTTCTAATTCACCTTCAGTTGTTACTTTATTTGTTGTTCTGGTCTCTTTTAAAATCTGTTTTTCATTTTGAAAATTTTTTTTAAGATTTTAAAGTATTTCATATATAGAAAAGAATATACCCAATGATCTCTTCTTTATGAAAAGCAATGATTTCTATGTTGGAAAACTGTTTTCTGCTTTCCATATATTTATTCTCTGCTTTTTTTCTTTATATTTTGCTAGAGTCTTTCAAGTTTCTCCAAGAGTTCTAATTCCAAGTCCAATGTCTGCCTCACCTATTATTAGTTCAAATGCACAACTAAAATAAATTTAAAACCATTTATTTTGTGATCATATTAGTTTTTTAGATTAGGTTTTCTATTGTAAAAAATAATGGCTAATATTTATTAAAGGCATGCCTCACCCCCAGATATTCTGCTCAGAGTTTTGTATGCTTTATTTCATTTACTGCTCACATTGACTCCTTGAAGCAGGCACTGTCTCCACTGAACAGATAACAACACTGAGGCGTATAGAGATTAAGCGACTATTGGCTCTACTTTCTGCATGGCCAATTCTGCTTTGTGATACATCTAATGTTGATGTTAACTTTGTTTCTTTAAATTTAGTCTTTTATTTATTATCTCATCTTCCATTTTATTTCTAACTCCTCTCAGCTTGCTCCCTTCACATCTCATGTTGGTGTACCGTCAGCTCATTTTTCATTTCTTGTATCATAAGCTGCACATTTCCCTGCATTTCACTGAAGAGACAGATTTAGACATGTTCTAAAATGATCTTCAGTTTACTATAATCAGTGTTTTTCAACTTCTTTCCCTGCATTGTGCACACTGTGTTGCCTGTTTTATGATGAAGACTTTCTCAGATTTCATGTGCTTCCTGTTTTTCCTCTGAGTACTCAACCTTGAGCCGAAGAAAAAGAAAAGAAAGAAAGAAACAAACAAACAAACAAAAGAGAAGACAATCCAGACATAAGATTTTTCTGGTAAATAAAATGAGATTTTTCTCTGGTCCCTCTTCACAGACCAGCCGGCTGCTGTTTGAATCACTGGACCCAGTACATATGAAGGAGAGCTGGCTCATACGGCATTCTCTCATCCTCTCTCCAACTTTCCAGTGTTTTCCAGTCTTGTATTTACTATGACTCAGCTCATGGGGAGTGAGACGCTCATGAACTGGCCAACTGGTCGTGAGAAGGTCACATACTCCTGAAGAATCTATGTAAAGTGTAAATTCAAACTCCCACCCCTGAGCTCCCGTGTCTGTCCCAGGGTCCACTCCTTCCCAAAGCCAACGTCACCTCCCAGGATGTCCATCAGCCACCCTCATGCATTTCCACCCCAGCGGCATGACAGCGCTGGGAGCCATACTGGTGGGAGAGTATTGCTGGGGTGGGGTGAAGGCATTGAGAACTCTGACCTCCTTAGAACAAAATTCCCACGGAATGAGGATGGGGAATATGAGGCTGCCTTCCACCTTATGTGGCTCCACTTTCTGCCTCAAGACTTTATCTGACTTTTGGTTAGTGGAAATTATATATATTATATTTCTATATATTATATATATATGTATAATTAACATTCCAGGGTTCTAGTGCTGTCAGACATGGCAATATTTGTGTGTTTTAATAAGCATTTCCATGGAAAAGTAGAGAAGATGAAACAGCCATGACCAACTCAAACAGAAACAGGCAAGCAAGCTCAGCGTGGGAGATGGCCTGAGCTTGCTCTCTGCCCTGGCCTCCTCCAGCCCTCTGGCCTTGCCCTTCCCTCGCCTCAGCCCCAAGCAGGACAAGGAGTCTCTGATTCCCATCAGAGACAGGTGTTGGAGTTATCAGCAGAGTACAGTGGTTGAGAATATGGACTCTGGAACCAGTCTGCCTGGGTTCAAATCCCAGCCCTACCACTTACTAAATAAATGACACAGGACAAATTATTACCAAAAAAAAAAAAAAAAAAAAAATACTGTGCCTCAGCTTTCCCTCCTGTAAAAATGGAGATAATGATAAAACATCTTACTTTCATAGGGTCATTGTGAAGAGCAAGTGATGTAATATTTGAAAAGCACTTACACTAGCACCTGGCACATAACAAAATGCTATGGATGTAGGTGATTGATGATTGATTGATTTAGAGTGGCCAGAACTGGTAACCCACGGGTTCCTGAGGTTTGAGCCAACTTTTCATCTCCAGGATCCTTCAGGAGTGGGATTTAATGAAAATAACAACCCCCAAGCACCGAGGATTTCTTTTGTGCCAGACCTTCAGTGCTTTACCTGCATAAATCATTTAATCCTCACAACAGCCCAGTGAGATTTGTGCTATTTTTACCCCCATTGTACAAATGAAGCTTGGAGGTTTCACTGCTATTAAGCAAAGGAGCTGGACTTTAAACGTGAGAAGTCTGAAAGGCAGAGCCACCTCTGTTTGAAGAGGAAAGAGACTTTGGGAGTTCAGAGACAGGCCACTCCTTTATTAAGAAAGTTCCAGAGCAACTTAAAGAGCCCAAAACCCAGCACAGATCTGGTGCTCGGCAAATATTTGCTGGATATCTGTAGAGGGAAAGACTTGCCCATTATCAATGATTCTCAACTGTGGGCGATTTTGCCTCCCAGAAGCAAATGTCTGGAGACCTTTTTGGTTGTCACAGCTAGTGGGGAGCTGGAGGCGCGGGGTGCTACTGGCATCTAATGGGTAGAGGGCAGGGATGTTGCTAAACATCCGTTAGTGCAGAAGGGCCGTCCCTCACAGCAAAGAATGATCCAGACCCACGTGTCAATAGAGCTGAGACTGAGAAAAACAAGGCTTTGGAATCAACTAGATCTGTTCACCTTCCCCTTCTATCTCTGACGAGACAAAGGAAACTAGATACCCCCGAATGCGTTAATCCCCCAGAAGGACTCCACGCCTTGTAATTTACCTCTGTAAATAGGGCTCTCTGCGTCTCTCAAGAGTTCAGTTCATCGCATTGTTCCATATCTTTGGGACAACCCCAGAATTGCGCTGGGAGACAAGGAATTGTGAATTTCAAGAGTGGGGGTATTAGGAGAGGAATCCTGTCCTTTAGAGAAAAATTGAGCCGCTGAATAAAAAACTCAGCCGGCAAGCCCCTCGGAGCTGACAGAGGATAAAGCCTGGACTATTTTACATTTTGGAGGCTGCCAGAAAGAAGTGACTCTCTGCTTCTTCCACTCAACAGCTTTTGTTTTTGCATTAAAATGACAAGGGAGCTGCTGGGGAGAAGCGGTTGGCCGGGCTCCTGGTCCTTTCCGAGGAGGAAAGCTGGTGGCCCTCTGAAGCGGCTGCGTTAATGTCATGTCATTACACTGTATTGCTGCACAGGTTAATATAATTGGGTGACTATGTGTGAGCAATGATCCGTGCCGTGTTACAGCTCTGAAACAAATGACATTTAACCAGCCGGTCTGGAAGGCTCCTTGTTATCTACCCGGTGAACAATTGGAACGGAGAAGCAGACCTCTGTACGAGCAACTGATGAATTAGTTGTTAGGTTTCCTCGACAGCCGGGATTTATAAGAGCACAATTCTAACATAATTTATTAGATCTATAAACAGACAGATCCGATGTTTTTACTGAGATTACATCTTGTCACCCTCAGATATTGTGTCACTGACAGCCCTGTTATAATTTAATTTTATTATTCTGATAAGGTGTGGTGTTTTCTTTTTTTCCTGAAAAGACATTTTCATTTTAGTTGGAAAGGAATCGGAAACTTTCACGTTGGCTGATATCTGGTGGCCCCCAAACACAGCCCCTTGTCCAGGCTGTGACTGCCAGCCTCTCAAGGGCAGGAAGGAAGTTTTAGTGTGAATGAGTGTATGGCCCTAGCCTGGGGAGTGGCAGGAGGAAGGTGAAGAATGGAACGACCCTGCTGGAGGAGTCAGTGAGGCCACTGACTGATCTCTTGTCCTAGAGTTTCTCACCTTTGTGGGCGGTCGGTCCCTCTCTGCACCCACCTGTCAGCCCAGGACACGGGCAGGTCCATCCCACGTCCAGTCCCCATTCACCTGAGGTTGAAGCTGGGGCCTCTGGCCATCTGGTCAAGGGGTCTCCCTCATAGCTATTCTAAGCCCAGTCACAGAAAAGTGGACAACATACCTGCTCTAAAAGTCCCTTCTAGCAAAACCATCACAGCTCTGAGTGACCAGCACCCAACAGTACAGAGACAGCAGCTGTCCCAAGAATCACAAGGGAGAAAGGATCTGAGGGCTGTGGATCCAGCCCAAACAGTGCAAGGAGATAGAAAACCACCCCACTTAGAGGCAATCAGATGGGGGTTTATGTCCCTCGGGTAGCTGTGACCTTGGGCATTCCACTTCTCCTTTATGAGCCATTGCCCCACCTGAAACACAGGAGTAATGACACCTGCCTCATGAGTCCTGGTGAGAATAAAATGAGAAAATGAACAGAGGAGTGGACGTGAAAGCCCTGTGCAAATGAAGGGTATCTTTGTTAGCAACAAGATCTCTAAACTCTATTTTTTTTTTCATCTGGAAGGGATATATATATATATACATTTTATTATTGGACCACCAGGGAATTCCCTGTCATTATTTTATAATAATCTACATACAGCTTTCAATTTTACCAGGAACTTATATATGATATAATATAATGTGAGCTCATTTTAATCCTTCTAAAAATATGGCAAGGGTGGGTGACTTTATTATCCCCATTTGAGGCATGAAAAAAATGCAGTTTATGGAGGTTTCCCAGAGTTACTCAACTAGTTACAGGATCCTAATTCAAAATTGAGTAACCCCATGTCCGTGACCTTGCACTTCGGATAAAATCAGGGTTTCCTCTGCTCTGGAAACCTGCTCATTCAGGATTGGAATGGAGCAGATCATGGTTCTGAGGACAATCAGAATGAAAGTTTGTCGCCAGCTCCCTGATCTCAGGAGCTCGGCCACAACTTGCTCGAAGAGATGATTTTGGTCGGTTCACCAAGACCCCGGGATGGGGGTGCTCTCAGGTTTTAGCTCCATTTGCTTTCAGGACCAGCTTCTGTCCCCAAGGCTGGAAGCAATTCTTGGAGTCATCTGTAAAGACCCCATGCCTCATGGGGAGAAAAGAAATTAATATCAGAAGTGGCAGCATCTGAGTGGCAGCTTCATAACAGGCTTGAACCCTGACCTCTTGGCTACAGCTGGGAGCGGCTCAGTCAAGCACGTCATTGACTCCCAGGGTCCTGGAACCTGAGATGTGCATGTGGGCTTCAAGATCAACCCAGTCCAGCCCCCTCATTTTACAGATGAGGGAGCTACATTCCAGAGAGGGCAAGGGGCTCACCCAAGGTCACACAGCGGGTAGAGGGGGGGCAAAATCAGGGCTGGAACCAGCCCTCCTGGTTCAGAGCTCTTTTCAACAGGGGTGCCCTAACAGGCACACTCCACTGTTTGATGCTTTTCTGAGATCCAGTAAAACGCAAGGTCCATCAAAGCACTGTGTAAGAAACGTGCAGGCCGCACAGATCCATGAAGTCATTGTGTGCAGCAACGGGAGTCATACTTGGGGCGGTGGAGGGGGGAGGCACACCCTGTCACCCTTCACCACCTTCGCCTCGAACCTCTTGCCTCACCCCTCCTGAGTTCCAGCCCTGTCCCACTCCTATGTGCAGCCAGGTCTTACTCTTAAATCTTAATGCCAGGACATGCTGATTTTCTGGATCACTTCTCTATTCTCATTACAATTTCCCTTCCAGTCAATTCTGCCTCAGGCTACGCTGGTAAATGTTGTCTGGTCTCACCTGATCCTCAGGACCCTCTCCTAGGGAGTTTGACCCCGGCCCTGAAACGGCAGCTGGATGGGAAAACAAGCAAAGCTTGCGAAACACAACAATTTCAGCTCAAGCATCACATCCTCAAAGAAGCCTTCCCTGACCTCAGCCAGCCATCTCTACTGAACACCAGATCGGTTTCCAGCATCCTTGGCCAAAGGGCTCTTTTAGCTGTAAGGAGACATCCGTGTGATTTCTTGACTGGAGTGTGTCTTCCCCACGAGAGTGAAGCTCTGAGAGGCCAGGCGATGAGTGTCTCTGTTTGCTGCTCCATCGCCAGTACTCGGCCCGGTGCCTGTCATGAGGCAGGTGCTCAATAAACATCTACTTGATGGGGCTTCCCTGGTGGTGCAGTGGTTGAGAGTCCGCCTGCCGATGCAGAGGACACGGGTTCATGCCCCGGTCCGGGAGGATCTCACGTGCCACAGAGTGGCTGGGCCCGTGAGCCATGGCCGCTGAGCCTGCTCGTCCGGAGCCTGTGCTCCGCAGCGGGAGAGGCCACGTCAGTGAGAGGCCCGCGTACAGCAAAAAAAAAAAAAAAAAAAAAAATCTACTTGATGAGGGAGGAATGCAAATTAAGCACTTCTTTGCCCACCCCATAAAGAGAGGGGTTGCCATGGAAGATGGAGAATTCTGGCTGCCTTTGGGGAATCCAACGAGGAGGTACCTGAGCAAAGAGAGAGCATCCCATCCCACTGTGCCCCCTCTCCTTAGGGATGAGCGTCTCCTACCTGCTTCTCAAGGTTGTTCCAGCTTAAAGGGGTTCCTGCTTGGAACCCGGCAACCCATTAAGGTAGAGAAGGTACAAGGCAGGAGAGGGAGTCCTGCGGGTCAGCCAGGGAAGAGCCCAGCCACCATGGAAAGCAGGAAGAGAGGCCACAGGGTGCCCAGAGAAGACCCTCTGGAACCTGCCTTTGGGTCCAGAGGGAGAAACATGAGCCTTGGGGCCCAGCACAGGGGCTGTGTCTCAACGCTGGAGTGACAGATCAGCGGAAACTGATCAGAGTCACCCAAGCAGCATCTGCAGCCACTACTCTTAAGAAACAGCTGGCCTGGATCCCTGAGGACCCAATTTGACTCACATTCCAGTCAAGAGTGGAAGGGATGGGCTGATGCCTCCAGGACCTGGGGGTCCTCAGCAATAAAGGCTACTGGACAAATGTGGCTAAGGACACAGGTACAATGTCACTGAGAATCATATTACAAGGTCTGCCCTCTAGGACAGCACTTTTTTTCCAAAAAAATAGAATGCAAGCCCTATATGTCATTTTACATTTTCTAGTAGCCACATTTTTTTAAAAAGCAGAAAAAAACAGGTGAAATTAATTTTAATAATATTAAATCCTATTTAACCCAATATATCCAAAATGCTATTATTTCAACATGTAACAAGTATAAAAATATTATTGAGATATTTTACACTCTTTTATGCAATGCACTGGCTCTTTTACACTTACAATCTATTCTGTTTGGACTAGCCACATTTTAAGTGTTCAGTAACCACATCTGTCTAGTGGTCACTACATACTGGACAGGACCAGCTCTAGAAGCTGAAGTCAGCCTTCAGCCTGACAGTCCCACCTTGCAAGTGGACCTATCTCAAGGTTATCAGGGGTCTGAAGGCACCAAAGGTGAAATGCAGGGCAGCAAGAGCAGGTGCAGAAATAAAGGGTTTCACAAGCCAGAGGATGTTCACTCAGACCCACAATTCCCTGGATCAACAAAACCACGCTTTGTGCAAGGTGCGGTGGAACTTTCTCTGGCTGGGAGCACCCTGGGGACACTGGCTTGGTGGCTGCCCTCTGGAAATGCTCTGCTTTCAGCTTGGGAAATGGAGCTGCTTGAAACTGATCCAGGTTTTCGTCTGCCTGGTCCCCGCACCCCATCTACCAAGCACAAGGAGCGAGGCAGATGCTGGAAACACATCTGTCCACCTGCCCTGATGGTTTCTGGCACTTCCCCCAGCCTTTTGGAGCCAATGTCCCCCACTCTGGAAGAAGCCGCACTCTCAGGGTTTAACAGTTCCTGGCACTCTCGCTGGAGGGCGTCCTGAGACACCCCCAGACGTGGCTGCCCCAGAGGGCGGTCCCCCATTCTCAGGGACTTCTGTCTCAGCCTGCTCTGCCGCTTTGTCAATGCCCATCGCTCTGACAAGCCCCGCTCTGAGACGGCAAGTGTGGTGCAGATCCCAGAGGTACCCACCAACACAGCGAAGAGTCCTCAAAGGGGCTGCACGGGTGCAGCAAATCCCGACCCAGAGCAGGACTGGAGTCTGTACGGCCAGCCACCACGGCCCTGCTTCTGCCTCCGTTTTCGCTTCTGACACACGAGTTGTTTACGACTGAGATGAGAATATGTAAATACATTTCCTGATAATCAGTATCCATCAGCTGCTGGGTAGAACAAGATGGAGAGCTTACGGGGAAAACAGCGGGTGCGTTTAGCCAAGGTGAGATCAGGGCTCCAGTCCAGGTCAGGTCCATCACTGCTTCTCCTGGCCACTAGGAGTCACCATCACTGGAAGTTCCTAAATGATTTTGACATCGTGTACTTTATGGGGGAAAAAGGTGTTCAGACGGGTTGTGCATGTCTGGCTGTGTTTTCTGTGCCTGAAAAAAAAACTGCATGGATTAGGCAATCTTGGCGAGTCTGATTCTCCCCGGCCATGCTAACCCCAGGTCAGAGCCTGGACTGCTGTAGGTGCTCAGTTAATATGCTTAAACAAACTGGTGAAGGAAAGGGGGAGGAGGGATGGTGGGGGGAGGCGGGGAGAAGCCAAGAAAATTTGGTCGGGGAGAGGGTGAGTGACAAGGAGAAAGAGCTCTGAGGGCAGAGGAGGTGGACCAGAGTAGTTGCCCTCCGTGTTGTCCAGTCCTAGGTCTCCATATTCTCTCTCTCTCTCTCTCTCTCTCTCTCTCTCTCTCTCTCTCTCTCTCTCAGCCTCTTTCTCCCAGTGCTAACTGGGTGGCGTGGCATAGTGGGTGGGGCACCCTGGCTTGAGCTGAAGAGACTTGCTGACTCTGTTTTACCTCTTGAGCCATCTATGGTTCTAAACGTGAGCTAAACGCAGACACCATATGCAGAAATATTCATTCCAATATCCATGTTTTCTGTACAAAAGCACGTTGTTTCATGTGTGGGCAGAACTCCTTGTAAACTGTTAAATATGGTGTAAATGCTAATTTCTCTGCATCGCCCCATAAAGGAACCCCCTGTGAAGTGCCTCTCGTGGAAGGCCATAAAAGAAAATGGTCAAAATAAATTAGGGAGAAATGCGAGGGGAAGCATACGGGGCCTGTTTTGCCAACACGCAGCCGTGTGTCCCCTCTCCCCACACTTTGGCCCCAGCAAGAGAGGATTTGCATAACTGCAGTGACAGATGCCCCCGCTTCCCAGCGGCCACCCGGCCTCGACAACTTTCGGAAAACAGTCTGCCAGAATTTGCTTCAAACAAAAACAATTTTTTTTTAAAAAAGTCACCAAGCATTTCTCCCTTTTGCAATTCTTTTCTTTTTTTTTTTTACTCTTTTAAAAAACATTTTTTTCCGGTTATTTTTTAATTGAAATATAGTTGATTTACAATGCTATGTTAATTTCTGCTATATAGCAAAGTGATTCCATTATACATAAATATACATTCTTTTTTTGTATTTTCTCTTCCATTATGGTTTATCACAGAATATTGAATATAGTTACCTGTGCTATCTTTTGCAATTCTTAATACCACTGTGGTTTTTTAGGGCTTTGGATTTCAGTCCTGAAAAGAAGAGACACCAACGAGAGAAAATGGTTGCAGGTGTGCCCGAAAAGCTATCCTAGGTTTTGCCCACCCAGGCTTTCAGTAACAACCGCCTTCTTTAAAAATCTCAAATGCATTTTGGCCACATTCAAAGGTGAGCACATGCTATAATAAAGGATGGCAGGTGTCTAACCAACACAAACCTATTATTTCTCCATCAGTAGCCTTGCATTTCATTAACCAAACCCAACTCTGGATTTTTAACCACAACCCAGATTTTGTCACACACAAAAGAATTTGAAAACCCGGGTCACAGGGCTATTTGTGGAATGAATATTAGTACATTCTTTGCAAATGCATGATGTATGAACTGTATATATTTCTTTGATAAATTGTTTTTAAATATTTCCTCCTTTTTATTAATTGAAGAGGAGCCTCATGTATCAATGCCATTTTTTCCTGTTTTTCACATAAATTATTTTCTTGCAATGTTCGTTTGTATTATTATTGCCGATATTAAGGCAAAGACTTTTTTTGCCTTGTAAACAAGATTTTGCTTACAGCTAAATGGAAAGAAGTGAAGTTAATCACATTGAAATAATAGGTTTAAAAAGGTAATTCAGCGGTATTGGAATGAAGTTTAATCTTCAGCAATAGAAGCCGTGCTGAGAAAAATGGCAGAAAAACTTGTTCTGTAATTAAATGGTATTTATCACTGGCAGGTCAGCTTCGCTGGGGAAGAGGCTCCAGGACTCCACAGGGAAGGGGAAAGCAACTCAGGCAGACAAAAAGGGCCCAGAGCAGAGCCTAGGGATGCAAGAGACGGCTGGGAGGAAGAGCTGGGTGCAGGCGGTACCTCCTGGGAGCAGGCGGTTTGACCTTGCCCATGTGTATCTCAGCTCACAGCAATGCGTCTGGCAAAAATGCCCAGAGCATCCTCCACATTCGTCCAGAAAGGTCCCGACTCACAGCATCCTTGGTCAACCTTAACCACATGAGCTTGGAACTGAGACAGCCCTGGCATCAGCCCTGGCATCTTCATCTGTAAAAGAAGAACAATGAAGCACTAACCTCCTTGAGTTGTCACACCCAGTAACCCGGGATGGGATGTGTCATGGACCATGCCTGGTACTGTAGCAATAATCATACTAATTACAGCCAAACGAATGAGCATCTAGACCTCAGGCAAAGCTAGTGCAGGTTGAGAATCTCCAGCCTGGTGAGGAGAAGGCTGAGCTCCTCAAACAGATGGCTCTCGGGCAGCCTTCTGCAAATGTGGGCAAACCCATCCACAAAGCACAGACCCCAGGGTAAGCTGAGGGCATCCAGCAGCCTTCAGCGGAGAAGGCTGAGGTCTGGATTCAAGATGGTTTCCAAACAGCTCTCGACAAACGTGGCCAAGCCCAGGAGCAAGGCAGGTCACCAGGTTGGACCTCATCTCCCATATCTCGTTCCAGACCCTGATTACCTCCTGAAGCTGGAGGATCCAAGCCCCAGCTGGCTTCGTGGGGCTAAGACCACGCCATCCATGCTTTTAGCCTGGGGTCTAGCCCTGATTCTGTCCACAGGTCATGACTGTGGACAAGTGAGTGTCCTGAAATAGGAGGGAGTGACAGTGGCTGCTGGTGATGAGGATGACATTAGATAATTCTGGGAGAGTCCTTATTGTTCCAGAGGCCAAACCTACAGCTTTTCATTCTATAGTTTCTTGCTACTTGGTGGATCTCTACTTGAGGACTTTGGGCCTTTTGACTCAAACTCAAGCTCATGGACACGATGCTCCCACCACTGCCCTACAAAGTGACAGAAAGATCCAGGGGCAGAGGACGGTCTGGATTTGGGGAAGGACCCTCCAGGTCTTAACTCTGGCCTCAGTGTCTCTTTGTCAAGACATTTGCTGGTAGGAAACCCAAGCATTTCTGAAGCCGCCTTTAGTGAATCCCTTTTCCACAGAGTCTGTTTGGTGTTTGTAGGCTCCTGTGGCTCATACGCTCAAAATCAACCTTGTCTTCAACTGGACCACGTGCAAAAACACATCAGCACATTCTTCAGCATCGGGGCAGCCAAACCTGGCACCGCTCCAGCCTTAATCTCCAAGAAGCTCGAATTCAGGTCCTTTATTAGCTCTCCCATCTTTATCAATGTTCTGGAGCAAAGTGTGTGCAGCCAAAGTTATTGAATTTTCACTAAAACCTAAATACATGCACAACCTTTTTGTACTTTCATGTTCAAAAAGGGTACAGACTTCTAACTGCCATCTCCTGCCTCTACCCTTATTTTTCCTCATTACAGGCTGTGGTCCAAAACCAACACGAATTAAATAAATACCCCACTGAGAGTTCCACTTTGGAGAATTGTCTTATTACAGTACAGATGTGGGCTATCTCCAAACCACACCAACATCTTGTATTTTATTTTATACTTTTTTAAAAAAGAAAGAAATTAAAATCTGAATAGTATCCAGAAAGGAAGTGTTTGCACGGTTGAAGGTTTGATTTCATTTTTCTCCCAGCACGCCCTCTTCTTTTATCCCATAATGGCCCTTCCCAGTTAATCTGTCCTGAAAACCCGCAGGTAGAGATGTTTATTGATACAAGTCGTACGTGCAACTGGGTTTACAGAGACCATTGAAAAGACATAAATAGTAAATTTCACTTGATGTCTACTTATTAATGCAACACCACTCTGAACATTTCAACAGAAAGAGGTTTTGCCAGATGGGGGATAAGTTTTACGTTATGGATAGATATGGAAGGTAACATTTGGTTTCCATTCTAAATGACTGATACAGGCTGTCCCGATGATTGCATTTTTCAGGGCAAATCACCAAATTCAACATCAATTACTTTGTCTTTTCACAGAATTTAAGGAAAAGGAAGTTGTGTGCTTTGGTTTTTAATGACTGAGATTTCATGGAAACATTGCAGCCTTCCATTTCATACAAACACAACAAATGACGTTTATACTTTTACAAAAGCAACTTTAACCATGGTTCGCACAGCAACATCCTGTGCCCCGAAACCACAAATCTGACTTCCCAGCAGCTAGTAAGTTGCTCACAGACATTTCTTCCCTTGGACCCACCCCGGTTCTGATGCTGGTGGACAGAAAAGCAGGACAGAGAAACTTACATTTCCTTGATGCAGATCATGGAGAAATAGAGCAGGGGAGATGTGCACTCTACAAGGCCTTTATGGTCCATCTATGGACCTGGAATAGGAAATCAATGACTCAGTCCAGACTAGGGTGCTGAATTCTTCCAAGTAATCGTTTTTTCCTTCCTGCAGTCCCCAGCCCCTCCTCTGTTAAAGACTTATTATCACCTTGCTCATTTAGAGCATAGCTGAGACTCCATTTTATTTCATCATCCTTCCCCTTTCACTGATCATTGCTAATTTTCTGGCTCAGTGCCATCTGGGGAATGGATTTCCCTAACCCCAACCAGAGGTGTGACTGGAGTCCTTTGGATAAAGTTGGGTTTGTGCTTTCTTTCACAAACCCTCAGGAGAGTGAGGAGCAGACCAGGGATGCAGGGATGGCTTCTACCCTCAATCCTTCTACCCCGTTGCCTGCCCACCCAGATTTAAGAAAATATCTGCCCCACCCCAGGAGTCTGCCTAGCATCTCCGAGAACGTGACCTATGCATCCTCCCCCCCTTGCAGATAAAAACACCAGTACAATAAAGGAATGGATCCCTTCCCCCAAAACAAGTGCAAAAAGAGTGGGTGGCCAAATGCAGCTGTACCTCCCAGTAGCCAGATGTGAAAACAGCACATCTGTCTGCAGTTTCTCTGTTCAAATGGAATCACTGGTTCTTCAGAACATGTGCCAAGGAGAGATTTAGAACCAGAAAGTCCCATCTCCCCTCCTCCAGAAGCACCAGGCTGGAGGCAAGGAAGATTCATAGGGTGCACGTGGCAAAGCCTTGAACTTGTGCTAACTACAAAGAGGTGGGCTTCCCTGGTGGCGCAGTGGTTAAGAATCCACCTGCCAATGCAGGGGACACGGGTTTGAGCCCTGGTCCGGGAAGATCCCACATGCCGCAGAGCAGCCAAGCCCGTGCGCCACAGCTACTGAGCCTGTGCTCTAGAGCCCGTGCTCCACAACAAGAGAAGCCACCACAATGAGAAGCCCGTGCACTGCAACAAAGAGTAGCCCCTGCTCGCCGCAACTAGAGAAAGTTGGCGCACAACAATGAAGACCCAACGCAGCCAAAAATAAATAAATAAAATAAAAATAAAATTTTAAAAAAAAACTACAAAGAGGAAGGCAGCCTTACAGAAAGGATCAGAGGGAAGCAATTCCCAATACAGTATCGCAACACAACATTCAGCCATCCCAGGAGGGGGAAAAAAAATGTTGCTGTGAGAAATGCAATAGAATTGTCAAAATTATATGAAATCAGCTTCATAGATTTTAAACCACAAGTCACACTTCTATTTGTTCTACAACAGGGTAGAAATTGCAATATTTTCGCCAAGATATGAAAGAGAGGTAGTGATATGACAGGAAAAGACTTATCAATGAGTCATCCAAGTTATCTGCACAGCTCCACCCACCATTTGTTTCACCATATACCCAGGACAATAGAAGCCTGCTACAAAGTTTAATGAACCGAATCTAGCAAACTATTTGAAGATTCAAAAGCAACAGTGTGCTGGAGACAACTTATACCAGCCCAAAGAGCCAAACATTAAATTTTCAGGAAATTTGCAAGTTGCTTAATATCATGCCGGTAATTTGAAAGTAGCCATCACTTACACGGTGGAAATGGGCAAAATGTGTCTGTCTGTTTCCAGAAAGCAGGTTGTTAACCATTTACTTACACCACTGGTTGGAAGATTCTTCCTCTGAGTTCAGTCAGCATGATGACTAGAGTTAGTTGAGTCAAGTTCTCTTTCAATGCCCCCAAACTGTTTAAGGCCCTCATTTTCTAACTAGCATAGCACACACCTGACCCACACCCCTGATTCAACAGACCACCTTGGCTTTGAGCAATTAGAGTAGATTCCCATCTCAGTTTCCTTTGTGCCAAAAGGTTTCACTGCCCAAAATCTTAACTTAATACTGAGACTGCTTCTGTGGATATCTGTCTGTTTCACTCTGCAGAGAGGGGTGACTTATGCAAGCTCACACAGTGAGTTCAAGGCTTGGGGAAAAAGACCCTGGGTCCTGAACCCAGCTTGCTGTGAACTCGTGCGACCTTAAGTATATCCCTTTCTCCTGGGTGGGGAAGGAAATGAACTTCATGGTTTACCGCTGAGGGCACTGTTGGCTCTGACATTCTGACATTCAACACTGTGTCTTTGTCTAAATGGACTTTTCAGGAAGTATGGATAATTTAGGATCTGGAAGACAAGAGATGGGCAGATGTCATCCAATTTTGCAATAGAAAACATGGAACCCTAGTCATCGACCCTGGATTCCTCCTAAGCCTGAAGTTCTCCTTACTTTTTGGATGATCCATAGCCCCTGGGAAAGCAGCACCAGGAAGCCACATGAGTTCTGTAGGAACAGCTGCATCAGACCATGAGTTGGGGCATCTGAGTTACGCAGACCTGATTTCAGATCCCAGCTCGTTCACCTCCATGCTAAGTGACAATAGGAAATTTACTTAACCTTTCTGACCCTCTTTTCCCTCATCTATAAAAAGGGTCATAATAACAACCACTCTACAACACTTTTGCATGAATTAAATGAGATAAACCATGTATAGCACTTAGCATCACACCAGCCCAGGCTAAGAACTTAATCAATAGCAGCTATTAATATTACTATTTCCTCAGATAGTGGGGCTAAATTAAGAGACCAGGGGATTGTAACACACTTGGAAATCTCAGCTTTGACCTAAGTTGAGTCTACATTCGGGGCTGAATTGGGCCTGGGTTTCTAAGACAGACTGAGTACACTGGGCTCATGAGGCAAATTTCAGGATGGACCAGTCAGGAGGTGATGCGTACAAGTCAGTCTGGGTTGAAATCAGTTAAGTCTTTTTGGTTTGGAGTGAAAAGAGCAAAAACATACACTAGAGAGGCCATGATGAATTAGTTATTCAGGTCCTGGATCTGGACAAGGAACTCATGGTCAGGTCTTCTGGGGAGAGGTTTCAGGAAGAGGCTGGTGAGGCTGGACTCAAAAGAGACTTGCAACTGCCCTACTGTGAAACCCACATGACAAAGTGTGACACCCCCTAGCCTTCCCCTCACTTCTGTACCAGACCCAGTGTAGCTTAATCAATGGGAATGCCAAGGAATGGTACCAATGTCTGGAATACTGCACACAGGATATGGGCATTTGCATACTTGCAGGGAGTACCAGCAGAGGTGGAAGCAGTGAGATGCTCCACCAGTTTCTGATTCATGGGCAGTGGGTGTCAGAAAGAAAGGAGGGGCAGGAGGGAAAGAACTTAGCAAACTCCATCATGTGGGGAATGAGACGTATTCCTAAATATATAAGGGACTCCCCGACAAAACTGGGAGGACTTTTCAAGGGCCCATTGAAGTGGGGCCAGAGCCAGTAAAACATGGGCAAGTTTTGTTAATGTGGTCCCAGGTTTAACCTCAACCTGGGGTGACCTAGATAGATTTGGGCTCCACATGCTGTGTGTGGAATGAAGCAGGCATCCATTCGACAAATGCTTTTGAGATGTCCTTGTGGACAGGTGGGAAAATGTGAGCTGTGCCAGTGCTCCAAGGTGGACCCATGACTGACTGAATGTACCTGAAAGGAGACTGTCACCTTGGCTGCATAATTCAAACCAACTGGAGAACTTCAATAACCACACTGATGTCCTGCCTCTACCTTTGATGAGTTTTACTTAATAAATCTGGAATAAGGTCTGAGCTTTGGATAGGTTATGCTGTCATCACAGGTGATTCTCTTAAGAAGCCAGGGTTGAGAACCAGCGGCCTAAAATGAAGTCCCCAGTACATTGGCCTCTATTTCTGATGTTTTCTTGGTCAATATTGAGTCAGTGGCTTCAATGAGGCTCTCAGGGCTTGAGATTCACATGCTGGATGACCTGAAATTAGGAGAGAAAACCAGTGGTCCGGCTAATGTCACCTAGAACCAACTAGATCCCAAAGCTCTACTTTCTAAAGTAGTAAGTTACCCATCACCGGACCAGTTTGAGTAGAGAGTGGCTAAGCAGTCCTTATCCAATCCCTATCTACAGAGCACTTATCACATCTTGTCTTCACCATAAACGCATACAGACATGTACGAGTAAGGTTCAGATAAGGCAAATGGCTTGCCTAAAGTCTCCCAAATATGTAGCATCCCAAAAGGCCAGTCCTTTAAGGAGTGCTGGGTCTTAACCCAGATGCTCTGACTGTTAGATCTTTTCTCCGGACTCCACAGCCCCGTGGCTGTCTCTGCTGGGTCATAGGATGCTCTAGAGAGGATACCTTCAGTGGAAAAAGGACCACAGGACCTTGAAGGATGCTGCCAGCCCTGGATGCCTGTGCTGTCGCTGAGGCCGAGGCTGCCCCAGGAACGCACCCTCCCCGGGGCCTGACTCCTGCCAAGGCACACCCACCTCCTGAGGGCCTCCTCTCAGGAAGGAAATCCCAGTTATCATAAAAGGAAAATACGGAAATAAGATCTTAAGAGGATTTCATAGATGATATAAAATCCTTACAACTCTGGGTGACAGACAGTAAAAAAGATCATTTAGAGCAAAAAAAGCTTTCTAAGACTTCCTGTGGAATTGGTTTTCTCAAGAAGCTCAGATGATGGTCATATATAATGTGGTCAGTTCTGGCTCTCCATGGGAAGCAGTGCCAGCAGGGTCCAGGCTGAATGGGCTGTGGGACCCAGAGAGAGTAACTTGGAACTTCAGACCCAGGAAGCTCACAGAGTCATGAGATAATCCCCAAAACGTAGAGTCTTGTCTGCCTGACAACCTCCTGCACATCCTTCAAGCCTTAGCTCAGCCAAAGCCTCTCCTGGAAGCCTTCTCAAACCCCAACAGACTGAAGCTCTCCACGTCTTTCCAAGTCCTCCGGGGACATGCTTCCCTCACACAGCAGTGTTTCTCAGAATGTGGCCATGGAAAGTCAGCACTGGTGTCAATGGTGGGTATCTTGTTAGAAACAGACTCCTGAGACCTACCCTTAGACCAGCCCTTTCAGAATCTCTGGGGATGGATCCCAGGCTTCTGCAACTTTAAGAAGCTCCATAGGTGTAGGTATCATTTCATCTAAGACCTGATGGCAGCAAGGAGCCTGTCATGTGAAGATCTGGGAGCAGTGTGCTCCAGACAGGGAGAGTGACAAATGGAAAGGTCTTGAGATGGAAAAAGAATTTGGATAACTCTTTTTTCCACCTTCGTGGGAGAAGAGCCAAGAAGGCTGCATGACTACAGAGAAATGGGTGAGGGCAAAAGCAATAGAGGTTGAGGTTGGAGATATACGAGGGGCCAGATCCTGGGGGGTTGGAGTTTAGACCATATTCTAAGTTTAGTGGAAAGCCATTAAAAGGCTTTGTTGAAGGCTGAGTTATGGGTTGGTCCTAATTCTTTATTCCACTATAGTAAATTACTTCTCTGTACCTTTCCCATGGCCTCATGGTGATGAAGGGTACTTCCTTTCTTCTTGACCTTGGACTTGGCCACATGACTAGCTTTGAGCAATGGGATGGTGTTGGATGTGTTGGGAGAGAATTCTGAAAGGTTCTTGAACCTTTAGTGTCCTTGTTTTTCACCATGAGAAGAACATGCCTTGAGTAGCCACTGGTCCCAGGAGGACAAGAGACACAGAGTAGACCCAGACCCAACCTACAGTCTGCAGCCAAACTCAGCCTAGGTCAGCCAAGCCTCAGCCAACCCTCAGACACACGAGCAAGAAGTAAATGCTTATTGCTGTGTAGCACTGAGTTTTAGGGTGCACTGCTATGCAGAATTACTGTGAAAATAACCATCTGATAAAGACTTTAAGCAGGGGAATGTTTTGATTTGATTTCTATTTTATAACGATCACTCTGGTCACTATAGGGAAATTAGATTGTGGAAGACATGTGGTAACAGGAAAAAAATATTAGAAGCCTGTTGCTCTTTCCTAGGTAAGACTCTGACGTAGGTTAGGCTTTGATGGTCTTGGTGGAGATAGAGAGAATTAAATGGGTTCTGGATGTACTTGGGAGATCAGAACCGACAGGACTTGCTAATGGACTGGATTTGGGGATGTGAGGTCAAGACAATATTGAACAATTCTAGGAGGAACCACATAGGTAAAGTGGTGCAACATGGCACCACTGGATAGAGTGAGGGAAATAGAGAAATGGGAGATAAATATTTTCTAGATCTTCTAGCTTATGGGACTGATTGGACAGTGGTGTTGTTTAAACCTAAGAGAAAGGAGGTTAAGGTGGGGGAATGAGGGGAGGAAGGCGGGGGAGGGGACAAGCAGCTCTGTTTTGGCCATGTTACATTCGAGATGTCCTATAGACACCCAAGTGGAGGTGTAAGTGGGCCGCTGGATTTACCAGTCTGGAGCTCAGCGGATTACTCAGAGCAAGAGATGTAAACGAACAAACCGACGTCTGACCCCAGTGTGACATGCCTTTGCCAATGCTGTTCCCTTTGCCCTCTCTTCACTGGCCACCAAGCTCCTATTTCTCCTTTAAGGCCCAACCCAAATTTCACCTCCAGGCAGAGCTGGCACCTCTCTGTCACAGAGTTCGTTGTAAATATCTCGCATGGTTCAAAACAGCCTGCCACCCCCAGTGGCCCGCAAACAGATTCTGTGTATTCCCAGCACCGAACGGAATGCTTGGCACACGGAAGATGCTCAGTGATATCAACGCTCTTCCTTCAAGGCATCGGGTTGGGTACTTTCAGAAGCAATAGTCCATTTAAACGTCTCAACGTCGCAGCAGGTGTAACCGCCATCCCATTTTAAGGTTAATGAAACTGAGGCCCCTCGTGGTGAGGGTCCCGTCCAAAGTGTCTGCAATCGGAAGAACCCGGCTGTGTCTGATTCCGCCGCTGGGGTCCTTTCCACGTTGCCTCTGCCCCAGGCCTGCCTCCCCATCCCCTCCCTCCTCCCTGGCAGGGCTCCCACGCTGCCTGCGCCTCCACACAGGATGTGCTTCCTGAAGTTCCTGGTCCAGATGGCCCGCGGAAGCTGCTCCTCATAAATCACCAGGTCTCGCAGAGCTGCGCTCAGCCACTTTCTCCTCTCCATCTCCCCAGGTCCCGGTGCGTGGGCCCCATCTGCCCAGTCAGCAGAAGGGTCTCCTCCAGCCCAGGGAGCACGTCTGTGGTCACCCTCCCCATCAAGACCGAGAGCCATGGAGCAGGCTCCTAGGAGCTGATGAGGGGACGCACAGAGCCTTGTTAGGGGCTTGGAGGTGACTCAGTGACATGGGCAGGGGACAGGGAAAGCAGTGCTTGAAGCTTTGCCCCTGGGGGGAGGTGCAGGTGCAAAGGGCCGTCTAACCCACCTGCCAGCTGGCCTGGTCACCACTGGATACTCAGACACAAGACACCAGGAAGACACCATGGCACACCATGCCACCATGCCACACCATGCTTGGCACCATAGCGTCCCCCCAAAGTATCCAAATCCAGATCAACAGCCTCAGCGATAACCCACTGAAAGGCCAACGCACCTTGGACAAGTCACTTCCTTTCCATGGACTTTAGTTTTCTTACTTTTAAACCGCAGGTAAGAATACCTGCCTCACGGCATTGCTAAGACGTCAGTGGAGATTCATGAGGTGAGTCCTCAGTACGTGGTAGGATGTAAACTGAGGCACCTCAGGGTGTTGTCCCATTCAAAACCGGGGCACAAGTGGGGGCAGCAGGGACCTGGCCTGACTGAGGTTTTCACAAAACCTTCTTCCTTTCCATTCAACCGCCTTTATCTCCTTTACATCCCTGGAAAACGGATTGACTTGATGTTTCACTCTGCTGCCTAAAACCCTTCAACGGCCCCACATTTGCTTTTGGCAATAATTCTCCACCTTTTTTAGTGTATAACTTGAAAATCTTGAAGTTGGCGTAGCATATTTGGTAGGTGTGGCAAAGTTGGCTAGCTGCCCATCAAAGATGCCTGCTCCCGTGCCATAGTATGGAGTTGCTAGAGCCTGGTTGCCCAGCCAGGATGACATTTTACAGTTCTTCCCACATCCGGATGGAACCAGATGACTACTTCTCACCCGTGGAACATGAATGGAAGAGATGGGCAGCTCCCCTCCAGGCAGAGGTGTTTAAGAAGCGGGCACCACCCCACTCCGCCTTCTCGTCTCCTATCTGCTAGTTGGAAGAAAAGACTAAGACATGAGGACATGGTGGAGCCACACAGTGGAAAGTGCTTCGATCCCTGAATAACTCTGTGGAACAGAGCCCCAGCACCACCAATCAGGAATTCACATTTTGGACTCCACTCAAGGGAAAATTGTTTTAAGCCAATAATATTGTAGAGGTTTTCTGTTATAGCAGCTAATATTACTTTGAGTAATACAAGGGGGTTAAAAGACTAAAAATTGCATGAAACAAATCAATAATAACGATGATGTGATCGTGGCTACAATGTAACAATAACCCACAGAATCTATAAAGACAAACACCACTATCTGACTATTTAATGGGTACCTTTTCAGTACCATGAATCCGTTTGATTAGATTTGGTGCCCTGACCATGCCCTCTTACATACGTATGAAGGAACATGCTTGACTATCTGCTATATATGTCCCTTCACATGTTGTCACATGACCCATCCACCCACTGGTAGCATTAGCCCCTGATTTGCATCTAAGCAGCCACACTACTTATTCTCAGTTTATGGGTTCTACAGGGTGACACCTAAGCCTGACCAATCAAAGTTCTACATCCACTGGTGGCAGTGATGGGTTGAACAGTGGGCACATGACCTACACAAGTCAAATCATCCATCAAGGTAAATATCAAGACATTTCCTGAGTATGCTGGGACAAACACAAGTACTCTTTTCTGCTAGACTCAACCCTAGAAAGAGACTGGCCACCATCTCGCAACCACAAGGAAAGAGCCAAAAGGGAGGATGTTGCCGACATGGCAAAAGGCAGGACAAAAGAGAGAGTAAGTGGGTCTTGATTATACTAGACCATGGTCTTTTTATTTATGTAAATCAACAAATTCTCTTTTTTCCTAACTCCAACTTGAAGTGGATTTATGACCCTTCCAACCAAAATAATCCTGAGTCTCAGATGGGCCACCATTTGGAGCCCACCTCTGAAGGATTAGAAGCTAGTGCAGGGACCTGACCTGAAGGCTGCAACTTGGATTCAGAGCCCTGCACACCCAGCTCCCTTTCCAGTTGTTCCCCATCTCCACTCCACTCCCGTATCCCCTGTGCCCTGTTCCCAGTCTCCACACCAATGATGCCAAATTCCCAGAGAACAGCAAGCCTCCTCATACCCTCTCATCTCTACTATTTCTGTTTCCATTGCCCTCACCCACCATCTTTGCCCACCTACCCTTAACCATCTTTTAAGCTTCCCTCAAACCTCACCTCTCCTGTGAACTTTTCTTTGAACAACTCGTTTTTAATTAATCGAATTCATTTTCTCTCTTTTTGGTTGTTGTTCACATCTATGTTAGTTCTCTACCAAAATAAACCTGGCCTTTAAAGAAAATACCCAAAGAGGCCTTGGCCCAGTTTCAGCATGAGGTCTCATGGAAACCACTTCAGGAAGGATGACACCCCCACAGACTTCCTGGGAAGAGGAGATTGAAATCCATCTCAAAAGACCAGAGGAGTGAAGAGAATGGGCATCACAAGCTTGTTCCCAAGGTCTGGGCCTGAGAAACACGCAGAAGAGGCCACTTGCCGAAAAAAATAATAATAATTCCCACAGAGAGGAAGCCTCTTATTCAAGAGGAAGGTTGACTCAAGCCCTCTACCCTCACCTCTCCCTGTTCTCCACTTCACACCCACCACTTCAGCCGCATTGCCTCTCTGCAGTTCTTCAAGCAACCAGGCAAGCTCCCACCTCAAGACCTGCAGTGGTTATTTATTGCTGTAAAACAAATTAACCCAATTGTAGCTGCTTAAAATAATTTTAAAAAAATTTTTTTAACCTGACAGCGCTCCTGTGGACCAGGCATCTAGGAGTGGCTTAGCCAGGTGGTTCTGCCTTGAAGTCTCTCATGAGATTGTAGTCAAGGTGTCAACAGGGCTACAGTCATCTAAAGGCTGTAAGGTATGCTTCCAAGGTGGCTCACTCATGGCCCTGCAAGTTAGTGCTGGCTGTTGGCAGGAGGCCTCAGTTCCTCCTCATGTGGACCTCTCTATCGGGCTGCTTGAGTGTCCTCACAACATGGCGACCAGTGATCCAAGAGAAAGCAAGGCCAAAACTGTAATCTCTTTGATGACTCAGTCATGGAAGTCACATTTCCCCAATCTCTTATTAATTACACAGGTCATCCCTATTCCTTGTAGGAGGGGACTACATAAGGGTGTGAATAGGGGGTCCCCCTTGGAGGCTGGGTACCACTGAGACTTTGCAGTTATTTTCTCTAACTGGTGCATTCTTTTACCACATAACCCTGTGGCCCATGGCTTGCTCTTTTTTTCCTCCTTCAAATCTTTGCTCAAATGTCACTTTTTCTAAAAGGCCAGACTTTTAAAACTACAACTCTTCCTCCCACCTCAGAGGATCCCCTAATTTCCTATTTCCTTTCTTGACTGACATTTCTTCATAGCACTCATAATCAAATACATATATTTTTTTGTTTCTTTTTTGAGTTTTAATTTTAGACTTACACAAAAACAGCAAAAATAGTACAGATAGAGCTCATATACACTTAACCCAATTTCCCCTAATGTTCATTTCAGTTTCTTTTTGTTGTTGCTTGGTTTTGGGTTGTTTTTTTTTTTTTTTCCTGTCTTCCCCCATCTGAATGTAAGTTCCATGAGAGCAGAGACTTCTGTCTAGTTTGTTCACTAATGTATCTCCAGTGTCCAAAACATTGCTTCACTCACAGTAAATGTTCAATAAATATTTGTTGGATAAATGAAAGGACTATTCTAGCAACTTAAAGAAAAACCAACACTGGACATTTGACCTTAAAGTTCTTAGCAGAACCACAGAGAATGTTTAGCATTGGGTGATCCATAGGACTTAGATGATTTAAATTCAGCTGGGAAAGGCTATGGGTGAGAAAGTGAGACCTAACTCATTATAAAACAAAAAAGTAAAACAATAAACCTCATTTATTCAGTCATTCTCCTTCTTTACTCTTTTTGGTATGGTTTGCTTTATTGTTGATAAAGTGAATTAGCTTTATATTTGTGTCAATAATCTAGCTCCATTTACCCACATTCCCTGGAAGAGGCTTAATTGGACTAAGCAAGGAGGTGACTTCCGGAGAGTCTATGAGAATCACCCACCCTAAGAGTCCCCACTATAGCATAGTCGTCCCAGCACCCTGCTGACCCCTCCTTTGTAGGATTTCCCATTTGTAAGGCTCCTCCTCTATCTCTTTATTCACTTGAATAATTATCCTGACAAAATCAGTGCAGGATGTGTGCCTTTCTTTCTTTTCCAAGTTCACCTCCACCTGTGTTAGTTAAACCTCAGTGAATTCTCACTGATGGATTGATGTCCTCCCCTGGGCTCTGAACCTCTCCAGGCCCTGCAGATCCCATTTCCAGATCCCCAACAGCTCCTAACCCATCCAATACTGGGGCAACTGGCCAGGACAGGGGCAGTGAGTGTTTATCAACCACCTACTATGAGAACAGCACTGTGCTAGGTATTCTACAGATATTTAACTTCTCTGTGACTAAGCATCACCTTTAAATAAAGGAAGGAGGTCGTTTTGAGTGAGGCTTCCAGAATTTGAAAATGATAATTCCTGCCTTGAGGACTGCTGTGAAGACCAAATGAGGTGATGCAAAGGGCTAGCATTATGCCCAGCACTTAGAAAACACTCTGTTGTGTTGGTTTAAAACAAGGACATTTTACAGATGGTAAAAATGGAGTCCAAAAAAGTGAAGGAACACAGCTGAGATCACATCACTGATATGATGAAATTTGGGTCCAGGTCTGCCTGGCACTAATCTCCTGCCATGTCCACTATATTTGTCTCTCAAGGAATGGTATATAGACAGCTGCATCCGAATCACCTGGGGTGCTGGTTTAAGAAGCAGAATCCCAGACACCATCGCATACGTCCAGAACTAGAACATCTGCATCTTTCACCCATTCCCCTGGTGCCCCGAACTTCATGAAGCCAGCCTGCCTCTCTGGGACCTGACCGAAGCTGGGAGTTTGTGATTTTGCCCCTTGGGTAGTTCAAATGCAAGTCATGGGCAGCGTTCTCTGGAGCTTCCTAGGGCCTGGCAAAAGCAGTGACAAAAGTCTAATTGTGCTTCCCTGTGAAACAAGGCCCCTATGTGCCAGAGAAAACATTTTGTCAAGGTACTCGGGAACGCAAAAGAGATTTCTTTGACATGTCTGTCATAGGATGAGAGTCAGAGCAGAGTGTGGAACATACATCCGTCAAACAGACCAACAGATGGTACCTGCAGAAATTCTGGGGAGCCTTGCAGGGACTCTCGGGAGGGCAGGCCAAGTGAGGGCTGCCCACCTCCCCCGCCCTGGATCACCACCCAGATCTCAGCTTCCTCTTTGAACCAGGGACTGTCCTGGGTGCTTCACAGACAGGACCTCACCTGACCCACATCAACTCTGAAGGACCGCGTGACGCCCATTTGATAGGTTGAGACGTTGAGGCTGGGAGAGATGAGATCACCTGTTCAGAGTCACACAGCAGAGGTGGTGGGACTGGGGATGAATTCCAGGTCTTAAGCGGCACCTACCCTGCACAGGCAGCTGCAAGTCGTGGACCTGGAGAGGAAGAAAGATGCAATTCTGGTACCTGCCTTCACTCCCGTTCCCCAGACCAGAAAGCCACACCCTCATCCACTAGGCAACTGGCTTTTTTTATCTCTGGACTCCAGGCTTGTTTGGGGGTCACGCAGACCCACATCAGTTCCTGGCCTTGGGTGAAGCTGAGGCTCTGTGCCACACAAAGGCATGAAGGTGCTCAATGAAATTCACTCCTGACCCTTAAAACTTTGACCCTTTAAACAGAGATCCTTCTTGTATTAGTTTTCTATGGCTGTTGTAACAGATTACTACTTAACTTCGTGATTTAAAGCAACACTAATTTATTATCTTACAGTTCTGGAGGTGGGAAGTCCGAAATGGGTCTCAATGGGCTAAAATCAAGGTGCCAGCAGGGCTACGATCCCTTTTGGAGGCTGCAGGGGAGAATTATTTCCTGGCCTTTTCCAGCTTCTAGAGGCCACCTCCATTCTTAGGTTCGTGATCCCCCTCCATCTTCAAAGCCAGCAATGGCTGGGTGAGTCCTTACATGGAATCACTCCCACAGTGACTCTTCTTCTGCCTCCATCTTCCATCTTTTTTATTTATTTATTTATTTAATTAATTTATTTATTTTTGGCTGCATTGGGTCTTCTTTACTGTGCTTGGGCTTTCTCTAGTTGTGGTAAGTGGGGGCTACTCTTGGTTGCGGTGCACGGGCTTCTTATCATGGTGGCTTCTCTTGTTGCAGAGCACAGGCTCTAGGCATGTGGGCTTCAGTAGTTGTGGCACTCGGGTTCAGTAGTTGTGGCGCACAGGCTCAGCAGTTGTGGCACATGGGCTTATTTGCTCCGCGGCATGCGGGATCTTCCTGGACCAGGGCTCGAACCCGTGTCCCCTGCATTGGCGGGCGGATTCTTAACCACTGTGCCACCAGGGAAGTCCCCCTCTTCCATCTTTTAAGGACTCTCATGATTACATGGGCCCACCCAGATAATTCAGGCTGAGCTCTCAGTTTTAAAGCCACTTGTTTAGCAACTTTAATCCCATCTGCAATCTTAATTCTCCTTTGCTATGTAACCTAACATCACACGTTCTTTTTCTTTTTAAGGTCACAAGTTCTTGAGATTAGAATGTGCACATCTCTGGGGGTGGGGCAGCATTATTCTCCCTGCCACACCCAGGAGACCCCATTTACCTCCCCATTATGCTGTGTGGGGGGAGGCAGGGAATACGCTGCAGGAATAACTGAGCTACAGGTCAAAACGCTGTCTTTGGGGCCACTAGAAGAATCCCCTGTCAACCCATGCTTGGCCTTGTGCTCCAGCCTCCCAGGCTCACCATTCAGTCTCAGCATCTGAATCCTGTTTCACGCCTAAATCTCCCCAGTTGGACCAGCCTCCCTGGCATCCTGACTCGCCCCACTCAGCCCTCGACAAGGTCCTTTCTTTTTTTTTTGCGGTATGCGGGCCTCTCACCGCCGTGGGCTCTCCCGCCACGGAGCACAGGCTCCGGACGCGCAGGCTCAGCAGCCATGGCTCATGGGCCCAGCCGCTCCGCAGCATGTGGGATCTTCCCGGACCGGGGCACGAACTCGTGCCCCCCGCAGCGGCAGGCGGACTCTCAACCACTGCGCCACCAGGGAAGCCCCATTTTTTTTTAAATCTTTATTATTGTTGTTCATGCAAGTTGAATAGTGCAGATTAAGTAAGAAAAAAGTTCTTAATCTCTGCTACTCCAAGGATTTTTTTAATCTTATTTTTTCATAAAAATGAGATCATTCTATAAACTTTATTTTCTAGTTGTTTATTTTCTGCTTAACCTGTTAATGGAATTGTCCACCTGTCTGGCAAGCATCATCTAACTCATTCATAACAGTTGCCTGGGGTTCCAGGGATGGAACCAGATCCTTCTTGATGGACATGCAGAATGTTCCAGATGATTTACACTTGCGGGTTCTGAAGTACAGGGAAGTTTCCACACCCCCCAGTCCAGCCCTGTGGGGCCCACATAGGTGAGCCTAGCCCCCAGTGCCTTCTCTTCTCACCCAAAGAGGATGGTGGGCAGAAGCTAAAGAAAGCAGACAGTGTCTCCAGGATCAGAGAGAGGGCGGCAGTGTGGATGCTGCTGAGATGTTAAGATGAAGATAGCCAATGCCCATCGGGTTTAATGACCCAGAGTTACCTCTAAGTCCCTCACCTGACCTCAGGGAGTGAGTCCAGCTTCCTGGGGCAGAAGCAGCAGCATGAAAACCCAGAGCCATTTGAATTGCTACCTATCTGGCATGTACACTTGTCCTGATGTCTCACGCCCTTTCTCATCTCCCCTAAAACAGCCCTGCAGGTAGGTTCTGTTATTCCCATTCTACAGGCAAGGAAACTGAGGCTCAGGGACATGGCTGTGAAGTCACAGCACCAGGGTTCAAACCCAGATGCTCAGGGCCCAAAGATAGGTCAACCGCCCTGGCTGGAGGGGTGGCCCAGCAGCCCCCTGCAAGCTAAATGTCTACACTGCTGCTTGCAAGTCAGCTGATTCCCACCTATCGGGGTTCTCCAAACCACTGCTCATTTCTGCATTGGATTTCTTGCAGATTTTCTTTTATTAATGAAAAAATAAAACAGGCCCATGGTTTAAACATGATTCAAACTGGAGAGAAAAGTAGAAACCTTCAGATCTACTCTCTAGAGGTAACTGATATGAGCAGTTTGGGGGTCATTATGTACATCTTCTATGCATTGTGTGGTGTGTGTGTGTGTGTGTGTGTGTATACACACGTTATAACTGCTCTGCCCACCCCTTTTATAACCATCCTCTGTGCATCAGATGCTTTTAGGAACATTGTCTCATGTCATCCTTATGAGTATCCTGGGGTCTGGACACATTATTACCATCCCCACTTTACAGATGAGGAAATTGAGGCCCAGAGAGGCTAACCCACTTGCTCAGGCTCACACAGCTAGTAAGGGACAGGACTGGGATTCGAACCCAGGCCCGCCGACTTCAGAGGGCAGACTTTTCCCAGTACCCTCCCACCTACCAAGAGAGATGACCAAGAAGAATCATTCTATGTCCTTGAAACAAAAAGGCCCAGGAGGCCTGGGGTTGGGAAGATGAATTCATCTTTCAACATTCAGCAGCTATTAAGCACCTACTGCATGCCAGGCTGTGTGTCCCCGGCACCTCAGGGCTCCCATGGTGCCAGCCCCAAGAAAGGACATCCTGATCAAGAGTCACCCCTGGGCCCTCCCCCTCCACACAGAAGGGTGACTTGAATGGTGGTGATGGAGCAGTGAGAGGGGAGGGAAATGTGTGTCAGCTCCGATGGGCACAAGGGAGAATGAGCAGAGCTTCCTCTGGAGGGGGCCCAAGGGATGAGACCCACGTGGTGGCTCCCCTTTCACTTATTTCTTCCTTTCAAGCTCCCAAGAAAGTGCTCATGGCAGATCTATCTGGGTCACAGGACCAAAATAAGCCTTATGTGAAAAATCTCAGGCTGACAGCCTTGGAGGACGGACAGGAAAATTACCCCCTGGGAAAGGTAAACCTGAGGATGCCGCTGGAAGCAGCCAGAGGGTTTGTCAGTCACCTCGATGGCTTCTGGAAGCATTCACTCCCACTCAGGCCCTTAGCGTGATGCCCAGAAGAAAGAGGTAGCAAGATGCAGACTCAGAGGAGCGGGGCCACAGGCTGACATGCTGGTGGCTTCACTCTTACCACCAAAGGAGGCAGGACTTGAATCCAGGTCTCTCCAACCTCACTCCTCTCCCACCTCCTTAGAGCAGCCATGGGGCATTGGGTGGCCCATCTCTAGAAAGCTGGATGGCTCACTCGGGGTGTCCACGGCAAACAGAGACTCTATCCCCCGTAGCAGGATGGTTTTACCTGAGCCCAGCCACACTCTCTGGCCGACCCCTTGCTTCACTGGCATCAGAAGTGAGGTCACTCTCCAGGTAACAGGGCTCATCAGTGGCAACCAATGGTAAGGGACAGCATAGTGCTGTAGACCACATAGATTGGAGTCCCAGCCCTGTCACTCGCTAACTGAAAGCCCTTCTCATGTCCATTATCACTCCCTGAGCCCTTGCCATCTGCCAGGCCCTGTGCTTAGTCCCTTATTTGCAATATCTCATTTTAACCCATGAATCAATCAGTCCTATTATTTTTCCCATCTTACAGATGAAGAAATTGAGGCTCAGAGAAAAATAGCCTAAGGACACACAGCCAGTGCATAGCAAAGCCTAGACTTCAACCCAGGTCTTTCTGTCTCCCAAGCTCATGCTGTGTATAACCACTAACTCTATTGCTATTGGAGAAATGAACCAGCACCATACAGCAGAAAACCCAAGTTCCACTTCTGGAAACCCAACCCAGCAGGAAACCCAAGCCCCTCTTGTGTCCACCTGGGCAGATGATCAGATGTCTCTGAGCCTCAGTTGCTTTATCTGTAAAATGGGTAAGCATTATGGCTTCCATGAGGGGCAGATAAGATGAACGTACATGGAACAACCCCAATAGTCAGAGACACCCCCAAACCTGTCAGTCCTGGTTGGCGAGCCTCTGCCCGCCCCCCTCCCCTCTCCCCAGCTTCTCCCTGTTTTCCGCACTGGCTGGGCCAGAGGTTGTGCAGGCTGAGTGGACCAGGCGCGGGCATTTTCCCTTCTTGCTGAGCACTGCAGATCGCACCAAGCATTTCCTCTCCTTTTGTGTGTGTTTTTCATGACCTGCTTCCAACAGCTTTTTGCTGGGCGGCTGCCACCATTTACCCAGCACAAGAAAACTGCCTTTCTTCCCCCATTTAGGGTCTGGTTTTAATTTCTACAGTATTCTCTTTAATAACAATGCCTAATTAAAACATCTGTTAAAAAGTCTGTAACATTAACTTTACAGGGAGAATTTAATAGAATTATATTGGAATTGCAGGCATTTAACAGTCTTCCTAATTAGGCTTTTCTTTAAAAAAAAAAAAAAGGAAAAAGAAGAAAGAAACATTCCACAAATTAAAATCCAGCCTCTTTTTTTTATAGTAACGGAGGTTGATGGTCCAATGGCTGGAGAGGATGGGCAGAAGCTGGCAGAGAGAGGGGAGCCCCAGCCAACGCAGGGTAGGTATGAAGTCTCTAGAATGGAGAAAGAAAGTGGAGAGGGGGCCTACACTTAATGGCCGTCTTGTGCTAGGAGCTGTCTCATTTATAATCTCCATTATATCCTGACACCAAGCATGGAAAATATTATTAGCCCCACTTTACTGATGGATAAACTGAGGCAGAAAGGGAAGTAATTTGCTCAAAATCTCTCTTTCTCTCTCTCTCTCTCTCTCTCTCTCTCTCTCTCTCTCTCTCTCACACACACACACACACACACACACACACACACACACACACAGCCAGAGACTTCTGGTAGAGTCTTCCCTGTGTAATCTCTCTACTACAACACCCAGCCCCCTAACTTTGTATTAGAAGGGTTTTCTAGAACTCTCTATGGGGCCTCTATCTCTGATTCAGTCTCTTCTCACTGCCTCCTATGGCCACACATGCTCTGCCCCCGGAGTCCTCTCCACAAAGTCCCTGTCGGCTTGATGCTCCTGCCTGAGCTGCCCTGGCCCTGGCTGTCACCTGCACCCCTTCAACACCAAGCTGGGGGCTGTGCTTGCTAGGAACACAGCCCAGTGCCAGCAGGAGCAACCTCCAAGGGAAGAGTCAAGGGGAAAACGTTCAAAGTCATCATTCTGGTCTAAGTGAAAAGTCTGGTCCAGGGACCAGTAGTATCAGCATCACCTGGGAGCCTGTTAGAAATGCAAATTCTCAGCCCCTCCCCCCTCCCTTCCCCCACCTCCTTCAAGATCTTCTGAATGAGAATTTCTGAGGGTAGAGCTCTGAAATCTCTGTCTAAATAAGCTTTCCAGGTGACTCAAACGCGTTAAAGTTTGAGAGCCACTGATCTGAAGACATCAACGAGTTCTTCTGTCCCTTGATACATACACTTATCCTTCCCCAGCTGGACCCCAGAGCTTTGGCACCTTACCTGACCCGTGCCCTTGACCCCAGCCCAGTCCCTTCCTTAGCGTCAGGGGAGTAAACCCTAACGAGGGCTACTGGCCTAAGGCTGGCCTGCTAGTTACAGGAAACAAAGTGAGATTATGGGATTACCATCTCCAAGTGAACCCAATGACTTTCCTAGAAAGAGCCCCCATCTTTCTTTCAGCCAAGCCAAGTCAGCCGCTGCTCCACTGACCTCAGAAGTCAAGGAAAGGGAGTCCTCTCCAGCGACATTTTCGGATTCCAGAACATCCCTGTCTGTTTTCAACTCCTCATCCCACTGACCCACCAGCAGACATTTACCAAAAGCTGCCAGTAGGCCAAGCCCTGGGGTGGATTTGCAGACAAAAGAGACCCAGAGCTGCCACAACACAGCTCCCAGTGCAGTAGGGGTAACAGTCAGACAGACAGACATTGCAGGTTAGTGAGGCGCTGCCTGATGGTGCCTTGGGGCCGATCCCCAGCGTGTGAATGGTTTGCTCTTGTCCTGATGGACAGGCAGTGGGTGCAGTGGATAGAGCAGGGATTTGGGAGTCAGAGGGAACTGAGTTCGAAGGCTGACTCAGCCACACTTGAGCCTCGTGATCTTGGGTAAATGGTGTTTCCCTGTTAAGCCTGGGTTTCCCCATCTGCAAACGTCCAAGGCACAGAGTCTGTGCCAGAGTGATCTAAATCTACAAGGGCATCAAATCTATGAAGGTGGAAGGTTGACCATCCTTTCTCCCCACTGCAGGGGTCCAGAATACCTGCTGGGAGGATGGGGAGAACCAAACACAGCCCGTGATATGGCCGCCTCTGCTCAACACAGAACCGGAACTCTGTGGCTTGGGTGTGGACTTAGAGCTTCGGGTGAGGAGAGGCTCCGAGACCACAGCCCTGACTGTGGGCCCTGAGCCTCTTGCCCTCACCTTAGGGATTTCACTTGGATTCCTCCCCCACCACCAAGCAGGCTCCCAGGCTCCTTTGTCACTCCAGGCCAGGAATGGCCAGGCCCCTTCCCTGTGCTCCTCCAGCGCACTTAGGGATTCTGATAAGGCTTTCCTAACCACCAAGGGAGGACGCCACAAAAAAATAAGAAAACAAGAAGAAGAACTCTGGAGCGCTGCTCGGCTACCTATTAGCTGTGTGACCTTGAGCAATTTAATTAACCTCTCTGAGCCTCAGTGTCCTCCCTCCATCAAATGGGAATAATGATAATATGCCTAACTCTGGAGTTGCTTTGAGGATTAAAGAAGTTAATATCTGCAATGTACTTAGAATAGTGGCCAGCACATAGTAAATGCTACAGAAGTGTTTGTTCAATAAGTAAGAAATGAAGGCATGAATCCAGTCTGGCTCCCAGCCCTGAAACGCCGGAGGTTATAAGTTCCCAGAACTTGAAGGCCCCCCTCCAGCCCTATCTCCGTGCCAGACCCTAAGAGCTGGAGGCATCTCCCATGACCTGTCCCCCCAGAGCCAGTCCCTCACGTGGGCCTGGGCAAGGTCCCTGCAGGAGGCAAGTGGCAGCTCCCGCCCGGGCCCCCCCACCCCCGTGACCGCTTCGGAGGGCTGGAATTCACATTTCAGAGCATGGGCAGATTCAGTTGGACCATCTCCTTGTGTGACGGCTTCCTCTGTTCAATTACTACTAAAATTCATCAAATGGAACTGAGAGGTTTTAACGCCGGTAATTGTGGAGCAAAACGCTCTGTATTTGGTCTCTCAAATGAAAGTGGGGAGAACGCCATTGAACATGAAGCCGGCTTGGCCTTGAACAGCACAAGAGTGATGGCTCAGGCGTGCTCCCCGCAGCCAGCTGGTCTCCGCACCCCCGTGCCTAACCCCACCCCCCTGCTGCCTCCATTGGGCTCCCTGGTGGGAGCCTCAGGCCTCTCTCTCCCTGCCTGGGCTGGGGTCCAGGTGTGGGGTGGGACGCGGTGGGGATGCTGGCATGCTCCTGCAGATCCATTTCCAGCCTGGTCACCCTTGGAACCTCAGGCCTGCAGACACAGGAAGCCCGCACGCCTCCCTGGGGTGGCCTTTTTTTTCCCCTTCAGATGTGGATAACCTCCTGCCTCCGGGCCTTTGCTCTGGTCCCTGGTTCCTCTGCCTGGATTCCATTCCCTGCCTTCCCACCCATGTTGACTTCTCATTTTATCGATGGAGTGGAGCCTTCCTTACCTTCCCCAAATAGAGTTAACAAGTTCAGCTTTCTAGGATAGGCCCCTCTATGATAGCCCAGATGCTACAACTAATAATAATAGTTACTCTAGTAAAAAAGGAGAGACTTTTATTTCAAAAGCTGGCGGCGGAATTCCTGTGGGTAGTTTGTCTGCCTGCGTGACTGCCAACAATTCCTCCCTTCCCTATACACACCTGCTGCTCCTCCCGTCAACACAGGAGCCTACTTGCCCTCCCCTTGAATCTGGGCTGGTCTTGGGACTAGTTTCCATCAACAGAATGTGGCGGAAGTGATAATGTGCCAGTTCCAGACTAGAAAACTGTTCCCAAGAACTGGTTAGGTGTCAGCTCTCTCAGAGTACTGGCTCACTTAAAATTTATAACAGCCCCATTTCACAGGTGGGCAAACAAAGGCTTGGAGAAGTTGCCTGTCTAAGGTCACCCAGTTAGCAAAAGGCAGAGGCTGGATCTGAGCCTGGGATGTCTGGTTCCAGGGCCCATGAACTTCACTCCTCTGAGATTTCTTCTGTGAGTGGGCTGGACATTCAGCCTTTATTTAATGTCAGGATTAATCCACAGGCCAGAGGACCAGAGCGACACAGCCACAACCTGGTCACATTCACATTGACTGGGTCGTTCCTGATGGCCCAGCTTGTGCCCTTGGGTCACATTATCTTATTTAATTCTCACAACAACCCCAGGGAGTAAACTTTTATTATTCTCTTCATTTTATAGGTTAGGAAATTGAGACGCAGTGAAGTTAATCAATTTGCCCAAAATCACCCAGCTGGTAAGTCATGGAGCCAGGTTGAACCTCGGCCTGGAGTGAGTTCCCTAGACTAGCACGTTAATGTGCATTTGAATCACACCGGGGTCTTGATTAAATGCAGGTTCTGGTTCAACAGATCTGGGGTGAGACCTGAGATTCTGCATTTTATTACTGTGATTATTATTATTTCTGTTGTTGTTGCCTTATAATAACTGAGACCCTCTCAAAGACAGGGATGCTCGTACCGCCCCCAACCGTGCCTCATATGTCAGTGGGGAGGCCTAGAAGTTTCTTAATAATGATCTGATGGGGGACAGGAAGGCAGGAGGGAAGGAAGGATGCAGGACCAGGTGAGAAATGGATGCTGCCCCGTCTTGCCCACCTCCCTGCTGCCGCACCTCCATCCTCACATTTCTAGTACTTTCACTATCACTAAAAAAGACTCACATGGCCAGTATTTTCACTACCACTGCTACAGCCCAAGGCAGGAGCCTCAAAGCAGTGAGGTGACTGGCCAGAGGACATAAGCCAGGGCACCCATCCAACCCCACGTCCTGCCCTCCTGCCCCATGGAGGAGCCCGGGTTTGCTGATTCTCATCCCTCCCCAAGTCTGGGGCCAAGCCGGGATCCCGGGAAAGGATGCACCAGGAAGCGCGTGGTTTTCGCCCCCGTGTCCTGCCATGGACCACAGCCCTCCTTTCCCTTGGCCCTGAGGTCCTGACTTCTCCTCTCCACGCGGGGCGACCCAGGTGGTCCGTGGCTGGGGAGGCTGAGCCAGCAGAGGGGGCCATGAGAGGTGGGGAGCTGTGCCACCGCAGGCTGAGAACACACAAACACACACAGGCACACGCTTTCCCATGGGAACCCAGCAGAGCCACCGCGCAACCTACCAGCCGGGCCCACCCCCGTGCTGCTTTCTCAGGAAACCTGGACGGGCTGAGGACTCAGGGATTGGCGTGAGAGACCACTGGAGGCCTCCAACTGGTGGGGGGAAATGGGCGGGGGGGGCGGGCAGGAACCACGGTTGGTGTTTTGTGGACAGAATAGGCTTTTGCTGATCCCAGCAGACCAAGTACCTCCTGTCCCTCCAGAAGATCCTGGGGCAGGAGCTGGCAGGAACCAACCAACCCCTGGAGAGAGGGGCTTGCTGGGCGGAAGTCAGAGACAGCAGAGGACAGAGAGCCCCAGACAGGGAGAGACACCAGAAGGGGAGAGACACAGAGGCTGAGCGAGACTCCATAGAGGTCAGGATGGAGAGTCACAGGCACAGGCATGGGGACCAAGGGGAGGAAGCAGAGGGACTTATCAGGTGAGGAGGGGGGGCGGGGAAGCCCCTTCCGGCCAAGCCCCCAGCTCAGCAGGTACAGAAGCCCTGGCCTCCACACCCCAGGCTAATCAATACCTTCTGACGACTCAGTCCAAACTGGCCAGAGGCTGATGGATAAGCCACGTGTCAATTAAGTGATAATATCTGTAGAACCTGGACACGGTGCCTACTAATTTCCTACTAAATGCCTACTAGGCACCTACTAAGCCCTAGTGCAGATGAGCTGTGGCTCTCATTATTGTCCTTGTTTTTAGGGAGTGGCAGGTGCCTGCACCCAAGGGAATGATGAGGTACCCCCAAGAAGCCAGCCCAGAACAAGAGCCGGCCAGAGCAGAGCCTGTCAGCTCTGAAGGGAGGGCTGCAGTGGTCCTAGAACTCCAAGGATGTCCTCCCCCGCTCCCTCCAAGACCCCCGTCCAGCTCCTTCCTTCTGCCCGGTCCACACCACCCGGCCCTGGGAGTCTGGCAGCTGCTCTCTGGCCGGAGGTGGAGCTTGGGGGCACTTCCTCAGGAAACGAGGCCCCGTGGAAAATGCAGCACCCGATGGAGTGCTGCCTTCGTGGGACCCAGAGGCTTTATTTTCTCTGCCGCTGAAAACACTTCATAATCAAAGGCACTCTGAATGCTTCCCCAGATGTCAGCTCAGATCGGCTCTTTATTGTCAAGTAGGCAGAAGAATGTCTCTGTTGAGCCTATTTCTTCCCTTTTTCTCTGCAGCATCCCAATTAGCCCAGCTTGGTAAGCGTGCCAGGGGCTTCATGCCTGTTCTGAAAGGCAAAGTGACCCATCTGAGTGTCTGGGCACAGGTCACAGGCTCAGCACCCGCCGCTGACCCTGCAAAAGAATCCAGGGAAAACAGGCCCCAAGGGACATGCTCTTCGCACATCTCCTCCAGCTGCGGCTGGCCTGGTACCCACCCACCCACCCCACCCACAATGGGCCGAGACTTGGCATGCACTTCACGATGAGCTGCCCACCAAGGCAGAGCCAGGTCAAGGTCACAGAGTCAAGGAGGAGGTTTGAAATGGTTAAGTGCCCTTCACCACGATTGAGGACAATGGTGGTGTCTACACGCCCTCCTCGTATCACCCCGTCCCCACCATCATCATCATCATTTATTACACACTTACTCTGTGCCAGGAACTGTGTTAAGCCGTTTATATTACTTAGCTCAAGTCTTCTTTAATTAGGAACTATTATTATCCGTACTGTACAGATGAGAAACAGAGACACAGAGAGGGTAATTCACTTGCTCATAGTCACACAGCAGGCTAGTGGTAGAACCAGGATTTGAACTCAGGTATTCTGACTGCAGAGCTCACCTGTTTTACCACATCACCACAATTACACGCCTTCACACGTACACAGCACTTAACAGTTTACTCCTCAAAGCTGATATCCATGACCTCGTGAGGTAGGTGGGGTAATTCCCTTTCTACAGAAGGGCGCACTGAGATGCAGGAACCTGTGGGTGTCGGAGCTGGAGCTCTTAACACCTGCCGGTAGATCCCAGAGCCAGAGCGCATGCCTGGGCTTTGCTGTCCTGTATCCTGGGATGGATCTTGTGTCAAGTCCAGGAAGGTCCCTAGTCTTCGAGGATGCAGACAGCAGCCACAGAGCCCAGCCTGTCCTGACCTCTTCATACTTGAGACACCCGGCCCAAGCCCCCGCCACCCAGGACTTTTTCACTGGTCAGGCCCCCGACTGACGCCCAGCACACTGCGTCCTTGGTCTCCTGGAGCAGGTTTCTGCTTCGTTCAGCATTCAGCAGATCAGAGGCAGAGCCATGAGGACTTTGCTCCTCTGGTGGCCTGTCCCCGCCACAGTACCTGAGAAGTCTGCAGAGCTCTTAGGAGGAGGATAGCCAGGGCTGGTGGGAGAGGGACTACAGATGGGGTGCCCCCCGCCACTGAGCTTCTGAAGGAGGATCTCTTTTGCAACATAGCAAAGGCCCCAAATATAAGTGCAGGAGGAACTGCAGTGACTTTAGCTTGGCCTGGATCCAGCGTCCCCAACCTGGGAGGACAGGGGCCAGGGAAGCAGGGTAGTAGGAGTGCAGGATGCAGGGTGCCAGAGCCTGCAGAGGAATTTGATTGTGGCACAGGCTTCTGACTGTGGGACAGTTAGGGGCCAAGATCCCCCTGCCCCTCACTGCCCACTGCTAACAGCAGCTGCAGAGACATTTGGGGAGCCCCAGCCCCCAAAGACCTGCAGGGAAGCATATACTAGGGAGGGGGAGGAGGGGAGGTGGTGGAAACCAGATCCCTTATGGTGACAACTGGGCCCACTGCAGCCTTCCACCAAGGTGCCCATATTTCAAAAGAGTTTGTCTAACAACACCCCAAATATTTTACGTACTAATTCATTCATTTCCATTTTGACTAGTCATAACCATCCAGAGTTCTCTGTCCAGCCAGGTGACCCTATCAAACTGGTATAATTTCTGCCTAACGCAAAGCTCAGTGTTTTAGGTAACTTGGGTGGCCTGATGGCAGCTTGTTGAAATATTAAGTATAGTTTGAGAACACTTCCTGGCAGGCCTGTGACCGGATCTGCCTCATTTAGGGCTATTCCTCCAGGGAACCTGGCACACGCATGGCCTCGATAAATATTTGTGGAATGAATGAATGGTCCCTCCGAAGATACAGTCATCTCAGGGTCTGGAAACGCCAGATTGTTTCCTCCTGCCAAGATGAACTCTTCCTTACACTGAGGGGCATCCCTGCTCCTTGCCCAGGGGTTCTCAGCAAAATCTGCCGTGAGTTTGCAGCGTCATTAACTCTGCCATGGCCACAGAGAGGCACACGGGGACACGCACGCGCGACGTAGCTGGGCGCACATGTGCTTGTGAAGGACAAACACACACACACACCAGGAACAGCGCCGAGGGCTGTGAGAGCAACAGCAGCAGAGCCATGGCTCCCAATTAAAATCAGGGTGCAAAAGGGAAGAGAATTTATCTTTAAAACCACAAAGGCACGGAGAGGTCACTGAAAAAACCTCTAAACTTGTTTACGAAAATATGCAATTATGTACTAACTGTTCTGTGATCATCGCACTGAGCACTTGTTTTTAATCTCCTCACTGTTAACCATTTAAAGTCAGAAAGAAAATGGGTCAGGGAGGAAAGCAAGCAAGATACAGAGGACAAGGTCATCGAGTAAATTCTTGCCTCTCAGCCCACTGCTGATGATGCGTGGTGGGGTCTCAGTCTCCTCCTCTGAAAAATGGGGACAAGAATGCCCACCATTCAGAAAGTAACAAGATCACCTAAACAAACATTCCTAGCACAGTGCCAGGCACAGAGCAGCCTGCAGACGTTGGTGGTTCAGGTTCTAACAGGAATCCCAATCTCCTCTCCATGAGCTGCCTGCCTCTCAGATGCTTTTACAGCAAGGGTCACAGGACCAAGTAACTCTTCTTTGGGCAAATTATGGGTTCACCTGCCACCCAAGGCCCCCAGTGGCCCCAGGAAAAGAAGTTCCCCAAAGGGAGGAATCTCAGAAAGAGGCCCTCCAAAATGACAGTGTAGGCGGACTAGGTCGGTCTGGCAGTGTATCTAAAAAGAAAAATAAATAACTTTCTCCCTGAGATGAAGTTCCTATTTCCGGGCTGCTCTCTTGGTTCTGTCTGTTTCAGGGGGTCCCTAGGAATTACTAACTCATAGACCAGGAAGGAGAAAGAAATAAAACTTTTCTGAGTCTCTACTGTTTTCCAGGAATCACGGTATCTCGCATCTAAGATCATAGCTTCTATGCCTCAGTTTCCTCATCTCTAAAGTGGGGAGAATGAAAGTAACTTTTTCATAGGGTAGTTATGAAGATTATATGAGACCATGCCCTTAACACAGTGCCTGACACAATAATCACTCCATAAATGTTTACTGTCATTATTATTCGTAATTCTCACAACTACAAAAATAATATGTAAGGGCCCAGAGAGGTTAAGTAACTTACCCAACTTACACAGCTGGTAAGCAGCAAAGGTGGGATTCGAACTCAGGCAACCAGGGTGCCACCCCCTCCATGCTGCTTCCACTTGATAAATGTCCACTGATTAGCTTCTATTACACTCCAGAGGCCTGAGCCCAGGCAAGAGGTCTGGGAATGTTGACTTGGGATTTTTTCACAGTGGATGACCCGGAGCACACAAATACTCACGGCGTAAGGAGATCAGGTTTTACAAATGGAGAAACGAGGCCCAAGGAGGAGAAAAGACTTTCCAGAACCAAATGGTAAATCTAGACTCAGGCCTCTGTCTCCTTTCTTCCAAGCCCTTGCCTCTAAACCATGCCAGGGAGATCACTGTGGCTCTACCAAGGTTTGGCAGACCTTGGGTCATGAGCTCCTACGTATTAGAGGAGTGATCTTGAGTGACTTCCTTAGCCTCTCTGTACCTCAGTTTTCCCATCTGTAGAGTGGGAATGAAAAGTGACTTACCAGGTTATTGTAAGAAATAATGTAATAGATGTAAAAGTTCCAGCAATATTCTAGGAGCTCCATAAAGCTTAGTTTAATTGGGTTAGGTTGGTGGGGGATTACTTTTGTTTTATTTTCTTGTCAGGTGGCAGATGCTCACTTCTTGCTGGATAACCACCTCAACGTGATTGATTTTTGCCTTCAACTAGATACTTCCCCTCAGCAGGGAAGTCACAGGCACTGGATGGATCAGGTTGGGCTGTGGCTCACACCCTCTCGGCCTGCCCTTTTCTCCAGCCTTCCCTCTTTTCTTCCTTTTCCCATTGCCGCCTCATTTTTCTCACAAGCAAAGACCTTTTCTCTCCAGGCCCACAGCATGAACCCTGCACTTCCGAAGGAAGCAGGCGCTGAATAGATTTAGCAGTTTCTGATGAATATCACGTTTATTTTGGTGCCAATGGAGTCACTGAATTTTAACGAAGACCCCGTCCGGCCCCCACCCCGGCCCCAAATGTTGGTGCTGGTGGGAACACCTCACGTTCCCACTGCCGCCGCACAAATGAGGTTGGGATAAGCAGGCGCTGGAAGGTGATGCCGGGTTTGGCCTGCCAGCTCCCTTCCTGGCTCAGGGATGGTGTTTCTTGGAGTTGGCTTTGCCAGCCCAGGACCTCGCAAGCCCTTTTGCCAACCTCAGTTTCCTCATCTGAAGATGATGTATGTACAATAACACTCCCAAGCTGGGGGCTGGGCGCCATGGAGACCTTCAGTGCCTGTCTGCTGATGCTAATTGATTCCAAAGATCCAGGCCCAGGGAGCGGGCCAGGAATGGATGGCTGGGAGAACCGGCTGCATGGGAGGAGCTGAAGTGGGTGGCTGAGCCAGCCATTTTCCCGTGCCTGAGAGTGTGAGCCATAGATTGGACCCCTTCTCCCAAAGGCCCCACCCAGGAGGGGGATGCTGGCCTGGGAGGGAGGAGGGTACTCAGAAGGGCAGAGCCAGAGCGCAGACCTTCCTTTCATCCCAGCCCGAAGCGAAGAGGGAAGTGACAAAAGACCCATAGACCTGGCTCCTTCCGTACCCCCACAGCCTCCGCTTTCAGACGCCTCTGGGCTGGAGACCTCTCCAAGGTGATGGAGTGACATGAGGTGTCAGCCCCTTGAGAATGGCTCCCACACACACTGTAAAATAAAATCCAGCCTTTCTCTGCGTTTTGCTGAGCCTAGGTGTTCTCTGGGTTCCTATTGTCTGTGGGTTTTATGCTCCAGAAGCTTTTTTTGTCATAATCATGAACCAAAGCCTGCATGAAAACACAGAATGGCTAGAGGCAGAAGGGGGAAGTGTGCGAGGGGCAGGAGATGTCAGAGCGAGACACTGGGGAGCAATGCCTGGCGTCTCCAGTGGAAACCAGATGTCATGGTTTGGGTCCTCAGGAGGAGACAGGGAGACAAGGATTCGAGGGCAAGTAGTTTGTTTAGGAGGTGATCTCAGAAGCATCAGTAGGGGAGGGGGAAGTGAGTCAGGGAGAGGAAGGAGGGCAGTAAAGGGTGCATGGTCGAGAAAGTTGCCACCGTGGGAACTCGGGAAGCCAGTGTAGAACACGCACCTCTAAGTTATCCCACTTCAGGAACAATCCATCACTAGCTGAGGTCCCTCCTGGGGCACTAACTCCGCAGCACCCCTGACCCACCCTCAGCCAATCTGTAAAATGGCCTGGAGGGGTGACCAGGACACCAGTTACCATGTTTATCTTAGAAGGAATATTCCTGAGACTCAGTGAGGCAAAGAGCTGGGTCCACTCTTATGTAGCCAGGCAGCTGCTTTAAATGAAAGCTCTTTATCTTCTAAGACCCAACTCAAACCAGCCTTCTCCCTGAAACTTTTCTCTGCTTGCCCCATCCTCCAGAAATCACTTTCCCATAATATCTGGTCTACACGGCAGTTAGGACATTCGTCATGCCACATTGTAGTGGCCTGTCTGTGTCCTCTGATACACTGAGGGCCACATGGAGAGTGGCCAGCACATTGCAGGAATCTAGCAAATGCTCTTCCCTCTCTTCCACGCTCCCTCCAACCTCGTTTCACCAAAAGCTGGCACTGTGCAAGAGACATGTCAATGCTTTATTGCACTGTACTGAACAACAAAGTAACTCTAGTAATAAAATTGTCCTCCGCGTTCATACCAGGGGTAAAAAGAGTTCGTCTAGATCTTAACGCATGGAGAGGAAAGATGCAGTAAGTCAACACAGCAAACGCATTCCAGCAAGAGGAAACTGGTTGTGCAAAGGCCCAAAGGTAGGTTTTGAGGGAACCCCAAGTAATTGTGTATGTGCAAGTGGGGAGACATGAGAGGTGAAGCTGGAGAGGTGAGCAAGGGCCAGACAATACAGGTTTCCAGGCTGAGGAATGGCGTTGCCATAATGCACACAGAGAAGGACTTTTCCAAAGGCTGCAATAGACCCAGATGAGTCTTTAGGACTTTGAGTGGGAGAGGATGCTTCTGGCCAGAACAAAGTCACAGCAGTTCAGAAGAAGAGACACCGTGCTGGAATCCTGAGCAGATGACAAGACCAAAGCCAGAAGCTTCTGTGATCACTGACCACTATAGGGGGTGGACAAAACACCTAGAGTGGCAAATTCTAGGAGGGGAGGGGAAGAATTCAAACCATTTCATGGTCACCAGATGCTCACAAAAGGAACTACGGACTAATGAAACTTAAGGACCAATGAAACAGAATCTCTTAAAGGAGGAACCCAGGCCTCAGCAGCCACCTGGGGAGGATTTTAATTCACTGAAAGTGAGGGCAAAGGGCCCAAATCAACTTTGTTCCCAGATTCTAGATCTATATATGGCAAAAATCAAATCAAAAGAACAGGGAGAAACTTTTTTTTTTTAATACATTCACTTTGTTTTTCAGACAATTAGGTGATGCATATTCACTGTAGAAGATTTGGAATGTACCAGAAACACGTGAAAGAAAATAAACATCACATGTAATTCCACCAATAGATTTTCTTCTATTCTTTTTCTAATCATTATAAATAACATATATAATTTTCTCTAAAATGGGGATTATGACATAAACACAGTTTTACTGGCTTCTTTTGCCGTTTAGTAATACATTACAAACGTTTTACCCATATCTTTAATTATTAATCTATATTAATTTAATAGTTGCAGTTTCCATCACATGGGCACCATATTTGATGTGTTCAATCCCCTATTGCTGGACCTTTAGATTATTTCCAGTTTTCATTATTATCCATGACAATGCAGTGAACATTCTTCTACAAACAACTATTCCTTAGGATAAATTTCAGAAAGCAAGATTACTGGGTCAAAGTGTGTAAATAGTTCTAGGGCTTATGACACATGCTTCGAAATCACCCTCCAGAAGACTCCTGCTCTCATGAAGCACATAGTCTAAGCCCATATTGTTTAATATGGCAGCCACTGGCCATATGTGACCACTTAAATTTCAACCAATTAAAACTAGACTTGGAGGCTGCAGCCCAAATGATGGAGGCGTAAAAGTGATTGCATTCTGGAGAGAGCTTGAAGGGAGCCCACAGGATTTGCAGGTACAGTTGCAAACTATTCTAAATGCTACAAAGAAAAAGCACAGGGGTGGCATGTATCACCAGTGAATCTGGAGAGGCAACCGCTCTATGAAAGTGACCTTGGGGCCAAGATCTGAGATCTGAATAGGAGTTGATCTGGTGAAGACTTTTACAAATTCCTTGTCCAGTCGTCCACAACCTCCTGACAACAAGAAGAGGGAAGGGAAGTTGAGTGGGGTCCACTTCCTCCTGGGAAAAAGGAGAAACTTTGCCGCAATGAGCTGGAAAGAGCCCAAAGAGCCGCGTTGGGTTACGTACGGATCTGCAACCCAAACAGCTTTGCTGTTATGGGCCTGTTTGTCATAGATCAGTTAGTGGGTAGATTGCTTTGGCTGGAAATGGAGATTTAGACAATGCCGGAGTGGATAATGGTGCCCGAACGCTGCCAGGCGCTAATCAGGACTCGGCAATGACTGCAGTACGGAATGAAGTGCAAGCATTCGGAGTTATTACCCAAGGCTTGTCTCTGCAATTAGATGATTGCATAACCTTAATATGATCAATCTTGCCGGATGTGAATTGTGCAGCTGTAACCACAAAATAAGGTGGCATTTCTGTTTTCTTGTTGAACGCAAACATTATATATGCGCAAGCCATAATTTTATAACGGTCGCTTGTGGCAAGAAAGAGCTTTGTCAGTCAGAAGATGCAGTTGAAAAATGTGTGTGTGTGTGTGTGTGTGTGTGCGCGTGCACGCAATACAAGTGCTTAAAGAGACAGTCATAATGTCAGGCTTCGCCTCAGGAAATAGTGCTTTGTGGGTTTTGCTTCTTCTCTTTTTCGCCTTGGTACACATCAATTTTGAGGGCAGGAAGTTGGGAAACTTGGACCCCTCTGGAGCCCTCCCGGGACAACACAGCTTGCCTCTCACACATGCATGGCTCAGAGAGTCCTAGGGAATCAGTTTGATATTCATCAGCAATTGCACAGCACACCCCGTTCATCAAGCCTCATTGTTCGGTGGGGACGTGAGCTACGACTTAGGCTCTTCCGATTCAAGATCCTTGCAGAAATCTTAGCCCAGCCCCCGAGGCCCTGCTCGAGGGACTACAGGGACACAGCCCTCAAATGCCCTCTCCACCTCAGCGGCTCTGGGGGCCTGGAAGGAGTCGTGATGAGTGGGGAGACCAGTGTTGCTGATGAGGTATCTCCTCTGTCTGATGGCCCTGTGTCCAGGGGGCACAGACTTCTGAGAAAGGGAAAAGCTTGGAGGCTGGGAGTTGTCTTGTTATGGGTCAGAGCTTACTCACATGGAAGGAGGGAGGGATAGAGAGGAGGAGATGGGGTGGGAGGCATGGCATGAAAAAGATATATTTAAGAAAGAAGCGCTATGATGGGATATCAGGAAATAAAACCTAGCGGCCAAATGAGCGAATGCCTACGACTCTGTGTGTGTGTGTGTGTGTGTGTGTGTGTATGTTAGAGACACTGAGAGAGAGAGAGAGAGAGAGAGAGAGAGACCTAACTGCTTTATCTGACTGGGGCTGTGATTTCATGGCTGGAACTAACAACAAAGCCAAGTGTCACGGGCCGAGTTCCCCGGGAGGCAGACACAGGGGAGGAGATTAGCGTGCAGGAGGTCTATCAGTGAGGACTCTTGGGGCCAGTGGGACCAGTGCCTGTGGGAAAAGGAAGGCGACAGGAGTGGGAAGAGGGAGGAATGGGCTGCGATGCAGTCCCAACGAGATGCCCTCCCCAAGGGGAGCTCTGAAGCTGGGATGACCTTTCAGAGTTGTTTAGAGTTGGGGCAAAGGGACCTCGCCTTCATCCCCTGCACTGACCAGTCACTGGCTGTGGGCTGCCCCAGGGAGGGGGCGTGACCTTGAATGAGGCAACACTCCTCAGCCAGGGTAATTCCTGAAGAAGACTGACGGCCAGCGGAGAGCTCTCAGCTGACGACCTCTCCAGCAGCCAGAGGAATAGGTCCTTTGGTCCTGAATACGGGGTCTGGGTGGTGCAGACTATCACCAACACCAAGAATTTAGGAGTAATAAGAACTAAAATTGGGTGGAAGTCAGAAATGGTCCTGTGGGCCAGGAGGCAGGGGTTAATAATGGACAAGCCGATGAGCTGCTGACTTCCAAGACAGGGCAGAGTCAGATTGGATCCCTCAATTCCAAGCCTCAATTTCCCCAAATGACCACCTGTCTCAAACCTTTTCTAAATGGCCAAGCTGGGCGAAAGCAAAAGTCTAGAACCGGAGTTACCCCACCCAAAATCACCCAACCACCCCACCAGCATGATTGTCACACATGTGCAGAGCTCCAAGGTACACACCACACATGTGCCCTCCCTACAAATCTTTAAGACAGGCTTAGGAGCTAGAAACCTCAGGAAGGTCTACTGCAGTCAAAGGCATGGCTGGGCTTCTCCATCACCAGGGAGTCCCCAGCCTCTACCTCCAGCCCACGCCTCTCTCCTGAGTGCCAGACCCACCTACCCATTCCCCTGATGGACACCTCTGCTCAGATGTCCTCAGGACACTCAAACTCACATGTCCTAAACTGTCCTCATCTTCCACCCTCAAACCTGGGCATCCTCTTCTGTTTCCCATTTCAATAAATAGCACGGTATCTACCCATTTGGACAGGGCAGGGCACCGCATCCTTGACTCCTGGCCCCCCTTTATCTTCCCACATCCTACAAGTCCTGTGGGCTCTACCTGCTTCTCCAGTCTAGAATCCAACCACCTCTCTCTGGGCCCATCACTCCACCTTACTTTAAACCCCCCTTATTACCAGGAAGCAATTCTAGTTAAGTCTTTCTCCAAACTTGCTTCCCTGCTCAAATGTCTTCTCTCTGTCCATCCAGAAGATCTTTCTAAAATGTGAATCTGACCACAACTCTCGTTATGTCTGCCCCATTGCCTTCAGGATAAAGTCTGCCTGCCTTCCCACAGCAAAAACTTTCTGCTCTTCCTGTGGTTCCTATATCACTCTAAACCCTCATCTCTAGATATTTCTCTCTCTCTCTCTCTCTCTCTCCTGCACAAACAGGCGTTTTACACAGGCATTTACACTCTACATTTGTACCATCCAACACAGCATCCACTAGTCACACATGACTGTTGGCCACTTAGGAATGTGCCTAATCCAACTTGAGATGTGTTGTAAGTGTAAAACCTCCACCAGATTTTGAACACCTAGTATGAAAAGAAAGGAAGTAAAACATCTCACTAAGTTGGTATTGATTCCGTGTTCAAACGATGATACTTTAGTTCATTCATAGTAGTTTGGGGCAATTAATTCATTTTACCTGTTTCTTTTTACTTTTTAAATGTGGCTGCTAGAAAAATTTTCATTGTACAAGTGGCTCTGATTCTGTTTCCATTAGATGGCCCTGCTCTAGGCCCTTCAGGATGGGAAAACCTTCCTCCCATCCCACTAACACCTAGAAGTCTCTTCAGCTCAAAGGTCAGGGTCAGGGTCAGGTCTTGTCTAAGACTTTTAACTGACCTAAAAAAAATGATCATTTCGGATCTTTGGCCTCAGTCTTTGTGCCGTTAACAGGTAGCCACCAACAGGGCCTCCATTTTTTGGGTACTGGCAAGCCCTGGGCAGACTAAAAACAGAAGAACCAAGAGAAGCTGTAGGCTTCTGCATTTAAATGTCAAGGACAGTCCCTCTTATGGGTCAGGGAAGCTGAGCAGAGTGTGCTACAATGAGGAAAAAACTAGCCAGTTCTGGCTCTGAGAATGATGTGTTCGGGTAAAATGAGTGTCACGTGGGTGTGGATTCTGATTGCATTGGGGGGAAGGGAAATCAACCCCTACAGGTCAGAGGCATGGGGTCGCCCAAACATGGGGAGTAGCTGATAGCAGACTCGGGAGAGGATTAAAGAGAATGGCCCTTTCTCCCAGAGAGAAGGAAGAACAGACCTTCAGAAAGAGGGCAAGGCTCCAAAACCCCTTCAGAGTATCTTTTTCATTATTATTCTTTCTGGGACTCCCTGAACGGTCATACCTTACAGAGTTTTCAACATCTTCTCCTGCATTGTCGTTTCTATCAGGTGCCATCCACTCTACAATCATGTCTGCCACATTCTAATCGCCTTGCACGGCAGGGATGCGGAGGTGGGGGCAGGGAAGGGAAGCCTGGTCTACCCGTCAGGATACTTCCAAAAAGCAGCCTCACATCTATGGGGCCAAACCTCCCAGGGCTCTGGGGATGAGCAGGGGTCCATGGCGGCACTGGGAACAGCCAGGAGGAACACTGGGCAGGGAGCTGCAAACTGATGAGAGATTCAAGTGCGGGTGGGAGACAAATGCTTGTTTCCCCAGTTCACCCTGGAGGAAGATGATCCTGGGAGCGAGACTTGCTCCTATCCCACCTTGCCGCCCCATCTTCCTGGGCTGTGCTTCCCTCCCTGGCCACTGCCTCTCTCACTCATCTTCAGGACCGAATTCAGGTATCACCTCCTCCAGGAAGTCTTCACAGGTGCCCTCAGACTGGACAAAGTATCGTTCCTCAGTGTTCCCATAATACCCATTCCTGACTCCAATGTCGCTGTCTGTCTGCTTGACTCAATTCCTCAACAGTGGGCACCATCTGGGCAGAAAGTTGATGTGATTTATCTTTGTTATATGAATGCCTATCTCCAGCTCTAATACACAATAGGTGCTCAGTGAATGTTTGCTGAATAAATGAAAAATACTAGACAGAGCTTGGGTGCAAGAAAAACGTTCTACACTTGTCCACTCTTCAAGCCCCATCTGGGGTTCAGCACACTATTGGCTCCAAGCAACTTTCCATCTCCAGCTCGACAATCTTCAGTTTCAAGAAATAAACCCTGTTGTCTCCAAAGCTCTAGGACAGGAGGGGATGATGGGCGTATATCTGGAGCCCCTCTGGTGAGAGAGTTTTTCCTAAATTCTCCCATCATTTAAACAAACTGGGATCCTGATGGATAGAAGAGCCATCTTTAAAAGACTGGGAAAAATGGCTTTTAATATCAGTTTTTAAGAAAGAAAGTATGGTCCCTATAAACTGTTAAACTTCACTTTATTGACCATAAATCTGTATTTTGCTCAATGCAAAAGTTTTTCATCTTGTACAGAAAAATGCTGAAACAGCGACAACTGCCGAAAACAAGAAGTTTTCTCTTACGGACAATTTATATGAAAAAGTTATTGAATTTCTGGTTAGGGAGGCCAGGCCAGGCATCTCTCGTAGCTCCCCCAACCCAGGTCCCGGCCATTGGGTGCCAGACGTGACCCACTGCTGATCAATGTCAAGAGAAAATTACCCAATTGTAAGTCTATTAAGTTGTGGACTCCAGGGATTTCAAAGCCTGGAGCAAAGACACGTTTCTCCCTGAGGACATTAAACTCAGGCTTTCTTTGCTGAAAGTGCAGCGAGCCTTTCTGCCAAAGGAAGGGAGGGAAAATCTGATCTGGGGGAGCATCTACTAGCTACGAGGTGCTTTCACAATTATTGTCCCTTTTAATTCTGGGAACGACCCCAAGAGATAGCTTTATCAGGGTGGAGAGGGGAAGAGGAAAGATAGCTTAAGGGGAAAGAGTGAAACTAATTCCAGATGCTCAATGTTCAGTGAGCAAATACGGTAAAATCTGGAGCAGAACTGTTAGCAGCTTTGCGTTAAGGCGCTGCCTAGGAGGCTGGTCAGAGCAGAGATTTGGATTCAAATCCCTGGTTCATGAATCCACTCAGTAAACACTGGCAGATGTACTTTGTTCTAGGTGATGTGCTCAGAGCTGCCTTTAAAGAGCTCAGGGGCCGGGGGGAGGTAGAGCTGAAACCCATCACTGGAGGACACGGTGGTGAGTGTTGATGAAAGCCTGCCAGGAAGGATTCGGAAAGGTTTTCCAGAGCAGATGACAAAGACGCTGCTCCTACAGGGTGAACAGAAGCATTTCAAGTGGGCAGAACAGCGGTGAACTGGGGCCACGAGTACAGTGGAGCCAACTATGTGTATCTCTTCCCAACACCACTTCAGGCACCATTTGAGTAGCTTGAGATCGACCGTGGTGGGAGTATTCACACCACGGAAGGTGGAAAATGCTACAAATCAGGGTGGGTTTTCCCTAGAGACTGAGGAAGTCAATGGGTCAAGCCTTATGTCTGATTGGACTTGGAGGATGAAAGCCAGGGATGATGGAAAGGCAGGATGTGGAGACCAGAGAGTTCCTGGCTTAAGAGAAAAAGTGGATGGTGTTATCATTTGCTATAAGATGAACAGAGGAAGAGAGGTAGGCTTAGAGTGAAAGGGACACTGCTTTGAGGTATCTGTGAGATACCCAAGTGGACGTGTCCAATAGGCAGTCCGATAGAGTGTAAAAGCTCAGGAGAGAGGGTGGAACTGAAAGCACTTACCCAGGACAAGTTCCCCGGGGACATTTGAGTGGTGCACTCCTGTATCCCACTTATAAATGCCCCTCCATGAAATAACAAGCAGAACCCCAAGAACCTGCTCCCAACACCATATTCTCTTTTCCTTCCAGATGCCCCATGGAGAATGGCATACATTACCTGAAGCCCCAAGGTCTTACTAAGAAATCTGAGGAAACCCAGAATCCCAGAGGCCACATCTGTGGTACCTTCATTTCCTCACACACATTTATAGTAATTTCTTTTCTGAAAAAAATAAATCAAGGGGAAGTAACTCAGCAGTTAGCTTACGTAGGGGACCATCACATGTGTTAACTCATTCACTCCTTAAAACAATCATACAGTCTTATTTTCTCCATTTTGCAGATGAAAAGTTTAAGGGTCAATGAGGTCACTTGGTTTCCCTAAGGCCACAAAGCAAATAAGTTGCTCAAGTATGGTTTTTTTTTTTTTGCGGTATGCGGGCCTCTCACTGTTGTGGCCTCCCCCGTTGCGGAGCACAGGCTCCGGACACGCAGGCTCAGCGGCCATGGCTCACGGGCCCAGCCGCTCCGCGGCATATGGGATCCTCCCAGACCGGGGCACGAACCCGTATCCCCTGCATCGGCAGGCGGACTCTCAACCACTTGCGCCACCAGGGAGGCCCTGCTCAAGTATGTTTTGAAGGCACATCTTCTTCCTAGTGCCTGAGCCTTAGCCGAGACTTCATGGCACCTGAATGTCTGTTGCAAACTGCTGCTGGCGTGTAATGACATTGTCACTTTTCCATAATAAAATGAGCCTCATAAGTTATCCAGACATAATTGTCAGCTGCCTTGCTTAGGATGGACTGTTCTTTATTTTGAAATCAAGCCCTTCCTATGGACATGGGGTGTTAAAATGATTCTGCGGGAAGATGGTTATTTGCCTTCTTTTTTCACTATGTCCTCACTTGACAAAAAGTTGTCAGCCTTGTTCTCGTCCTCCAAACTATTCTTTTCAACATTTCCTGGTCTGTGGGATCCAAAATATTGGGAACAATTTTAGCACCCCATGCCCAAAACTTGATCTTTTAAAAGGCAGGGGCAGAGGTAATTCAACCCATCACTTTCGATACCCTTTGAAGGTGCGTGGGAACAGCAGAGACACTTAGGGATCCTTGCTTTCCTCCCAGTGGCCACTTCACACCTGCCATCCCAGGGTTCACACAAGAATGAATAGGCAAACATCTTTACATGCACCAGTGGCTGGCTCTGGACCCTTAACTGAGAGAGAGGAAAGCTTATCTTACAAAGACTGTTTTTTAATTCTTTTTCCAGCTGTTGAAACAAGATAGAGGGAATTAAGAGATGAATACTAATGGTGGAATCTAACAATATACCATTTATATCCTCTCTTCCCCAGACAAGTGCTCTACCAGAGCCCAGGGGAGGGGAGCTTTTCTCTAAAATCTTTGAGATCAACAAACAGAACTGTTTAGGGATCCAGGTCTGCAGGCTGCTTTTCTACCTCCCCAGCCAAAAGACAGGAGCCCCACAGCACCCTGAGGTCTTCCTCCCTCTGGCTGGTGGTAGCTTTCTGTGCTCAGAGCTTCTCTTCTTCTCCCTCCCTGGAGAAAAGAAGCATCTGCATCTATGAAAAAGAAAATGTATTGAGTCCTGCTATGTGCCAAGCCTGTGCTGGGCAATTTCAAGAATGCTATTTCATTTCATCTTGTATGGCCACTGTGGAGGACAGTATGGAGGTTCCTCAAAAAATGAAAAATAGAGCTACCATATGATCCAGCAGTCGCACTGCTGGGTATATATCTGAAAGAAATCTCAAAGACATATTTGTACCCCTGTGTTCATTGCAGTGTTATTTACAATAGGCAAGACATGGAAACCATCTAAGTGTCCATTGATAGATGAATGGATAAAGAAGATGTGGTACACCTATATAATGGAATATTATTCAGCCATAAAAAAGAAGGAAATCTTGTTATTTGCAACAACATGGATGGACCTTGAGGACATTATGCCAAGTGAAATAAATCAGACAGAGAAAGACAAATACTCTATGATCTCACTTACGTGTGGGATCTTAAAAAAGCGAAACTCATGGAAACAGAGAGTAGAGTGGTGGTTGCCAGGGGCTGGGAGGTGGGTGACATGAGGAGATATCAGTCAAAGGGTACAAACTTCCAATTATACAATGAATAAGTTCTGGAGATCTAATGTTCAGCACAGTGACTATAGTCAACAACACTGTACTATATATACTTCAGAGTTGCTAAGAGAATAGATTTTAAATGCTCTCACAACAACAACAACAAAAAGTAATTATATGAGGTGAAGGATGTATAAACTAACCTTATTGTGGTAACCATACACATACAATATATATGTGTATCAAGTCAACACACCATACACCTTAAACTTGTACAATGTCATATGTTAATTATACCTCAACAAAGTTGGGGGAAAAGAATTGAAGTCAGAAAGCTTAGGTTTTAATACTGACTCTACCACTTCTACTAGTTTATAACCCTGGCTATCTATACAACCTCTCTGAGCCTTAGTTTTCTCTCCTGTAAAATGGGGATAAGAACAGTGGTGTTTCATAGCATTACTCTCAGGGTTGAATTAAAGGATACATGTAAATTGCCTGGCACATTTGTGAAGGTCCTAACAGAGTCTGTGTCATACACTGTGCGAGACTCTGGGGATTCAAAGACAAGTAGGACACAGTTCCTGACCCCAAAGGATTAACAGAGGAGCATCAGTGTTTAACAGAGGGGCACCTCTGTGCCTCAAAGTGTCACAAGGGCTGAGGTAGACACTTGGATGGGGATCTTTTGGAGCCACAAAGGAGGGAAAGGTCAGCATCGGGGGAAGGGGTTGGGGCAGGTTTTAGCAAAATCTGTTGAGAAGCACATCTAGCCAGCACATCACTTTACCTGCTATAAGGAATGCAAATGCTAAGATATACAATAGAAAAAATTATTATTCTCTTTAAATACAATGGCTGAATATAACCTGTAAGTATATTTTCTCACTACAGGTCGCTATTCATCAACTATTCTCAATCACTCTCTAACTAAACAAATTGTCTAGGTCTCGGCTAAGTACTCAGACAATGGAAGGACAAAGGCAGCAGAGCTGAGGACCCCAGTCAAAGGACGCCAAGGACAGTGGCCCCAGCTGAGGACAGGCACCACAGACCACAGAACAGCCTAGCTCACAAAACCTCAATGAAGAAACCCCAGGCCAAGGTGTTAAGATTAGGTTTACCTCTGTAAACCTTAATAGCAAACCCAAAACAACAGCAAAGATAGAAATTTCTGTCCCTCTCATAGAAGTCCAGGTAGGTAATGCAGGGCTGGTTTGACCCTTTACCAAGACAGGGACCTAGGCTTCTCTCTGTTGCTCTGCCATTGTGGACTCATCCTTGAGTCCACTGGCCAGAGATGGAGCTCCAGACATCAGGTGCATGATGCAGGTTGGAAGATAAAGGAAGTGGGGAGAAGAAATAAGAACCTGCCCCACTTCTTTTCCACCTACATCCCATTAGCCAGACCAAGTCACATGACTAAGTCACATGTCTACATCTAGCTTCAAAGAGTGCTGGGAAATGTAGTCTTTCTTCCAGGCAGCCATGTGCCCAGCCAACAGTTCCATTAACTATTGAAGAAGGGAGAATGAGTTGGGCTCAACTAGCAGTCTCTGCCAGCCAAGGATTTCTTGGCCAAAGAGAGATTTAAGGTCCCAGGCCCAGGATGGCTCTGGCATAAAGGCCTCTAGAGGATGGGGTTGCCAGCATTTCTAGAAATGGCCCTCAACATTCCATGCCCCCTAATCCCTGGAACCTGTGAGTGTGATGAGATATCATTCATTATGTTCTATTTTATGGCACAGCTGACTTTACTTTCAAAAGGAAATTATCCAGGTGAAACCTAATCGAGTCACATGATTCCTTCAAAGCAGAGAACTTTCTCCAGGTGAGGGCACAAGAGGAAGTCAGATTTCAAGATGGAGGGGCCACATGAGAAGCAAGGTAGATGGTCTTTGGAGCAGACAGCTGTCCCAGCTGGAAGGGGGGACACAACTCAGCCCATAACAAACATACACTCTGCGAAGTGCTTCTGCTGCCTGTTAATCAGAATAGGTTGTCTTTTTGGTCCGTGCCCTCTCTTGCATCTCACTATCTGTTTTCACCCTCTCAGCTCTCCTTTCCCAACTGAGGCAGCAAGGAACCCTCTACAGAAGATTCCAGGCTTTTTGTTCACTGGCATCATGGTCCTCCCTGGATCTTCCTAGCACACACCACCCTGCCAAGAAGAAACAGCCCAGACGTCCACTGCTGACACAGGTCACAGCCCTCCATGTGGCTTCATGATCAGGCAGAGATGTGGATTTGGGGAAGGGGGTTTCAACAGAGCAAAACAGATGCCCTCAGGGAGGGGACTCAAGAGTCCTCAGGCTGGATTATTAGGTAATGGCTCATTGCTTCTCAGTAAAATTTCCCGAAACCCAGTTACCAAACTCTCTTGTCTACAGTTTTCAGAATAAAATCCAAACTCTTTACCACGTCCTCCAAGGGCCCTTCCCATTTCCCCCAAACCCAATCCCTGCCTTGTCTCTCTCCCTGAGCCCGTTTTTACAAACACACACTCCAATTTCATCTGAGGGCAAGGACTGTGGCCCCCAGTTTCCTAGCACAGAGAAGGCCATGGTGGGGGATTAAGCGGATAAGTGGACAAATGAATGAATGACAGCAGAGTGAGGTGAGTGGTCCTGGTTTGCCAGCGCTGCAGGTGGTAACTCAGGGCCAAGAGTCCTTCCCTCTGCGTCTCCAGCCTCCCCTATATCCTCGGAGTCTTCTCCCCCAGCCAGGGGAAGGAGAGAGAGAGAGAGAGAGAGAGAGAGAGAGAGAGAGAGGAGAACCTGGCAGGAGGTTTCAAGGCCTGAGCAATGTACATCACCGCCACCCGTATTCCATCAGCCAGAATCAGACAACAGCCCACCTGATGGCAAAGAAAGCTGTGAGCCTAAGAGAGAAAGGAAATGGGATTGGGGAGGCACATTGCAGACCCTGGCAAGGCCCCAGAGTTTCCCATCAACACCTAACCCTGAAATTCACCAAAACCCCCCTCAAATTGTCACCTGAGTGGACTCTTTTCCTTCCTCCTCTGCAGCATTCCTTCGGGCCTCTAGCCCATTTCTGCCGCATCTTGACCCCTCTCCATGCAACGCTAGTCTTCTCTTTAGAATAAAGGTGGAAGGGTGGTGGCATCACTGTCCTTGGAGGGCAGAGCATGGACCATGCCCCCTCTGGCCCCTCCACCCGCCGCCCCAACGTCGTCAAGCCAGGGGCTGGGCACACGGAGAAGAGTCTACTTCTCTCACACCAAGGTCCAGACGTGCCTAGCCCATGTCACCAGATTGGCCGTGTCAGCAGAGACCCGGTCTCTCCTCCACAAGAATGTTCCTTTTCTTCTAAGAGGCCTGGGAGGTTGGCTCACGCCCTCTCCACGTGCCCTGACAGCCCGGCGGGTGAGGGGAGGGTGGAGAGACTGAAATTTCACTTTCTCAGAAACAGCAGATTCAGCAGCTCTGGCTGCTATGGGAGACGCAGATCTGCACCGGCTGGATTTCTCTGGGTCTTTATCGCCACACAGAGAGCAAGAGCTATTAGGTCCTGTCCGGCGGCCAAGGACTCACCTCGTCTGGCAGGGGTGACATGATACCCCAGCCTCCAGCGGGGGCAGACGCCTCCTGCCCGCAACAGTCACAGCACTGGGACCCGCCCTGCCCCTGGAAAGCAGTTCTTAGCCACAACGGACCCCCGTCCTGGCCACCCTGGGCTCCCAGAGAATCAAGTCCCTTCCAGAAACTGAGCCAAGTGTGGACCCCGTAGGACAGGCTGTCATAGGGGCCCAGGGCTGCCGGAGACTGAGGCTTGCCCTCCACCTTCACCTGAGCTGTGAGGAGGGAGGGAGAATTTTCCTCTGACTCTCCGCTCCTCCCTCTCATCCGGGGGGATGCGGGGGGCAGAGGGGCCCGGGGAGTGGGAGCAGCTGCGGAGAAGGAACATCTGAGCAAACTGGAGAAGAATGGCTGCCCTGGGGATGGAGGTCCCGTCTCCAAACTTGGAATCCTCGTGCCAGTGTTAAAAACCCCAGGCTCCTGGGCTTTCCTGGTGGCGCAGTGGTTGAGAGTCCGCCTGCCAATGTAGGAGACGCGGGTTCGTGCCCCGGTCTGGAGGATCCCACATGCCGCTGAGCGGCTGGGCCCGTGAGCCATGGCCACTGGGTCTGTACGTCCGGAGCCTGTGCTCCACAACGGGAGAGGCCACAACAGTGAGAGGCCCGCACACCACAAAAAAAAAACCCAGGCTCCGGTCAGAGCTGACCCAGAACCTCTCGGATCCTTCCAGCTCTGGTTGGGACACTGAGGTTGGGTGAAAGAAGATGGGAAACCAGGGAGATGGGCAGGAAGGAGATGCTGTTGACCACGGCTGACCTCCTGCCCCCAGGACTCCATCTCCACCTGCAGCTGGGCTTCTGGTTCCTTCTGTCGGGGCTCCATGAACAGTGCTTCTAGTGTGTCCAGCTCACCTTTGCCCTGGTCCCTCTGAGCACCCTCAATCCACCCTGCCACCCTGCCCAGCATCCTTTCCCTGCCACCTGAGAAAGGACCCTCAGGTCATCTGGGGCTGAGACAGCCTCCTTTCTATACCCTCAGGCAAGGATCCACAGGGTCTGTCTGTTCAACCTACTTGCTAAGTCCACAGAAAGTCCTGGATGTTTTTCCTTCCTTCCTTCCTTTGATAAACTCTGAACACCTGATTTGTATACAATCCCATGCTCAGCTCTTGAGGCAAAAGCTGACCAGCGCTCCCTCTTTGCCCTCCACAAGCTCTTAAACTCCTAGAGAAAAAAGATAAGTGCCAAAATAATGACAATGACAAAGTAGCATTCAACAATTTTTGAGCACCTGGGCTCTGTAAAATGTGTGCTATGATACAAAGATGACTATGACCCCCTCCCTAGGAGAGAAAAAGAAATATCAACACAATTTCTCACTCAGCTACAAATTCACTCCAAGAAACTATTGAGAGCAAAGACCCCCTGCTTCAAATCCTTCCAGGAGTTCACTTGGCAGACAAATGAAGGACACATGTACTGATGGTTGGGAGTTTGTAGCAGGTGTGTTTGGTACATTACTCACCTCTGTAAACACTGGAGGCTTCGTACTGCAGGAACGAGAGACGCTCTTCTGGAGCATCTTCTCTGGCCCCAGAGCCCGCTGAGGACCCTGGCGCCAGGTAGGGCAGGCCAGAAACACCAGGAAGCTAACACTCTCCTACCCCCAGGTATCCCTCCACAGTAATGGAGAAGAGCTGGTGGCTAGATGCTCCAGCTTCCTCCCTCCTGGGGGGAGGTGGGGAACACAACTGGGAGGTGTGTCCATTTTGGTCTCCCAGAGGTTCCCAGAAGGATGGTGCCTCAGTTGCCCAAAGCAACACCCTGCTCATTAACGCAGCCTGTAGAGACCTCCTTCCCTTCCCTAGCTCACACTCAACTCCTGGCCAGAGCCTCCTGGGCTCACCTCCCAAGGTAAAGACTTGCCCCTGATGGCTTGTTTCAAGTGCTGCTTTGGGACAATTTCAGTATAAAGCAGCATTCAAAGCCTTCCCCACGTCCTGGTCCCCCATCCTGCTTGGCACCCCAGGAGTCCTCTGCCCAAGCTGGCTATAGCCTTCTCCTCAGACACACCAAGATCACTGCCCTGACCTTGGTCCAGGCCATGGGTCCAGCCCGGGACCTCCATCCCAACCCTTCCCTGTGCCCCTCCCAAATGCTGTTCAGAAGATGGCTTTATTTCCTCCAAGGCACATTCGAGTGTCTCTCCCATGAAGTCATCCCAGCTGCTCCTGTCCTGGAGCAGTAATGCAGTGGGTGTGTGTGAGTGTGTGTGTGTGAGACTGTGTTTATATATATATATATTCATGTATGCGCATTCACTGGGTCTCCGTCCCTGCCTGCTGAGGGGAACTCTTTCTGTGCCAACTGGGCCCTGAATCCTCGTTGTGTAAATTGAAGAAATGCATGAGCCGGGGTGGGGGGGGCTGGATTCAAAAATGCTGAGAAACACATTATTTCTTTATTTCTGAAATCCCTTCTTGAGGAATAAGAAAGGCTAGATTCAGGAGAAGGATAGAAGTGGCCCAAGTCAGCAACGGCTCAAGTTGGAGAAAGTTGGGAGGTGGTTTGTGAGGGGAGGGAGAGAGAGATGGGGAGAGAGGGAGGGAGAGATGAAGAAGGAGGAGGGAGGGGGGAGGGGGGGAGGGGAGAAGAAGAGGGGGAGGGCAAGGGGGAGGGGAGGGAGGGGAGAAGAAGAGGGGGGAGGGAAGGGCGAGGGGAGGGGAGGGGAGAAGAAGAGGGAGGGGGAGGGGAGGGGAGGGGGAGAGGTTAGAGACAACTCAACCTGAAATGACTGACTCTTGAGGAGAAAATAAATAATAATTCTCTTTTTTGTGAAGTTCTACGTTTTGCCTTGTGGGAAACAAACCTTTCTTTGTTATTTTTTCAGGCTTCCAGAAAAAGTGTTATTTGTGGATATTGGCAACACCACGGCCACAAAACAGGTCAGCTTTATGTGACGCCGCATCTTAAAATCTTAAAACGGAGGTTAAAAATCTCTATTTGGATAGAGATCCCCATTTGGATCCTTTCCTCAGCCCCCAAGGACAGGGCGGTGTCCATCCCGGGCCCAGGTCCATGGTCCCCAGGCCAGAGCTGGCGACACCCCCACCCTCCCCGCCCCATGGTCCCAGCCCTCTCCTACCTCATCCCCCAGTCTGACGAGCCACCCTAATGGATTGACCGTGGCCTTTGCTGGAGGGGCTAAATATAAAACTTTGCTGCGCTCCTCTTGTCAAAGTTAAAAGCTTTTCATGTCTGTGTTAATGTTTTTTTCTGTCTGCTGGCTCCATGACAGATGCGGCGTCTTGAGCTGAGTAACTGGAGAGTGAATGGCTGGCAGGGGCCGGTGGGGGGGGTGGGTAGGGCTAATTTATCTCAGAGAGTTTAAGCAGGATGACACGGCTGGGAACGAACAGGAGGGGGCGAGGCTGTCACCTGATTACTGATTCCAAGATTTCTCCTCTGAGAGAGAGAAGGAGTGAGCGAGGATGAAGGGAACAAAAAGCAAATCAATAAACAGGTTAGCGTCTGCGTTATTATTAACTCTCGGCCTGTCAGCGCCCCATTGAAGCGATCGCTCGCTCGGGGCGGCCTCGGATTTAATGGTCAGTGCAACAGATTTACTGTAAATGTTATCAGAGGCGGGGCCGGGGCGTGGGGAGGCCTTCATTGACAAATCACTGGATTGTGCCTGGATGCACGAAGCCGTTTCTGAAGCTGCATAAATAACCCAGAGCTTAGGTCCTGGGTGGCAGTTCCTCCGTCTGATGGCAACGCTGCCACCTGCCTTTCTCTGCTTCCTTCACTTCTGAGATGTTCCAGCAGCCAGGTTTCCCCTCAGTCTTTCCCAGGGCCTCCTGGTCTGGCCGTGGGCAAATCTGAAAAAGGCAGGCAGGAGGTCTGCCCCGGGAGCTTCTGGGATCCAAGGAAAGTCAAAGAGCCAGGAACAACCCCAGGCTTCAGAAATGGGACCATGGGTCTGAGGTTGCACTCGGGAGGTGAGAGACCTCTGAAAGGTCAGTGCTAAAGAAGCATTCCCTGAGCTCAGCTTCTAGGGGCTAGGGACATCTTCTTGATGTCACCTTCTGATCACTCTCCCTGCTTCCTCTGATCTTCCCACCTCCAGTACTTACCAACAGCAAATGCTTTAGACCCCAAGACTCAGGGGAGGACTTTGACTAAGTCCAGTCAGCAGAATGTAAGTTGTTGTCCTACCCTCTTGCCAGGAGCCATGAAGAACAGGAATCCAGGCGTAAGTAGAGTAGAGACGAGAGCCAGAGAGCACAGTCAAGCAGCCTGCTGTTTTCGAGAGCAGGGGCGCTGTGTACGGTTGTTCAGGCTGCACACTGTACAAGTCTAGGGGCTATCATTCATGTCACAATCCAGGTAAATGGCCCTCTCTGGAGTTGTGCGGCACGCAAACTTCACAGACCTCTGTAACAGTCCTAACAAAGAGGGAGCACCACCATGGAGGCTGCAGTGGAAGGTAGCAGCCACCCACACAAGTGAACTGTGAGCCTTTCCAGTAGATTCCAGCTGGAATCAGAGGGGACAGCCAGGCAAGGGTATTTGGGAGGGTTTTAAAAGCCCCCTAGGAACTTGGAGCCTTGAGAAGTGTTTCTGCTGACACTTGGATGAGAACAAGCCTGGGAGAACAGTCACCTTGGGGGATGCAGACTTAGTTTTAGCTGCACCGACCGTATTCTTTCAAACCAAGCATGGAGACCCAAGTCTAGCAAAGGGGTTTTGTTCTGCTGATGGGGACAGAAGCTCGGATGCAGAAATGCTCTACTCTCTCGGGTGTTATTATTCCTAGGATCAGAAGAAGAACACCTGGCATCTGGACTCTCAAAAGTAACACAGTGGGGCTTCCCTGATGGCGCAGTGGTTGAGAGTCCGCCTGCTGTTGCAGGGGACACGGGTTCGTGCCCCGGTCCGGGAAGATCCCACATGCCATGGAGCGGCTAGGCCCGTGAGCCATGGCCGCTGAGCCTGCGCGTCCGGAGCCTGTGCTCCGCAACGGGAGAGGCCACAACAGTGAGAGGCCCGTGTACCGCAAAAAAAAAGTAACACGGGGACTTCCCTGGTGGTCCAGTGGTTAGGACTTCACCTTCCAATGCGGGGGGTGGGGGTTAAGATTCAATCCCTGGTCAAGGATGCCTCATGGCCAAAAAACCAAAATATAAAACGGAAGCAATATTGTAACAAATTCAATAAAGACTTTCAAAGTGGTCCATATCAAAAAAGTTATTAAAATTGTTTAAAAAAAGGTAACACAAAGAGAGGGAGTCAAGGGAGGAACAAGCTCAGGACCCCCTCTCTCCTCCCCTCAGACTTGGGGCACAGAAGGCCTGTCTTAGCTTGGCTTCCCCCAAACAGAGTTCCTAAGACAAAGACACACAAAGAAGTTGTTTATCAGGAAGGTGAACCAGGAAAGCGAAAGTGAGGGAGGAAAAACCAGCCCCCCATGTGTCACTGAGCAGATTACTGGACCCTCCAGCTGGAGTGTAGGCAGGTTCCTGCAGTACCAGGGAGAGCCTCAAGCCTAGAAAAAAAGACATGTGGGGCTTAAGGGACCAAGGAACTGTGTACAGCTGCAGGTGGACTCCGGTAGGTCCAGGGGATACAGGGCAGGACATCAATAGCATCCTCTATAGGACTGGACTTCAGCATCCACCAGACCCTTACTCTTTGTCTCATAGAAAAACCAAGTGCCTCAAAAATCCACTGCTCTGTTCAGGTGGACCAGCTTCCATCACCCATAGAAAGAGCCAGGTGACTCCAGAATCAGAGCTGAGTGTCCCTTGAGGATTTCCACCAAGCTTCTGCCGAGGAAGAGCCTTTGTCCAGGACTGTCCCATGGTGGCAAGTTTGGGGGGAGGCTAGGGGGCACCTGCCATACCTAAATGGGGGGGGGGTACCCTGAAGGTTATTTTTTCTTTTATTCCGGGACACTCTTGGTGGCTGACTGAGAGGACAAATCCCTGATTACATATGCAGAGTTTTATTATTGGTCAAATGGTGCCATTTTCATTCCACAATTACCTTGAGAGGTTCCCGTCATAACCTAATACAGACATGAGTGATCTGGGCAGGGCACAGCCCAGGGGCCTTCAGTCAGTAGCTGGTGGCGCCCTCAAGCTTCCTCCAGGGGGAAGGCCGCCTGCCGAGCTGGACAGTGAAAGCCACCCCCGGGACAGCTGTCGCCCAGGATGCTCCCTGCAGGCCTGAGATGTGGCATCTTCCCTCTGTGGCTAATCTCCAGAGGGCCTCACATACCCTGTTGAGTGTCTCAGCCCTTTCCTCTGTATAACCAATTCCCAATTTCAAGTCCCTTAGAGGAGCTGGGAACCAGAGTGTTAGAAACAACTAATGTGGTCTCTGTTCTTCTGTCTGGCCCCTGACTGATCCAGAATGCTGTCGAAAATATTACCCTGGCCCCAACATCTCATGTCTCCCTCCCTGCTCTACGTGTTCTCTTTAGCAGTGATCACGGTCCAACAGACTGTATTTTTCTCTCATTCACTGTCTCCTCCACTAAACAAGGGCCCAGAGTTTCCTCTTTTCATTCATCACTATATCCCTAGTGCCTTATCCCTGGCACACAGAAGGTGCTCGATAAACACTTGTCAGTAAATAAATGTGGAACCTGCTGGCCACTCCATCTTGGACCCAGAGGGGGCCTGGGGACGTCTGTGCAAATCCCCAGCTGCCTGGCCAACTGCCCCTCCGCCTCCAGCCTGCATCCAATGCCCAGCCCTGGCCACCCACCCACCATTAGTCTCCCGACCCTGCCATCTGTGTGCTGCCCGACGAGCCCAAGTGAGCAGGCCCAAGCCAGGCACTCACAGGGGGACACCCAGGGGTCTCCCAGGGCAACACCAGTGGCCTTTGCAACCCTGCCCTGAAGGAGACACACAGAAAGTCAGAGAGCAGTGGGACAGGCAAGGCTTGTGGGAGGTGAACAGGGGGCTGCTGGGCGGCTCCCCCACCCGAGGGCCCCAATGTACACACGCGTGCAGACATACACACACCTCTACATGCAGGCACACACACACACAGAAACCCGTCGAGCTCTTTCTCTCTGCTCACCTGTGTCCTCTTCCCTTCTTAGCTGAGCTGGGCTCCACTCCACACACTGGTTTTATCTCTGTCTGCAGTCCCAAGCCCTCCCTGTCCTTGGCTCTGAGAACAAGTGTCCTCGGGCCCCTCCCAGAGCAGTGACCCCAGCCCTCGGCCTTGTCTGCCTGGGGAAGTGGCTGGGAAGGGTTGGAGGCCCTGGAAATGAATCCGTCCTCCCTCCCAGCAGACCTGGTAGATCTCGTGTTCTGTCCGTGTGTGTGTGGCTGGGGAAGGTGTTTAGGTGACGTGTATGTGGTGTGTGACATACATGTTCACATGTGCATACATGGTGTGTATTATTGTGTGTTGTGTGTACGTTGTATATTGTGTATGTGTGTGGCGTGTGTCTGATCTGTGTTTGTGTGGTTTGTGTATGGTATATGGTCTGTGTGTTTGTGTGTGTGGTGTTAGTTCTGATGTGTAAGTTTGTGTGGTGTGTATGGTATATGTGTCTGTGTGTGTCTGTGTATCTGGTGTGTGTGTTTGGGTGGTTTGGGTGGTGTGTGTGGCATGCATTAGCGTGTTTGGTCTGATGCACAGAAGTATGTGCAACTACCTGCAACTCATAAGATCCCAAGGGGACTCCACTAGGAGAGCCCACCAAACTGAGGGCAGAGCTGGGGTCCCGGAGCACCCCCAAATTGTTCAGTGAGTCCTGGAGCAGCTAAAGCTGTCATGGCAGTCTGGAGCCACGAAGAGAGCTGTTCTCTAAAACGGAGGGAAAGACACTCCGGGGGGGTGGGGATGGACAAGCTGGGGTCCCTAAAAGGCAGGTGCGGGGTGCCACGGGGGTCCTAGAAGAAGATGGCTGTCTAGAAGAAGGGCAAGGCCAAGGAGGCCCACGAGACTCCCACTCAGAGGCACTTCTCCTGGCTTCCCCAGGGTTGGCACACAGCCGTGCTCAGTTCACCAGCGGCGTGTCCCCACCTGGCCCTGTGGCACAGACAGTGGGCAGTGCCACCCCGGCTTGCACTGGTGTGTAGGTGAAGGGGGGTGGCAATGGGGAAATGAGGCCTGCCCACAACCCCTTTGCTGGTCCCCGGGCCAAAGCATCCTTTGGAGGGGATGGTGTCTGGGGGGTATGCAGCATCCAATGAAGGGGCCCACTGCAGAGCTCGGAGGCACAGGGAAAAATGGACACTTGGGTAAGGAGACATAAGACCCAGGTCTTGGCTGGCACATGGAGGCAGGCAGTGGCTTCCCAGGGGACAGTGAGCCAGACGGGAGTGCCAGAAGTGTTGGACAAGGTGACCTCCCCCAGCTAGTACTGGGCTTCTTATGGGCCCGTAACCCCCGCCAGCCTCCCAGCCCGAGTGGGGCGGTGCCTGAGCCAGACCATCCATGGGGGATGTGGCAAACAATTACTTTCCTTATTGAATATCTGATTAATTATTCAGGAGCTGAATCAATTATTCATCGCTCATTTAAGCGAAGGGGGAAAAGCCACTGCCCCTTGACAGAAGCTTCTCAGCGCCTCCCAAGGCCCTGGGGACTGAGTCATCAGCAGGAGAAACTGTCACAGCAGGAATGCAGCGCTGCTACGGCTGCTACTGCCACAGCCCTCCTCCTACACACGCCATCCCTTGTGCGTGCACACACCCGATCACACTTTCACATACACATACACACTCTCACACAGCGCCCACTAGATGCCAGCCAGGTACCACTGGAGAAACGGTGAGCGGAGACGGTCACATAGATGTGTAGGTATATCTCTGACCCTGTGAAAAAAGCAAAGAACATGTGATCACACAGAGGAAGAAGCCTGTTCCTGGGTCCATCAGGGCAAGTCCCAGGTAGGAAAGGACATTTGAGTTGAGTTGACAGAAGACAAGGCAAGGAAGTAGGGAAGAGCATCCCAGGCCAAGGGAACTGCAGGAGCAAAAGTATGGGGGTGTGAAAGAGCACGCGATGCTCGGGGAACAGGTGGTGGCCCAGAGCGGAGAACTATGGGGATGGTGGAGGGGGTGGGACAGAGGCTGCGTGACCCCGAACCTCGGGTTACCCAATGGGAAGCCACTGAAAGTGCGGGGATGCCTGGAGGGATGCAGCTGGAGGGTTTGAAGGTCCACGGGAGGGAAGGGGGTCCCATTCCAGTTGCTGGTTTACCGACTCCCTCACCCCAGTTTTGTCCAGGTTGTCCCTTGGCAAGAGATGCTTCTAGAGATCATCTTGGCTGGAGTCATGCACCATGAGGCTTTTGTAAGTGGGGTTTCCCAGTCAAAGGGGTGGGTGTGGCTCCAGAGATTTTCAGCGCAGGGAGTGGGACTTACAGACCACCTCTTTTTTTTTTTTTTTTTTTTGCAGTACGCGGGTCTCTCACTGTTGTGGCCTCTCCCGTTGCAGAGCACAGGCTCCTCACGCGCAGGCTCAGCGGCCATGGCTCATGGGCCCAGCCGCTCCGCAGCATGTAGGATCTTCCCAGACCGGGGCACAAACCCACGTCCCCTGCATCGGCAGGCGGACTCTCAACCACTGCGCCACCAGGGAAGCCCCAGACCACTTTTAACAGATGGAGAAAGTGAGGCCCAGATCAGGGAGCTGACTGTCCCTTGGTCCCCAGAGCCAGGCCCAGGACTCCAGCTTGCAGCTCTGAGGCTGAGTGGTAGCAATGCCAACTGGGGGTAGGGGGTGCGGTGCGGGTGCCTCTGGCTGGCTGTCCCACCTCAATCCAGGCCCTCCCTAAGCCTCGGGGGTGTGGTCTGCCCAGGTGCCTCTGCAGAGAGGTCTGAGCAGAAGACAGGCGGGAGCTGTGTCTCCACTCTGTCCTTCTTGGCATTTAGCATCTCTGTCTTCCTCTCCCTCATTGTCTCTTGCTCGCTCCTGTGTTCCGTGTGTGTGTGTGTGTGTGTGTGTGTGTGTGTATCCTTCTCCCTCTCTTTGTATGTCTCTCCCTCCTCCTCTCATCATGTCTTTGTCTCTCTCTCTCTCCGCTTCTTCTCTCTGTAATTCTCTGTCTCTTTCTCCATCTACTACCCATCTTTGCCTTTCTTTGTCTCTCTCCCACTCTCTCCTTTTCTCTTTCTTCTCCTTCCCTTTTCCCCTCTCTACCTCATTTTTCTCTCCCTCGCTTTCTTCTCTCACCTTCTTTCTCTCCATCCCGAGGTACGTCCATGGCTGGGACCCAGCCCCTTTCTTCCCCCAGCCCCTCAGCCTGACCAGACCCCAGTGCCCCACACCCACTAATCAAATCTGCGACCTGATTCAATTACACCAGCAAAATCGCAGACGCGTAACCTTGTTAATATCACGTTTATTAGAGGGAGGGGAGGAGAAAATTAAGATAGACTTCGTGTTGCTGCTAATTAGAAAAATTGAGACTTTACATCTGCATAGCACTGAGCAACATGTGGTGGTAACAGATGTGGGCTCATTACACAGCTGCACGGCGGGGGGTGGCGTGCAGAAAATATTCCCAAGCCAGCCTCTTTCCTGAGCGGCAGCCCCCGCCGTGCAGTGACCCCAGGCCTGATGACACCCTCAGAAGCAAGAAGCCCAGGACCTGGGAGGAGAGGCAGTGCAGTCCAGCAGCTGAGAGCCCAGCCCTGGACTCAGACCTGAATTCAAACCTCCTCATCTCTACTACATATCGGCTGTGGGACCTTGGGCCCGCCTTTAACCTCTCTGTGTCTTGATTTCCTAATGTACACAGATACTGTTGGCGCCGGCCTCACAGACCTGGGATAGGGCGAATGAAATAAGGCAAGTCAAGTGCTGAACATGAAGTCTGCACAAGCTCAGACCTCCCGTGCTGGCTGCGCGGTGCGAGGGGTCAGTTGTGCTGTCGTAGGCCCTGAGTCTCTGCAGTGTCCAGCCCCATTCCACAGGCCTCCACCTCCCCTAACCTGACAAAGGCCAATAGGAGCTAGGGCTCAGACTACCAGTCCTGGGGACTGCGTGCATCTGAAATGGCCCCATTTCAGAGCTCTTCGACCTTGGATCCTGGACTTCACTTGTAAGGAAACCATGGAGGAAGAGGAGGGTGCAGTGAAATCCCTACTTCTGGGGGCCAGTTGGGGAAGGGGTGTAGGCCAGAAATAGTTCAGGGACAGGGTTATCAGATTTAGCAAAACACACAAACAAACCAAAACAGAAAACAAAAAAACAGAATCCCAGTTAAATTTGGATTTCAGATAAAGAACAAGACATTGTTAAGCATAAATATGTCCCATGCAACATTTGGGATAGGCTTACGCTAAACAATGATTCGTTGTTTACCTGAAATCAAATTTAACTTGGAATCCTTTATTTTATTCAGCAACACTAAGTGGAGACTCAGGACAAGCTGGACTTCAGAGAGTGCCCAGGGCTCCCGGGAGCCCGCTAGACACAGGTAACCAGCCATGGGTGGGGTAGGGGTGGGGTGAGGAGGGGAGAGGACCAGTAATTTCCCCTCCCTGTGGCAACCCCAGGAGCAGAGCCTAGGCACCCCGCCTGCAGTGCCTCTGTCAGAGCTGAGCAGAAAAGGACTCTGGCTCCCATTCACAGCATCCCCAGATCTCTTCCTGGTGATGGGCCCTGGGACCAGGAGAAGCCTACCTTCCACCTGCAAGGCAACCCGCGGTCAGAGCCACAGTGGATGAAGCAGGAAAGCTCATGAGATGTTGCCTCCTGTCTCCCTCTGCCTCTCCCTGCTTTTGTGGCACCTCCTTTGGCCCTGGGTCCCTTGAAGGGGTATTTCTGTAGGCAGCTAGGAGCACAGGCCCCACGGGAGCCAAAGTGGGGTTCCCCATCCCATATCGGCAGGGCTGCACAAAAGGGACTCACAAAAGCAGAGGAAAATCCCTTCAGTGCATCATGAAAACCTCAGAGCCGAGGAGACGGAGGGCAGGTCAGAGGCTGGGTCACCTTTTCCCCAGACAGCGCCTTTCAGGCCTCCCAGGTCCTGGCCCACTTGTAGGGTCAGAGCCAAAGGGAACCAGGGGAGGTGTGGGAGACAGAGTGGGACCGCGGGATGCATGGGTGATCCAGATGGCTGTGTCAGGCACGGGTGCAGAGGCCCAGGCTGAGCTTCCACGGCTGCGCCTGTAACAGGGATGGGGGTAGGGGGGCAGCCTGGGCTAAAGTCTCCCAAGGAGGGGCCACACCACAGCCAGCCCAGGCTGTCCTCACAGCTCCAAAAGGAAGAGCCTGGGACCCTCCCAGAGGTGAGCCCTGCCCTGGGCCCAGGAGGGGCTGCAGAGATTTATTAAATATGTGTTGTACCCCAGAGTCTAGCACAAGGTTTCATTTAGCAGACACTTACTATGTGCTGAGGACCATTCTAAGCACTTTACAAACATCCATGAGTTCATTTTCCTAACAAGTGTCCTCGCCATCCCCACCCACTGCCAGCATCTAATCTCCAACCTTCCCTGACACGCTCGAGGCCCCAGGAAACTGATCTCCACCTGCAGCGTCACCTCAAGTCCCTTGCCCTCCAGCTGTGGGCTGGTTTCTGACACCGGAAAGCACCTGCACAAGATTAGGGATTCTAGCTGTGGCCACATCCATTCCTCTATGGCTACCAATCTAGCTGGGACCCGGAGTAGGGGTTCCAAGACTCTGACCCTCACAGGCCTCTGGAAACACCTTTCCCTCCCTCACCCCTTCACCCTGGTGAGGGAGGAGGGGAAACTGTTTTCTGCTCTTGCTAGCCCATGTGACCTCACCATCTCTTACTGCAGGGCTGGGAGTTCAGCTGTCAGGGTTAGACCTTATCTGATCATTGAATAAATGAGACCTCAGCCCTCTGGAAAGAGCTGGAAAGACTTGAGGCTGAGATTCCACTGCCTTGTGAAGCTAGGATAATGCAGGCCCAGGCCACATGCCTCACAATGAGATTTATAAGACCCACGACCAAGTCCAAGTCTGTTCACTAAGAGAGTCCTGGGAAAACCCCTGGCCAAGGCACATGGTGAGCTTCAATCATCATTCTAGACCAGTGGTTCTCAGCCAGGGGAATTTTGTCCCATAAGAGACACTTGGCAAAGTCTAGAGATATTTTTGATGATCAAAATTAAGGGATGGGGTGCGCTGGCATCTAGCGTGTAGAAGCCAGCAATGCTGTTAAACATCCTACAATGCACAAGACAGTCCTCCACAACAAAGAGCTATCCAGCCCAAAACGCCTGAGAAACCCAGGTTTCCCCACTCAGAGAGCCACAGGATCTCAGGACTCTCAGAGAACCACTGATCTTATTACAGAGGAAGGTACTGAGAACCCAAGAAGACCTGAAAGTCACTGCCCAGTTAGAAGTAGCCAGTATTCAAGTCCAATTTTGCCTCTAGAGTAAATATTAGAGTAGATACTAGCGAGTATCCAAGGCCAACCTTTTACATCTAGAGCCTAACACAGAACCTGGCACCTGGACCCAACGTCTCTCTGTTCCAAGTGGGCTCTCAGCTGATCCTCAGTCGCCTCCCCAGGCCAGGATGAGGTGAGATCTAGGATGGTGGGTCCTAGGGACCTCTTTTCCCTGGAAGATGAGTCCAGAGAGCTTTCCTTTGGTGAGTTCTCCCCTTCCTACAAGTGCTCCTGTCAAGAACACACACTCATGCACTCATGCACACACACGCACACTTTCAGGCACATGTGCACATAAACCACAGCCTGAGCTGTAGTTGCATCGTCAATAGCCACCAGCTTGTCCACATTCCTCTGTTGGCCTCAAAGGGATCTCCTTGGAAATCCCTGCTCTTTTTCTGCTGTCAGAAAGCCTTGTCAAGGGCAAATATTGATCCTTTGAGGGTAGCAGTGATTTTTGAAACAGTTCCCAGCCAGTAGTATTTATTCTGGTGAGCTCAGACCGGAACGGGCCATCTTAGGAGAGGTCTAAGAGAGAGCTGCATATGGAGGTGAAGGTTTTGCAGGGTGGTTCTGGAGGTGACTGATGGGGAGCCAGGGCCGTTCCCAGCTGGGACCACAGGCACGGAATCCCATGCTGGGAATGGGGCTGGAGAACAAGGAGTGGGATGAGGACTTGGTTGAAGAGAGTCAGTCCCCAGATGGCCGGAGACAGAGTGAGCCCAGGGCCAGCCCCCACCCACGGGAAAGGAGAAGCAGACCCATGGCTCAGCCTATAGCCAAGAGTGGGACCAGAATATGAAGGACAGTTGAAGCTTTGGGGGCCATCCGGCATCTGTTCTCCTTTATTGGGACAACAACATCAGGATCTCCTTTCAGGGAACTGTGGTCATCCTCCACTGTCATAACTGGAATCAAAGCCCTAGCACAAATGAGGAGTCTTTTTTTTAATACTTATTTATTTATTTGGCTGCGTAGGGTCTTAGTCGCGGCATGCTGGATCTTTCGTTGCAGTGCGCGGGCTTCTCTCTAGTCGTGGCACACAAACTTAGTTGCCCTGCGGCACGTGTGGTCTTATTCCCCAGCCAGGGATCAAACCCACATCCCCTGCATTGGAAGGTGGATTCTTAACCACTGTACCACCAGGGAAGTCCCGAGAAGCCTTTTTTGACTGTTGCCAAGGTACAGACGGTGTAAGGAAACAAACAGGCTGATAAGACAACAGTGGAATGTCATTCCCCTCCTTAGGGCTGAAGGGAGACCTGGGACTATGGAGAGAGACAGTCCAGCAGGAGACAGAGTCCAATGGGGACAGTGACCACCAGAGCCAGTGCAACACCAGAGTGGGAATGGGGTATGGAAGAAAGACCCCAACCTCCCTCTTTTTCTGCCCTCTGATCTCCTCCATTGCTTCCCATTGGCCAACCCAATGGGAAGCCCACACGCAAGTCTGGGGGTGAGCTTTCTGGGGCCCAGAGAAGGACAGAGATAGGAACTGGGGAAGGAGAGAGGGCAAATGGAAAATAACCAGTGTACCTGTGCGCTTTGACCGAGAGATGGGCACTAACCCTGGACTAGGCCAGTCAGACTTTGCTCTCCCACGACTTTAAATTCCACCAGAAAGAGAAAAACAAGAAAAAAATCCATGCATTCCCATAACGGTGCCTGTACCACAATCACACCCAAACCTCACAGAGGAGCCACAGTGAAGGAACATCAGCCAAAGCCCTCATCCTGTCCCACCCATTCTCCACCTTTAAGACCAGGCAGAGCTTACCAATGAGCCATGGATGTCTCCAAGCAGCTCCTGCTGATGGCTTTATAACGGGGTCACCTGGACACCTTAAATCACACTAATAAGCCACAAGAGCCTCCATGTAGGGTGCAGGCGGGAGACCACACGATCGCGATGGCCAGAGGGGAGACCTCTTTATTTCTTTTCCCCAGAAACTACTCAATAAATGCTTTTAGCATCTTTTTTAAATAAAAGAGGAATGAAGTGTAAGGGGCATATTAACATTGCTCTCATTTTCAATTAGTCCAAATGATTGTGTTAAAAGCTATTAATAAACCACCATGAATGGAGGCCACGGGTGGAGGGACTCATCGGGGAGCAATTGGCAGCCCACAGTGGAGTCTTGCGCCACTGCTGAGGACTCCTCCCTCGTCTCACCTCGCTTCCAAAGCCGCAGGGACCCACCACGTTCCCATGATGCAGGGAAGGGTAGGATAGGATGAGGGACTGGAAGTATCTGCTAAGATCTGAGAAAAGGAAAGGATCCCCACACCCACAATGCTGCTCAAACCTAGGAAGAAAGGAGAGCCTTGTTTGGAGTTATACAAATAATTGGCCAGTTCTATCAGTTACCATAAGGAAAAATGGCCACATGGGCCAAGCTGGGTCATCCTGGGTGGTCCTCCCCTGTCTTCCAGGGATGCTCCAGATTACACACAATTATTTGCAACTCAGCAATCAATGCAGAACTCTCCCATGCCAACTCTGGTCCACTAGTGGTGGCTGCCTTCATGCACTGTGCTGAAAGAATCCTAAGGCTTTTGTCTCTCACTGGGAAAAGTGGCTTAACTGATTAGTGATGTCTGCCAGGGCAATGATTAGTGGATAGAGGCATGCTTGTCATGTATCCAGCATTCCTGTTGGGAAAGTGACTATGTTCTTTGGTCCATTCACCAGCTGGAGGTGGCTTCCCTTCCAACTATGCTCAACTGAACCAAACCCCTCCAACCTGCCTCCTCTCACCCTGGGCCTTGATCCCGGGTAGACAGAGCCCACAGGACAGGGATCCTGGATCATCATTGTCTGTTTGCAGGTCGTCTCCCCCACATGAGTGGCCCATGACGCAAACTAGCATCCAAAACAAAAAGGCCAGTAAATGCCCTGGCTGGACCCCAGAAGCAGGGCTCGCACTAACCCTCAACCCTGTTATCTCACAGTCTGAATTTCACATCCAAGACTTCCACAGACAGCCAGCAGAGCCCTCAACAAGAAGAGATGCCAAAGGATCCTGAAAGGCCCAAAGAGATGTTCCTTTGGATTAGGATCTCCCTAACCAGGGCGACCAGGGCATTTCATGTGTTGTGCTTTGGCTACATCCCTAAGAAGGAAGAATTAGCCCCTGGGTGCTGCACTCAGACCTCACAGTTCCTGTATCCCTTTCTCCATCCCTCACTCCACTCCTCAAACCAGATTCTAAAACTGAAAGAAGTGCTGGCCACAGACCAAGGCTTGGGGACCACGATGGAAGTAGACAGCCAAGCAGTGTAGCCCTCTGATGGACCCAGCCCCGGATGAACAAGAGCCCCATCCTTGGTTTCTAATAACTCCCACCTCCACCCCATGATTGATGGTGGGCACATGCATCATGCCCCCCCTTCTTCTCCCATGGAGGTTTTTTTGTTAGGTTTTGCTAAAGCAACCTGCAAATTAATTTAATATCCTCCTTTGGTTGGGAGCTATGAAACCGGGCTCGAGGCTGATGATGCATGAACCATCGGTGGCAAGTATTTAATCTCTGGACAATGGATAGAGATGTTAGTGCACGCCACACTAAATTCTATTTACGCTGCCTATTAAGGGCAGTCAAGCTGAAGGGAATCGGTGCACATTACAGGCCCTAATGGGAGAGGAAGCTCCACAACAGTACATTAAAGGCGGAAAATGAATTAGGAGAGGACTGCGGAGGAGAAGGCAGGCAGGCCGAGGGGCTGTCTGCAGATAACTCTTCCTGTCAGCCCAGCGCACACACCCAGCCCCACTGCTCGGATGTGCCAAGGAGAGAAGCCACAGTGGTCCCCCTCAAAGACCTGATCTGTGGGTACCACCCACCCAGGGCTCAGGGATGTGGGAGCCACCATCCTGCGGGTGAAGAAAGAAAAGGGGCTGGAATCATCTCAGGCCACCAACACAGCCTCCCTGCCCATTCCAGGTGGGTCCACTTGGAGGTCTGGGGCACCCTCCATCCCTCCAGTTTCACTGATACTTTGGGTCCTTCCACAGGCAGGAGGAAGCAGGCAGTGGCCGTGGAGAACAACTCTGCATGCTGCTGCTGCTCTTGCTATGACATTACTGGGCAAACCTTGGGAACGGCGGTTGTTGTGCAGGAGAGGAGACCTACAAGGACTTTGGGTGAGTCACGTGACCCGTTTGAGCCCCAGTTTCCTCTCACTTTCTCAAGTAAGGTGAGGGCTTGAGTCTTCCTGGGCTCACACGGCACCCCGGTCCTCCCCTTTTCTGTCTATCTATTTCCCCTAGAGTGTCTTGTTTCCCCAGAACCCAGCATATAGCTGTGCACAGAGAGGGCATCAGCCAATGCTTGTCGTTAAAGAAAGAATTTGCCCAAGGTCACCCAGCAGGTGAGCACCTCAGCCAGGATTAGCACTAGATCTGTCTGACTCCCATCACACCTCCATCCTCAACACCCCTCTTGTAAACAGGTGACTCCTGGGGTTCTTGGGGAAAAAAATCTAAGCTAACCTCTCTCCCCAAAGCCAGACAGCAGAGTGGGGACTGCAGGGAGTCCCAGCCTCCTGCTTCCTTCAAGGTAGAGAGTGTGGAATGAACTTTAGCCAGCTCAGATGTTGGGGCCTCAGAGAGAGGATACCAGCATGAGGATAATATTTCTGGGCTATCTAGTTAGGGAGGGGAGGCAGGGAGAGGTGGCACAGGCTGCCTCTAACAGGATGAAATGTCAGGACCCCACAATTATTGGAGGACGCCCTCAGCCAACCAAGCCCTATACCTCGGTCAGCTGCAAGATCTCCAGAAAGACATGGGGTACTGGGTTGAGGGGTAATGACTCAAGGAACTGCCCAAACTACCAGAAATGGATGGGTAAGCCACCAGAACAAGCCCCCAGTTCCTGAATATGTCCACAGTCCTTAGGGTCAGAGCTTCCTACTCAGAGCTTCCAGAATACACTCTGGCATTTCACACTATGCCTCTTCACATGTTGTTTCCTCTCTTTGAAATACCCTTTCCCACATCTCCTGGCCTATTCCTACCTGTCCATTAGGACTCAAACTTCTCCTCCAAGAAGTCTTCCATGAACCCCAGAGGCTGAGTTAGATGCTCATCACTTACTCTGCCACAGTGTCCTGTGCTGCCTTCATTGTAGCACTTACTGTCCTATGTCATTATAGTCAGGACATATCTCTGATTCATTCTGTATGCCCAGTTCCAGGTACTTGGTAGGGCACAGGAAATACTTGTTGAACTGAACTGAAATGACCCACTGATTCTAGCCAGCCATTCTGTGCAGATGTATTATAGCCCCTGTCATGAAGATTACATTTATACAACACCCTAATCATATACAAAAGCATTGGATTATTATAGGCTGTTACATATCACATACATATCACTATCACTAACTGGCCATATTTATCACAAACAGAAAGGATTACATATTAACCATGGGGGAGGGGAGGTGGCAAAGCAGTACTCAGAAGTAAATTTGTAGTTTTTGTTGCATCTTTAAGAGAACAAAGAGGACTGAAAATAAATTATCTTGGATGATTTCTGAGTAAATATGACAGATTAAAAACATATCCAACTTCCAAAACTTTGTTGCTATTTCCTTTCCTATTCTCTCCATCCTTGTGGGTTATGTCTTTTCAGAAATGCCCTTTGCTGTTCTTTTAATGGGGGTTGGGAGGTAATTAGCACCTCTGATGTGGCTACATGGCAGCAATGAGAATGTGCCTTTCAGATCTCCAACTTCAGAGTAATTGATCAACTGCCCCAGCTGCTATGCCCAGAATCTATCACCACATTCACCCCTAGCCCCCGGATGAACAGAGCAGAAATACTAAGGCAGATCTGTTCCTAGAATATGTATATGTGAGACTCCCTTGACAGTTGATTTAGGCTCAAGGACTCCCCTTGGCTTTGCTGAACCTTGGAACTGCGTAGCATTCTACTGCTTTTATCTGCACAACCATCCTTCTTTCCCTCTCTCCTCCATCATGGTCTGACAGCCCTCCCAGCCTCCTCCTTCACAGGTGCTTTCACCAATAAATCTCTTGTACCTTTCATCCAATCTTGGTGTCTACTTCTTGAAAGAACCAAACTAACACACTTGAGAAAACTAGATCCTAAGCCAGCAGTGGAGAAAACTGGGAACCAACCTGATTCACCTTGGAAGACTTCAGAATTGAAGGCATCAAGTACCACTGTGAGTGGGGAGTGAAAGACTATCTAAAAGAAGGGGAATCTGTACAAAGCTTAGAAAAGTACCTGGCTAGGAATGTAAAATGGTGCAGTCACTATGGAAAACAGTATGGCACTGTCTCAAAATATTAAACCTAGAACTACAGTGTGATCCAGCAATCCCACTCCTGAACGTATTTCCAAAGGAATTAAAATCAGGATCTCGAAGCGATATTAGTACTCCCATGCAGCACTATTCACCATAGTCAAGATACGAAAACAACCTAAATGTGCATCAGTGGATGAATGGATTTTTTTAATGTGATGTATACATACAATGGAATATTATTCAACCTTAAAAAAAAGAAAAACCTGTAATATGTAACAAAATGAATGGACCTTGAGAATATTATGCTAAGTGAAATAAGCTAGCCACAGGACACATACTGCATGATTCCATGTATATGTAGTATATAAAAAAGCCTAATTCACTGAAGCAAAGAATAGAACTGTGGTTGCCAGGGGCTGGAGGAAGAGGGAAATGGGCAGTTGCTAACAAATGGGTATAAAGTTTCAGTTGTGCAAGATGAGTAAGTTCTAGAGGTCTGCTGTACAACATTGTTCCTGCAGATAACAATACTGTATTGTGCATTTCAAATCTGTTAAGACGGTAGATCTCATGTTAAGTGTTCTTACCACAATAAAAATTTTTTATTTTAAAAATTAAAAGTACCTGGAACATAGTAGTGGTTATATAAATGTTTGTTGAATAAATATAAAGAAAACTGTTTTAAAATATCTTTAAGTGGCAGTGAGATTCCCTAGAGCTTTTCCTCTACTCTTCCACAAAGAAGCAATTGCCCCTTCCCTATCTCAGCAGATGAATGAAGAATTTTTCTCCAGAGAGTATAAGACAGAGAATCTCTAGAAAAAGGACACCAGGCACTGCTGAGAGCAAGGTTCCTTACTGAAAATAGGGGGAAAAGAGTGAACTTACACACATTAGATTTTTAGACCTCCCTATGCTGTTCTCCCACTTGGCTCTCGGAACACTCACAGTCAAAACTTTACCTCCAGGTGGGAGACTGAAAGAATCCCCTCTAGGAGTCAACTCATCCCAAAAAGAGAGATCTAAAAATGATGCCCTCTGAGGCTGCTCTACCAAATAACCTGCAGATCACCCAATGGAGAAGCTCAGAGACAAGTCCCACCCAGACACTCAAAGTGTCCAGTCAGCTGGTTAGTTCCCCCTTCTTCAATGAGAATAGACAACCAAGGATCAACAGACATCTGAGAAAGGCCCCTAACATGGAAGATGGAAATAAAAGCAAATACATGCCAGGTGAGAAGCAACTAGGAGAAAACAGAAACTATGCGATTCAAAAAATATATATGTTATCCTATTTATATGAAGTGTCCAGAACAGACAAATATAGAGAGACAGAAAGCAGATTAGTGATTGTCTAGTCCTGTGTAGAGATGAGAGGTTGAGGGGTGATAGCGAAAGGGTACAGAGTTCCTCTTGGGGGTGATGAAAATTTTCTAAAATTGATTGTGGGGATGATTGCACAACTCTGTGGATATACTAAAAACCCTTGAATTGTATACTTACATGGGTGAATTGTATGTGGTCTGATTTATATCCCAATAAAGCTATTACCAAAAAATTACATATATACTATCTTATATATAATATATACAGAGAGGTAAGAAAAGAGATTGCATCAAACAAATGCAGAATAATATAAAAAGGAACATTTCAGAACACATACAAAAGGGCCTTAGAAATTTAAAATACAGCAGTTTAAATAAAATACTCAAAAGAAGAGTTTGAATATAAGAGGGATACTCCTCAGAAAATAGAGCAAAAAGACAAAATGGAAAATAGAAGAGAAAAGATGAGAAAATTAGAGAACCAGCCAAAGATGTCCAGACTCCAAATGATGAGCATTATGAAAAAGCAGGGCAGAGACAATAGAGGAAGAAAGTTACTAAAATTATTCAAGAGAATTTCTGAGCACTGAAGAATATGAGTTTCCATAGAAAGAATTTAGAGAAAGGATGAAAATAGTCTCACACCAGGTACATTATAATGAAATGTTAAGAAAATATCAGGTCCCTGGATACAAAGAAAAGATCCTTCAAGCTTCTAGAGGGAAAAAAACAAAGCAGATCCAAGAAAGGATCAGAAATCAGAAATGCTTCAGATGCCTCAACAACTAGAAGACAATGGAACAGAATGTATTAGTTATCTATTGCATATAACAAACTAACCTAAAACTTAGCAGCTTAAAACAACAATAACTATTTATATCTCACACGGTTTCTGTGGCTCAGGAATTTAGTAGTGGATTAGCTGGGTGGTTCTGGCTCAGGGTCTTTCATGAAGTTATAGTCAAAGTGTCGGCCAGAGTCATAGTCATCAGAAGGCTTGACTGGGGCTGGCAGATCTACTTCCAAGATGGCACACTCACATGTCTGGCCAGCTGATATTGACCACTGGCAGGAGGTCTCAATTTCTCATCATGTGAACCTCTCCAAAATGCTGCTTGAGTGTCCTCATGACACAACAGCTGGCTCCCCTCAGAAAGAGTGATCTTAGGATTAGAAGCCACATGTCTTTTATGACTGTCATTTCCATAATATCCCACTGGTTATGAAGATCATCCCTATTAAATGTGGGAAGGGACCATACGGGGCATGCCTACTAGGAGATGAGAATTATTAGGGGCTGTTTTGGAAGCTGGTTACCAAAGACTTCCTTCAAAATTATGAAGGAAAATGAATTCCAAGCAAAAAAAAAAAAATTGCTCCCAGCCAAATATTCATCAAGTCCGAGAGTAAAATAAGGATATTGTCAGACATGAGAAGTCTTTATTTTTTTTACCTCTCATGTATCTTTTTTTAAGACACAGCTAGAGAAGATGTTCCACAAAAATGAGTATATAAGCCAAGAAAGAGGAAGACAAGATTCAGAAAAGGGGATATCCAACCCAGGAGTGAGTGACAAGGAATCCCCAGTAGGATGGGGAAGGGAGAGCCCAGGATGACAGTTGTGTGTCAGGCTTAGAAGGCATCCAGGCCAGATGCGATCAAGGCACAGCCACCAGAGAGACATCTTCCAGAAGGAGATTGATAGAATATCTGTCTGTTTGAGTGTCTTCATAGGTGATTTAGGCAATTAGTAAGGAACTAGTGTTGAACCAAAGATGAACACATAGCAAATCAAGCCTCAAAAAGACCAAGACAAATATTAACTCCAGCAAAATTAGAAGTTTTGTGGGGAAGGAATAGTAATAATAGTTTACTACCTAGCTCAGACCTGAAGAGTGTTTACATAGACATAATACTGTAAATATTAAATATCAATCTTAACGCAATTAAGATATATCTATGCTGGTGGAGGGGCAGGTGAGAAGTATGTACGAGTGTGGAAGGGACAGGTAGAGGAAAGAAAGTTAAATCTTCACCTTCCATGGTGAGAAATCAAGATATAATGCCTACACCTGAAAAAGCAAGAAGTACACGTTTTGTAGAGACACAGAGGTAAATATCTCAATCTGCTGAAAGAGGGGAAGCTGGTTGCCTCTAGGGGAGGGAACATGGGAGAGAAACTGCTGGAGGGGTTTGCAACACACCTTGTAGAACTTCTTGACTCTTTAAGTACAGGTGAAACTTGGACCAAAAAAATTAAAACTAAAGAGAAAACTGAAACTACTTTCAGAAAAATAACAACAAACCATATCACAAAAAATCGAGACACAAAAGTAAAACTTGTTCATGGACACCTCCTCTTCTTATACTCTCCCCTCGACAGTTCCTCATTTCATTTCCCCCTCCATCAACCAAGCTTTGGAGTAAGACAGACTGGGATTCAGAGCATGACTTGGCCACTAACTCACTGTGTATTTGTGTATTGTTGGGTTAGGGCAGTTCAGTCCTATTTTCTTAATATATATTTTTTCCTTGTACTTAGAGAGAAATACATAAACATATATTTTTCTATATATGTATGTAATATATATGTACGTAATATATATATAAAATATATGTATGTATTAAGAAAATAGACCTGCCCAAACATAAGAATGTATATATTTATGTATATATTATATAGAGAGAAAATATAATAAATTTATAAATATATTCTATATATACTATGTATAACCATATATATAGATATAACTTTATATACACATATAAAGGTATACGCAGATTTTCAACTGTCTGGTTGAAAGTGCCCCTAACCCCAAAGTTGTTCACGGTGAACTGTATTTGGAGATAGGGCTTTCAGGAGGTAATTAAGGTTAAATGAGATCATAAGAGTAGGGCCCTGATCCAATAGGATTAGTGTCCTCATAAGAAGAGACCCCAGAGAACTTGTTCTGTCTCTCTCTACACACATGCAGTATAAAAAAGGAGATCCTTAGATTGAAGAAATCTGGAGTCATCTACCCTTACATGTTAAATGTGAGGAAGCAACGGTAATATCAACATGGGCTGAGATTTTATTCTGTGCACTTTGCATACATTTTCTCACCTAATGTTCAGCAAGATGCTATGAGACTGCCACCATCATTATCTCCATTTCACAGGTGAAGAACTGGGGCCTCAGAGATTAAGCAACTTGACTAAGGCCATGCAATGAGTTAGAGGCAGGGAAGGAATCCATGACAATCATAACATGGTAAGAGGTGTCTAAGTGAGAAATCTTACCATCCTGAGACCACGGTGCTGGAGGCCATATGTAGGTCCTTCATGACAGTCCCAACTGAGCCAAGCCTCCAGCCACCCCAGCCCAGGCACCAGACATGGGAGTAAAGAAGCTATCTTGGAAATGGATCCCCCAGCCCTGGAGAAGTCATCTCAGTTGAAGCCCCAGATGTCATGGAGCAGAGAAGAGCTGTCCCCACTGTGCCCTTCCAGAATTCCTGACCCACGGAACCTGTGAGCTGAATCAAAGGTGGGTGTTTGACACCAGTAAGTTTGGGGTAAGACTCAGCAATAGAAAGCACAAGCAGCGGGGATGGTGGTGGTGGGATGAATTGGGAGATTGGGATGGACATATATACACTAACATGTATAAAATAGGTAACTAATAAGAACCTGCTGTACAAAAAAATAAAATAAAATAAAATTCAAAAAAAATTGAGCTTCCATAGAGAAAACAATGAATAACACAAAAGATAATTTAGACATAGAAGAAAGGAGAAAGTCTTAATAAAGGAGAGAGTAAAAAAGATGGAGCAAATATGTTTTTCCAGTGATCAAGAGCTTGAACTTTAGGTAATTTTTATAAGATGTTAGCGATGATTTCCTATAGAAAATAGATCAAAGTATTATTTCAAAGCAATTCAAATTGAATTCATGGAAAAGCAAAATGCCTTCTATCGGATTCTAATATTTTAATTGACTTTGCCTTTAAATAAAATGTTATTAAAATTTTAAAAAAAGAAAGAAAGAAAGAAAGAAAGAAAGAAAGCACGAGCAGCGTCATGGGAAGAGGGACCAATCAAAACCAAAAGAAAATGTATGACATCCTCCTGGGTCTATGTGGCTGTGAGGATGTGATCAATCTGCCATGTAAAATCAGAGGCACTGAAATGTAAGAGGCTGTGGAGCCCTGTCTGTGCCTCTGTCCTCATCGAGGGGAAGGGCTAGCTGTCTCAGGAAGCCAGCACTCTCTTGGAACTGAATTCAGGCTCCCTTTGATGTAGACAACTCTAGAGCATCCCAGGGTGACCCAGGTGAGGGCAGCAGGCATCCCGGAATCAAGCCATGGGGGGCGGCAGCAGCTCCCCAAGGCCCAGCTCTCCCTGGCTCCCAGATGACATCATCCTCAGGTGGTTTCCCCCCACTCCCACGACCCCATCCTAGCCTACCCCTGACCTTCAGTGCTGACCTTGTTGCCTCATGCTCTCAACTCCCCTCACTCTTCTGGGAAATTAGTAAATCTAGAAATGCCCTGGTCATTTGGACCTTGTCGTCCCTGCAGCCATTTCTTTCAGGACTTGGCTCCAAGGGTCCTCCTCTCTGAAGCCCTTCCTCACGGCCCCCAGGGAAACAACCACTCCTCACCTTGCACCCCCTGCTTTCCATCCATCATAGAAATGCAGTGTTGAATCAATGCAATTCAACAAATATGTATTGAGCATCAACTAGGTGACAGGCACCATGCTGGGCACTGGGAGTGGAGCAGTGACCAATCATGGTCCCCACCCCTATAAGGACAGACTCTGACAATAAACATATTATTACATACAGTGTGAACACACTAACGCCATCAAGTCCTCCATGCTGTCAGCCACCCGAGGGGGTCGTAAGTAGCTACAGGGGTCAGGGAGAATACCCTGATCTGATGAAGGGACTTCTGAGACCTACACAGTGGGGAGTGAGACAAGCAAAGTCATCAAGGGATATATGATGGGCAGCATGGAAAGCGTTCCAAGTGGAAAGGACATCTTGTTCAAAGACCTGAAGTTTTGGGTTTTTTTTTTTAATCTGACTGGTTCCAAAAAAATAAAATGCAAAAGAAAGAAATTGGTCCCAAAGTATGCAATTGAGAGTGGTAACAAATGGGGCTACGGGGCTCAGTGGGGTCTCCTAGACCTTGAGAGGAACTTTTGCCTTTATCTAAAGGAAGTTGAAAGCCACTGGAGAATTTTAAGCAAGGGAGCGACAGAGGTACATTTCAGAAAGATCATGCGGGGTGCTGTGTGGAGAGAGAATTATAGGACCAAGAGTGCCAGTAAAGAGACCCAAAAGGTGGTGATCGAGGTCTTCCAGGAGAGAGATGGTGGTGGGCGGCAGCAGGGTTGCTGGAGGAGATGGAGAGACGTGGGCAAAGGCAAGGCATGGAATGCTTCAGAGCCTTAAAGGTGGAAGAGATGATGGACATGAGGTTGGGGGAGGTGAAGTGGAGGAGGATGAAAAATAATGATGGAAGTTTCCAGCTTGGGCCTTAAAGGGGATGGAGTGCTCTCTCTGAAATTCCCTTCAGAGAACTTATGGGCATTATTGTTTCACTGAACTGGGTATTCCCACCAACAAGGCCTGGCCTAGAGAGACAGGGAAGGGACAAAATGGGGAGGGAGAAAAGAAGGCATCGGGATGAGGTTCCTGTCTTTGAACCCCCTCCCTGCCCTGTCCCACTTCCAACCACCCATGGCCTATTCCTTCAAGGACAACCTCTGTTACAGCTGCTGGCAGCTCCCACCCACCAGCTGTAGCCCCACTGCTAGAAATTAAGCTGTAGTGTTTACGGGACTTAATTAACAAAATCACTCATCATCCCAGGAACTCACTGACTATCTGGACGTGACAACAGTTGAAATAAATTAGCCCAGTACCCAGTGAGGTCATCTTCCATCCTGTCTGGGGTCCTCGTTTACCCCAGACCCCCTGGCCCTCCTCTGGGGCCTCCCCTCCAACCTCCAGTCCCCAGGAGCCCTTGCAATTAATAGCTAATTAGCAAACAAAACAAACCTACCAGGTGGAACAGCAGAAAGACATTCTCAGCCCACAAAAGCAAGTCATTATTTGGTGTGGGCAGGTCTGGAAAAAAAAATCACTTATGAGATAAATCAATGGCTCTCCCCAGTCTTGAGGGTCTGTTAGGGTGGAGGAAGGCTCCTCAAGATCAGGAAAGTGATTTAAAGGAAAAATTAAGCCTCACCCATCTCCTCTACAGCTAATCACAAACCAAGACCTTACGAAGTCTTCATTTTTCCAGGCTTGCTGAAGTCACTTTAAGGATGAAGGTAAAGGGTTTATTTAAACAATACTTATTGTGCACCTATCATGAAACAGGGGCTAGAGAACAAAGCAGGACAGATGTGACCTCTGCTCTCACCCATCTTTATATTCCAGTGGTTTGGAGACAAACAATAATCAAGAAAACAAGCCAGATCTTTCAGAGAGTGGTAAGAACTATGAAGATGATGTGATGAGGAATATTGGGCTAAGGGCTACTTCACAGGTAGGATGGTCAGAGAGGGTTCTCCAAAGAGATGACCCTTGAACCAAGCCAGCCACGCTAGGAGCAGAGGGAAGAACATGTGTGACAGGGGCTACAGCTAGTGCAAAGGTCCTCAGGTGGGAAAGATGTCAACAGGGGGAACAGAGAGGCCAGTGTAGCTAGACATAGAGAGTGAAGAGAAAAGTGGGTAGTGGGTAAGTTTGAAGAGACAGGATCTGGTTGGGCCATATAGGCCACCATAAAGGGTATATTTTTATTCTGAATGAACTGGAAACTTAGAGGGGTTTAATCAGGGAGCAACATGATAGGAAGAAATATAAGTGGAGGGTGCAGCACACACCCAGGGCCTTTCACATCCCTCCACGTTAACTCCTGCCTAACCCTTAAAGTCTCTAGTGTGTCCCAGGCCTTCGTGACCTGTGACAGAGTATTCATTTCCAATAGGCATCGCTGTCACCTCCTACTCAAAATTTACTCATTCCACAGATGGAGAACCTGAGACGTGGCCTCTTAGTGAGTGCTTTCCCAGTATGAGCCAGGGCTTTACATGCATGGTCTCATAGAAGCCTCACAACAGTCCAGTGAGGTGGGTGGTACTATCGCAGTTTAACACATGAGGAAACTGAGGCACAGAGAGAGAAGTTCAGTAAGTTGCCTAAGAAATTAGAAAGTACTGGAGCTGGGATTCAAACACAGGAAGTCTGAGTCCAGAGCCCAGTTCTGACACTACACCATATAGGCTTCATGGATTAAATCACTTCCCTGAGATTTCAGAGCCCACTCAGGCCTGGAATTCAAGTCTCTTCATGGTCACCTGCATGCACCTGTCCAAAATAAGCCTCCCATGTGTCAGGAATTCACCTCTGAATGTCATAGGGTGGCTGTGAGGGTTATATAAGGAACATAGGCAAAGAAGCCAACACAGGGCCCAGCATGATGCCTAGCATTTAGCAGGAACTCCACAGATTTTTTTTTTTTTTAAGGAAAGAAAAACACTTCTACTAATGTTAAAGTGAAGCCCCATTTTCTCTGAAGTGAACATGGGAGACTGGGCTGGGAGGAAGGGAGCCTATTCTCTAGTGTGGACCAGCAGAATATACCCATCCCCAAAAATAGACCTTACTTTAACAAATGTTTTAAAGACTTGTTTTTAAACATGTATGCTTAATTTCATGAGTCAGTTGGAAACTGATATTTTTTAAAACCTTTAAACGGGGTCTGTTGTAGTATCTTAAAACTCCAGGGGGCCAAGCATTATGGTGTAGCCAAGTTATTGCCCTCTGGGACCAGAGAGCAAGTGTCCTTCCTACCCCCATCTGTGAGGCAATGCTGGCCCATGACCTTGGAGAAGCAGAGAGCAGCTCTTAAGGAGCAGCGAGAGTCTCTCCCACTCTGCTAGAAATGTCTTGATTGAGAGCCTGATGGCTTGGTGAGACTCATGCCACCAACGCGGTCCAGAGAGAAAAGGAGGAAAAGCTAGGCTTCCAGGGTTCACGACTGAGAGCGGGGCAAAAGCTGGGCATGAGATGGCTCTTATGTGTCTGGCTCACAGGTTTGCAGAAAAGCCAAGAAACTTCCTGCCAACCTGGCAAAACGAAGAGGTCTGTTTTCTGTCATTTGAAGGCTCTTCTTGCTCATATGATGAGTCCCAATTAAATTGGCACATCCCTCACCTTCCTCCTCCCCTCTGCACTCCTCCTCCTTCCTTTCACCCCCACCTCTGGGCTCCATTCCCTTCCAGACCCTGCCATCCAGCCCCTGCCTCAATGCCTCCTTAAAAGGTCCTTCGGGGGCTGAACCAGTGCCTGGGTCAGTGGCGGAAGGCACAAGAGGCCACCAGCCCGACTCCCCTACCTCGAGGACAAGTCAGGGACTGTCCCCATATGCAAAACAGCAGGCTCCTGAATTCATAATTGGACGTTCCATAATGTAATTATGAAAGATGAAATGCTCCTCTCAATGAGAAGGCTGTAAATAGAATAATTAATTTTGTGTTTGCTTGAACAATTCTGTATTATGGACCTTACAGTGGAACTGAAATTAATTAAGTGCACCGGGATTTATGGAGGAGGTGAAGAGAGAGGGAAAAAAAGGATTAATCCGAAGTAAAAGATAGATGAGTCTGGGAGTATAATGATGTGTTAGCCTGGGGTATTCTTTAACAAATTTACCAGGCACATTCTGGGTACAAAAGGCATGTGCTGACAGAATTATCTCAACTAATACAGCTGCTGGTCAAAAAGCCAGTGAGCCAGAGGTGGATGGATTGGGACAGCAGGGTCCCTGAGGGGAACTAGAGACAGGGACAATTTCTTACCTGGCCAGGAGGGGATATGAGCAGAGCGGAAAGAGGGGCACCTAAAGCAGAAGCCACCCCACCCACAGCAATGCAGGGGACAGTAGAAAGGTCTTAGGGGTCACAGAGAGGGAAATCAGGAAGGCCAGAATGCAGGGACTAACCAAAGAAGGTCCTCAGCCTCCCCAGGGCCCCTAGGTATGTTCATTCCTGCTCAGGTGTACTGGATGGGCACCTGAATGTTATTCACAATATTTCCTAGAACGAGTTGTTTGCATATGTGTCTCTTCCACTGACCACAAGTTCCCTAAAGGCTGTGATGCAGTGCCTACCTTGATACATGAATGGAGAAAGAATGAACTTGCCTAGTGAGCTTAGGGATGAGGTTGAATTCCACTTCGACAGAGGCCTGGCAAGTTAGGTGGTGATTTGACTGTTGATTAATGAATTGATTGGTCTTCAAAATGTCACCCGTGTGTCAGGCCACATATTATGGGACAGTTTTCTAATTACTCTTTGGAACCCCTGGGTTGCTCAGGGACTGGAGAGGGAGGAAGGGGGTCAGTTACCCAGCTCCTGGTTCTAGACATGTGGCAAATGGTATTTTCCAAAACTAGCTCCAGCAGTATTTCCAGTCCCACATGCTTTTCTAGTCCATCTTCTCCCCTTGAACCCAGACAGGAAGGGACATTCTGGGCCAGGTCATAAAAGGCATCGTGGCTTCCGCCTGCCTCTTTCTCTCTTTGGGTGCCTGCTGTTTGAACCCAACCTCCATGCTCCTCCAACGCTTCCTCCATGAGGAAGCCCAAACTAGCTCACAGGGAGAGACCGCATGGGGAGGAACTGAGACCCCCAACTAAAAGCCAGCATCAACTGCCAGACGTGAGAGTGAATGACCTTTCAGCCTCCAGCCCCAGCCTTCAAGTCTCCCAACAGATATTGTGGAATAGAAGCAATCTATCCCCTCTGTGCCCTGCCCAAATTCCTGACTCACAAAAACCATGAGACATAATAAACGATTATTGTGTTTTAAGCCATTACTTTTGGGGATGATTTGTTACACAGCAGTAGATAACTAGAACAGACCTCCACTTAACCAGAGTGGCATGTACTTTTATCTGCTCTTTATTTCAGAATCCCAAATCAGATTTTTCCTTTTAGAAAAAAAGAGGGTCTGTGGCTACAAAGGTTTGAAAACACACTGGTCTGATGGGGTGAAAAAATGTACACACACACACACACACACACACTCTAGTTTGGCATCTCACAGACCGGGTTGAAGCCCAGCTCTGAGCTTTCCAGCTGTGTGACCTTGCACTACTCCTGTCACCACTCTAAACTTCCTTCTCTTCATAGATAAAATGGGGGGATGACAGTAATTCACAGAGTTACTGGGAGGATTTTAAGAGAATTATGAAAGTAACCAGCACTGAAGCCAAGAAAGTGTTCCAGTTAAGAGTAATGCTCCAGAGTCAGACGGACCCAGGCTCAGATTCCAGCGTGGTGCCCTCCGGTTTTGTAATTATATACAATTCACTTCTTTGGACCTCAGTTTGCCATCACACAACGGGAATAATAATTGCACCCGGTTCTTGGTCTAATGCAGGCAAAATGCACAGGGTAAGTGCTCAGTAAACAACAGCCCGTCATTTGATTGATGCTCATCAACTCAAGTTCCCTCTTCTTCCTTCCCTGAGCCCAAACAGGCATCAAAGCAGCCACTAGTGCCTCTCAAATGCCTGTCTTTGAACAGCCAGATGTGAGGGCTCAATGACTCTCCCAGGAAGCCTGAGCATCCCTGACCCTGTGTCGAGGCAGACATGTGGGACCGAGCAGCAGGGGCAGTTCTGGGCAGTAGACAGCTGTTCCTACTCCAACATTTGTCCTCTGCAAGCACTAAGACAGCAAATGGGAACTTCAGTGCATCTACTCCAGCTATGTCTTGAAGCTGTTTGTCACACCACAGCCTCACGGCCCACAAGCTAAATGATCTCATAGGAGCCCAAGCCAGACAAGCGGAGGCTGGTCCCGGGCTGCGTTTGCATCTGGGCTGCAGCAAGGTTCCAAACCACCAGGCAAGTTCCTCCTGTCCTGGACCATGACGCCAGGTGAGCATGGTGTTGCAGGTTCCCACCCCCCAGGGTGGTATTAAGCAGGCATTTAGATACCTGGCATGGAGAAGGGTGATGGATGGCTTTATTAACCCACTGAGCGAGGCTGCTGACAGTGAAGGACTCTCCTGTCAGGGAAAGCATCCCTTGCCTGCGGGCTCCCTCAGCAGCCTGCCTGACAGCCTGAGCCCCTGACGGATGGGCAGCTCCTATGAGAACCAATGGGAGAGCAGTGTGGGGACAGGCCAGCATACCTCCAAATGCCAAGCCTCCTTCCAGGCTTCACCACCATAAAGCTGAGCACCACCAAGTCACCTTGTCCTGAAGACCAGGGTCTCCCGACCTTAACGTCTGAATCAAGCACCAGAAAGCAGCAATCACCTTGTTTTCCATGTAAAAGATGCCCCCTGGAGCTGTGCAATGCAGCAGCCCTGCTGGCACTTCTAAATGGCATCCTAACTCTGTGCTAAGCATCTATGCCACTGACCTCTCCCCACAAGCTCTGGATAATCTCAATACTATTTTGGATACCCACTTTGTAGATGAGGAAACTCAGGCTCAGAGAGGTGACTTGACTGACCCAAGGTCCTACAGTGGGATCAGAACCCAGACCCACCCAACTCCTCGAGTGAGGAATGTTCTGCCCACTCCTATTTCTCCAGAGCCCCCAGGAACTCCTCCAGCCTCCAAGACCCCCCTTGCCCTAGGCACAACCCCCTCTGAGGCTCCCTCAGGGTCCCAGTGAACAGGCATCTCCCCACCCAGGCCGGCATCTCTCATCACTGCTGTTCCCGGTCCTTTCCGCATGTGTCTGGACTCCAGCAGCAGCTCTAGCTTCCTCACCCCAACTACCTCCACGTGGGCACGACCAGAATGGTCCTTCTGTAAAATCCAAATCCATCCTACCCCACCCTCTGACACAGCAGGGCCTTCCCCAGCCCCAAAGTACAGCTCAAACCCCTCAGCCAACCCAATATCCTTCACAAACATGGCCTGCCCTTCCCCAGCCCAGCTCCTGCCCTGACACCTCACCACATCCCAGTCACACTGACCCTCAGGCCACTTCTCACATTCACGTGGGCCACTCAGACCCTCCCCTCCACTCAGAAGGCCCTTCTCCTTCGGCACCTGCCCTACCCGTTCACCTTTCTGACACACCTCCCCTCCCCTGGATTCCCACCCACCCAGGCACTTCTCCTGCAGGACCCCATATTGTGTCTGCACTTCCCTTCATCACACCCCCCAACATGCACGGTCACTCCCTCGCATCACCCACCACCTCCCCACTCTTCTGTGAGTCCTCCAAGGACAAGGACAAGGACAATGTCCTTTTTTTAATTAACTTTTTTGGAGTAGAGTTGATTTACAACGTTGTGTTAGTTTCAGGTGTACAGAAAAGTGAATCAGTTATACATATACATATATCCACTCTTTTTAAGATTCTTTTCCCATACAGGTCATTACAGAGTATTGAGTAGAGTTCCCTGTGCTATACAGTAGGTTCTTATTAGTTACCTATTTTATATATAGTAGTGTGTATATGTCAATCCCAATCTCCCACTTTATTCCTCCCCCCCACTTTCCCCCTTGGTAACTATAAATTTGTTTTCTACCTCTGTGACTCTATTTCTATTTTGTATATAAGTTCATTTTTTTAGATTCCACATATAAGCAATATCATATGATATTTGTCTTTCTCTGTCTGACTTTCTTCATTCAGTATAACAATCTCTAGGTCTAACCATGTGGCTGCAAATGGCATTATTTTGTTCTTTTTTATGGCTGAGTAATATAAAGACAGTGTCATTCTCCATTCCACCACCCAGGAGCAACTAGATACTCAGGTTAGAACAATCGCGATTTACTATTACAATTATTGTTTCAAATAAAGCCTCTGCTCCTGGCAGGGCAGCTCCAGAGCAAGCCTGGCTGGCCTCTGCCACCTCCTTCAGCCTCATCTCACCCCAAAACCTCTCTTACCATGTTCCAGCCATGCTGTTCTGCTTCTAGTTTCTTGACTCTATCCAGTTCGCTCCCACTTTAGAGCTCAGCGAGCACGTGCTCTCCACCTGGAATGTTCTGCCTCTCTCTTCACTTGGCTAACTCCTATTTATCCTGCCTAGCTCAGCTGAAATGTCACATCCTCAGAGGGGCCTCCCGTGTCCACAGGGTTTAAATCAAGTGCCCTATTCTACATGAACAGGATAGGCTGCAACAGCTTGATTGCATCAGTGTCCCAATGTTTCATCATCTTCTCTCTCCCTTCATCCATAGCTTTTGCCTATGATTCTGCAGCCACTCTCACTAAAGAGGTGATATCTATTTCCCCACCACTGAAATCTAGGCTGGCCTTGGGACTTACTTTAGCCAGTAAAATAAAGCAGAAGTGATGCATAAGCATCAAGAAGCATTGTGTATTTTCACTTACCCTCTTGCTTATCTACCTTCATCATGAGAATGTGCCCAGGCTGGAGATAAGATATGTGGACAGAAAGGAGCCACCCCTGTCACCCCAGCTTATACCAGCCAGATCAGCCAACCCACAGCCAACCACTTGATACAGGAGTGACCTAGGCAAGACCAGAAGAACAACCACACTGAGTTCTAGTTAACTGTAGACTCATGAGCTAACTAAATGCTCATTGTTTTAAGACACCAAATTTTGGGATGATTTGTTACCCAGCACTTTGTGGCAATTGAAAACTGATATCTGAAATTTCCCTTCCTAACAGGTCGCAATTATGACTATGTATTTATTTGTGCATTTATCTTATAAATGTTTTTTCTCCATTAGACTATGAGCTTCATGGTGGAATGTAGCATGTCTATCTTTTACATTACTGAATTCCTTGGTCTGACATAGTATCTGGCATATAGGAGGTGCTCCAAAAAAATTCACTGAGTAAATTAATTGAGTTGAATGGGAGAATAAATAAATGCCTCCCATTCACTCCTCCTGTGGCCCTTTTTCTTCCACTTCCCTAACAGCCAAGCCAGAGCCATTTTCCAAAGCAACTCACAGCAGAAGGATTAAGTCAGAGCAGATGATACTTCACCCTTGAGCCCATCAGCCATGAGAACCTGAATCCCTGTGAGCCAATTAGAGCCTCTGACGCAAGTTTTATGATTCTGAAAGTAATGCCCATCTGTGAGAGGGCTCCCTGGAACACCTCGTTTTAGTCTTGGCAGCCACCCTATGCCACCAGCTCCAGGGAGTGGAGGGAGGGGAGCTCAGGCAGCACATACTTCCTCCTCTTCAACCATTAAACTAGGGGCATAGGGGAGAGAAGCACTCCTTTCCCATCCTCTCAAAGCTGGTATGTAGTGTACCCCTCGCAGGAAGGCTTGTGCAATACCTTCTCCTACATTGTCATCAGAGGTCAACCCCTTCCCTCCTGCCACGCCCACTGAGAAGCTGGTCTCTGCAATCCAAACCACCTTCCTCCCTTCCCAAATCTTTTTTGCAATGTTCAGAGATCTTACATTGAATGATAAGGCACCTCTTTTCATGAATGCCCCCCAACTCCTTTGGCTACAGTTTTAAGTCCTCCATATAAGCTATTCTGGAAATGGACTGGCCCAGTATTGCTCACCTGGCACCTGTACAACCAAGCAGGGATCAACAAAGAAAAAAGCAATTTCATTTATTCTTCTTATCCTCTTATTTATGGATATATTCATCAATTATTTTATTAAACACCTACTATGTGCCATGTTCTAGGGGTACAATGGTATGTGAGAAAGACATGGGCCACCATGAAGTTTATAATCTAGTGGAAGAAGCAGGCAATGAACAAACAAGCAAATTTTTAAAAAAGGAAATATCAGATAATAAAGGAATTAAATTTAAATAAGGTAACATAATAGACAGGACAGAATAGAAAAATAAAATCCAGGTCGGCTGCAGAGATAATAGCAAATCCATAACCCACTTGGAAAGTCTGTTTGGCAGAATTTTTATCTCCATAAGCCAAAGAGAGAACTGAGTTTGTCAGTGAACCCAAAAGGAAATTATGCTTTCACTCAACATACATTTAAAGAGCACCTACCGTGTGCCTGGCTGCTATAAAGTGGCAATGTTAAAACTTGACTTAATGTCTTCTGGCTCTAAATGAAGAAGGAAGAAAGAGAATAAAGGGAAATTAGCATTTACTGAGGACTTACCATGTGTCAGAGCTGTGGGATTTCACTCAATCTTCATAAGGTATCAGGGAGGTAGTGACTAAGGTAATTCCCATTTTTCCACGGCTCAGGAGTCATTCCCACACATTTAGAAAGTGGTACAGCTGACATTTGGACCTATGCGGGTGTGGCTCCTTTCGCCACAGCCTGCTCCTTCCCCAACCTCTTTTTAATTGAATCAAATCCAGAATGAAAATCTTTATTTTTACCAGAATGTGAGAGCTTTATTCCAAGAAGAATTTATTAACAATAATAAAATAGATGATCGCTCTCGGGCTTCCCTGGTGGCTCAGTGGTTGAGAGTCCGCCTGCCAATGCAGGGGACATGGGTTCGTGCCCCGGTCCGGGAAGATCCCAAATGCCGCGGAGCGGCTGGGCCTGTGAGCCATGGTCACTGAGCCTGTGCGTCCGGAGCCTGTGCTCCGCAACGGGAGAGGCCACAACAGTGAGAAGCCCATGTACCGAAAAAAAAAAAAAATAGATGATTGCTCTTAATAGTTAAAGGAGCTCTCCACACCCCTCTCCATCACCCAGCCAAATCCGCCCCCCCCCATGCAGTTTCCTCTTCCCCCGACAATATCTAGTCCTCAGGTATGACCAGCCTAGACACCTTGCCAAATGTCCCCAGTCAAGGAGCCAAGGTACATCTTCTACAGGGCACCTGCCTGAGTCTTTGGGGCAGATATTTTTTATGCAATGATTCATGCCATAAAGAGAGCAGGATTAAAATATCTTTTACAAAATGCATTAATTCCCAGGCAAAGATAAAAATTCCATTTAACTCAAATAGATTTTCCATGGTGAGTTAGCACTGCAATGAGGGTAATGAATGGGGGAGGCGGAGGCTTCCATCTCATAAGTCAAAGGGGAGGTGGACAGGGGGAATGGAGTTGATGCAGGAGGGGAGACGTGCTAGTGAAATCTCAACCTGTGAGAGTGATGCTCCCACCCCTTCCCCCAGTTCTTAATGATCTCATCAGGGGTCCAAGATCAATTCCCAGCCTTGTTCATCTATCCCCTTCTGCATTCCTTATTTTAATAGCATCCACATAGGGCCATTCAACATTTGTATCAGGCAAACGTTAATGGGAAGTTTGTTTGGGAAGCTCGGGAATCAAGGAGAAGCAAGCCTCCATGGTTGGGACCAGGACAGCCGAAAAGCGAGCAAATGTGGAGATTGGAGAAATATGGGAGGAAGAAAATGACAACCAACGGTTCTGTCCAAATCAGACCAATGTGACTGAGTTTTGCCTTCTCCCTACAGGGCCCCTCCAGCCCCCAGAACTCTTAGCAAACCAATGAGCATAAAACTTAGCCATGTGGGTTTGAATAAAAGGAGTCCAGATCTTTGAGCTGGATCAAAAAAACTGTCATTCTAATTCACCCCACGAATATTTCCCAGATGCTCATCTGAGCCAGGCACTGAGCTAGGCTTGAGGGATGCAGTGTGAACAAAACCAGGCTGGCCCTTAAGGAGCTCCAGTCTAGATAAATGGAGAAGCAGCTTCAGTTCAGGGCAATAAATGTTATGCTAGAAAGAAGCAAGGGAGGACATGGTCAGGGGCTTCCAAGAGGCAGTGATGCTTGAGATGCTTGAGATGAAACTTGAAGGTCAATGGGAATTTTCCAAGCCCCACTAGGGTAGATGCACTTTCTGGGCAGAGAGAACAGCACATGGAAATGCATGCATGAGACAGCCTGGTGTGTTTGGGACCTGCAGGACGTTGGGAGTCCTGGAAGACACAGAACTGGCAAGAGGGTGGGAGAAACTGAAGAAGTTGACCAGAACATTGTGTTCCAGGCTGTGGGATAAGACTTCACTCTGTAGGTCCAATAGTGCTTCAAGCAGAGTAGAGACATAAAAAAAGAATTGTGCGTGAGAGCCTTGTACAAAATAGATGAAAGGACAGAGATTCAAGACAGGAGATAGTTGGGACACTTTCAATATTCCTCTTGGGAGAGGATGAGACCTGAACTAACACAATGACTGAAAGATGACAGAGGAGGGGTGAAGCCCAGGGTATTCTGGAGGGAGATCTGAGAGTCAGGCCCCACTTGTGCTCTGGCACTCCTCTCTGACCCCCAGGCATCCGGAGGATGAGAAAAAACAGAACAAAGGAGGGGCTGAGGAGTTGAGTCAATGAGCTGGAAGCTGAGTCCTAGGAGGAGTGGTTGAAGAAATGAGGGACATGGCAGACATTTTCAAAGCTCCTTGGGCTTTTGCCTTAGAGCTCCCCCAGAAGCAGAATTTAAGACAAGGACTTAGATGCAGGTAGTTTACTTGGGAGGTGATCCCTGAAATGAAGATTCAGGAGAGTGAAGCACAGAAGGATGGAAAGCCAATATGAGGTGGGTTTGGTTAAGCTGGTTACCACTGTGGGTATATGGGGCTCATTCTCACTGGGGACCCTCTGGGGATGGTGAGAATGTACCTCAGACCTGTCCCTCCAGAGAACAGGAAACTGGGTATCTACCCACCGACTCCTGTGGGTTGCCCCCAGTGGTGTTCTCTCTCTTATGCTTGCAGGCTGCACCTGGGCAGAGAATGAGGAGACCCTCCCCTACTCCCCCCACCCCAGGCTTTGGAGAAACGCCTGAAACCGGAGAGCTGGGAGACACGGTGAGCACTGAAAATGGGACTTTCTCGACAAATACCATATGATATCACTTATGTGTGGAATCTAAAATATGGCATACACAGGGACTTCCCTGGCAGTCCAGTGGTTAAAACTCCACGCTTCTGCTGCTGGGGGCACAGGTTTGATCCCTGGTGAGAGAACTAAGATCCCTCATGCTATGTGGCACAGCCAAAGAAAGTAAATAAGATATGACAAACACAAACTTATTTATGAAACCGAAGCAGACTCACAGACATGGAAAAAATTTATGGTTACAAAAGGGGAAAGGGGGTGGGGAGGGATAAATTAGGAGTTTGGGATTAGCAGATACAAACTACTATATATAAAATAGATAAACAACAAGGTCCTACTGTATATCACAGGGAACTATATTCAATATCCTCTAATAAACCATAATGGAAAATACAAAAAGAATGTGTATATGTATGTATAACTGAATCACTGTGCTGTACACCAGAAACGAATACAACCTGTAACTATAAGTCAGTAAAAGGGGGGGGGGACTTTCTCCACATGCATGGAAACCTCCCACAATACATACAGCTCAAGTCAGAGATGGGATGAAGGGGTATATCATGGGGCATCAATGGCATCTGCCACAGCTGTCCACAGGCAGAGGGAGCAAACTTGTCAGGAATGGACCCAGAGGTAGAGTCAAGAGCCTCATTCACCATCCCAAACCTGGAGAAGGCAGAGGCAGTGTCGAATGCCCTTATTGCAATGCATGGCACTCTACAATAAGGCATCCCTATGCCATCAATAACAAGAGCTACAATTTATTGCATGTGGATTGGTTGCCAGGTACAGGAGTAAGTGCTTTCCATGCATTATCTCACTTAATTCTAAAACAATCTTAAGAGGAAGGTCCTATTGTAATTCCCATTCTATAGAGGAAGAAATCAATGCTTAGTGTGGAATATGTTATTTATCCAAGGTCCCCAGACTAAAAAGGGAAGGAGCTAGGACTGGAACCAGGTCTCTTTAACCCCAGCCCCACAGCCCCATGTTCCTCCTTCAAGGGCACTTTATCCACATTACTGGACAATTGGTGAGATTTGGATAAGATTTGTAGATTAGATGATGTACTGTATGAATGTTGTTTTCCTGATTTTGAAAGCTCTACTGCGATTATGGTTATATGAGAATTTCCTCGTTTTTAGGAAATACACACTGATAATATTGAAAGCAAAGGGACATCATGTCCACAACTTATGTCAGACAATTCAGGGAAAAAGTTACATGTTTATACACACACACACACACACACACACACACACACACACACACAAAATGATAAAATAAATGTGGTTAAAGGTTAACTGTGAGGGAATCTGGGTTAAAAAGTATACAGCAATTATTTGAATTATTTTTATAAGTTCTCTGTAAATATGAGATCATTTCAAAATGTTTAAAGTTTTAAAAAATCATCTAATCCCATGGAGACTCATCTGTCTTATTCTTCAAAAGAAGGATTAAAACAAATTTCAGTCCACTGCAATGAGCAACAAAAAAAAAGTTATTACTACACAGGAAATGCCTTTGAAGAACTTATCAGAAAAGGGTCTTGGCCCTGAAGGGTTTCTTGGATATTTGGATATTTTCTTCTCCTCAGTATCTTAAACTCCTTTGGTGGCTGAGCCTTGGGAATCAATGCTGACATCATGTCCCTGGCGGGGCAGGAAACAGAGCTGGCAGGCGTGCCAGGCATGGCCATTGGGAGAACAGAATTTCAACCCACCCTTTCCTGCCTGTCCCATGCATGGGCACTTCAGCTCTTGGAAGCTTGTCTCCTGTGGATCTCAAGGCTGAACTTGGCCTTGAGGTTTCCCAGGTATGGTTTCAAAGGGATGTTAATGCTGAAAATGGCAGAATGCCAAGGGTTTGGAAAAGGGGCAGAAAGGGAATTATTGCTGGAGGGCATTGGGGGTGGAGAGCTGGGTTCCAGCCCTGACTTCGCCAAGTGGACAATTCCCTCAGATTCTCTCAGCCTCATTTTCCTCATCTGTGACAGAAGGAATCGTAGTACCTCGCTCACAGCCATCATCTACTCATGCACTGGCTCAACAGCATTTACTGAGGACCGTCTGTGAGCCAGATGCTGGGCAAGACACTGGGATTAGAAAAGTTAATTGAGAAGGCATGGTCACCCCCTCCTAGAATTTGCCACCCAGAGGGAGGTGGTTGACAGCAAGCAAGCAGGTAAGTGATATCCTTACAGATCGTGATAAGTGCTGTGGATGAAACAGACTGTGACAAAGTATAAGGGGATGACGATCTACTTGGTCAGGGAAGGCTTCTCTGACGAGACGACGCTTTACAGAGACTTGAAGCCTGAGGTACCAGCCGGGTGAAAAGACATTCTTGAGATAATTAAAAATGATCCGGAAATGATCGTGAGATGATTAGCACCCCTTCCCTCCTCTTTTCGCCTTCCTTCCACCTTCATCCAACGCAGGCAGCTATTCACAGAGGGGCAAGACCTCTTTGTGCAAAAGGTCAGCAGCTCCCTGGGCAGGTTGGGCTGGGCCCTCTGCAACGACCTCCTCCCCATCTGTCCCCCCCCCCCACAGGACCTGTGCCAGAATTCAGAGAGAAAGATGTGAAACTCCCTTATCAGATGGTTGTCTGATACCGCCAGTTCCCAGTGGTGACACTGGGAGGGTGTCAAGCAAACTGCCTTTATACTCACCCCTCCCACGCCACAGGCCAGGGCACCTCTCTGAATTGTCCCTCTGAGTGACTGACAGGAGTCATTGGATAAATATCCCAGCTCCCTCACCCCCGGGGTAGAGTCAGTCTGAGGTGCACCCTATGCTAACTCAGCACAGGGGGACTGAACCCCAGTCCCCCAGCTCATGAATGTTTCCTGTACGAACCACCTTCCCTTCCGTCTCACCTCCCCACTCCCACCACTGTTTGCTGGGATCACCTCCCAAATAAACGATCTGCATTCACATTCTTGTCTCAGGATCCACCTCAGAGGGAAGCCAACATAACATAGTACCCAAAGATTATTCAGTAATCTAAATGGGATTGTGAGCTATTGACTTTGTGTGCTGCTTAAGGGCTGGGGCAACCTGTCTTTTAGCTCCTATCTGTATCCCCAGCCAACATCACACCTAGGACCTGGGACAGAAAAGATGCACAATAAATGAATTGTGACCTCGCAGAGCTAGGCAAGTCCCTGCAAGGGCAGACGCTGGACCCAACCCTTCTCAGGAGAGCCCTGGGGGATGTTTGCCAGCCTCCCCGCCTCCACCCCAAGGTCTCAGACACCTGGCCTAGGCATGAAGATGACCCCACTAAGGAGACCAAAGTGAGAGACACTGCCAAAAATCAGGAGAGTGACAGGGATGGGCAGCACAGAGCTTGCTGTGCTGATGAAGCCCCTACTCTTTTCCCCTCTGCAGAGGCGCCCGGCTCCACCGGGCATGGCTCACCACAGTGAGCGTGCAAGCAGCCACAACATGGGGGCCATCGCAGTTAGTTCGGGAAAGGTACAAGAGCATGACAAATATATGTAATTTGAAAACGGGCCAGTCTTTTGCAATAATTTAGAGGCCCTAGTTAGGAGCAATAGAAACCCCCCAATTACTGATGTTTAAGGCTGGCACTGTTGCTGGCTGAATATTTCATGCATAAATGAACTTCCACTAGGCCACCCACTGCTTCTGATGAGGCTCTTGCGAGCTTTATTGCCCGGCGCCCAGCAGGGTCCCGCCAATGGGCCCCATGACGGATGATGCATCGGTTTGCAGCTTAAATAATGCAGTGCAGGACAGGCTCAGTGCTGGTGCACTTTATTTACATATCAATTGAGTGGCCACTCTGAATATGAAGAAATATGAGAGGGAAAGTCTCTGGCACTGAATATTTCATGGCTATGAGCCCCGCAGGAAGCGAATGTCCCCAGCCCAGAGGTGGGCCTGGCCACGTGGGCTAGGGAGCACTGGCTTTAATAGTCTGGGAAACAAGGCAAGAAAAATCTCCCCAGCCAGGAGGGGAGCTGCTAACTGGAATTGATGAGCCCCCCTATCATCTGGACACAGCCCACCACTGTTTTTTCAAGTCAGCAGAATATCTGCTTCCTGCTTCTACCTTCTGGTTCCTGGAAACTTCTACAGAGAGGGAGTTGGTTCAAGCCATCCCACACTGACTTCCCAAGCCACGGGGATGGAACAGAAGTAAGCAGGGGGCGGGAAATGTCATGGTCCACTCAGGAAGGGCCTCGCCCTTTCTGAGGATACACAGGAAGATGAATCAGGAGACCCAGCCCAGCCCCTTCTCCCTCAGAAATGCCTCTGGGAACTCCCACTCCTGCAATCATTCACTTACCGATCATCTTATGATTCTCCACCATGTGCCAGGCTCCGTGTTAAGTGCTGAGGATACAGCTGTAAAAAAGACACAGCCTCTGCCCTCACGGAGTTCACAGTCAAGCACGAAAGACAGAAAACAAAACGGAAAATTATATTCATGGCATGTATTAGCTGTCTATTACTACTTAACAAAGGACCCTCAAAACTTAATGGCCTAAAACAATAAGCATTTATTATCAATCACAGTTTCTGTAGGTCAGGAACATGGGAGTGGTTTAGCTGTGTGGTTTTCACTCAGGGTTTCTCGTGAGGTGGCAGTCAAGGTTTCATTAGGGCTAAAGAATCCACTTCTTTTTTTTTTTTTTAACATCTTTATTGGAGTATAATTGCTTTACAATGGTGTGTTAGTTTCTGCTTTATAACAAAGTGAATGTCATACATATACATATGTTCCCATATCTCTTCCCTTTGTGTCTCCCTCCCTCCCACCCTCCCTATCCCACCCCTCCAGGCGGTCACAAAGCACCCAGCTGATCTCCCTGTGCTATGCGGCTGCTTCCCACTAGCTATCTACCTTACGTTTGGTAGTGTATATATGTCCATGCCTCTCTCTCGCTTTGTCACAGCTTACCCTTCCCCCTCCCCATATCCTCAAGTCCATTCTTTAGTAGGTCTGTGTCTTTATTCCTGTCTTACCCCTAGGTTCTTCATGACATTTTTTTTCTTCTTAAATTCCATATACATGTGTTAGCATACGGTATTTGTCTTTCTCTTTCTGACTTACTTCACTCTGTATGACAGACTCTAGGTCCATCCACCTCATTACAAATAGCTCAATTTCATTTCTTTTTATGGCTGAGTAATATTCCATTGTATATATGTGCCACATCTTCTTTACCCATTCATCCGTTGATGGACACTTAGGTTGTTTCCATCTCCGGGCTGTTGTAAATAGGGCTGCAATGAACATTTTGGTACATGACTCTTTTTGAATTACGGTTTTCTCAGGGTATATGCCCAGGAGTGGGATTGTTGGGTCATATGGTAGTTCTATTTGTAGTTTTTTAAGGAACCTCCATACTGTTCTCCATAGTAGCTGTACCAATTCACATTCCCACCAGCAGTGCAAGAGTTAAAGAACCCAATTCTAAGGTGACTCTCTCATGTGTGTGGAAAGATGGTGCTGGCTGTTGGCAGGAGGCCTCAGTTCCTCTCCAAATTGATCTCTCCATAAGGCTGCTTGAGTCCCCTGACAACATGGCAGCTGGCTTTACCCAGAGTGAGTAACTCAAGAGAATAAGGTGGAAATGACAATGTCTTTTATGACCCACCCTCAGAGGTTGCAAGCCATCATTCCACCATATTCTATTGGTCACAGAATAAACCCTGATACAATGTGGGAGGGCTACACAAAGGCATGGATACCAGGAGGCAGGGATCATTGGGGGCCATCTTGGAGGATGGTTACCACTTAAGGGCAGATGAAAGCATAAAGAGGGGCAGCTAGTCTGCTACAAGGGAATCTGGTAAGGCTTCCTAGAGGCAATGACATGTGGTTAGAGACTTAAAAGACAAAGTTCTCTCAGCAAAGAGGAAGAGAGAAAAGCATTCAGCAGAGGGAACAGCCTATGCAATGACCCAGAGCCGGGGGGATGGGGAACCCAGGGAATTCAAACACAAAGTTCAGTTTGGCTGGAGCTCAAAGGGCATTGAATACCAGGCTTCATCTTGAGGGACCTGGGGAGACTTCAACAGGTTTAAGACTCCCCTGTGAGTGTGGTGGGCCCCAAGTCTGCTGCATCCAAGCAATGGTGGTGAGTCTGGGTGAGGTTGAGAAGTTGCTCTGGAGACATGGGAACAGAACCCTGAGTCAGCCCCAGGATATAACATACTCTAGAGGATCCAGCTTAGGGCTAGAGTTAAGTTAGACTTAGGATTAGAACTGGAGAATTGGACAGAGGTTCTGTTTCAAATGCCAGACCCTCCCCACCATTCATTTGCTGGCTGTGTGATCCCTGGGCAAGTCACTAACCCTTAGTGGGCCTCAATTTTCTCATCTCTAAAATGGGGATAATAGTAGCACCTACTTCATAAGGTTGTTGTAGATGTTGATTGAGAAAAGGCATCTGGCACGTAGTATCCACTCAGTAAATTCTTGTGGAGTGGATTAGGCCTTCACTGTGTCTATTACCAAAAGCAAGTTCATGTGCCCAATGCACAGTGAGGCCAAACAATACCGAAACATCGGAGTTTGGAGCAGAGAAAGGTTCACTGCAGGGCCATGCAAGGAGAATTTGTGGCTCATGCCCCCCCAAAAAACCAGAACTCTCCAAAGGGTTTCAGCAAAGCATTTTTAAAGGCAAAGTGAAGGAGGCGTGTAGTTGGTTGTTGCAAACTTCTTGGTGTAGGAATCATTTGCAGCTGTCCACGTGGGTCAGGTCACAATGTTCCTGTAAACCTCCAACAACACAAATGTTCTTCTCTGTTCTGCAACTTTTTATCTCTATATGAATAGAAAAGTGTTATACCCTTAAAGGTCAGAGCCTTGAGAATGGGCTATCCTGTATATTTCAGGCTATAGGCAACATTCTTAACTCTAAGCAAAAGCAATAGAATGCAAAGGCTAAAGTAAAAGAAACAGACCTAATATGGAGTCAGATTTGTTCTTCCCTATTACATGTCAAAGTCCTTCTCTTGAGGACCTAGACCGCCCCCCCACACACACACCTCTCCCCACCACCAACCTTCTCCCCAGATTTTAAACATGACCCAATATTCTGCACCTAAGAGTCTTGCTGCCAGGCTCCCCCACCAAATTAGAAGTCCCAAGGAGTGGTCAAAGCCAGACTAATGCCCTGCTTTTGGACTGACTACACCCCAACAGGGCTGTGCTCAGCTAGGTGAGTTTTCTGACTTCCTTATGCTCTTCATTCTGTTAGTTTCCTTCATAGCAATGAACACGACTTGGGAGTTACTAGCTAGTTGTGTAATTATATGGGTTTTGCTGTTGTTTTGCATTGTTTTATATTTTGCTCTTACCCTTCATCTACCCACCAGAATCAAAGCTCCATGAGGTCGGGGACCTGTCTGCCTTGTTCATTGCTGTAGCCCTAGCGCCAGCACAGCAATTGACAACAAAGCCTAGCAGATGAAAGTGGAGAGTCTGGGCCAGACGGCCTGGGTTTGAATTCCAGCACTGATACTCTCTGGCTGAATAGCTTTGGATAATAGAACGACATGATTTTTCCCTCTGTAAAGTGGGGCCAATAATAGTACCTATCTCATTAGGAGTATTAAATTATAGTATATGTAGAGTACTCAAGAACAGCTTTGGAACATAGTAAGTGCTATACCAGGATTTGTTTTCTACATGGATATAGATAGATGTAGAGAGAGAGAGAGAGAGATACAATAGTAGATGCTCAATAAATATTTGATCAATTAATAATGTGCTGAGTTTAAGAAAGGGACAAAGTCTTCATTGGAACAGAGTGTGAGATAGGGCTGAACACCCTCACAAGGGTAAGTTCCTTGATCTGAACAAAGAAACCTTAAACTTGGAAACCTTAGAATTTGGTGGCCATGGGGAAGGGCAACTGCAAGCATAGGCCTGGTGGGACGGGGCAGGAGCCAAAACAGAGCCTCGGTGGAGCCTCCACCTGAGATTGCCAGCCTTTGTACAGCTAAATCATACATTATTGATTTGTCAAGCGTATTTGCATATAAATAAGCGTGATCATTCATGGAGGCCCAAACAGCACCGCCTCCCCTCAGTGCCATGATTAGAGATGGATGGCCCGAGTTAGACACGAGCCAGGGACGCTGCTACTACCCTGCCACCAAGGGAGCGGCTGATTTAAAACATTTATTGGAGCATGTAAGTGTGACAGCCTAGTGGTGAGTTTGGGATAACTAGTCTAAAAGACAAGATAAACGACTCCTAAAACTGGTATTGTGACGAAGATGTCACCCCCCTCATCCCCCTCCCCCCTCCCCCCAGCTCAGTCCTGATGCCAAAAATATAGCCGATGATAATTAACTGGGAAATGTTCACAGGCGGGATTATGTTTCAAGTGCATTTTCCGAAGGACTTTAGAATTTTACACCCAAGTTGATTGTGTTTCCCCTCCCCCTGGTGATTAGACTGGAAGGGGGTGTTTCAACTAGAAGAAAAAGCTGGGGATGCAGGGGGTGGTCAGACAAGCCCAGACAAGGTCTCCAATACCAGGCAAGCAGGTGGCTGAAGTCAGTCTTCCCCGAGCTGGAAAGGAGACAGATCTGCGGGGTGAAGCATGTTGACCCGGGGAAATTATGCCTGCCATGTTAATTCATTCCACGTGGGAGATCGGCAGGGAGCTTGGAGGCTGGCATCGGCCCCCTCTGATGGATCAAGGGACCCAGCTGCTCAGTTATATACAACGTTAGAGTCTCATCATTGCAGGGAAACATAGTACTTGCTAACATTTTATTTTAATTGTCCTAAATTACACTTACAGCCTGGTGGGGCAAATATCAAACATTACCTTGAAGATCAGCTTCACCTAGAGAAGATCCTGTGGTCCCAGGGCTGGGGCTTCAGTGCTGTACCTTTTTGTTCCTGCCGCCCACCTCCCTACTTCCAAGAAAGGGGTGAGAGCTGCCTTGTGACCTCCAACACATCCTATCAGCAGGTTTGAGGACTTCTTTTCTGAGATTTAAGATATGAGAGGGCCCTTTGGGATTTGCATGGGGCCCTTGAAGAAGAATCTAAAAGGGAGGCAACACAGCAGAGTCTGCGGTCAACAGAATAATGGGACCCCCCCAAAGACATCCATCCTAATCTCCAAAACCTTACATGACAAAAGGGACTTTGCAGATATGATTAAAGATATTGAGATGGGGAGATTATTCTGGATCACCCAATGTAATCATAGTGGTCCTTATAACAGCGGCAGGAGTATCAGAGAGAGAGAAAGATTTGTTGGCATTGAAGATGGAGGAGGGGCCACAATCCAAGAAATGCAGGCAGCCTCTGAAAGCTGGAAAAGACCAGGAAACAGATTCTCCCCTAGAGCCTCCAAAAGGATGCAGCCCTGCCAACACGTTGATATTATCCCAGTAAGACCCATTTCAGACCTCTGACCTTCAGAACTGTAAAATAATAAGTCTGTGTTGTTTTAAGCCACGAAATAATTTTGTTACAGCAGCCATAGGAAACTAATACAGAGTCCCGGGTGTTCTCATCTTGGCCTCACCACGTCCTGCTGTGCAACTTTGGGTAAGTGACTGAACTTCTCTCAGCCTCAATTTCTTCATCTCTAAAAGAGGGATACTAGAACCTGCTTCCTGGGGCTGTTGCAAATATTAAATGAATAAATACCTGAAAAGGGCTTAGCTCAGTGTGCAGAGTATAATATGAGCTCAAGAAAACACACTGACTCTGGTAACTGTGGTGTCATTATTGTCCCTCACTGCTTGTTCTCCCCAAGACTTGGTCACTGAGAATAAATTTGATAAGAAGATGCATATCACCAAACTAAAGATTGATTTATTGATCGCCTTCTTTATGCAAACTACTGTGCCAGGAACTGGGGATAAAATAATAAGCAAGAAGAGACCCAGCCCCTACCCTCATGGAGTTAATAAGACAGCAGGGGAGATGGACCAGATTAGATCATTCAGTTATATTATATATCGTAATATGATAATTCTATGTTATATTTATATTGAATAATCTCCCAAACAAGTGCAGAGATTTAGAAGGGTGAAGAAGTGTTTAAAAGATGTGTCCCAGGGCTTCCCTGGTGGTGCAGTGGTTGAGAATCTGCCTGCCAAGGCAGGGGACATGGGTTCGAGCCCTGGTCTGGGAAGGTCCCACCTGCTGCGGAGCAACTAGGCCCGTGAGCCACAGCTACTGAGCCTGTGCGTCTGGAGCCTGTGCTCTGCAACAAGAGAGGCCACAACAGTGAGGCCCGCGCACCGCGATGAAGAGTGGCCCCCACTCGCCACAACTAGAGAAAGCCCTCGCACAGAAACGAAGACCCAACACAGCCAAAAATTAATTAATTAATTAATTTTTTAAAATTCCTCCATAAAAATACCACTAAGCTTAAAAAAAAAAAAAAAAAGATGTGTCCCATCAGGGAGGTCAAGGAAGGCTTCCCAGAGGAAGCTGATGGGGTTTGAGCATATTTGGTCCTTTGAGACCACAAGAGTGTGAACCCCTCTGAGCTTCAGGAGGAAGGATTCTGCCTATATCCTCAGGGTCATTCTAAGGCCTCTGGGGTATCTGGGAGGAGTTAGGTCCAAGCTGAAGACCTATAGGTGCCCACCATGGTGGATCCTGGGAAGGTAGAAAGGCCCTGGCCACAGGTAGCCCAAATAGGAGGTGGCCTGATCACAAGTAGCCTTGAGCTCTTTGGGGATGACTCTATCTCTAGGATGCTGGACCCCTATTTGACTCTATATATCAAGCCATATCTTGTCCTTAGACCCTAACCCTGAATGCACAGGCCCTAGGCTGACCCACAAACATCCAGGCCTGCCGTAGTCATCTTGGGGTAGAGCCATCCTCCAGGCCAGCCCTGGGCTCAGCCTGCCTTTAAGGAGGTCATGTCAATGGACTTGTCTTGCTTTGGAAAGTATCCTCAATCTCCTAATATGACTTGATCTCTTGGAAACTTAAAATCTCACCTACTGCTTTCATAGCATAAACTATAAGAAGTAAAGCTAACCAAAATGCCCTGGCTAGTGAAGATGTCTAGAAGACAGTAATGCTCAATAGGAAAGAAGAGAGCGTAGTCCCTCAAGGATGTGTCATCATCTCTGAGCTGGAGTGAGGGGAGTAGGAGATTTGTGTACTTATCAAAGGAGGCATGAATGTAAAATCATGTGCAGCCTTTCAGTATAGCCTTTCAAGGAGCTTCTGTGCCTGCTAGATCCTTATATCAGCCAGTTACTGCTGTGTAACAAACACCTTCAAAAATCTCAGAGGCACACAATAATAATCATTTATATTTCACTTATGGGCCTACAGATCATCTGGGATCTGGCTTCTCTAGGCTGCAATTGGCTGGGCTGGCTTCCAGGCCAGAGATTAGATTCTGCCGACATTCCATTGACCAAAGTCAAGCCCAAGATCAAGGAATAAAGAAATGTATTCCACCCTTCATGAATCCAAAGCAAGGCCTATGGCAAAGTTCAATTCAATGGAGAAGATAACTATACTCCTTCCATGGACATGGGAGGGAAGAAGGGAAGGAGAAAAAATTTGCCTGACCACCATGAAACTGATCATATACCCCAAAACTCTGTCTGGGGATACTGGAATGCTCCTCTCGTGTCCCTCCCCTCACTCCATGCACAAGAATCTAGGCCTCAGACTTCATTCTGTGTATACACTAGCCTTTCTGCATACCATCTGATTCCCATGATGACTCAAGTTGGCCATGTCCCAAAGCCCCTGGTCAGTACTTGTTTCCAGGCTTGGAAAGTCATCACATAAAATCCCAGGCCTGATCTGGGATTCCATACACATAGTAGCTGTGCAAGAATAATTTATTGAGTGAATGAATGAATGAATGGATCAATCAATTAATCAATCCCAAGCCTATCCTTTGAACACTGTTCATTGGCCTGTTGGATGCCCTGTACATAAACTCAAACCCTCCACCACTCCTGCCATATACACAGCTTGGCCAGGGATATGCTCCAGAATGCACCCATCCAAACAATGACTGTACAAGCTCCAGACCCTCTTTTTCTCAGCTTTCACAACACTGGCCATGTAGTTGGCAGAAATTCCAAAACAGCCTACAAATGTGGATGTGGGAGACCACATCCCTGGAATATTTTGCAAAAAAGCAAATATCGTGACAAACAATTAGAAATGTGGTGCTTTTATCTGCACTTTCAGTAGCTCTTCATATGTTCACATTAAAACAGTTGAAAATGTATAATTAAAAATCTGTTTCAAAATGCGAAGAACATGTAAAAATAATTTATCCATTCACAGATGAAAAACAAAAACAAATAAGTGTGAGCCATGGAAAAAAATAAAAGAAAGCAAACTCCATCAGGATGCAGACTCCAATGGATAATGACTAGAATGAGTGTCCGAGTACACACATGCCCCACATCCCCCAGTATGGAATCCAAAGGGTCTAGGCTGAACCTGCAGACTTTTCAATCCACCCAATTTGATGCTTCAGTTTTTCAATATGAGAAGAATTGTGGGGACAAACCTCAAGTGACTATTTGGTGAAAAGCCCTATGTATGGGGCTCAGACCCAGATGAATGGGATGAAGGGCCAACCTTGAAGTCCAGCAGTAGAGATGAACAAGCACCAGGGGAAAAATAGCAAACTGTAAGTGTTTGCAACCTCCCCACCCAGACTGCTAAAGAGAAGCTTATCCTTGGCTATTCTGACCCTCTTCCTCCTCTGCCATCTGGGAGATTCTGAGTTTGTCAGTAGTTTCCCTGGGATTCTTTTTTCACTCCCATTTGGGAAAATGTAAGGAAAAACCACTTAGGAGAGGAAAAGGACTTGAGAGAGAAAGAGAATTAACAAGGAAATCAAGAGCCATGAGTGATTTGGCTTAGAGGGACTTTTAGTTGGGAGTTAATTATGAGGGCAGCTATGAAGGGAGGGAGAAGTTGAAAGCCAGAGGAATGAGGAAAGAGAATTTTAAGTGCTGCTGTGAATTAGGATTTGCATCTTCTCTGGCATTCATTGAGAGACACCAATAAAAGATTTAAATTGCTTTACATTCCTTTGACTGCTATATGTGATTCTTTAAATGCAACTCCAGGCTGAGACTGGGTCATGTGGTGCCTTGGTTTTATTTGGGTTATATGAGTAAATATGCATTTCGTATACCCTGTGGAACAAGCTCCAATAGAGGTGTGGATACAGCATTTTGAGAATATAGAGAAGGGGGCATCCCAGGAGAGGAAGCCAGGCTTCCCAGAGGGGATAATGTCTGAGTTGGATCCAGAAGGATATGTTCACCTTATAGGCATGAATTGCAAGGGCATTCCTGGTAGGGGAAATAATATCTGCAAAGATATAGGGTGTTTAGGGTAATGCAAAATGTCTAGTAGGATGAAGAAGCAGCCAAAAACTCAGTGGGTAGACAGGAGCCACATGGTAAAAACGAATGACCTCGAATGTCATTAGGAGAAGCTCAGCCTTTATCCTGTGGTCAACAGACAGCCATGATTTTGAGCATGGAAGTGGCACGTCTCTGGGGTCACATACACTCAACCCTCTTCCCAGGGAGGCCGCAGCCCCTAAAGCAACCTACCCTCCCTCTCCTGGACTCCATCCTCAGAAGAGTAACCAGGGGAAATGGAATCAGGCCTCAAGCTGACTCCAGAGGTTACAAAGGCACTTGCAAGAAGTTCACAGTTCCCAATGAAGAGAAAAATGCACTCTGGAAAATAAAAAAGCCATTTGTCATCTGAATTCATGTGCAGAGAACACATTTCTTTCCAATGAGCATGTTTCACAAACTTTTTAAAATGGAAATGGACTTGATTTCAATGACAATGCAGTCTTGGTGGCAATCTGATGTTTTATTATATGGTTTGCAATTAGTGACAAGTGAGGAAAATATCCAAATCATGCCACATCATACAGGGTGTGTGTTATCCAAGTACTTGGCTCTGGTGCGAGGATGGGGGTTGAGGGGTGCAGCCATGAAGAACTTGAACTCTCAGAAAAGAGGCTGAAAGACATGGTGTCGTCAAGCTCTTAACAAAAGCAGAGGTGTTCTTTAAAATCAAGAAGTACATACACACACCCATAAACACACACACATATCCATAAACATGCACACATACCCATAAACACACACAGAGACATACACACACCCATAAACACACACCTGCCCCTAAACACACACACACACACACACACACACACACACACAGCTTGCTCACTCACCTTATCTTTCTCCAGGTCTCAGGTTAAAGGTTGCCTCCTCACAGGTGGTTTCCCTGATGCCCTTGGACCTTTAGGTTCCATTGTGTACACCATACAGCACCCCGTCCTATTCACAGTTAAATAAGTGAGGAGGAGGGAGGGCTCAAGGAAAGGTGGAGAAAGAGAAAAAGAAGTAAGCCTGAGAGTGCAAGGCCAAGACAGAAAGGGTCTCAGAGACAAGGGGACAGAGAGAGAAGGAGAGAAAGACTCCACAGTAAATAAAAGGCAAGGCAATGATCACAGTAAGCTTTTCCTCATCCTCTGCCATCTGTGTGTCCACAATTGCTTCCTCTCTGGGATGGCACTAGACTTGCACAACCTTCCAGCTGTAACTGTGGGACAGCATCTACCTCATCACATTTCATCTTTATATCAACCCCAAGTGACGAGGGCCATCATAGTCTTATTTCACAGGCAGGGACACTGAGGCTTAGCAAATGTATGTAACTTGCCCAGAGCTACATCATTAGTGAGTGGCCAGTGCTCCTGGCCCTCTAGGAGGGAACTGACCCGATGTGGGCTGGGGCACAAAGTTGATGTTCAGTAAACATTTACTGAAGGAGTGGGACCAGGAGTGGGATTCACTTCAGAGAAATTTGAATCCAGTCCTGAGTACAGCGGAGCTCGGTCCTGCCTACCCCATCCCACCACCAGCGCCCGCCCCCGCTCACTTATCACCGTGTAATTGAAATAATGCTTATCGACAGAGACTCACAAACAACTGCTCAATTTTCCTCAAAATTCAATTAAACTTCGTTTATTCTGGGGATCGATCCAATTAAAAGAAGGAAAATTTCAGATGGTCTGAGCAACACCATCCATCTTCAAACACAGTGTCTACCCCAGTGATGTAATAATTTGCCCAATCAATGCTTTAAAAGCATTTAGCAGTCTTGATAATGAACTTTTGTCAAAACAGCCTTGCAGAGCAATAAGTGCCTGCAGATTAATATGAAGTCATAAAGGGCTAATGCCTTGGGGGGAAGGGGGAGCATGAATCAGTGGGAGCCATGGCCTGGAGCTTCCACACCATCTCAGAACCAGGCATGGGCAGTGCTTCCAGGACCCAGAAAATACCGAATGCACGTCCCCATTTCTGCTCTGTCTTCAGGTTCCTCTCCTTTCCACGGTCTCGGGTGCCCAATTCCACCAGCCAGGGACCTGGGACAGCCTAGATCCAGACCATCACACTCAGGGCACGTGGGGCCACCCACCCTACTGGAAAAAAGTGTCCAACGGAAGGAGGCTTTGCTTGGAAGGCTTTGCTTGACCATCTCTGAAAGCTCTAGCTTCAAAAATGGCCTTTGAGCTCCAAGAGACTCCTTTTCTATTGTAGTGTCCTCTTCTGGGGTGGGGCAGATATTCAACTGATTCACTGTATGACCTTAAGCAAGTTACTTAAAGTCTCCGAACTTTAGTTTCTTCATCTGTAAAATGGGGATGATAAAATTTATTGATGCTCAGGGGAAGGAGGTTGGGTTGGATTTGTAGGTGATGAGGATGCAAAGAGTAATAAGACCCAGCCTCCATCTTGAAAGAGTTCAGAAGCACTGGGGAGAGACAGGTGCAAACAACCACAATGCAAGAAGTTAATACTGCCAGAGATGTCTGAACCCAGCACTGGAAACACAGTACCTGAGATCAGAGGGGGCTTCACCAAGGTGGTGAACCTTGACCAAAGAGTGGGTATTTGCCAGGAGGAGAAGAGAAAGGAGAGAATCTGGGCTGAGAGGATTGCAAGTCAGAGGCGCGGAGGGCACATGTGAAATGTACAGCATGGCTGAAACGGAACCAGGAAATGGAATGGGATGGGTTGACTAAGCCAGATCCTCAAAGGTCTCATTTGCCAGACTGGGGACATGATCCTGTACTGGAAGGGAAATGGGGAGCCATGGAAGGTCTTAAGCAGGGGATGGATATGAGGACAACTGCACTCAGGAAAGTTCCTTCAGGCAAGCCATGAGAGGGATGGGTTGGTGGGCATGAGACAGTCCTAATGAGTTAGGTAAGATACATGTGCTCATCACACAGCCCCGCTCCTCCAGGAGTCCCCCAACCCCCCTCTCCCCATACTGAACACACCCACCCCAACCTCCCTGTCCCCAGCAACAGTGCCCCCATCTCTCCAGGCAGGAAACCTAGGATTCCTTCTGCACACTTTCCTTTTCCATCCCTCATGATCTCTAGGATTCCTCAGAAAACTTCTACCTGAATGCTGGCTCCTATGTGGAAGAACAGGCTGGCCCGTCCCCAAAAGATAAGCTCACTTTAGTCCAACAGGGCATCCTTACCACTCTTAGAGGGAGGCCGGGATGTAAAGTGAGCCCCGCAACCAGACCTGGACGGGCCCAGAGCTGTCCGTGGTTCTGGCTGCCTTGGTCCAAGGAGGAGGAAGGGAAAGATGATTCCCAAGGCAGGTCAGAAACCCTTGTGTGGGTTCAGGGGAGTTCCCCTCCAGAATCAGGGCTTGGCAAGTGACTTACTGGGGCGCTGGGCCAGTCTGAGCTGGGAGAGCCAGGATGGGCTGAGCTGGGTGAGCGCCTGGGCCCTGGAGTAGTCCAGGATCCCTCAGGGCTGATTCTCCATCTCCCACTCCAGTCCCTGTAGGCTGGCGGCCACCTGGGGTGGTCAGTGCTCTCACCATGGGGAGCCAGGCTGTGGCTCGAGCTCCCAGAACTAGCAACTCCTGCAGCATCTCCTTTCCAGGCCAAAAGCAGAAGAAAATTTCAGAGGTTGGCTAGTGCTTTAAAAGCTGGGGGATCTGGGTGGCCAAGGGAATAAAACTCTTGCTCCATTTGCTGGAAGTCATTGCAGCCCTGGAGGATGCCAGACCCTGACCTGCCGTCACAGAGGCCCAGGATTTGGAAAGAGGAGGATTAAGAATTAAAGGGGGGCCTCCCTGGTGGCGCAAGTGGTTGAGAGTCCGCCTGCCGATGCAGGGGATACGGGTTCGTGCCCCGGTCTGGGAGGATCCCATATGCCGCGGAGCGGCTGGGCCCGTGAGCCATGGCCGCTGAGCCTGCGCGTCTGGAGCCTGCGCGTCCGGAGCCTGTGCTCCGCAACGGGGGAGGCCACAACAGTGAGAGGCCCGCATACCGCAAAAAAAAAAAAAAAAAAAAAAAAAAAAAAAAAAGAATTAAAGGGAAGGGGGTGGGAGAGAAAGAAATGGTGGGGGGAAAGCTTGTACTGCTAGATGAGGGGGAGTAGTAAATGAAGTCCAGAAATGTCTTTTCAAAGACTCCTGCCATTAGGACTTAATATTAAATTTACTCCTTCTGTGCCTTAAAAAATACCTAATTTTTTTTTCAAAAGTTGCTTTTGATGCGAAAGGTATGGCTTAGGCTGAAAGGCGCCGGCGCATCAAACATCATTTGGGGGATTTCAAAGGGCTGTTTCAGCAGGATCCTGTTTTCCTCATCCCCCTCCTCGGCTGATGAAGTTTCTGAGGCCCCTGAAGTCAGATCTTGTGTTCTGGGCTATCAAAGGCCCCCGGCAACATCGAGTCTGTCCGTCTGTCCCAGCAAAACTTTCGCATAGAAAGCCTCCCTTTTACGCAGAGATCTGAGGGGAGAATAAAAAGGATGCTGATTTGCCAGGAAACAGGAGGGAAGCCCTGCTGAGCTGATAGGAATCTTCTGACCAGATTTGAATACATTTGGCCCGGACAAGGGGGTGGGAGAAAAATCCATTACTTTGGAGAAAAGCCTCGCGGGGTTTCAAAAGGAAATACGTAAATGTTGGGAGAAATCATTTGTGTGGGTTTGTGTGTGAGTGTTTCAGCCGTCCCCAAGTTTAACATCGGCAACCAGGAGCAAAAGCAAAAGCAGGGGAATTAAGTCACGGCTGTTCAGCGGAGGCCTGAGGGAGCTGGAGGAGGTCTCTGCAGCCTCCGTGGCCTTGCCCTGGAACTCCACAACCAGCCGCGTCTAGGGTCCAAGATTCAAACAGCTGGATAGTCCCTCACTGGAATCCCACAGGCACAGTGCCTAAAGGGCCTTCCTTTCCTTAAGGCTCCACTCAGGATTCTTCAGGCTGATGCTCACAGAGGTTCCAGACAATTCCCAGTGTCTAGATGGGAAGACTGAGGCTTGAAAGCAGAAAGGCACTGTCAAAGGGCCTCCTCTGGACACTGGCTGGGCCCTGCCCACAGGCCTTCTCCCCGTAGCCCCTGCACACCCCAGCACCTGGTCTGCTCCCTGAGGACTGCACCTGGGCAACTGTTTACTACCTCTACCCATAGCCTCTGGAGACACCCTACAATGGGATTACTGTCATACCCAATCCTGGGGACAGGCAGCTCTGTGGCCTGGCCTTGTCCCCGGTCCCATGGGAACTGAATAATTAGGTCCAGATAATTAGTCGGAAATCTCTCCCTGTGGCTTCAGGAGATAGTGTGCCTGCATTCAGGAGTCCTGGGTCCTGCGCTCAGCTTGGTGGTTTTTTTTTTTTTTTTTTTTTGCGCGGTGGCCTCACTTTCTTCCTCCGTTAAGGATAATTCCATCAGCCCTGTCTCTACTTCACAGGCCCACTATGAAATTCCATTTAGGTCAGGAATAAAAGCTATGGACAGGGAGTCCGCAGAACAGGGCAACAGGAGGCCCTCTTACTCCTCCAGCAGTTTCAGGCACAAGCAGGAAGTTGTTCTGAAGGTCGTACTGTGTGGTTGTTGCAAACGCACCTGAGTCCCTTGGACCCCCACCCTTCCACATCACCCCCTAGACCTTCACAGCAGATCTGGGGCTCTCCTCTTCATTAGGAGAACACTTAGGGAAGAAAAGAATCCTGGGAGCTTGTTTCTTGAGGTGGAGGTGTGGGATTCAGGTGGGAGACAGGGTCTGGAGCTGCCTGATTTGGACTCCTATTCTGAACTTATTACACAAGGAATTGGGAGCCAGCAAAGCTCCGCACTGGAAGCTGAGCGTTGTCTTCCTGCTAGGAGATGGAGAGGAGAAAAGGGAGACGATAGCTCCTCATTAATGGTCTTGAATTAATATAAATTAGTCAAGCACATCTCAACTGCTCCCGGTCAGGCAGAGCCTGGGGCACCAGGGAGCAGCCCGAGGGTCCCTCTCCCCTCACATTCAGGCGACCATCCATAAAGCCGCTGCTGACTGAGCACTCTTCCCTCCTCCCATCTCGCCCTCCCTCCCCACCTCCACCACCAGCTCCAGGCTCCAGAGGTATAAAATAAGCTGGTGATAGCACCCCTGGGATGAGGGGCGGAGCCCCCCAGAGCCTGCGACCTTTGGAACGACCTTTGGAACATTGCCTTCCAGATAGTCGCTCTGCCCTTAAGAGTAAGGGGCGTCCTGAACTCAGCCGCCACAGAAGCAGCAGACTTGCACATTTGTGCCCAGAGCCAAGATCACAGACAGAATGATGCCTGGTGCCAGAGCAGCCCTGGGCCACCCAGAGCCTTGGGACCACAGGCTGCCCAGTGCTCCGGCACGTTGTTTTGAACACACGGGGCTGTGGGTTCTCTCGCGGCAAGGAGCTCAGATCAAGCCACCCCTTTCTCATCCTCAGCAGTTCAGTTATAATTCAGGGCTGCAAACCGTCCATCAGGTAGCACAGGGTGGCTTGGTACCAGCCAGGGGCACAGGGCTGAGAATCTGCAGGTAACCTGGGTCTCCTGATGCAGGCCTGACCCACCGAGACACGCTGGGACCACCTGGTTCAGGCCTGACCCACGGGGGCACGCAGGGCCATTCCCAGGACCAAGCAGAAGATGGGCTGCTTAGTCCAAGGCTTAGAGGTCAAAGGGCACTCCCAGTATCCCTGGGAGATAGGACTTTTAACTCCATTTGCAGATAAGGAAACTGACACTCAGAGAGGTCACGTCACTTGCCAGGAGGTCACACAGCCAGGAAATGACAAAATTGGGTTTCAAACAGTATTGATAAGAATGATCAGTGTGATGATTAAAGCCTTACACGCGATTCATCATAGAGTTCTCCCACCTTCGATGAGACAGGACCAATATCTCCCTAGTTTTGTATACACAGAAACTGAAGCTCAGAAAGGTGGAGCTTCATTCCCCAGGGTCACACAGCTAGTAAACGATGGAGCTGTGATCCCCACAGCCACCTGGCTCCAGAGCAACATAGCACAGACCCGGGCAGGAGATAGGCCTGGCTTTTCCATTTCAAATCCTGCCTTTTCCATTTACTAGCCCTGTGACTTTGGATGAATTGTTCAGCAGACTTTCTAGGCCTCACTTTCCCTAACTTTAAAATGGAAATCATCATGATAATACAGTAGTAGTGAGGTCTAAATAATTGATATCCATGGAACACTTAAAAGAGGGCCCGGTAGATACCAAGCATTGTGTGTCTGTTAGATGAAACTTTCTCCCACACAACCATAATTCCATTAATTCTACAAGTATTAGCATAAAAACTGGCAACCTGGAGGACCCTCTTCTCCAGCCGGTCCCCTGCCCTCCTAGGTCCGAAGCTGGAGGGAGACACACGCCTGAAACACGCCACGGACCTGGCATCCACAATGCTTCTGTCAGAGCAAACGAGGCCATTAACTGAGAGCTCTGTGATGGAATTGTCCCACGCGGTATTTATTATAGGGTCCTTTTCCTGACACCTCCCAGGGAGAGAATATTAAATATTTAATGCACACAAGACTGCTCGTTTTTCATCCCCACTTCAACACTCGAGTCGGCTCCGGTCTGGGGAAGAGCCAAAGTCCACCAGCTGGTACCTTCATGTCTTCCCTCCTCCCCGCCCAGCCCCTCTTGCCGGGGTGCGGGACCAGACACAGGCTGGGATGGGAACGTGACAAGGACCCACGCCAGGACTCTGGGATCTGAGGCCCAGGTGGACCCAGGAAGGTTCTCCTCCATCAGCCACTCTCAGCGGGGGTTTGGACATGGTCAGGCGGAATCAGTGTGCCTCATCCAAAGACTTGTGATTCAGGGGCCTCTGGAGCCTGGGATCCTTCCCAGCACCCTGCCCATCTCCCCTCCATGTGCACTCCTGATTCCTCTGCCACCTGCAGCTGCTCCCCGTACCATCAGCCCTTCAGCAGCGGGGAGGGATTCTCCTGGCTGCAGGAGCTAGCAGGGCCAGAGCGCTGGGAGCAGAAAGTGCCAGGGAGTAAATTCCTCCAAAGCAAACCTCGAGCAACGATGGCCATGAGTTGGTACATAAAAGCCCCAGCTGCCTCGGCCCTCAGGTGGGCTAACCTAGAGGTGCAGGTTTTGCTCAGTCTCCCAAAATCTCCTGTAGGACTGGGCTCCCGCTGCCCACAGAGGTAACCTGCCCAGTAACGCGTGTGTTTCCTTTTCCTCTCTCTTCTCATGTCCCCTCTCTCCTACAAGCACATCTGGGATCACCCCCCAAACAAGCTGCCTGCCCCCTGCAACTCAGAGGCTGCTTCTGTAGACACCTAAGCTATGGCCATGCCTTGGCCACGTGGGGTCCGATAAGAGAACGCAGGATGCCAGTCTCACGTATGTGTGTATTCGTCCAGTGAGCACTCACCTGCTTAGGGCCAGACCCCATGCTGGGGGGTGGGGACGCGGTGAGGACCCCCAGGATCTGGCTCCTGCACCCCCAGGAGCTCCAGGCTGGTTGGGGGCACAGTCCCGAGACACTAAGCGCAGTGTGAGGTACTCAGCTCTCACTCCCATCACCCTCAACCCAGCAAGCCTGCTCGAGTGATGCCACCCAGATGAGAAAGTGGCCCTTGTCTCAGCTCTCTCCTTCTTGGAAACATCGAAGGAAACTCCTCTCCAAGGTGCATCCTGACCACCCCGGTCCAACCACTGGACCAGAGCTTATCAGTCATGTTAGTGTTGATTTCCCAGCATTCCTTCTTCCTCTGTTTTTTTCCTGGTGATTTCTAGTTATCGGTATTGTACTTGGGTGTACGCGATCTCCAGTGAGTGGAGGAGTGCCCCGGGAGAAGTGAAAGGCATTTTCCAAGCATCAAGGCATGACGGTGGGGACAGGCACCTGGATTTTCCATCCCCAGAACATTGAGCAAAGACATGCTCCCAGGTGCCAGGCCTTCTGCTTTGGGCTTTAATGCCCACTCAGGGGAGGGTAACAGCAGGGGTCTCAGGGCCTGGGGGGAAGGGGAAGACCTGATCGAGAGCCCACTAAAAGCCAGGCTCAGCATTTCACCTCTAGGATTTCCATCAGTCCTCACAACAACCTAGTGCAGAAGCTGTTTCCTTCCATTTTACAGATGAGGAAGCTGAGTCACAAAGGGATGAGGTGACTTGCCCAAAGCTACTCATGATTTGGGAGCCCCTCACACACCTTCTTCCCACCTCTATAGGCTGAGGAAGGGGGAAAGAGGTCAGTTTGGATTTTGTCCTGAGGGCACTGGGGAGTCAAGGAGGAGTAGAAAGCAGGGGAGGTATAAGAGCAGAGTTGCATTTGGGTCCATCGTGATTGATTCAACCCATCGCTGCCGCAGTACTGCTGCCAGGCTGCCAGTCTATTTAGACCCATCCACCCCTCCCCCCTGCCCTGGTCAGGCCAGGCTCTAGGTTGAGAGGCTGAGGTCTACAGAGGTTGCCATTGGGATGCACAGCACTGGTCCACTCTCCCTGCTGCAGGGCTGGGCTGCTGGGTACTCTTCTCCTGCTCTTTTTTTTCCTTCCAGTTTTATTGAGATATAACTGACATACAGCACTGGGTAAGTTTAAGGTGTACAGTGTAATGATTTGACTTACATACATCATGAAATGATGACCACCATGAGTTTAGTGAACATCCATCATCTCATATAGATACAACATTAAGGAAATAGAGAAAAATGTTTTCTTCCTTCTGATGAGAACTCTTAGGATTTACTCTCAACAACTTTAGTATATAATGTACAGCAGTGTTAATTATATCTATCAGGTTGTACATTGCATCCCCAGTACTTATTTACCTTATAACTGGAAGTTTGTACCTTTTAACTACTTTCATCCAATTCCCCCTCTCTCACCCACTGCCTCCAGTAACCATAAATCTGGTCTCTTCTTCCACTCATAATCCTCTTTTCCTTGACCAGTCATTCTCCAGTATCAGTATCAGCTGAAATGTCAGAGAGCTTCCCAGACCCCCTATTGTGGGTTGAATTATGTCCCCCCAAAAGACAGGTTCAAGTTTTAAGCCCCAGGACCTGTGAATGTGACCTTAATTGGAAATAGGGTCTTTGAAGATGTAATCACATTAGGATGGATGATACTGGATTAGGGTGGGCCCTCAGCCAGTGACTTCTTATAATTAGAAGAGGGAAATCTGTCCCCAGAAAGGAGAATGCCAGGCAAAGATGATGGAGTTATGCGACTACAAGCCAAAGTAGGCCCGGGGTCACCAGAAGCTGGAAGAGAGAGTGTGTGGAGCCTTCACTTCAGACTTTTAGTTTCTAGAACAGTGAAAGAACACATTTCTGTTGTTCTAAGTCACATGGCTTGTTATACTTTGTTATAACAGCTCCAGGAAATTGATATACCCTCTAACTAAGGTAGGTCTCCCCTATATTCATCATCATGCATCTTCCTTTTTTCCCCCTTTATACCAGTAATTATGATCAATAGTTACCTTTCATTTCTGTGTTATGTTCATTGCCCATCTCACTCATTAGACCCTTAGTGAGTCCTATGAAGGCAGAGGCCTCCCCTGCCTTGTTCTCTGCTATATTCCTGGTGCCTAGTCCAATGCCTATGATGTCTGGTATACAGGAGGTGCTAAATAAATATTCACTTATTGACAAAGATTTAACAACCGTCTATGATGTACCGGTACTGCTCTAAGTGAACAAAATAAAGAGTCCTCTCTTTATGGAGCTTGTATTCCACTCAACAAGGAGCCTAATAAGTAAGTAAATAGGCTATTAGAAGAGGGTAAAATACGCTGGGTGGGGGTAGGGAGAAAGGCAGGGTAAGGTGTGTCCTATCTGGACACGGGGGCGGAAGGGTACAATCTGCAAAATTAAATTAGGTGCTAAAGAAGAGCTCGTTGGCAGGTGACATTTAAGCAAAGTTTGAAGGAGGTGAGGGAGTTGACTATGTGAGATTCTGGGTGAAGAACATTCCAGGCAGAGGGCACAGCCAAGGCAAAGGCCCCAAGGCAAGAATATGCCTGGTAGTGCAAGGAACAGAAAAGAAGTCAGTGTTGGTGAAATGGAATGAGGAAAGGGAAGAATAGCAGGAAAGAAAATCAAATATTTGTTGGGTGGATGGATATGGATAGATACAAATGGATAGAGGAAAGGGGAGAGGGAGGGAAGAATGGAGGAATCGTTCACATCTAGGAATCAAAGACAAGTACTAACTCTATCCTCTGACCTTATGTTAGGTTAATAATTGAGAAAAAAGGGAGCCCTTCCACCCAAAAAAGGTGGCCAATAGCAGACCACATGAAGTCAGCTCTCCACATCCTTTATAGCAATGACACAGCATCACAGAACAGGATGAGGATCCTAAGAAAGTAAGCTCAAGATTCTAGGGGACCCAAGGTCCCAAGCGAGGGTTCTTCCAAGGCCTATGGCCAGAGCCGCCACATACCAAGCTTCAAGCCTTCCCTTAGAGCTGCAAACCATGAGGCCGAACTGGTCCAGGCCCCTCGTGGCTAAAAGTGGGTCTATCCCAGAGGAATTGCTAATGGGGTGCCTTCTGATATGGAGTCCCTGAAGGGCACCCATAAAATTTATTAGAAATCACTGAACTGGGAAATGAAAGCAGGTTGGTTTATTAATATTAGAAATTTCTTCTTCCTCCCCCACCCCCAGCTCTAGCGGGATCAGATCAGTATCCCCAAGGGGACAGCAGAGGAGGAACCCCAGTGCTGGGAAACTCCTGGGTGAGGGTGTGATCCAGAGCCCCAGAGTCAGCACCATCATGTGAGAAAATCGTCTTGAAATCAGACCCCCTCCCCAGCCCCTTCCAACCTCTTGACACAACCTTATGAGAGATCCTGAGCCTCAACCACCCAGTTAAGGTGCTCCCAAATTCCTCATCTACAAAAACTGTCAGATACTGTGTTTGCTGTATTAAACCCCTATGATGGGAGGTATTCGTTATGCAGCAGTAGAGGACTAATAGACAAGGAAACAGCTTTCAGTGTCAATGGGAGTCGGGAAGAGCTGCAGAAATGACATCAAAGCCAGGGCTTGAAGAACACAGGCCAAAATGGGGAGAGAGGGCCTTCATTCCAGGCAAAGGGAACAGCATGTGCTAAGGCATAGGTATTGGGGGCTTTGCTGGAAGCACAGGAGGCCCCACAATGGGTGGTTAGAGATGGGGTGGAGGCCAGGTCATGATGGGCAGAGTGACCATACCTCCCAGTTTGCCCAGGACAGTCTTGATTTATGTCTGTGAACTGGGCATTCCATTCAATTTACTATTTGTCCTGGATAAAATTGTCTTGATTTAGACGATGCTAAGTTAGATATGGTTACTAACTTATGTGGATGAGCCCAGTGTGCAGATTAAGGCATTCGGATTTGACCCTGGAGGCAATGGGGAGCCATGGAAGTGTTTTAAGCTGGAGAGTGACCAGATGGAAGTGTGTTCTAGAAAGATCCATTTGCAGAGAATTCACCAGTGTTCAGGATGAGCTCGTATGGAGGGTGGGCTGGTTTGGAGAGTGAGTGTGGACTAGGGTGGAACCAGATGAGAGGCCAGGGAGGAGATGGGGATTGTCCCTCAGTCAGAGCAATCAGTGACCATGACAGCATGTGCTGAGGCCAGAAAAGGAATAACAGGGTCAAGGGAAGTTTAGGAACATTTAAGAGATATTAAAGACTTGGCTGCAGTAAGAGCTAGTGGAGAAGCCAGAGGGTGATTCTGAGGCTATCAGGGGGTATGGTCCCCACATTTCAGGGACCAGAGCTTGGTCTAAAAATAGATCTCAAATGAGTCACCTCAATTGCAGCCAACAAGGATTTGGCTGGTTTATTACTGAATTGCAGGGGATTTGGCCAAAGAGACTGAAACCACATGTAGTCTTGGCTCGTGCAGGCCCCATTGGATCCAGTCTCCTGCTAAGGGCAGTCCCGTGGCCCTGACGCATGAGTAATCTCATTTCCCTCTCACAAAAAGTCTGCAAGCATGTTATAATTTCTTTTTTTTTTTTTTCATCTTATAGTTAAGGCGTCATGCCTGGGAGAAATTGCCAGAGGTTTCTAGGATGTAGGCTGTTGGCAGCACAGTCTGAATTCAAACCCACACCTCCCAAGATATTGCTTATCAGCTGGAAAGAGATTTGGGGGTGAAATCCCTAGAAACACTCTCTTGCCTCTTCCCAGCTGGGATACCTTGGCTGAACTTGAGTCACCCTCCTAATAAAAATTCCCTGTTCCATCAGCAGAATGCTTCCAGTCCAATTAGATCAATTTTCTCTAAGTAGCAATAAATGTGTTTTCCTTTCAGAGGCCAGCCCGACACATTAAGCAGGCTCGGGGCAGCCATTCCCCACGCCACTGGCTCCGAGTGCGTGAGGTCAGGGGTCACCGTGCCACCGCCTCCAGCTCATTAGTGGCGCCCATTCATCTTGGCTGGGGACACCAGCACTCAACATGGTGGCAGGACTCGGAGCGGGGGGTAGGCAAGCCATTCATCAGGGACTCTGGTTCGCCGGAGACAAGAGCAGAAAAGCTGGCCTGCTCACCAGCCAGCAGGAGCCCCAGGCCCAGCAGCTGAGGCCCGGAGCTGCCTGGTTAAAGGTTAACCTGGTCCAGGATGTCTGTCTGTGGTGGCTGCAGCCACCATGCAGGGAACGAAGGGGCCCCTTTCAGATGCACCTGGCTCCTGTCTGCTAACCGAGCTTCCCTTCCGGCCACCTCACCGACCCCCAAAATCCATCCAGCCAAGGCCTACAGGGGCCTGGAGAATGAAGCTTCTCTTGGGCCCCCTGTGGCCCAAGGACCTGCCTGGAATAGGCCTTTTGATTTGCAAATCAAGACTCTAGGAGTGGGCGAGAACTATGGCCCTGCTCGGCCTGGGCCACGGGGCCTTAGGCCTGGGGTTAGCTTGGCAGAAGGAATGAGACGTCCCTACTTTCCTGCATCACCCAGACATCCCCTGCCACCCTGCGCCAGGCAGAGGCCCAGCCCTGGATGCGGGATTCCTACAGGAGCGTCGGATGAGTTTGCCAGGGCTGCCCTAAGAAAGGAAGCACCACAAACAAAGTGACTTAAACAACAGATATTTATTGTCTCACAGACCTGGAGGCTAGAAGTCTGTGATCAAGGTGTCAGCAGGGCCAAGGTCCCTCTGAAGGCCCTGGAGAAGGATCTGTTCCAGGCCTCGCTCCTAACTCATGGTAGTTCTTCGGCTTATGGCCACATCATTCCAGTCTTCACATGGCATTCGGTACGTGTGTGTGTGTCTGTGTCCAAATTTCCCCCTTTTTATATGGATAACAGTCATATTGGATGAGGACCCACCCTCATGACCTTATGTTAACTTAATTGCCTCTGAGGTACTGGAGGTTAGGACGTCAACATACGATGGGGGGACATAATTCGGCCTGTAACACCCTACTTTGGGCTACAGAAGAGGCAAGCCCAGGGATCCGGATTCACTTGGCAGGTGTGTATGGAGCACCCACCAGGCTCAGCACAAAGTTCAGGGGTCCGGTGAACATCTGGAGTCGGCCCCGTGCGTTCACAGGTGGTAGGGAAGGTAGGCATTAATCCATCACACAAGCTAATGTTCAACTACATACGATGGTGGGCGCTTTGAAGCACAAGGACGATCAGTCAGAAGCTCGTGGAACCAGGTGGCACTGCAGGTAAGAAGCCAAGCAGGGGCTGGCTTGACAATGGCACAACCATTCCTGGTGTCGCTGGACTCTTCATCTATCTGGTCGACCCCTACCTTCACATCCCCCAGCCCCCGCCCAGCCTGATGCCTTTCCTGGAAGTCGGATTAGTGGCATCTGAGCAAGGCTGGCCAGGAACCACAGCTCGGGGTAACTTTTCCACAGAGCCCAGGGGGTCTGGCAGAGGTCTGCTTGATTTATACCAACCCTGGCCATGCCACCCTCCTCAGCAACGAGCCCCCCCTCCTTTAGCAGTCCAGGCTCTGGCAACTCAAGCTGCTGCTCGGTCTAGACAATGACCAGCAGGTCCTGAACCCAAATGTCACCTCCTCGGGGGACCTCTGCTGACCTAGCATCCCACTCTCCCCAAAACTTTTCTCAGTGCTCCAACCACAACTGAAACTATATAACGGATTACAAAATTAGCTGTCCGTGTCGGTCTGCCCTGGAGGCTGCAAGCTTTATGACAACGAAGACAATTTTCTCATCCACTTCCACATGTCCCAAATCCAGCCCTGTGCCTGTGACCTAGCAGTGGTCTATAAACATTGGCGGAGTAAATAAACAAAACAGTTATGAAATCAACCTCCTATTCCCAAGCCACAAGCTGACCTGCAGGTTTGATGCAAATCTATACCACTCCTGAGGGCACCAGGAGAATGAAGATGAGCAACAAGAGGGGTGTTCGGGATGGAAGGCAGAACTGGAGCAAAAACAAGACTGAGGAAGTACAAGGTGGGTTTAGAAAACAGTGAGCTTTTCAGCTTGACCAGAACAGAGCCTGAATGCTGGGCTTAAGTGAAGCTCGTAGGAACCGCTGAAAATTATTGAGTGGTGTTAGAATCAGAGCCGGGCTGTGCTGATAAGAAGAGCTGGTGGTCCCCAAGACAAGGCAAAGGGTGGGACTGGCACTCAGGAAAAGAGGTCTTTGTTAACACAAAGTTGTTTTTTGGTTTTTTGGGGTTTTTTGCAGTACGCGGGCCTCTCACTGCTGTGGCCTCTCCCGTTGCGGAGCACAGGCTCCAGACGCGCAGGCTCAGCGGCCATGGCTCACGGGCCCAGCCGCTCCGCGGCATGTGGGATCTTCCCGGACCGGGGCACGAACCCGTGTCCCCTGCATCGGCAGGCAGACTCTCAACCCCTGCGCCACCAGGGAAGCCCTAACACAAAGTTTCAAAAGCTGTCCCACAGGGAAGGCAGTTGAGGTCACCGGGGTAGAGCAAAAAAAGGAAGCGAAGTCAAAGAGAATCTGGAGACACTTGTGATACAGGGAAAAGGGGTTCAGTAGAGGCAGCATATGATCAGGAAAGCAGAGACGGAGTGATCTGAGAGGGAGCAGGAAAGCCAGGCAGGCCCAGTGTGCGCAGAGGGGGCCGTCGCCTTTGCCCATGTCATTTTTCCGTCTGCTCACTGCGTGGGGCAGGGGGACCTGATCTCAAGACCTGACCCCCATCAGGGACTAGTTGTAAAACCTGGGCAAGTGGCTGCACCTTCAGTGGTCTGTTTTCTCATTTGCAGATTGGAGTCGGATAAACCCAGCCCTTTGAGGAATAAGGTACATGGCACGTTGAGATGTCCAGAGCAGGTCCCAGCCACAGCCGTCTCCTGGGGTTTCCAGCCACTCAGTCCTGGTGTAAGCCAGGATGTCCCAACCTCAGCCCTGTAGACATCGGGGCTGGATAAGTTGTTAATGCCCTCGTGCATTGGAGGATGTTTAACAGCATCTCTGGGAATCAAAAATGTCTTCAGACGTCGTTAAGTGTACCTTGGAGGCAGTCCTGCCCCAGTTAAGTAAACCATGCAGGAATACAAGCAACTCTTTGAGAAAAGCTGTGGGCAGGTGTCTCCTATCTATTGCCTCTGTCTCCCAGAGGAGGGCCTGTGTGTCCACACGCTTATGCATTTGATCAATGAACATTCTTTGAACATTTATTCTGTGTCAAGCTTGTGCTGGGCTCTAAAGAGAGCAGTGAACACAACAGTGATTCTCCTCTCAGACACTTTACAGTCAGTGGAAGAAACAGTTTTGATAGAAGGAGATCTCATGGTATCATAGTCAAGATAATGGTCCCCAAAGATGTCCATGTCCTAAGCCCTGGAACCTGATGCCATGTTACCTCACATGGCAAAAGCGGCTTTGCAAATGCGATTAAATTGAGGATCTTGAGATGAGATTATCCTGGATCATCCAAGTGGGCTAAAGAGGGAGACAGGAGAGTCAGAATCAAAAAAGAGATGTCAGGGCTTCCCTGGTGGCGCAGTGGTTGAGAGTCCGCCTGCCGATGCAGGGGACACGGGTTCGTGCCCCGGTCTGGGAAGATCCCACATACCGTGGAGCAGCTGGGCCCGTGAGCCATGGCCGCTGAGCCTGCACGTCCGGAGCCTGTGCTCCGCAACGGGAGAGACCACAACAGTGAGAGGCCTGCGTACTGCAAAAAAAAAAAAAAAAAGAAATGTCAGGGGTCAGAGTCAGAGAGAGAAAGATGAAGATGCTTTGTTGCTGCCTTTGAAGATGGAGGAAGGGATCAGGAGCCAAAGAATGCTGGTGGCTTCTAGAAGCCGGAAAAGGCAAGGAAACAGATTTTCCCCTACATCCTCCAGAAGGAATACATCCTTGCCAATACCTTGACTTTAGCCCAGTGAAACCTATTTCAAACTTCGGACCTCCAGAACTATAAGATAATAGACTTGTGTTGTTTTAAGCTACTTAGTTCGGTGATTTGGTACAGCTGCAATAGGAAACAAATACACATGGTCACACAGTTATGCACAGAGGGATGTAGGATCTCAGATGAAAGAGCAGGGCTGCCGTGTGTGGTTGTCCAGGTTGTGCACTCCCCAAAAATAGCCAGCTAAGGAGGTCACTGGGGCTGAAATTTAGCCCACACTTCTCTCACCAAACCATAAGCCCCTGTGAGGACTATGGCTGTTGCGGGGGTGGGGACAGGAGAAGGGCACCTTTTCTAGTTCATACACAGGCACTTTCTATTTAACAAAAGATGTGACCACAGATGGGGCACGGTTGGTGGAGGCCCTTAATTTGCACAAAGGGGCTGCATATGTAACTGTGGCCCTGGCAGGAGACTTTGATTCTTCCTGAGGTAATCAGGAAGGCCTTCACAGAGGAGGTGACCCCCGGGCTAGATCTTAAACAACGAATATGGAAGGAAGGAGAAGCCATTCCAAGGAAAGAGACGACACAGAAGTCTGAAAGGGGCTGGTGCGCTTGGAGAACGAGGGAGAAGCCCCACCTGGCTGGAGTGTTGGGTATGTGAGGGGAAAGCGTCTGGAGCTGTGGGGTTGAGTTTGGGACATTTGTGGGACGGTGTCTAGGACATGGCCAAATGCCCACATCTGGAGTTCCGGTGCAAGGGCTGGGCTGTTCCACACCAGCCTCCTGATGCCACTGGACCAGGTTCAGGACCCCCTCCCACCAGCCCAGCCCCAGAGACTTCTGCCCCCTGGCCCTGAAGTGACTGCTCCACAACTCGCTTTTAGGGTCTAGTAGTGAGTCCTTTCCTGCAGTGCCCCCCACTTCCCAGCACTTAACCCCAAGACAGGGATTGATGGTGCCTGGACCTTCCCTAATATATTGCCACAGGGGACGTGGGCCAGTCCTGCTGTCCCCATCAGGTCACGGCCCCTCCCTGGGCCCGAGTCAAAGAACAAGGAAAAACCATCAAGCTGGGAGCGAAGTCTGCAATACAAATGGCCGTAAGTAAGTTGTTTTCAGGAGGCAAATGGGCCTCCGCAGACTAATGGCCGTCCATGTCTCCCCCTCTTCTCTCTCCTCCACTCCCCCCCTCGAGAGCTGGCCCAGCTGGAAAGCTGCAGTAGCTCCAGCTCCCCCTACCCCAGCCCTTTTGCTGACAGTATAACCTTCAGGAACCTGAAATTCCTGAGTGGTCCCCAGAGCTCAATGCATCTCGAAAGAAAATTTGTGTAATGTCATTTCAGGCTGTCCCTAATCCAGAATTATTGAGGGGGGGGCTGGGACCTGGGAATTGCCTCTGACACTTGACAAATACTTGGCTTTGTGTAAATGGACAGGCTCCTGAAATAACTGCCTTTGGATGTCACATGAAGAGAAATTAATTCTTTATTAACTTCCGCAATGATAATCTAATAAACCCATCGGGCCTCCGGGCCCCAGCATTTAAAGTGCTTGGTGGTTTGGATGCAAATGTCTCCAGACCCCATTTTGTCAGGAATGTGCTCATGGAGAGGAGAAATCATCAGCTCTAGAGGTCAGATGTCAGCTCAGGGTCAAAACGGGTGACTTTCACGGCTCCACGCGGACCTGAGATTCAGGAGACCCAGCCCTCTCTGTGACCACCAGCTGTACTGGATTTTCAGGGACAGATCTCCATTTCAGATGTTCTGTCTCTTTGTTCCTAAAAGAGTATTTGTTGTGGTCGTATGACTGTCTCCGGTTTGGGCTTAGCTTATGAAGTCCCCGTAGCCCTCACCCATAAGTTCCAAAGGACCATTCACTCATTCTTTCCTTCAGCTCCCATGTGCCTGCCATGTGCCAGACGTGGAAATACAAGACCTCTCTCCTTGGAGGCTTACAGTCTAGTGGAGAGGCAAACAACACAAGTGACTGTAATTGTAAGTTGGGGCAAACGCTAGGAGGACCAAGTATATCTGGGAAAGGGGACAAATCTCATTTCTCCTCAGAGCTGAGCCTAGCCATCCTGTGGGTCCACAGGGTGACCAGCAGGTTGTCCAGCTGAGGGGCCTTCAGGGCCTTCAGGCCAGGCCTCTTTGGTGAGGTTCAGGCTCCACACCCCGGCCACGAGCACAGACAGAAACAGAGTCTGAAGGTCCATCCTGCAGGCAGGAAGGACAGGAGAAGGAGCGGGAGGAAGGGATATCATCATTGCTCCCACAGCTGATGGAGGGCACACAGGTCCTCCCAGGGCAGGGAAACCAGAAAGCCCCAGAATGCCAGGGGTAGAAGATCCCAGCCTGATCTTGTGTTTGACGGGTCCCTGCTTGCATACCTCCCACAACGGGGCCCAGAAAACTGCTGACTGCACAAGTTCTTCTTGAACAGACCAACGTGTGTGTGTGTGTGTGTGTGTGTGTATAAATGAAATTAGCATGTGGTAAAAGCATATCACACACTAGTGAAAAAAATGAAGTGTTAAGGTACTAGATCAATGGTCTAACTATATGCGATCTCAGATGGACTTTAAAACTCAGTAAAAAAAAAAAAATCAAATAAGAACGCTAGGAGAAAAAATGTAGGCGAATGGAATTTAGGGGTAGAGAAAGGATTTTCTGAGCATAGAAACAATGGAAGAATTCACAAAAGAAAAGATCATGAACGTGGCTACATAAAAATTTTAAATTTCTCTGTTATAGACTCCAGCATGATAATCAATACCCCTTTTTAAAAGGGGCAAAGGTCGAAGGAGATAAATCACAAAAGAAGAAATACAAACAGCTAATATGCATATGGAAAAAATGTTCCATCATGCTCATAATCATAGAAACACAGGTTAAAGCAGCCATAAGGTGCCATCTTTCACCTATCAAATTGATTTTTTAAAATTTTAATGATATTCAATGCTGAGAATGAGAAATGTGCCCTCTCACATCTGTGTTCACTGGTGGAGGTGCAAATCGTTACAATCCTCCCAGAAATCAGTCTCTATTACGTATCAGGAACTGTAAAATTCTTTATAGCAGATTCTTTAGTACACAAAGAACACAGTTTCAAAAGGAGGAAGAGGTGGTGCAGATTAAGAGAGATTTACAAGATACATCAACCAAATTATAAAATGTGGACTTTTGTTTGGATCCTGATTCAAACAAGTTGGCTGTGAGAAGACATTTTTGAGATCATTGGAGAAAGTTGGACCTAACCAGATATTAGATGCTACTTGGGAATTATTGTTAATTATTTTAAGTGTGCAAATGGCAGCCTGGTTATGCTTTAAGAAGTTACTTTACCCATTTGAGAAGTAAAACTTAACTTTTACGGGGGAAATGACACAACATCTTGCTTTAAAATATTTCAACCAAAAAAAAAAAAAATGGGGAGGGATAGATAAAACAAGATTGTCAGAATGCTGGTCATTGTTGAAGCTATATAATCAGACTGGCATGTCTGATATTCTATTCTCTCTTGTGTATATATGAAATTTTTCCATAATAAAAGGTGGTTTAATATAGCACTTGAGCCAATCCTTCTTTGAGATCCTATCCTGAGGAAATTATCAAAGATGTGCACAAAGATTTATGTACAGAGACATCAACAAGAAAACTGGTCATGAAAGAAAAAAAATCAGTTATAAGCAAAATGTAACAAGTTATGATACAGCCAAAGAACTGAATATTAGGCCACTATTGTAAAAAGATATTTTTAAAACCACATATTGGTCTTTGGAAAATGCTCATGTGTTAAATGAGGGGGTTAAGGAGAAACGGGATACAAAATTATATATTTACCGTGTCCCAATTCTCTTAAAAATGAATATATTTGCACAGGAAAAAAAAAAAAAGGTCAGCGTTAACAGTGGTCATCTTTGGGAGGTATAATTACAAATGATTTTTATTTGCTTCTTTAAACTCTTCTGTATTCAACAAGGTGGAAAAATGTAATTATCTTAGGAGCTAGTGCCAGAAGTCCTCAGAGGAAAGAATCTGGCTTTGGAGAAATACCTTGAAAGGACATGGGTTAGAAGCTGAAGCCTTGAGGGCCTGGCCCAAGGGGGAAACTGATGCTAGGCAAGCTGAGTCTCAGGGCAGCATGGTCAAGGTTCTAAGAATCAGGGGAAGTCTGGAGAATTGAAACCAGGGGGAAATGCACAGACTCCTAGCAAGTGCTCTGAATGCCCTCCACTTATGCAACAGAGGGGCCTAGTTCATTTCACCACCAGGACAAGGCCTCTGGGTACCAGTGAAGCATCTCCCAAGAGGCCTTCCTCACACCTGGGTACTCACGAATCACATCATAGCTGAAACATGTAGAAAGCCATACGTGAATCATCCTGAAACTGAAATCCAGCCCAAGTTGGGTCCTGGCTGGTATCAGCTCGTACTGCCTGGGCTGCTTCTGGGGCGAATGGGCCTCCACAGTAAGAACCTGGTGTATCACCTGGAAGGCCATGCCCAAGGTCTGGGACCACTGGGCCTCCTTCCCTTGAAGCACCTTCTCACAGGTCCTGTGTTTATGCTGTTTACTCATTTCATAGCAAAGCAGCATCACAACTAATAGCAAAGGTTTATTTTGTAAATTGCATGTAAATTATATAATTTTCCCAGGAATGATTTTTACATCTAATTAGCACAAATTGTCTTACCCCCCAAAAAAAACAAAAAAACCAAAGTTGCATCCAAGAACCGCATGTGGGTTTCAGTTACCTTCATTAGAAACATTTCTATTAAAATGAAAATAGGCAATCTTGCAAATCAAAGAGACCCCCAAGGTCAGGCTGGAGGTCCCTGGTTTCTCTTGGGGAATCCAGGAGCACTTAGAGGAGAGATCTCATTGGGAAGAGGCTTCTGATTTGGAAAAGAGAGGGTCAGTCAAGGTGATCTCACCTCTGGTGTTGGGGAGCTGGATCCTAGAAGGAAAAGAGACATAAATAGTGACCAGCCATGTCCTTAATGCCAAGCGCCCTGCACCGGGCTAGACCTTTCCACATGGCTAATGTAGTCCACTCCAAAGTCTTCTCCAGGGCAGTAATCCTCCAAGCAAGGACTCCAGGACCCAGGTGTCTTTTATGTCAAGGTTCCATCCTTGGAGTCCCCTCCTTCAGGCAACAGACAGAAAAGGAGAGGACGTGTAGAGAGGGCACACTGCCTCTTAACTCCCTCAGCTCACAGGGAGTTCCCATCACCTGTCCTTACATCCCATTGGCATGAACTAGTCAGAACCAAGGGGCAGAGGGAACAGAGCCAGACCACATTGCCAGCGACCCTTGGTAAGTTCTTGATAAGCAGAAGAGATAGACACTGGGGAACCCCAGACATCTTTGCTCCAAAGCCCACCATAAGACCCAGGTCCTACCCATCCCTTTTCCATGGACTGCAGTCTGTTCCTTCTCCCCTCAACCATTGGCTGGATCCCTGATCTGGACTCAGAAAGAACTCCGCAGGTGGCCATTTGCCGGGTAAGCATGTCATTTCTTTTTCAGGACCAGCTGCCACAAGACCACATTCACTCATTCACAGGCCCCCACCACTATGCTTTGGACCCTTGTCAGGACAAGGCTCCTGGTCACCACCCCGCAGCTGCTCCACTCTCTCTGTCCTGCCTGCATTCCACCAGTGAGTTCTGTGTTCATTATCTAAGGCTGCCATAAACGGAGTGGCTTAAACAACAGAAATTCATTGTTTCATGGTTTTAGAGTCCATGATCAAGGTATAGGCAAGGTAGGTTCCTTCTGAAGGCTGTGAGGGAGAGCCTGTCCCATGCCTCTCCCCTAACTTCTGGGGGTTTGCTGACAATTTTGGTGTTCCTTGGCTTATAGATACATCACCCCAATCTCTGCCACCAGCTTCATTTGACCTTCTCCCTGTTTCTCTTCTCATCATCCTCCTTCTGTGTATGTCTGTCTCAGTGTCCAAATTCCCTCTTATATAAGGGTACAGTCATACTGGATTAGGGCCCACCCCAATGACTTCATTTTAACTTGACTATCTACAAAGACCCTATTTCCATATGGGGTCACATTCTCAGGTCCTGGGGATTAGAACTCCAGCATCTTTTGGTGGCGGGATACAATCCAACCCATTACAAGGTCTCAGCATGCTTTGAGGTCCTGGCTGAAAATGTCTTGACAGCCCTGGGCAATCTCACCCACCTAATAACCAGAGAGGGGAAAGAATGGGTCCTCTGATGGGAATAGGAGTGGCTTTGAGTGGCGGTCTCAGGAGAGGAGGAGTGGAAGCTACCCAACTTGGAGCCCTGAAACACCAGTGGCCTCTTGATGATTAATAATTATTAATAAATTATTAATAAAGTTAATGAGACCCTTCCTAAGAGCTGCAGGGGAGGCTGGCTCCTCACATAAAACGAATGGATGAAACCAACTCAGAGGAGGGACTTCCCTGGCGGTCCAGTGGTTAAGACTCCGCGCTTCCACTGCAGGAGGCATCGGTTCCATCCCTGGTCAGGGAACTAAGGTTCCACATGCCGCACAGCGCAGCCAAAGAAATATTAAAAATTAAAAAAATAATAATAAATAAAGTACTTTAAAAAAAATTCAGAGGAAACCTACCCACTAGCTTGGGGACCGAGTGGCTCCCTATCACCTCCTGGGGCCTCAGGGGCAGACCTGGGTCTCTTTCCCACTCTGCCACTTTCTGGCTGAGACATCTTGGGCAAGTCCATGCCTTCCTCCCAGGATTGAGTGAGCATTGGTTAAAGGCATTTGCAAAAGGCCATGCAGAATAGATGCTCTATAAGTGTTGCTGAGTCTTACAGGGAAGGCTGGAGCCTGAGCCCTGAGCCATGGGCACCCCTGGCTTAGCTCAGACTGAGCAGCTACTCACAGGAAGTGAGAGCCAGAGGGAGGGGCAGCCTCAGAGGTCCCCACCCCTTAGAGAAACTGATGACCATGACGGACCCAACAGGTGAGCTAACAACGGTAAAAATGGCAACTCATCCCATGTGCCAAGAGCTTCTTTGGTGCCAGGGGCTGTAGGGTATGGCTGCTAGCATCACCTCCACTTTACAGAGGAGGAAACTGAGGCCTCAAGAGGTTACAAGACTTCTCCTAGATCACATGGCTGGGGGGTGGTAGAGTCTTAGCAGATCACTCGGCACAGAGGCTGGACAAGACTTCTTGCTGCTCTCTCACGACTGCCAAGGCCTGAGCCAATAACACCTAACGGACACAGCATGGCAGGCAGGTTGATAACACGCAGAAACAGAGACCTAGACAGACCAAACACACACATACAATGCCTGGGTTTCAGAACCCATTTAGGGCGTAGGGCCATCACCCCCACTGTGCCCTATTACACTTTTCTCCTGATACTCCCAGAACCTCCCTTTTTGAGGTTCTCAGCAAGTTTACATTGGGGAATAATTGTAATGTAATTCAATACATAATTAGGGCAGAATAGAAGACTGTGCTTTTAACTACCCATACATCCCCATCTCATTTAAATAATTCCTAATATATCCAAGCAGGCTGCCTTGTGCGGCACTGAAGTGTATTGAACTGAGGATAATGAAATAAGGGATGGGAGAGGGAAAATGCTATTTCAGAGTCTGAAGATCACCAATTAATGACATGAAAAACTGAGAGGGACTCCATTCACTTAATGTCCCTCGTGCAAGGTGCAGACGCAAGCCCCTCGCAGGCTCCCTGTTCAGCTCCTCCAAGGCAATCCAGACAAGCAGAGGGACAAGGACGGAGTAGGGGGTGGGGGGTGGCAGGGGCAGCCCCCAGGGGACTGAGCTGGTGCAAGGGCTGCCTCTGCTCCCCACCCACCAACACAGCCGTTCTCACATCCCATCGCCCTCAGCTCTGACCCAGCTCCCTCCATAATGCCTCTACTTGCTCCCTAACACATTTATTGAGCACCTACTGTTTTATCCTAACAGAGATCTAGTGATAGACTCACAGGCCCTGCCCTAGTAAAGTAATCCATCCCACAACGCATCTGCTCAGCACAACCCTCGGCGCCCCAAAGGGTCTGGCCTCCACCTGCCCTTCCATCTTGGTCCACCTGCCACTCACTGGGCTCTAACCTCACAAGCTGTCCTTTAGCTCTTCAAACAGTGCAAGCTCAGGGCCTTTGCACATGTTGTTCCTTCTGCCTGGATGCTGCCCCCACTCTTCTCTGGATGGCTCCTGTCCATCTTTCAGGCTCCACTTACATGTCACCTCCTCCAAGAGGCCTTCCCAGACCCCCCTGTCATTTACTATCTCAGCATCCCATTTATCAACTTCGCAATATTAACCACAATATATAACTTACTTGATTCATGTCTGTTTTCTGCCTGGGAATATAAGCTCCATGGGGCAAGGACCATGTCCTATTTTCTCCTGTATACCCTGAGCCTAACACAGAACAAGCGCACAACAGATGTCAGTGAACATGCTTTGCATGTGTTGAGTGAATGACACTATAGGAGAGAAAGAAGAGGGAAGCACCACTGGCCCCGGGTTCCTGATTGATGCCTCCGCCTCCAGCCTCCTCCATCACATTTCTCTGAATCCCCCATCTCCTGGTCCTTGAGGAGGTTTACACTTCCTTCTGGTGGGCTTGCTCTCCGCCACCCAAGACCTCTGTGTTCCCATCACTCGTACTCCATCAGCCAGCTCTGGGATGACAATGTGGCTTCCTGATCCTCCAAACCCAACAAGGTCCCACCACCATCATGAGGAGAGGTGAGGGGTCTGGGCCAGGGCTGTAATGGACCAAGCAGCCAGGCAGAGAGCTTCTGGCAGGAGCTGGGAGAGGATCGCAGGAGACAATAGTCACAGCTGGGGGTGGGAGCCCAAGACAGCCAGGCCTCCGTGGCTGGGCTTTGGGGGTAAAGCAGCAGGGAACCTGCTAGCAGTTCCATGCTCCTAGCTGGGCTGCTCTCTTAGGGGAAATAAGAGATGCTCCAGCGCCCTCACCCCCTCCCCCCATACACACACATTCCTCTTGTTTTCCCAGGACTGAGACCTCGGCCCACAATGCTAGGAATGAACTGGGTATCCAGAAAATACTTGCATTGAAAGCCTCCATCAGCACAGTCCACAGGAGAGAGATTTCAAACGGGAGAAGGGGGGAAGATTTCACTTTGCTTCCAAAAGGCCTCTCAGCAGCCCGTGTAACTCACAGGATCTGGATTAGCATCCTAGCTCTCGAAGGAGCCGGGCACAGGAATGATGGAGCTGTCCCACAACCCAAGATGGAAAACAGGCCAAAGTTGTCCCTGCTCAGGAATGCTGCTTCACCCCTGTCCTCACTCATCGGCCATCGCCGAGGTGCCACTCATGGGTGGGGTGTAGGGCCTCTTGGCAAAGTCACCTGGGCTGCAAGTTTCAATGTGTGTGCCTTCCCTGACCTCCTCCTCTGGTCCTCATTGGCCTGGGAGTTTTGGCAAGGACCTTGGGGGTCGTTAGCTATGTTCCTGGACAAACACCAGGGCTGCACACACTCAAAGCACTGCCCACCTTGACAGTCTCTGTCATTGTTGGCCTCTCTGTGGACCAGACGAAGAAGTCAGGGAGGGACAGGCCCATCTCAAGCACTGGGTCCTAAAGACCAGTGGACACATCAGCCCCCATCATCCTGTTTCTCTGTTTGGAAAACATGTTCATCACACTGGTGTCGCCTCCAGGCTCCAGGCAGCAAAGGGAAGGGTTGGGAGCTCACACTTGGACACCTGACTACTTAACTCCAGACCCAGGCTCACTCAATCTCTGGCTTTGTGGCCTTGGGAACATCACTTTCTCTCCCTGCCTGTTTCCTTATTTGTAAGTGGAGATAAATTCAGTGCTTCTTTCCAAGAGCTACTGTGAAATCAAACAAATTAATATTAGAGGGACCAACCGTCCTGCTTTGCCGAAGACTATCCCAGATTTAACACTGAAAGACCACATCCCAGGAACCCCCCACATTCCTGACAGCAAACAAGGATGGTCACCCTAATTAAAAATATATATATACGACTAACACATGGTAAGTACTAAATAATATCTTCCCTAAAATCTTGAGCTGGGCACCAGTGACATCGTTTGCCCAAATGTGCCCCTCCCACTGGCCCTCTCCCACACCCGCTGGCAAGCTCACAAGATTGATTTAGGATAGGGTCCTAATTCAGTGCCTGGAGCAGGCCTTTCCAGGCCCATATATGAGGCAACTCCTTCCCCCAATGGCCAGGGATGCCTGGAGGGGTCTGCCACCCAGAAACATCCTGTCCCATGGCCCCTCTTCTGGTGCCAGAGTCTTTCTGCTCCAAACAGACATGTCCCCAGGGGCCACCCCCGCAGCCCCGGAAGCACCAAGAGCTGCTGTTTGGCCCGCCCCGGCCCCTTTCACACTCAGGTAAAACTTTAACCAGAGGCCTTTGACGGCAGCGCTGGGGCCCGCACTCCCATTCAGGGCGTGATAAATGACCGCTGTCACTGCGACATGAATGCTCATATTGAAAAGCCCTGCTTTCTGTCTCCCTCCCTTTCAGGCCGCCAACTTCTTCCCTCTTAAGTCACCGGGCGTCACTCACGTGTCACCCTGTCCTGAATGCCCCCCAGTCAGGGACCCGTGCTCCCTCTGCCCCTTGCCTCCCACCTGCCCCTCCCCTCCCCCTCCCTCTATGGTCTCTTTCCTCTCCTCCCCCACCCTCCCATCCTCCAGCCCTGATTTGTCCCGTCCCAGGCCCTGGACTAAGGAAGCTCACGCTGTCGTCCCCATCATCCGTGCTGTTGTCACCAGGACGGTGGGTCACAGATGTAGGAACGCGTCGTCCCTGTGTCTCACCTTCACTCTCTTTCTCAGACACCGGCACTGCGAATACAGTCCTAAAGGGAAGGAAGGCAACACAAAACAGGGAACCCAAAAAGTAAATGAGAAGAGGACGGACTCATAGAGCCCTAAAGCAAGGGGTTTTACCCCAAAAGCCAGGGCTATCATATCTGTGTCAGTCTGGATTGTGTTTCTATGGGAGGAAGAACCAAAGATTCCATCTGGTCCCCCAAAATGGGTGAAGAATTGCCACTCAGAGGCTCTGCTCATTCCAAGATGATCCAGAAGCCCTGGAAATCCCAAACTAACTCCACTCTGAGTGTATTCAAACCATGCAGCTGGGACAGATAAACTCCAAGTCTGAGGCCTCAGCCCAAGGGGGTTCCCTTGCCTCACCCCCAGTTTTTTTTCCTGCATCTGTTGAGATGATCATATTTTGTCTTTTATTCTGTTAATGTGGTAAAAATACATTGATTTTTGTTGTTGTTGTTCTCCCCTCCAGCTCTGTCATTTATTTGCATAACTCCTTGGGAGAAGCAGTAATAAGAGACATGTTATATCTTCAAAACAGAGAAGAGCATACTATACTTTAAGCATACCTGTTCAAAGAATTACAAAGAGTTATAATATATTCCACGATGAAGAAATGATGACCTCTGGGATTTCCCCGGTGGTCCGGTGGTTGAGAGTCCGTCCTCCCAATGCAGGGGGGCCCAGGTTCGATCCCTGGTCAGGGAACTAGATCCCTCATGCCACAACTAAGATCCTACATGCCACAACTAAAAGAGCTCGCATGCCACAAGGAAGAGCCTGAGTGCCACAACTAAGACCCAGCACAGCCAAATAAATAAATAAATATTTTTAAAAAGAAAAAAGAAATGATGACCTCCTGATTTTGAAGTTGATCATTAAACTACCAGCCTTTTTCTAATAAAACAAGAGTCCATACCAGAGGTTGCAAACTGGTGACCAGCAGGGTAAATATGGCCTGCAGTGTGTTTTGTCTAGCCCACAGTGGGATTTTTTTTTTTTTACTTTAATTTTACTGGAGTATAATTGATTTACAATGTTGTGTTCGTTTCAGGTATACAGCTCCCTCCATAGGAGGCAGCCACACTGAGACAGCCAAGGACAGCACGGGGCCAGAACCCACCACAGAAAGGGCATTGCATCACATTCTCTAAGCCAGGAGAAATGACTGTTTTCTTCAGGGGAGGAAAATGGAAATGTGGGGGTGGGAAACGGCCACGTGCCAACCTACCTTTGTCAGTGACCTCTTCCGCTCTGACGCCCATCAGCCACCCTGGTAGCTGAGGAAGCTAAGGATGGAGTCTACGTGACAGGGTCCACTCAGTAAACTACCTCATTTGGCCTGTGGATTAGAATGGTGCCTTTTATTTAAAGTTGCTCATTTCGTCATTGAAGTGACTTTCAAGGGGCTTTTGTTTGGGGAACAAACGGAGCTGCAATGCCCAGGAGGTGAGGAGAGCTTGGGGTGTGCCGGGGCCCCTCAGGACCACCTGCTGGCTGCATTTCCACAGCCACCCTGGCAGCAGAGTGCCCGGGGCAGTCTTGAGTCTATGTGCATGTTATCAACCCTGTGCATTACTGGAGATAGATGAGGGCATACGTGAGGTCATCGCTAAGTCTACCGTCTCCCAGAATTCACACAGGGCAGGGGCAAAAGAGGGGCTCCACTCACTCTGCATAGTGTCTGCCCCACACCTCAGATAGGAGAGGTTAAAGATGTACCAGATACAGATCTATCATAGGTGGCCACAGGTGGCTTCCCAAATACAGAGCTGAGGCAATGGACACAGGCCCATAAAATGCCCTCCACAATAGGATTCTATGGAAATATTATTAAGGGAACACAGCTTGATAATATAGCTTTCTTAGAGGGTTGCACTGAAGATTAGCCTGTTACAAGGCTCTGAGGACTCCTACAGCAAACCTACCTGACTAACCCAGCATTTCCCAAACTTTCTTGACCAACAGCTGAGCCCATTTTTGTGCAGAAGGACCGTCAGTGTTCCCAGAAATACTGTCTTCAACAAGGCATGTTACCTACGTGATCTCACTCCCTACTGAAAGTAACTCTAGGAGGTGAGTATAATTATTTTCCCATTAAACAGATGAAGGCCATGAGGTTCTAGAAGAACTTGCATTCAAGGGGAGGGGATTTAAACTCTACCTTTTGAAAAGAGGAGTGCCAAAGCATTTCCGTTCATATTTTAAAACCACTACATCCTCTCTATGGAGTCTAGCTCCTTCCAGCTTTTCGTCTCTTGACATAATTAATTTTCCCATTGAATAAGCCAGTTGGAATTTGATTATTTGTTACTTGCAGCCAAAGGCATTCTGACAGACACAGAGATTTTTTTTTTTTTTTTTTTTTTTTTTTTTTGCGGTATGCGGGCCTCTCACTGTTGTGGCCTCTCCCGTTGCGGAGCACAGGCTCCGGATGCGCAGGCCCAGCGGCCATGGCTCACGGGCCCAGCCGCTCCGCGGCATATGGGACCCTCCCAGACCGGGGCACGAACCCGTATCCCCTGCATCGGCAGGCGGACTCTCAACCACTGCGCCACCAGGGAGGCCCGTCACAGAGATTTTTAACAGCTTTTTATGATACAATGTGGCAATTGCCATAATCAATATACTCACACAATGTTCTGCCGAGACAGCAGAGAAAGAGAAAATCGGCCAGCTTGTCCTGGGGTGGCGGGGGCGGGGGGGCATGGGCCAAGAAAGGTGATCCTTGAGCAGAATCCCCAAAGAAGGTTTGTTAACCAGGCAGCAAGGTGGAGAAGCATGAACTAGAACAGGAACAAAGCCCTGTTAAGCATTTACTATATGAGATGTTCAGATACATCTCTCTGATGAGGAAACAGACTGAGACAGGTTATGCACCTTGCCCAAGAGGACATCACTGTGAATTGGCTGAGCCAGAATTTGAGCCTGGGTCTATTTTATTTCAAAGCCTTTATAATTATCCCCACAGCATGCCGTCTCATTGCCAACAAACAACAACAAAACGGACATTTTCTGCTTCTGTGAATGAAAACCCCTTCAATGTCCCAAAGCTGGTAACTATTTCCTGGATTTGGTAAGGAGAATCTCACTTTGGTGGCATCAGAGTCTGTGATAGCTGGAGGAAAAGTCCTTAGAACCTTCTGAGATCTACACTTGAGCCTAGAAGGTGTTTTCCACAGGCACAAATTCCTTAGGCTTTTAGGGACTTAGAGATCTTCCATTCCAACTATTATTTAAAGAGCTTCTGTGATTTTTATTACATTCTCAATGCCCAGTCTCAACCTGCCCTCATTGGCTTTTACTGTATAATTTCAGTGTCCTCATTTAACTCTTTGTGCTGGAAAAAAGCAGGAAATTTAGAAAAACAAGACCTATATTGAAATTCTGCACTATCATTTGATAGCCTGAGTAATCTCTCTCACTCCCAATTACTTGGTCATTTGATTCTACACAAATTATTTTAATAGCTCTTGGTTTCCTCAACGGGGAAATGAGGAAATATTCCCAATCTTGTAGAACTTGGAGGATTCAATGAGATAATGCCTGGCCCACAGAAGGCTCTAGATGCATCTCAGTTCCTATGTTCAAACCCTACAGTCTTTTCTTCTTACTTTCTGGAAGAACGTGTCAAATCAAAGGCAAACGATCTTCCCAATTTGACTTATTAGGAGTTCTCCAGACAAGGACACTATTAAAAATATTTAACAACCAGTACCACACAGGCATCATCAATCACACTACACAGAATCAATCAAAAGCCAAACTGTTACCGAATATAAGTTTGTGCGCCCCGGTGCACAATGAGGCCAAACAAACTGAAATGTCGGAATTTGGAGCAGAAAAAGGTTCATCGCAGAGCCATGCAAGCAGACGGGTGGCTCGTGCCCAAAAAGCCCCAAACTCCTCAAAGGGTTTCAGCAAAGCATTTTTAAAGGCCAGGTGAGGGAGGGGCATGGTTATTTGTTGCAAACTTCTTGGTGTAGGAATCCTTTGCAGCTGTCCACGTAGATCAGGTCACAATGCTCCTGTAAACCTCCAATAAAACAAATGTTATTCTCTGTTCTGCAACTTTTTATCTCTATATGAATGGACTCAAAGGTCAGAGCCCTGAGAATAGGCTACCCTGTATACTTCAGGCTCTAGGTAACATTCTTTTACAAAAGGTACAGAGCCAGCATGACTAAGCACAGGCAACTGAACAGATCCAATATGGAGTCAGATTTGTTCTTCTCTATTACAAAACTACAGTAAAGATTGCTTAAATATTTTCCCTGCTCCTGGGGAAAGAAAGGAATTCTTACTCCCGACTATACAGTCCCCACCTAGAAATGAAAACTGGCCATTGGGGGTGATGATGATACTAGTATGCCAATTACAAATCTGAGATAGAGCTCAAGCCAAAAATTAACAATAGCTTGAACCAAATCATAATCATAGTTAACATTCATTGGGTACTTGCCATTTGCCAGCACGTACTCAGCGCTTTACATGCATGCTCTTTCTTCATTCTCATAAACATCCCAAGGAACAGGTATGACCATTACCTCTATTTTTCAAATGAGAAAACTCAGACCCAGGGAGGTTAAGCAAATTGTCCAAAGTCACAGGAAGCATGTGACAGAGCTGGGACACCAACAAGGGTCTGTCTGACACCAAAGCCTATAACCATAACCATTAGGTTCTATTGTCTAAAGTTTTCTATGATTGGAAGCTGAGCCTTTTACTCATCCCGACCCCTGCCCCATGGCTGGATACCTGCATCTCAAATAACACAAACTCTTCACAGAGGCAGCCCTAAACCTCCATCGGTGTCTGTGTCTTAGGTCAGGTTCCACACAAGCAGAACTTGAGACAAGGATTCGGGTGTATGTGACTTATTAGAGAGGTACTCCCAGGAGAAACAAGTAAAGGATGGGAAGAAGCAGGTCAGGGGAGGGGAGGAAGCCACACGAGGGTGTGATTGCAGACAAAAGTCCCACCAAGGGTAGCATCAGCCTAATTCTGTAGGGGAGCTCTGGAGCAGAAGTTACACCTCGGGGTGGTCCTGACCCAAGGTGGGAGAGCTCCACCAGCAAAATGATGAGGATGTAAACTGTAGATTCCCAGAAATATTCTGGCTCCCTGTTCACACGGGCAAAGTGACTCCAGTAGCCTAAAGGCAATTCTCCGAAGAAGAGAAAAGAGACACAAGTGCTGGCCATTGAAAACATACCCAATGGGGAGCTCCCTGGCGGTCCAGTGGTTAAGACTCCGAGCTTCCAACGCAGGGGGCACAGGTTCGATCCCTGGTTGGGGAGCTAAGATCCCACAAGCTGCACAGAGTGGCCAAAAATAAATAAATAAATAATTTTTACAAGAAAGAAAACATACCCAGTGGCCTCCAGGGCAGAAGGTCAGGATGAGCAATGAAACAGCAAAAAGCTCCCAAAGGGATCAGGACAGGGAGTCAAAGTTGCCAGAGGTGGAACATTTTTCTCAGGCTGAGGACAGACCCTGCTCTGTTGAAGTTCGTCAGCATCATGACCACATCATCCTTGAGCTGAGCTGGGAACAGTGAGTTGGAGAACAGGCTGAGCTTTCAGGCACCAGGCAGAGTGGTCCTTGTTGGGTCAGACAAGAGCATCTCCTCTTTCTGAGAAAATGAGGACTCTGGGTCAGTGCAGCACCTGAGGCTCCTCAGACAGTGAGTGGATGCTGAAGCACCAGCCAATGCCAGACTGATAACTGAGTATGCACCCTGCAACTGCAGTCATGGTTAGGGGCCTGGTATTGCTGATTTTGATTTTATTTTACAAGAAGAATTGACTTCTATGTCTAGACTATGGCCTTAAGATGAAACACTCAGGCATCTCTCTTGATGAGTAGTCCTGGATTTCTAGGACAAAAAGAAATCTTACATTATTTTTTTAAAAACTCTTGACAATTTTGCTATGTGATTTCAATATCACATTTCTATGCAATAGGGGTCTCAACTCTTAATGAAAATCAGATACGAAAGGGGGGAACACTTAGCAAAACTGAAACTAAACTGAGAATTGCCTCATGATTATTAGTGAAGAATCACCCTCACTTCACATCAGTGACTTAACTTTAAAATATCAAGCATTAACCTTCAATCAACGCTTTAAATAAATTTTACCATAGTTACTTTCCAAAGTAAAAATATATTAATAACATATGTTCAATGTTATATATCTTTCATACACCGTGATTAACAGAAAGCATTTTGTAATTTTCCAAACTTGCTGTTTTTTAAATGATATTAAGCCTGGGGATGACGGGGGTGAGTAGAAGTCAGATCACAAATATCCAGCCAGGTCACACTAAGACTGGGCAACGCCCTGAGGGCTGGGGAACCCACAGCAGCGACCCTGCTTGTCCAGCAGAAAAAAAACATCTGTCTGGGAGGTGTTAGGTTTAGGGCTCAAATAAGCATCCCTGAGTTCTTCCTGATATCTGCCACAGTGGCTACATGGAAACAGCCAGAGCCCCAAATTCAAATCAGATGGAACAAGGTATCAGTTCACAACCTAGTTATCAAAACCTGAACAACCAGTTATTCTTTCTTCTCTAGAGTGGGGAGGGGATCTTCCACACAATCCTGAATCCCAGCCACTTGGTACATCCCTGAGACCTGGGGCAGCACAGGTGTCATTATGCACGAGTTACCATAAGCCAGAGCCTCCAAGAAATATTTCCCAGGCATGATTTTATTGCATCACCATAAAGCCTTTGAGCAATTGGTACGGCAGGGACCGTGAATGCATGCTAATATCCATGTGTTCCTTTACATTTTCCAACCCCTTGCAGCTAGTTTGGGGTAATTAGACTGAATTTTAGCCAGTGACTGTAGGTAAAAGTGACAGCTACCACTTCCAAGCCTACCCCCTAAAACCAAGGTCAGCAAATGCTTCCTGTAAAGGGCCAGGTAGTAAATATGTTACCTTTTGCAGACCTTATAGTCTAGATCACAACTACACAACTCTGCCACGGTAGAACAAAAGCAACCATAAGAAACAGAGGGGTGTGCCTGTTCCAATAAAACTTTATTGACAAAAACTGGCCAGAGACTACATTTGCCTTAGGAGTGTAGTTTGCCAACAACTGCCCTAAAAGATCCCACTAAATCTTCAATCTCTGCTGGCTTAATACAGAGGATCCAGCAGAGAAGGCAGCCTTAGGAGATGGCAGAGCCACACACAGAAGCGTCTGAGTCACTGCTGTAAGGGAGTGTGGATCCACCTAACCTGACTTGTACCATGATGGAAGCAAGAAATAACACATACTGTGTTAAGCCACGGAGTTTTGGGAATTGTCCGTTATAGCCTCTTGCGTTAATTCACCTAACAAAGTAGGTTTAATTGTTCCTTTTTTAGTATATGATGAATTGTCTGCCCCTTTCTAGCCCAGGTTACTGGCTCTGCCCACTTTTGGAGGAGGCTATGATTCAAGGACAACTCACCCAGTATGGATGTGACTATGTATTATCCCTGAACCGGACAATAGCCATTGCAGACACACAACACTATGGCCTTGCTCCACACCACTGGCCTTGGATAATTGTTCCTTTTGATAGCTGAAAAAATGAGGTTCAGAGAGGGAAGTGAGCCTCCCAGAGTTATAAAGCAAAGAAACAGTAGAGTCAGGTCCAGGATAACCAATTCATCCTGGTTTGCCGGAACTTTCCTGGTTTTACCATTGAAAGTCCCACAACCCGGAAAACACCTCCGTCCTGGACAAACAGGACCAACTGGTCCTCAAGCTAGAATTCCAGCACAGGTCTGTCTGGCTCCAAAACCCATTCTTACGGCCCATTCGGAAGGGGGTCACAGGAGGTCCCATCTGGCTTGGCCCGATCCCTGCTGGGAGGCCCCTCACGCCAGCACCCACTCGGGGTGCACGAGACCTGGGAGGTGAGCATGGAACCATGTCAGCTCCCCCCAGGCCTCGGGCCTTCTCCCTGCAGGCAGAAAGTCGGGCATGAATTTTAAATATACACTAGCTTGAGTGTGGAAGTCAGCCTTGACATCTATAAGATAGCAGTAAATCCTGCTATTATGAGCTCTTGCTGCATTCTGCTGAGTGTTGTATCACACTGACTGGAAGTTTACTGAGAGGAGTTAATAACCCCAAAACGCTGGGGCCTGCCTGGCTCTGGATTGAGGAGAGGTGGGATGCCCAGCTGGTGATTTGGGAGGAGGTGTTAGCACTTGTGCCAGAGACGTCTGCCCCTCTGCTTCCCTGGGCTCCACTCTGCCCAGGTCCTGCCCACTCTTCCATTCTCCCCTTCATCCAACTGTCCTACCGGCTGCTCAGTGCCCAACCTCAGGCTGAGCTCAGGTGGTCGGGGAAGGACCGTCTGAGAGGGTGACCTTTGGGCTGAAGGTCGAGAAGAAGTTGGTCATTCCAGAAATGAGGGGAAGAGTGTCTCCAGGAGAGGGAACAGCATAGGCAAAGGCCCTGAATCCCATGACACTTAACCCAGGCAGAGAAGGTTCTCCAGAGGAAGACAGGAGACGGCCAGGACAAATCCTCTAACAACCACAGCCTAGAAGAGATGGACAGGGGAGGGGACACCCAAAAAGGAGACTGAGGCAGAACAGTCAGAGAGATGAGAGGGAAAGCCAGGCAGAAGGGAACCATAGGTGCTAAGGAAGGAAGCATCTCAAGAAGGATCAGTGGTATCAGATACTACAGGAAAGCTGAGTAAGAAAGCAAAGAAAGGGGTCCCTTGGCTTTGGCAATGTCAAAGTGACAAGTATTTACTGAGTGCATACCATGTACCAGGCTTTGTGCCAAGCTCCAGGGCAGAGAAGCAAAGAAAAAATAAAACACAGGGATGGGGGAAGACAGAAAAATACACAGATAATTACAGTGACATGCGTTCAGTGCTATGGGATCCCAGAAGAGGGGCAGAGTAACTCTACCTGGAGAGTTGAGGGGATTTCTGAGAGAAGGGCACATCTAAGTTGGGTTGTGAAGGGTGAATAGGAGTTTACTAGATAGGTGAGGAAACAGAGGAAACATCGTAGGCAAAGGCATCAGAGTGACATCTTTAGGAATGCAGGAAGGGCCCTGACCTGGGAGAGCTGGGTAAATGAGGCTGAGGTGACAGCGAAGGGGTAGAAGACCTCTCAGGCCCTGCCAAGGAGTTTGGGTTTATTCTCCAGGCAACAGGGAGGCGTGGAGGGAGACAGAATCAAATATGCACTTTCAAAAATAGTCACCGCCTCCAGCTGTGACACTAACCTCCTGAGTGACCTTGGACAAGTCCCTCCCATGCGCTGGGCCTCTGAAGTGAGGAGCTGACACTATCCTCCCCGGTTCTTACAGTCTGAGGGTTCTGTGGTTATTTTCAGAGTCAGCTGTTCTGAGAGGACTTGTTGTCTGTATACATCTGAACCAAATAAATTCATTGATCAGGTTCTGATTTTCAGAGTTGTAACTGGCCTTAAGTTTTTGAGAAAGACTCTCAGGGTCAGACATGCCTCCAGCTCATGTAAGAGGCTTTTTCCCCAATTCCCTGGTGAGGATGAGAAGCAAGGACTCCATCATGGCCCAGGGGAAGGGCTGACATTTGGTGAGATGTCTGTATTTATCTCCCACCACTTGACATCTGTTTCCAATTAATCTGCCTGTGTTAAGAGGGATGCTGCCTGGAGCACAAAATTCAGGCTGAGTTCTGGAGAGGCAGAAGGAAGCAGCCAGAAAGGGTTAGTGCAAACCCTGGTCCACCCGCTCCCCTCCGCTGTACTGCAGTGGGGCTCTCATGGACCCTCAGCACCTGGCCTGCAAGGTGCCTGAGCACCTACTCCACTCTCCCTTCACAATTTACACTTCAGCAATACCAAGTGTGACATGTTTGAAGAACTAAAAGAAAGCCAAGGTCACTGGACATACTGCGCAGAGGAGAGTGGCATGTAGCTGATGGACAAGTAGGCAAGGGCCAGATCATGCCAGGGTTTGTAGGCTGAAGGGAGGAGTCCTGGTTTATTCTAGGTCTGTTGGGAAATAACATGGCTCCATTTGCCTATTTGAGAGACGCCCTTGATTGCTCAGTGGGGATGGGTTGGACAGAGGCAAGAGTGGGAGAGGTCATCACATCAAACTGCTCTGGAAAAGGCAGACCTACAGAGACAGTAAAAAGACCAGTGGTTGCCAGGGGTTAGGGAGGTGGAAAGGATGAATAGGTGGAGCACAGAGGATTTTTAGGGCAGTGAAACTCTTCTGTAGGATTCTATAATGGTGGGTACAAGTCATTATACACTTGTCAAAACCCACAGAACGTACAACACCAAGAGTGAACCCTAATGGAAACTATGGACTTCAGGTGATGACGTGTCCATGTAGGTCCATCGATTGTAACCAATATGCCACCGGTGGGGGAATGTTTTTGTTTTTAATTAATTTGTTGTTTGTTTGTTTTCATGGGGGGTTTTTGGTCACACCATGTGGCATGCGGGATCTTAGTTCCCCAACCAGGGGTCGAACCCGTGCCTCCTGCATTGGGAGCACGAGTCTTAACCACTGGCCCTCCAGAGAAGTCCCGGGGATTTTTGATAGTGGGGGGGTTTGTGCCTGTGTGGAGACAGAGGGTACACAGGAAATCTCTGTACTTGCACTCAATTTCACTATGAACCTAAAACTGCTCTATAACCTAAGGTTCATTCATTTAAAAACTTAAATTCGCCTGTTTCTGTTCACTTTTTTGAATGCGGCCACAAGAAAAGGTAAACTTGACCACATAGCAATTCTGATAAGATAAAGAACTAAATTAAACTCTACATCATTTTAAATATAAAAGGAAGTAACCACACTCATGACAGACAAATTTGGTTACTTAGGAAAATTTTAATTATTTATTACATTGGTAATGTGCCTGTAAGATTGATGTACAAATATCAATAGTTAAATTCAAATTAAAAATAAAATACAGGGCTTCCCGGGCTTCCCTGGTGGCGCAGTGGTTGAGAGTCCGCCTGCCGATGCAGGGGACACGGGTTCGTGCCCCGGTCTGGGAAGATCCCACATGCCATGGAGCGGCTGGGCCTGTGAGCCATGGCCGCTGAGCCTGCACGTCTGGAGCCTGTGCTCCACAACGGGAGAGGCCACAACAGTGAGAGGCCCACGTACCGCAAAAAAACCAAACAAACAAACAAAAAAAAAAAAATACAGGGCTTCCCTGGTGGCGCAGTGGTTGAGAGTCCGCCTGCCGATGCAGGGGACACGGGTTTGTGCCCCGGTCCGGGAGGATCCCACATGCCGCGGAGCAGCTGGGCCCGTGAGCCATGGCCGTTGAGCCTGCATGTCCGGAGCCTGTGCTCCGCAACGGGAGAGGCCACAACAGTGAGAGGCCCACGTACTGCAAAATAAATAAATAAATAAATAAAATAAAATAAAATACAAAAAAATAACAGATCTAAACAGAAGAAAAAAGAAAAGGTCATCTTTCCTGTGTGGTGCTCATTATGTTTCTAGAGGCAAGCTCTGAGTGGGAAGGGATGGTGGTTATTGAGACTGGGATAGTGTTGGTAGAGGGGAAGGGAGAAGGCATAGCTGAGCTGTGTTTGGAGGGAATTCCGGCAGACCTTGCTGATAAACTGGATGTCGGGGATGAGTGAGAGGAAGGGGAATATCAGAGATGATAGTGTTGGTTCTGGCTTGAGCACTTGGATAGATGATGGTGTCATTGCCTTGAATGGGGAAGACTTAGGGGAGGGAAAACTTCACAGCGGGGAGGGGGGAGCTGCATCTCTCAAATAGGCAAATTGAACCATGTTATTTCCCACCAGACCTAGAATAAACCAGGACTCCTTTGGGACAAAGTTTGAGATGCTTGTAAGATGCCAAATGGTGATGTCAAGCCAACAGTTGGATGCTCGGGCCTGATACTCAGAAGCAAAGTCTGGGGAGAAGATCTAAATTTGGAAGGAACCACTTGGAAAAACTAGGTCCCTCCTCTGGGTATGAATCTCACCACAAAGAGACAATCAGACAGACAGATGGACAATACACGCACCTGCTCTCTCAGTTACAGGAAAACCTTCTGAATATGCAAATGTTCTCTCCAGCTTTGAGTCTTCTCTGCATGTCACCAGCTCTCTCCTCTTCACTCCCCTCCCCGCCATCAACCCCCTTTCTTGGCTCTCCCACCTCCCAAACTTGCCAGGCAAAAACTGTGGCGAAGACACCCACTGCAGACACTCTCCGTCAGTGAGCTGTGGGTCAGAGTGTTTACACAAATGCCTCACAGCATCATTTATCTCGAGGGATGTCAACTCGAAAAATGTTAGTTCATGTCACTGTCGGTGTAAATGCCAAAAAATAGATTTCTTTCATCATAAAACAGAATAATTAACTTTGCAACTGTTTCCAAAACTGCTAATTAATGGGTTTTACCCATTTGATTTGTCAGGCTGCATCCCGAGCTGAACAGCAGCCGGGGCCCCTGGAGGATTCCCGTCCTCCCTTTCTCTCTGCCCCCGGCAGTTGGCGTTGGAAGAAGTTACGGGAAAACAAGTTGAGGGAAGCAAGGCCAGGGGAAAACGATGCTATTTTGGAGTCAGGAGTTTTCTTTTTCCTTTCAAAATCAGAATCTCCCACACCACTGTCCCCAGTTGATCTAAAAACTGTGGTGCTTAGCCTTAGTTGATGGGCTCACCGAACACTTGTCACCCAAACTTGTAGGTCAAATCAGATGCCTCTCTCCTTCACCCAGGATGGTAGGGCCTGAGGGTTAAAGACTTAGGTCCTGGAGGTAGACAGATGTGGGTTTCAATGCCAGTTTGAGCTCCTACTAACTGTGCGTCCTAAAGCAAAACACTTCCCTCCCAACTACCTCATGTGTAAAATTGGATTCATAGTAGACATACGTCATCAGGTTGTTGGAAGCTTAAAGGAGATGAAGGATGAAAAGCCATGGGCACAGTGTTTCAAATACAGTAAGCCCTCAACAAAAAAGGCTATTATTACATCTTTTACCCCATCCCCATCCGCACTGCCCCTGCCCTTGGATGCATCTTGTTTCAGGATGTTACAGAGCCACAGAGCTGAGGCAGGGGCTCCTGATGACAGCTCCCTGCAACCCCACCCCTGCCCAGAGCCCTCTCTCCCTGGATGCATTAAATGTGTATTTCCAGAATAGAGATGGAGGCTCTTAGCTTAAGAGAGCTCTTGATAACCCATCTTGTCCCTGCCACATGTCTGCCTTCTCCCATCACAAGAGCACCACCAAGCAACTAACTCATAGACCACAGAACAGGAAGGCTCACAGACTAAACCAAGATACTCAAATCATGCTGTTCATTAAACCAATGAAGACACAAAGCAAAAACGCAAGAGAAAAAGATGTGAGGTTGGCTGGCACATTTAAGATGGGGTACAAGTGGATGGAAGGACAAAATGACCCTGGAACCCTGAGGAATGCAATGTTCTCTGTCACATCAGCCTGCCTTGCTGATGTGTGGTTCAGAGCACCAGAGCTGGGGTTTGAGCAAAGGGGTCCAGCAGACAGAAGGTGCCTGGGGTCAATCACACACATGATCTATTGAAGAGACAAAGCCAAGTACATATGCCTAGATACTGCTGCAGCTTGACCACTCACCTCTGAACAGCCATGGGTTTTACCTGCATTTCTTGGACAAACCATATGTGAGGTAAGAATGAGACCAGGATTGGTAATACCAGTGCGTTGCAAATTTAGGCAGGACCTAGCTGTCAGACCAGAAGTGGCACAACCATGACTTGGTCTTTCCACCCATTCCTATTTATGGTACTCTTGCTTCTTTGACCATATAAGCCACTTAATTTATGATTAACAGGTTACTAACATTCTTACTATCTGTATTTAACCCATCTTATCAATTTTGCCTGAGTCTCAAAAGTTCATTCATGGTGTATACTTAACAAACCCTCTGAGTTTTGCCTCTGTTGCATGGGCTATTAGCTTATGTACTATCTATGCCAAGCACTTCTTAGGAGGTTCATCCATCTTATTTGTTTTTCTTGTCCTTTATAGAAGAATTGCATATTCTCAAGTAATACAGCAAAGACACATTACACTTCCCAAACCACCCACTTTCCTGTAACTCTACTACCTCCACCTTGGTCCAAGCCACCACCATCTTTCACCCAATCGGCCTCTTAACTGGTCTCCCTGCTGCCACACAGACCATCTACACAGCAACCAGAGGGTGGCTTCTGAAAGGGTAATCTCTTCCTGCTCAGCCTGGCCATAAAGTCTAAACTCCTAAGCAGCATTAGCCTATTGTGATGCAGCCATAACAGTCCCTCCGCTCACTTCATGCCCCACCATGAACACCTCCCCACACCATGCACTCTCAACACCAGCCCTGCCTGGAATGGACTCCTTCCCATGTACCTGTTCAACTCCTACACTCCAATCCAGACCCAGCCCAGGTATCACCTCCTGTGATGGTTAGTTTTATGTGTCAACTTAACTGGGCTAAGGGATACAGAAAACTGATAAAACATCACTTCTGGGTGTGTCTGTGGGGTGTTTCTGGAAGAGCTTAGCATGTGATTCTGTAGATTAAGTAAACAGATCTGCCCTCACCAATGTGGTCAGGACCCAGCTAATCCATTAGAGGACCTGAACGAAACAAAAAGGTAAAAGAAGGATGAATTCTATCTCTTCCTCTTCCTGAGCTGGGATGTCCATCTTCTCCTGGCCATCAGAGCTTCTGGTTCTGAGGTCTTCGGACTCCAGGACTTACACCAGCAGCCCCTCAGTTCAGGTCTTAGGCCTCAATCTGAATTATACCACTGGTTTTCCTGTTTCTGCACCTTGCAGATGGCAGACCGTGGGACTTCTCGGCCTCCACAGCCACGGGAGCCAATTCCTGTGATAAATCTCCTCTTATATACATCTATATATATCCTATTGGTTCTGTTTCTCTGGAGAACACTGATTAGTATACTTCCTCTGGGAACCATTTTTTGATTATCTCCCCAGTAAATATTTGCAAAGGAAAGAAAGAATAGAGAAAAGTAGAGGGAAGGGAGGGTGGAGGGAGAGAAGAAAGAAGAGATGAGAGGGACTTCCCTGGTGGTCCAGTGGTTAGGAATCTGCCTTCCAATGCAGGGGATGTGGGTTCGATCCCTGGTCAGGGAACTAATATCCCACATGCCACGGGGTAACTAAGCCTGCGCGTCACAAGTACTGAGCCCACACACTCTGCAGCCCATGCACCACAACTAGAGAGCCCCTGTGCTGCAACTACTGAGCCGCGCACTCTGCAGCCTGCGCACCACAACTAGAGAGAAGCCTGCGTGCCACAATGAAGATCCCACGTGCCACACCTAAGACCTGACGCAGATAAATAAATAAATAAATAAATATTGTAACATATATATATAAATAAATAAGTATTTTTTAAAAAAAATAGAAATGAGAGCTACAACCATCCCACAATAAGAGAGGCTAACTCCAAAAGTAATCATTGTCCTGCCCCTCTAGGTAATTAAGTAAAAGATTGAATGATGTCTAGGGGGAAAAAACTGCAGAAATGATTCAAACACAGAATGTGCAGTTGGACCATCTACAATCTATGATCTTTGATCTTCCCTTGGACTCTCGGTGCTCCAATTATCCCTTGATGCAAAACTATCCCCAAAGTTAGTGCCTGAAAACAACAATCATTTTATTATGTCCCATGATTTTCACGGCAAGGTTCACCTGGGCCATTTTATGCTCTATGTGGCATTGGCCGTGGTCACTTGATGGTATTCATTCAGCTGGGTTGATCTGGAGGGTCCAAGAGGGCATCACTCACATGTCTCGACTTTGTCAAGGACTAGAAGGCTGGGCTCACCTGGGTGCCTCCCCTTATTCAAGCAGACTCAGAGCCTGTCCATGAAGTGTGTCCAGCAGCATGGTCAGATTTCTTAGATGGCAGCTCAGGCTCCAGGAGAACAAGGTGGAAGCTACCAGTCTTTTTAAAAACTAAACCCAGAACTGGCATAGCATCAATTCTTCCATACTCTTCTATTGGTCAAAATAGTCACAGGCCAGCCCAGATTCAAGGGGAGAAGAAATAGACATCATCTCTTGATGAGGGGAGTGTCAAAAATTTGCAACTATCCACTAATTCCTGGTGCAGAACTGATAATTACACATCCAGAAAGACTTACCAAGACTGGGAACCATACAGAGAAAACAGCTCCTGAATCCCTGATCCACAGTAACTGTGAGAAATATGGTATGTTTATTATTGTTTAAAGCCACTTAGTTTGGGGGTAATTTGTTACACAGCAATAATTACGAATATATACACCTTCTTCAAACTGTCTTTCTGTCCAAGACTGGGTCCTGGGTGGGAGGAAACTGGGGACTTAACTTGTGATGTATTTCAGAACAGGAGCTTGAAGAATTTTGGAAGTTATCAGACCAGATCTTCAAAGTCTGCTATGTCGGGGACAATTCTCATTCATGTATTCATTTAGCAAATATTTATGAGTGCCCACCAGGTGCCATGCACTAAGCAAAGTGCTAGAGACAGAAAGATGAGTAAAAGCAGACCTGGTCTCCCAAACTACAGGCCTCTCTAAGAATATCCCATTCTGGGCGCAGTCCTGCTCTGTAACCTGGAAGGTTCACCACCCCCCCAAGGCAGCCACTGTCCGATGAAAGTGGGCCCCATGCACCTTTGGTTATTCACAGCCCGTCTTGCACTCTGCTCTTCATTCTGCTCCCTGGCTTCTGGCCCCTGGGTCCTTTTCTTGTTATCTGGCCCACCGCTTGGACTTCTGACTCTCTGACTTCTGGCTTCCCTTGTAAGTTCAAGCCGCAAACCAGACCCAGGTGTTGCAGCCATGACCTCAGCATCAGTACCAGGAACCAGCCCAGGAAGTCCACCCCACCCCTCCGGAAGTAGTTCCAGCCTCATTCTCCCCTGCGCTTCCGTGGACCAGTTCCTGCCTTAGATGAACACTGAGAGTTATCCTCGGCTGGGCTGGCTCTTTGCTTCCCCTCGGGCCCATGAGCCATTGTCCCCAGCCAGCGAGGCACATCTCGGAAGCACCATCTCCTCGGGCTCTTTTTCCTGCTCTGTCTGGATTGGGCTCATTTACTAAAAATTAGTTGGGAATGAAAAAAGCCCCTAGTTTATTAGCGTGCTATTATTCCCCTCCTGCCATCCCCCTGCAGCATGATGGATTGCCTGGTGAGGGGACGCAGCCTCAGCCGGGGAGTCAGCAAGCTCCACGCTGTCCCTGGCGCAGACAGATGGGGAGGCCGAGTCCTGACCATGATTGATTAGCTCCGCAAAGCCTGTTGAGCGGAGTTCCATCAAGATTGATGCTTTCTCCTCATAACAGCATTTCCAAAAAGTTTCTATTACATTTTGATTATGTTTATAGCATCTCGCTGGTCCGGGGGAAGATGCAATCTTGTTCCCAATGTGTGTCTACGTGGGCCGTTCAGTGCCTTACACGGCCCTGCCTGCTTGGCCTCTGTCGAGGGCCACTCACTTGCTGGCCAGCAGGAAAGACCTTAGTTGCCTCCCAAAATCAAGCTGGAGGAAGCCAGTGTCCACTCAGCTGGGGCCCAAAGTCCACTGTCATGGCAGCTTTGATATTCGAGGGCCAACCCCACGGTGGTTCTAAGGCCTGGGCTTGAAAGTAAAGAGGAACCAGAGAGCAGAGGCATTTCCTGAGACCTGCAGGACTGGGAAAGGAACTGGGCAGCCCCCATTTGTCTCCGTGGTTCCCATGGGCACAGTACAGGACCTTGTCAAGTGTCTGGTAAACTCCATATTTAAATACTTATTTGTGTGTGTGTGTGTGTGTGTTTCATAGCTTATCCCACAAGGGATTTGAGTGATTTACAGGACATGGTGAAAAATGAATAAAGAATAAGGATTAAGACCAGGGAAATGCAAATCAGCCAAGAATGTTAAGACCAAAAAGAAAAAATAAAATATATATGCAGCAATATATATATTTATCTTATTTGGTACCTATATGAGATGATAGATATACACGAAATTATTGTGACAGTCACTTCATGATGCATGTAAATCAAATTATTATGCTGTATACCTTAAACTTATACCATGCTATTTGTCAATTATATCTCAATAAAACTGGAAGAAAAAAATAAAATAATATATATATTTGATATATGTATATTTGATATATATTATGTATATGTTTGATAGATAGATAGATATGTGCATATATATATATCAAGTAAGATCCCACAGTCTTTATGCTGGGGTCTTTAATTAGGTCTGAGTTTCCTAATAGTGAAAGAGAAAAGGGAAACAAAACCAGTTACTTAGGTCTTACTGTCATTAATAAAAGAATGAAAAAAGTCATTTCCTCAAGGGACTCTTAGGGTTCCTTCAGTTGTGATTCTAAAAGAAATTTCATACTAGAGAGCTCTTAATTAGAGACTGTGAGAACTGTCTCTTAAGCCAGTTAAAATGCTTCTCAGCCTGACACTATTGACGTTTTGGGATGGACCATTTTTGTTGAGGCGGGTCTGTCCTGTATGTTGTACAGTGCTGGCCTCTACCCACTAGATGCCTGTCGCACTCCTCTCCTCAGCTGAGACAACCAAAATGCATCCAGACATTGTCAAATATCCCTGGGGGTAGAGTTACTAAATTTAGCAAATAGAAATTCAGGATGCCCAATGAAATTTGAACTTCAGATAAACAACAAATAATATTTAAGTATAAGTATGTCCCATGCAATATTTGGAACATACTCATACTAAAGAATCATTCATTTTTTTAATCTGAAATTCAAATATAACTGAGAATCCTGTGTTTTAACAAGTAACCCCCCACCCCCGCATGAGCAACATCTTTTGATAGAAAGAAGATCCTCAGAAAACTTTCCAATGTAATACACTACAAGGTGCCCACTCCCTACACCAGATTTTTTTAAGTGTTATAATAGTGAAAATATTGGGGGGGGGGGTGTTCCAGTGCTTCTATTTATTTACATGTAACCAGCAGTTTGTCTTCTGTTTCATATCTTTTTTTTTTTTTTTTTTTTTTTTTTTGCTGTACACAGGCCTCTCACTGTTGTGGCCTCTCCCATTGCGGAGCACAGGCTCCGGACGCACAGGCCCAGCGGCCATGGCTCACGGGCCCAGCCTCTCCGCGGCATGTGGGATCTTCCCAGACCGGGGCACGAACCCGTATCCCCTGCATCGGCAGGCGGACTCTCAACCACTGCGCCACCAGGGAAGCCCTCATATCTTTTTTTAACTGTGAAACTCCATTGTGAAATATCATGCAAATAAGTTATACAAATTTTTTCACCAAAAAACAAACCAAAACAAACCTCTGATTGATAACCACTGTGTTAATGCCCACAAAATAGTCCTTCAGGTAATGAAGCCAGGGGGTTCCATCAGGCTGTTTCTCATAGCATCCATACAAGGATTCAAGAAGATAACTCTACAATAACATTTTTAAATAGTAATTCTTCGGTGTTCTAAATAATATCATCCTTCCACACCATTTTCTACGTGATGTAAGGTTAAAACCTAGAGATACTTCACTACAACCTGCCCCTAGCCTACCTACCCAGAATCCCTTTGCAAAAAGGCAAACAGATGTGTTTCACCTGCTGGCCCTGAATGGCTTCTTCTGACCACTGGGATTATCAAGTAGACAAAAGCCATCTTTAGAAATAATCCATTCTTGGATTACTCAATTGTAAAAACTGGTTAGGCATTTAGAAAAATAGCAAGTTGGATGTATTCCTCACTCTCCATTCCAAAATAAATTCCAGATGTATCAAAACTCTTCAACATAGAAATGAAATCAGAATAGTACTAGAAAAAAATATGGGATAATTTTTGGAATTTCATAATGAGAAAAGTCTTAGTGTAGTTTTCTGGACACAAGATCCAGGAGACACTGAATAAAAGAAAAGATTGGGAGATTTAACTACATTAAAAAATTTAACTCTCTGGGCTTCCCTGGTGGCGCAGTGGTTGAGAGCCCGCCTGCCGATGCAGGGGACACGGGTTCGTGCCCCAGTCTGGGAAGATCCCACATGCCGCAGAGCGGCTGGGCCCGTGAGCCATGGCCACTGAGCCTGCGCGTCCGGAGCCTGTGCTCCGCAACGGGAGAAGCCACAACAGTGAGAGGCCCGTGTACTGCAAGAAATAAAAAAATAAAAAAATAATGAGTTCAGCAATCTTGCAGGATACATGATCAATATACAAATATAAATTGTATTTCTATAACTTGCAGTGAACAATCCAAAAATAAAGTTAAGAAAACAATTCCATTTATAGTTCTAAATATAAATTTAACAAAAAGAAATTTAAATATAAATTTAACAAAAGAAATGCAAGACTCATAAGCTGAAAACTACAAGATATCATTGAAAAAAGTTAAAGAAGACCTAAATAAATGGAAAGATATCTGATGTTCATATATTGTAAGACTTACTATTGTTAATATAGCAATATTCCTCAAGTTGATCTATAGTATCCCTACCCAAAATCTCAGTTGCCGTTTTTGCAGAAGTGGACAAAGTGATCCTAAAAGATATATGGAAATGCTAAAAGAGAAAAAAACAATAGAATAGACTAAAAAAACTAATAAACAATAGAATAGACTAAATCATCTTGAAAAAGAAGAAAATTGAAGGACACACACTTCCCAATTTCAAAACTTACTGTACAGCTGTAGTAATCAAGTTATTGTAATACTGGCATAAAAATAGAAATATAGGTCAAGGGAATAGAATTCAAAAATCCAAAAATAAACCTTTCCATTTATGGTTAATTTATTTTCAAGAAGAGTGCCAAGACAATTCAATAAGGAAAGAACAGTCTTTTCAAAAAGTTGTGCTGGGACAACTGGATATTCACATGCAAAAAACTGAAGTTGGGCACCTACCTCACACCATATGAAAAGTAACTCAAAATTGATCAAAGTCCTAAATGTAAGAGCTAAATCCATGAAAGTCTTAGAAGAAGACATAGGAGTAAATCTTCATGTATTTGGATTAGGCAATTGTTTCTTAGATGTAACATCAAAAGCACAAACAACAAAAGAAAAATAAAAGTAAAAAGACAAACCACAGAATGGGAGAAAACGTTTGCAAATCATATATCTGATAAGGGGCTTATATCTAGAATATATTAAAAACCTCTTACAACTCAATAACAAAAAAGGACAAATAAATCAATTTTTAAGTGGGCAAAGATTTTGAATAGGCATTTCTCCAAGTAATATATACAAATGGCCAATAAGCACATGAAAAGATGCTCAACATCATTAGTTATTAGGGAAATGGAAATCAAAGTTACAAAGAGATTCCACTCCAAGCGCACTAGGATGGCTATAACCAAAAAAATGAAATAACAAATGTTAGGATGTAGAGAAATTGGAGACCTCATATTGCTAGTGGGAATATAAAATGATGCAGCCACTCTGGAAAGCAGTTTGGCATATCCTCAAAGCAAAGAGATACCATAAGACCCAGAAATTCCATCCCTACATAAATACACAGAAGAGATTTTTTTTTAAAAATGTTCACACAAACATTTGTACACAAATGTTCATAGCAGCAATTACTCGTCATAGCCAAAAAATGGAAGCAATACAAACATCCATTGACTGTTGAATGGATAAACAAATATGGTATATCCACATAATGGAATATTATTCACCCATTAGAAGGGATGCAGTTCTAAGACATGCTACAACATGGATGAAACTTGAAGATATTATGCTAGGTGAAAGAAGGCAGACACAAAAGGTCAGATAGTGTATGATTCCATTTATATGGAATAGCAAGAATAGGCAAATTCATGGAGACAGAAAATAGATTAGTTTTTGCCAAAGACCAGGGAAAGAGGAGAATTGAAAGTGACTGCTAATGGGTATAAGATTCCATTCTGGGGTGATGAAATGTTCTGGAATTAGGTAGTGTTGATCAATGTACAACTTTGTGAATACAGTTTACCCTTGAACAAGAGTTTGAAGTGCCCAGGTCCAATTATACACTTTTTTTTTTTTTTTTTTTTTTTTTGGTACGTGGGCTTCTCACTGTTGTGGCCTCTTCTGTTGCAGAGCACAGGCCCCAGACACACAGGCTCAGCGGCCATGGCTCACAGGCCCAGCCGCTCTGCGGCATGTGGGATCCTCCCGGACCGGGGCACGAACCCGTGTCCCCTGCATCGGCAGGTGGACTCTCAACCACTGCGCCACCAGGAAAGCCCAATACACATATTCTTTAATGAACATACAGTTTGAATGTCTGCAGATTCCACATCCACGGATTCAACCATTCATGATCCAACCAACTGCAGATCACGAACTTAATTCATGGTCCATGGTTGGTTGAATCCAAGGATGCAGAACCCACAGATACACAGGGCCAGCTGTGGGACTTGAGTATCTGCAACTTTTGGTATCCACCATGGGCCCTGGAACCAATCCTCCACAGATACTGGGGGATGACTGTATACTAAAAGCCACTTATACACATTAAAAGAGTGAACTTTACATATGTGAATTATAGCTCAATAAAGCTATTTTTTAAAGAGAGAAACAGCTCAATGAAAAAATCTCAACAGTAAAAAAACAAACATTCCAACTAGAAAATGGCCAAAAGATACAAAGAGACATTTCACAGAAGAGGATATACAGGTGGCAAATAAGCACATGAAAAGATGTTTGGTACCATTAGCCACTAGGAAAATGCAACTTAAACCACAGTGGGATATCACCTACAAGAAGGACTAAAACAAAAAGTAGTAACAACACCAAATGCTGGCAAGCATGCAGAGAAACTTGATCACTCATACATAGCCAGTGGGAATATAAAATGGTTCAGCCACCCTGGAAAACAGTTTGGCAGTCGGTTATAAAAACTAAACTTACAATAACTATATGATCCAGCAATTGTACTCTTGGTTATATGTCCCAGAGAAATGAACATTTATGTTCATATATAAGTGAAACTGTATGAAAACCTGTACATGAATGTTCATGGCAGCTTTATTAGTAATAACCAAAAACTGGGAACAACCCAGACATCCTTCAGTGGATGAATGGTTAAAAGAACTCTAATGCATCCATACCATAGAATACTACTTAGCAATAAAAACGAATGAATTACACACACACAAGCTCTGTGAATCTCCAAGGAATTATGCTGAGTATTTTTATAAAAAGCCAATCCCAGAATGTTATATACTGTATGATTCCATTTATATAAGATTTTAGAAATGAACAGACTGTTGTTTGCCAAGAGTTGGAGACGGGTTGGGGGATGGGAGGAGGTGGGTGTGGTTATTTAAGGGCAACAGGAAGGATTCTTATGGTAATAGAAGTGTTATCTATCTTGAATGTGATGGTGAATTAACAAAGCTACACATGTGATAAATTACACAGAACTAAATACACACACATGTGCAAGTGGGGAAATATTAGTAAGATTTGTATCAGTGTCAATATCCTGGTTGTGACATTGTACTATAGTTTTAAAAGGTGTCATCACTGTAGGAATATGGGTAAAGTGCACACAGAATCTCTGTATTACTTCTTACAACTGCATATGAATCAACAATTATCTCAAAAATGGAAGTTTAATTTTAAAACCCCTACCTAATATGATGGAAGAAAGAGAGTGAGGGAAGGAAGAAAATTAACACTTACTATGGATTTACCATGTTCCAAAATCCAGGCTGTTTAATACCTGATTGGAGATAAATATTATCATTATTATTATCCCCATTTTATAGATGAGGAAACTGAGGCTTAGAGAATAACTGTCCCGTTCACAGAGACATGCTTTGAGGAGTCAGGAGTCAAGCCCTGCTCCCTGACTCTCCCTCTGCCTGTCTCCATCTTTTAGGCAAACACAGCCATCAATCACATGTAGGCAATGACTGCATTACTCAAGAGGAAATTGAAGCCAGACAGAAAGATGCAGTCCACAAAATTCATGATTTCTTCCCCCACCCCCTCTCCCTCTATTTGGTCCCTTTTTCATATGGATCGGGTTTTTATTTCTGCGTTTATTGCACACGCAAATTACAGATGAGAGCATCGACTACACAAGTCATTACTCAGAGTAGCATCTCCCCAACTGCCACCGGACGAGGACCGAACAGCTTGTGGTTAATTTGCTATATAATCACTGCCTGTGACAGGGGGGCAGGGCTGTGCCTGTGCTAATATTAGGAAAGGGGAAGCTGAGCAGAGAGAACTCCTGGGGTATAGGGAGGAAGCACGGTATTGAATCAGGGAGAAAAGAAGAGAGCTGATGGGGAGCAGAGGGAAGGGGCTCTGTCCCAGTCAGAGGCGGTTCTTCCTCTACTAAGGAGTAGAATTGCTCTGTCCATTAGTCGTGTCTCCATGAAAGAGCTAAGCACAATCTGCATTCTCCAAACCTCCACCACCTCAGCTCAGAGAAGGAATGTCTGTATGCACACAGTGCAACCACAGGGATGGGTCAGAGGCTGGAGGAAATTGACCAACAGGCAAGCTTTACACCCCCATACTAATGTCCTAACAATTCAGTAAGAAAAAAGACCAACAATCCAATAAAAAATGGGCAAAGGATATGAACAAGCAGTTCTCAGATTAGGAAACTCCGCCCCGAAACATACAAAAAGATGTTCAACTTCAGTCTTAATAAAAAGGAAATGCAAATGAAAACCGCAATGAGATCTATTTATTTACCTATCAGATGGACAAAGATCAAAATGTTTGATCACACACTGAACTGGCTGGAGTCTGAAGAAACCATCACTCTCAAAGGCTGGTGAGAGTGTAAATTGGCACAGTCTCCGTGGATGGCAATTGGGCACTCTGTCAAAATGTTTGAGGCATGTACCCATTGACCCATAAATCCTACTGCTCTAGAATATATTCCACAGACATACTTGCATATATGTATGCAGAGTTGGACGTACAAAGCAGCACGGTTTATAATAACAGAAGATTGGAGATAGCCTGAATGTCCATCAACAGGGGACTGCTTAAATAAATTGCCGTACATCCATCCAATGGAAATCTTTATGGCTGTTAAAAAAGAATGAGGCAGCTCTTTATGTTTGGATATGAAACAATCTCCAAGATATATTGTTAAGTGAAAAAAGCAAAGTGCTGAACAGTGTGATTAGAATGTTGCTCTTTGTGAGGGCTTTTTAAGGATATAGACACATATATATCTTCGCTGATATATGCAGAGTATCCTGAAAGGATGACAATTTTTGCAATATTTGGTTCTATGAGGAAAACAGGCTCTGGAGGGTGAGAACAAATTGGAAAGGAGGCTTGTTACTCACTGTTTACCTCGTTTACAGTTTGCTGTGTGTGTGTATGTAGAACCCATTCTAACTGATTAGTAATAATTTTTTTTAAACCTCTGTTGGTTGCTCTTGCCTTCTTGGCCTGACCCCCAAGGCCCTTGATGGTTTGATTTAAGCCTATTCCCCTTCATCTCCTGACATGACACCCCTAGCCCACGCCTCTCAAAGACACTGAATTTCTCACTTCTCCCAAAGGCATCACGCTTCTTCATACCTCAGGACCATTTCCCATGCCCACCAGCAGTGTATGAGACCCTTTTTCTATGACAAAGATGAATCTCCTCGCCTTGGCCTCAAAGCCTTATACAGTCTGACTCCCGCCAGCCTCAGGCATCTCATCTCCCCGCACTCTGCTCCTTGTTCTTTTTCTCCAGCCACACTGTCCTCCCACTTCCTCCAAAATCTCACACTCACTTCAACCTCCAGGGCTTTACTAAGGCTCTTGCCCCTGCGTCCGGGTCCCTTCCTGATCCCATTACCAGTATGACCCTTGACCCACCTGAGCTTCTCCTTTGTATCACATACCACAATTTCACTTCAGTCTGTAATTATGCTAAAAGTTAAAGAACTAACAGGACTAAGTGTTGGCAAGGATGTGAACAATGGAAACCCACACATACGGCTGATGAGAGTGTCAAGTGGACTATATAGTCTGGCAAATTTATCCCTAGGTATTTATCCACAAGAAATGAGTGCATCTATCCATAAAAAGACATGAGCACCAATGTTCATAATGGCTTTATTCACAATAGCCAAACACTGGAGACAACCCAAACACCCATCATCAATAAGAGAATGAAAGAACAAATTGTGGTATATCCATATGATGAAATACTACACAGCAATAAGAGAGAGGAAAAACTACTGATAAACACAGTATGGATGGATCACAAAAGTATTATGCTGAGTAAAAGAAGTTAGACATAAGAGAGTACTTATTGTACAATTCAATTTATATGAAATTCAAGAATAGGCAAAACTAATCTGTGGTAGTAGAAGTCAGAATGAATAATGGGGGAAGGAGTATTGTCTGGAAAAGGGTATAGGGAGCTTTCTGAGATGGTGGAAATGTTCTGTATGTTAATATATATATATGTAAAATTTGATGAATATATGTATGTAAAAATTCATCAAGCTGTATAGATATGTGATAAAGCAAACAGACAAAATGTTCATTGTAGAATCTAAGTGGTGAGTATATGGGTGTCCACTGTACACTTCTTTCTCCCACACTGTAGTGGTTTAACACAATAAATGTTTATTTCCCAGTCATGTAATAGTCCGGTGCGGGTTTCAGTGGTCAATGGGAGGCTTCCCTCCTCACGGTGAGACTCAGACCCAAGTTCCTTCCATCCTGTGGCTCCAGCATCCCCTAGCGCCGTGGTTCTCAATTTGAAGTGGTTTTGTCTCCCCCACCCACCCGACCCCAGGCATTTTCAATGCCTGGAGAGACCTCTGATTATCATGACTGGGGAAAAGAGTGCTACCGGCATCCAGCGGGTAGAAGCCATGGATACTGCTAACCATTCTACAATGCACGCGCTAACCTCCCAAAACCAAAGTGTATCCAGTCGAAAATGTTAATACAGATGCTGTAGAGAAACCCTGCCCTAGGAGATCTTAACCTAAAAATCCCAAGTCATCCTTGGAGAGAACTTTATTTCAATATAATTGGCTTCCCTTATAATTCTATGGATTAAACTTCAGTCAGAAGTATGATTGAGCATCATTATGCTGAGTGGGGGTCTATAAGCATCACTAGCCTGCCAAATGATCCATGGAACACAAAAAAAGTTAAGAATCCCAGCTAGGGGGCTTCCCTGGTGGCGCAGTGGTTGAGAGTCCGCCTGCAGATGCAGGGGACATGGGTTTGTGCCCCGGTCCGGGAAGATCCTACATGCCGCGGAGCGGCTGGACCCGTGCACCGTGGCCTCTGAGACTGCGCGTCCAGAGCCTGTGCTCTGCAACGGGAGAGGCCACAACAGTGAGAGGCCCGCGTACCGCAAAAAAAAAAAAAAAAAAAAAAAAAAAGTTAAGCATAGTGTTACCATATGACCCAGCAATAAGTCCTCATAACAACTTGTATGCAAATGTTTATAGCAGCAGTATTCATAATGGCCAAAACTTGGAAACATCAGGAAGGTCCACCAAATAACGAGTGGATAAACAAAATGTTTACATGGAATATTATACAGCATGTATACAATCCATTCCAATGTGTGCAATGGAATAGTATTCAGCAATAAAAAAGAATGAAGTACTGATACATGCTACAACATGAATAAACTTTGCAAACATTATGCTAAGTGAAAGAAGCCTGTCACAAAGACCACATATTGTATGATTCCATTTCTATGAAATATCCAGAAGGGGCAAATCCATAGAGACAGAAAGTAGATTAGTGGTTTCCAGGGGTTTGGAGAAGAGAGGAATGGGAAGTGACTGCTAATGCATGTGAGGTATTTTTTGGGGTGATGTGAATGTTCTGGAATTAGAGAGTGGTGATGACTGCACAACTCTGTGAATATACTAAAAACCACCAAATTGTATACTTAAAATTGGTGAATTGTATGGTATGCGAACTTTATTTCAATAAAGCTGTTAACCAAAGAAAAGATCATAGAACTAAATATAAAACCTAAAACTATAAAACTTCAGAAGACTTCATAGAAGGAAAATCTGTGTAACTGCAAGTAAGGCAAAGATTCCTTAGATATGCCACCGAAAGCATGATTCATCTAAGAAAAACAATTGATAAACTGGACCTCATTAAAATTAAGAACTTTTGCTCTATGAAAGATACTGTTAAGAGGATGAAAAGACAAGCCACAGACTGGGGAACTATATTTGCAAAGGACATATCTGATAAAGGATTTGTATTCCAAATACATAAAACTATCAAAACTCAATAATAAGAAAATGAGCAACCCAATTTTTTTAAGTGTGTAAAAGCTATGGACACTTCACCAAAGAAGTTATATGGATGGCAAATAATCCCAGGAAAAAATGCTCAACATCATTATTCATGAGGGCAATGCAAATTAAAACCATGATATGATTCCACTTTACTTCTATCAGAATGGAGTCTCACCATATCAAATATGGGCGAGGATATGGAGCATCTGGTACTCTCATACAATGCTGGTGAGTGTGTGTAATGGTAATACCACTTTGGAAAAAGTTTAGCAGTTCCTTAAAATGTTAAACATATAGCAACACATGATCCAGACATTTCACTCCTAGGTGTTTACTCAAGAGAAACAAAAGCATACTCCCATGCAAATACTTATACAGGAATGTGCATAGCAGCATTAGCTGTAATCACCAAAAACTGGAAATAAGCCAAATGTCCATCAACAGGTAAATGGATAAACAAAAATCGTGGTACATTCATGATATTCAATGGAATATTAGTCCACGATAAAAAGAAATGAACTATTAACACATGCAACAACGTGGATGAATTTCAAAGTAATTATGCTGAGTGAATGAAGTCAGAAAAAAGGAATGCATTCTGTATACTTCCATTTGTATAAAATTCGAGAAAAACAAAGTAATCTACAGGGATAGAAAGCAGATCAGTGATTGCCTGGGGATGGAAGGGAGGAGACATTTAGGAAGGGGCAGGAGGGAGGATTGCCAAGGGACATGAGGAAACTGTTGGGAGTTATGGATATGATATGTTCATTATCTTGAATGTGGTGATGGTTCTCCAGGTGTACACATATGTGAAATCTTTTCAAAATACACACTTTCAATATGAGCAGTTCATTGTATATCAATTATACTTCAGTAAAGTTGTAAAAAAAAAAAAAATTAACAGGACTTGTGGATGGATTCGGCGGGGCAGGTAAGGGGGAAAGAAACATCAGGTGTAACCCCCAAGTTCCTGGCTTGAGCCTCTGAGGAGGGATGGAGGTGCCATTTCCTTTTTTTTTTTTTTCTTTTTTTTGGCCACACCATGTGGCATGTGGGATCTCAGCTCCCCAACCAGGGATCGAACCCCTACCCCTCGCATTGGAAGCACGGAGTCTTAACCACTGGACCGCCGGGGAAGTTCCTGGAGGTGCCATTTCCTGATGTGAGAATACTCAGGAGGGGAGAGAGTTGCAGGGCACTGGAGAGAGGGATTGAAAGTTTCCCCGAGGATGAGTGCCTTGGCCCAGAAGGAGACTATAGAAGGAGAGAGAGAAAGAAAGAGAAGCAGAAAGCCTGAGAGATAGCCCCTGGAGAGCAAGGGAAGATGGAGACGGCATCTGGGAAGGGGGGAAGTAGGATGAGAACCAGGCCCACAAAGTCCTTACAGGAGCATCTGGAGCTAAGGGTCCAGAGCAGAGGTATGCCCAGGGCTGGCCCCCAGGCCTGAAAAGGGGGCTGTCTTTGGAAGGACACAGGACGGAATAGGGTGTCTCACTCCTCCCCTGTACCTGGCACATACATCTCCACGTTGAGATCAGTGTAATTATCCCCCTTAGACAGACAAGAAAACTGAGGGTCACAGAAGTGAGGAGACATCTCCCAAAGTCACAGAGTTTGTATCTAACCCACATCTGGGGGCTCAAGTACTACTTTTGGGCAATGAGGTGCCCAGAATAAGGTTCATGGGGGGCCAGGTTTAAACCCCGCACCCACTAACACCCCCCCAGGGCACAAGCACATCTGAGGCAGTTACCATGAAGGAGGGAGCACAGCTAATTGCCTGTACAAATTAACTCTAATGTGGTCGGTATCGACGTACTTATCTTTCTTTAATTACATTAATCAATTAATAAAGAAGATGGCTTCCTCTTATTATGATTTCCAAGGCCCATATGTTCTTGAAAGTCTGGCTGGCTTTCCTCTCAGGCCCTAGCTTCAGTGGACTACAGGGCAGGCATCGGTAGGAGAACCTGCCCCAAGCCTTCTCCACCCTGAAACTGAGCTCCAAGAAGGTAGAGGGAAGAAAGAAGTACTGATCCCGGAAGAGGTAACCAGTGGAAGAAGTCCAGACTCCTTATCCAGCATTCAAAGCCCCCCTCCAGCATTGTTCCCTCAACCCATGTTTACCGGCCTGGGCTGATTGATTTCCTACAAGCTACCCATGCATGCTTCAGCCGCCACAACCACATAAGTGATATTTCCTCCACCAGGAAGGCCAGCTCCCATCAGTCAGGGGTCCAAGGCAGGCCAGGCAGTCAGCTCCTTCCCTGTACCCTGTAGAAAGCTTGCCTGCAAGATCCTCCTTTATTCATTCATTTCTGATTCATTTCTGATTCATCCATTTCTGATTCAACAAATATTTACAGTCCTTGCCGTCAGGAAGCTTCCAGCCCTTTGGGACAGACAGACATTAAACAGATCTATGATTACATAGGGCAGTGGTTCTCAGCCCATTAGAATCAGCAGGGGAGCTTTTAGGTACGATGCCCAAGCCCCACTCTAGACATGTTAAAGCAGAATCTCTACGGGTAGAGCATGAGCATCAGTATGTTTTTTAATTCCCCAGGTGATTCTGATGTGCAGGCAGCACTGAGACCATATCTGAAACGCTGCCACCCAGGGTTGCTTTCCCCAGAGGTTTTTGAGAGTGTGATCAGCCAACGGTGCTTTTTATAATTCTTTGTTTAGATGAGATGAGTTTATATTAGCTACTCTGTTTTCCGTGTGTAAATGTGGCATGTCATGGAGAGCAGTGCTTCTCAGGTTCCTACTCACTCTGATCATTTGTCTTTTTTTTTTTCATAAAAATAAAAATAATCAGCTTCTACTCATCAGGCCTTACTATGTGCCAAGAACTGCAGTTTACATTACTGATCTTATTTAATCCTCAGGACAACCCAACACTCATTATATCTCTTTTATAGATGAGGAAACTATGGCTTGGAGAGGTTGAGGATTTTTGCCCCCCTGTTAAGTGGCAAAGCCGAGAAAACACTGCTCTCTGCCCCACTCCAGTCTACCTTTTCCAAACAGTATTATTGAAGGTACCAATCACACTCACGTAGCCATGGTTGAAACCTCCACTGTACTCTTCTCCTTCAATCATAAGATTTTCTTAATACTTCATCCCTTTTTCCTGCCCAGACACCTGCTTTTTAAATCTAACATTCATTTAAAAAAATGTTTTTTAATTTTTTAAAACCTGATCAGTTTTGAACTGCTTAAAATCATCTCATAACCGCCCTAACATAAATCATGCATTTTTATTTTTTGGAAATTGTGGAACTCAGTTGAATTGAAGAAATTCAAAGAGCAGACACATGAGTTTCCTCAGAGGAACGAAATTTAGATGGAAAGTGGAATTCAAATATACAACAACCTTAAGGTTCATATGGCCCAAAACAACGGAGCTCAAACTTAAAAGTGTGTAACCTCGGGCTTCCCTGGTGGCGCAGTGGTTGAGAGTCTGCCTGCTAATGCGGGGCACACGGGTTCGAGCCCTGGGCTGGGGGGATCCCACATGCCGCGGAGCGACTAGGCCCGTGAGCCACAACTACTGAGCCTGCGCGTCTGGAGCCTGTGCTCCGCAACGAGAGGCTGCGATAGTGAAAGGCCCGCACACTGCGATGAAGAGTGGCCCCCGCTTGCCACAGCTAGAGAAAGCCCTCGCACAGAAACGAAGACCCAACACAGCAAAAATAAATAAATTAATAAACTCCTACCCCCAACATCTAAAACAAAAAAAAAAGTGTGTAACCTCAAGTTCAACAATAATTCTCCAATATATCTGAAAGCCTGTTGCTCATAGCCAATGATGTCTTCATTAGCCAATCAAGCCAGCCATTCTAAGTGGCTGAACAGGTCAGTTTGGCTCCCCTGGAAACGTGCTACAGGATGGAGGTCATTCAAAGACAAGGTGATAACTAGCTTATGTCTTTAGCAGGAGAAATGTTTGACTGGTCTGTGTTATAGTCACACACAGACAGCCTAGGGTGACCAACGATCCCAGTTTGCCCAGGACTGTCCTGATTTTAGCAAAGGAAGTCCTATGATGCTGAAACGGTTGGTCAGCATCACAACACATGCTCGGCTCCTCTCAACATACACGGAAAGGAGTTGCCATTTCCCTTCAACCAGCCATGGGCCTGATCCCAGGGCTCTGAGAGGTGGTTCATGGCTCCCTGTGGGGCAGGATGTCCTGCCTGGGACTAGCAAAAGGGGTATGTCTTAGTTCAGGCTGCTATAACAGAATACCATAGACTGGGTAGCTGAAACAACAAACATTTATTTTTCACAGTGATGGAGGCTGAAAGTCCAAGATCAGGATGGCAGCATGGTCAGGAACTTGGTGAGGACCATTTTCCTGGTTTACAGATGGTCATCCATCTTCTTGTTATAGCCTCACACGGTGGAGAGAAGAGAAAGAACTCTGGTCTCTTTATCCCCTTATAAAGGCACTGATCCCATTCATGAGGGCTTCACCCTCATGACCTAATTCCCTCCCAGAGGCCCCACCTGCAAATACCTTCACACTGGGGATTTAGGCGTCAACAAGTGAATGTGGGGGGACACGAGCATTCAGTCCATAGCAGAGTACTTGGGGGCAGGAAGGAAACTGGCCTGAGTAGTGACCATGACTTCTGCTGCTCACCCTCCCCTCTCCCAGATAAACTTGAGAGAGATTTTGCTCAGATGATTCTGGGGTAGGAACTCTGTGCCAGGCCAAGTTACCTTCTCTGAGCATTGCTTTTCTCATCTACCAAGTAGAAAGAACAATCATAACCTCAAAGAATTGTAGTGAGCAGTGAATGAAACAGAGCACGTGAAATGCCTCAGACATAGTAAGCACTCAGTTAAGTGTTCATCACTGTCATCACTTTCATCCTCCAGGGCACCGAGGTGGTGGGGAGAGGCTGAAGGAGGAAGGGGGAGGGGAAGGGTCCCACATCCTCCCTCAGCCATGCAGCAGAAGACCCAAGTTCCCAATCCTGCCTGTTCTCCCTCAAAACCAGCACCAACCTCTCCATCAGGCTCAGAAGCACCATACCTAAGGCCAAAAATATTTTACGGATGCCTAACCATGTTTTCATGTCTTTTCATCTCCTTTTACTGTGGTAAGAACACCCACAGTAAGTTGATTTACCCTCCACATATTTTTAAGTGTACAATACATTACTGTCCACTCTCAATACAATGTCGTACGACAGACCTCTAGACCTTATTCATCTTACTTAACTGAAATTTTTTTATTGAATTATATTTGACATATAACATTGTATAAATTTAAGGTGCGTTCACCTGAACCTTTATGCCTGTTGATGAGTAACTCCTCAATTCCTCCTTGCACGCAGCCCCTGGCAACCATTCATTCTATGAATTTGCCTATTTTAGTTACCTCCTATAAGTGGAAGAATTCAGTATTTGTCTTCCTATGACTGGCTTATCTCGCTTAGCAAAATGACCCCGAGGTTTATCCACATGGTGGCATATTGCAGAATTTCCTTCTTTCTTAGGCTGAATAGTATCCATTGTATGTATATACCATATTTTTAATTTCTTTTAAAATCAGAAGAAAATTAACTTCGAGTAGGTCAAAATGTTTCATTTTTTCTCTCATCAGAAACAAATGAAATTTTTAGGACAACTCCACCCCCGCCGCCGCAAAATCTATTATTTTGGGGGCAGCCCAAAACGGCAGAAGTGTCCAGGGTCCACGGAAGTCAGAAGGCAGCCATGCTCGAAACTTCACCTGTGCCTGCCTTTTTGATCCCCCCAACCCTGTCCTCATTCAGGCCGTGTTTACCTCACTCCTGGACGGTGGGGGGGGAGCCTCCCAGCAGGTGTCCCAACCTACTGTCTCAAATCCTCCACAGAGCAGCCAGCACAGTCTGTCGAAATCGCAAATGTGACTATGTCTCCTCTCTGCCGAAAACCGTCCATGGCTCCCCATTGCCCTTGGGACAAAGTCCAAACTCCCAGGCTTGGCACACAAGGCCTAGGTGGGCAGTCACATGTAGACCTCTTGCCACTCCCCTCCACGCCCCCAAGCTTCTTGCTCTCACACTGCCACGCCTTTGCTCTACCCAGAATGTCTTTCCTCTGCAAACTCCTACTCATCCTTCAAAGCCCAGCTCCTCTAAAAGAAATTTCACACATTCATCATCTTGTGATTTTGAGGGAATGTCTCCAAGAGGTCAGGACCCAGGTTTTCTTGGTCTCATCCCTCCATCCACCACCCCACTGCCTAGTTCCTACAGGGTTTGTAGAAGCACCCATGACACTCCTGAGGTCACTGCCAGCATCTGGGCCCTCCTCTGCCCCACTGCACCCCTGAGTTCCTGCAGCCCCGTGGTTCCCAAGTGCTGAGGAACACCCCACAGTCCTGCCTACCGCTTCCTGGTCCAGAGTGCTGGGAATGCAGCATCTCAGGTGCAGGGTGGCAAAGCAGCCCTAGGTGAGTGGAACTGTAAACTTCACCTGCAATACCCACTCCAGGAGAAGCCGTCAGCCAGCCAGGATTGGAGGAGTGGCTTTCCAAGCCAAGAAAATCCCAGGGGCCATGTTCAGACTGGCCGGGGCCCAAGAGATCTGGTTCAGCCTTTGTCTGCCTGTGCAGCCCTCTGTGCCTCAGTTTCCCCATCTGCTAAGAGTGGATGCGGCTAAAGCCGTTAAAGAAAGGTTTCTTCCAAGTCTGGCTGCAAAAGCTCTCCCAGGGCCTCCCATCAACCCAGACAGAATTACCAACACAGAGGGAAGAGTGCCACCTACTGACGCCCACCAAAGAAATCACCAAAATCTGCAACCCTCAACTTGAGTCAATTGCCTGCATCCTCCCCTTGCATGGAGCTAGGTCACAGCCCCCTCCGCTTGCATGGAGCTAAAGGTCTACCCTCCAGCCTGGCCAAGGAGATTTGGCCGCACCATTCCCAACCCCCAAACCCCAGGACAGCCAGGAGCTCCGGTGCCATCCTGCCCCCTGTGTCAGACCCAGCGCCAGGGCAGCCCCCAGCTGCACCACCCACCCTGCCCCCAACCCTGGGCCTGAGGCTGGAGGTGGAGAACAATGATCCCTATTGTGACTAAATTTCTCCCCAAAGATCTCATTCAAGATGTTAGAGGGAGCGATCATAAAAGGAATTAATAGTTGATTCGCTGTATAATTTCCTAGTTCAATATACTTTAGTGCAGCAGCTAAATGAGCCGTCCCGGCCGTTCGGTGGGGGCCAGAGAGCGACTTTATCACTGGGATCTCAGGCTGAGGAATAAAAGCAATTCTTCTGAGGTAATTGCGTCTAATTAAAAGAAACATTTAAAAAGTGTAACCAAAAGGAATTCATTTCAAATGGAAAATTAATGCTGAAAAATAGCCCTGAGCTCTCTTGTCACAGCTAATAGCCAGGCAGCCACAGAATAATTAAACTGTTTTGAAATGTCTGTACCATCCTCCTCAGGAGAAGATGGGCACGGCTGGGCACGTCACAAGCATCGGCCAAAGGGGCAGCTTCCAGATCAGTGGCCAGGACTGGGACTTGGGGTCAGCCACAGGCTTCCAGGCGGCGTGAGGACCAGGCCACCTTGGGCAAGACTGGAAGAGGTTGGTGCCATGGTTGGTCCTTCATAGGAGGAGCCCTGGGCATCTCGAGTGTCTGGGTGTCCCATTAAATCCTCAGAAGAACCCTACACATCAAGTCTTTTTTAATTATTATGATGAATATTACCATGATCAGCTCAAAAGGGGGATTCCGGGCCTCCCTGGTGGCGCAGTGGTTGAGAGTCCGCCTGCCGATGCAGGGGATACAGGTTCGTGCCCCGATCTGGGAGGATCCCATATGCCGCGGAGCGGCTGGGCCCGTGAGCCATGGCCGCTGGGCCTGCGCATCCGGAGCCTGTGCTCCGCAGCGGGAGAGGCCACAACAGTGAGAGGCCCGCATACCGCAAAAAGGAAAAAAAAAAAAAAAAAAAAAAAGGGGGGATTCCCAGTGACAAGATACCTTGTCCAAAATCACAGCTAATATGGAACAGGGTCAAAATTCAAACCTAGGTCCACATGCTCTGGTATCCATATCACTCCCACGACACTGGATGTTAGGACTCAGCTTTGGGAAAGAGGCCTTGTGCTTGCTCATGCTGTGCTTCTCAGCTGAGTCTTCATCTAGGGAGCTTTGGAAAGCCTGCCCCAGGCTCCACTCCCAGACACCCTGACTTCATTGGTCTGAGGGCAGCCTGGACATCAGTATTTTTTAAAAGCTGCCCAGGCGACTCTCCAGTGCATTCAGGGTTGAGAACCACTGGTCTAACCCCCAGTTATCTGGCACGTTTCAACCAGTGGGCATTCCCTGAAATCTTTTTATTTCATAAATAATTTTTTAAAAATTTTATTGGCGTAGAGTTGATTTACAATGTCATGTTAGTTTCAGGTATACAGCAAAGTGAATCAGTTATACGTATATATGTAATATATGTGGATATATGTAATATATGTAATATATATGTAATATATATATATGTAATATATCCACTCTTTTTTAGATTCTTTTTCCATATAGGCCATTACAGAGTATTGAGTAGTGTTCCCTGTGCCATACAGTAGGTCCTTATTAGTTATCTATTTTATATATAGTAGTGTGTATATGTCAATCCCAATCTTCCAATTTATCCCTCCCTTCCCTTACCCCCTGGTAACCATAAGCTTTATTTCTACATCTGTAACTCTGTTTCTGTTTTGTAGATAAGTTCATTTGTACCCTTTTTTTAGATTCCACATATAAGCGATATCATATGATATTTGTCTTTCTCTGTCTGACTTACTTCCCACCCATTTCCACAGGCAGGAGTTTGGCTTCAATGCAAAACAGCAGTGCGAATATTCCCTTTCAAGGTTGCAGCCAGGATGAAAAGGGCTAATCCAGAGCCCGGCACTTAATAGATGCTAAGTAAATGTTAGTTTCCAAATGGAGGGCAGCAAGAAGTAAGAAGATGAAATGTCCAGTGAGCCTTCACTATAGCTTCTGACTCCATTAAAACCTGGGAAGAAAACTAAATCTGAACGATTTAATAGTGAAGATGATCTGGCCAAAAGTGTTTATGTTCCAACTTGAATTGACTGGGCAGATCATGCTGGCTTTAGAGCCAAACCTTTATTACTGAATATACACAAAACCCACATTTTTTTCAAGTGCTTATAGTTATTCAAACTAAGCTCAGTGTTGCCTGTGATCAGGGATTAAGGGGCATGCTTTAATGAAATAGAAGAATAATTTGTAATAAATGAGTTGTTTATATGCTGACAAGCATTTCTAAAGACCTCGGGAAAGCTTGCAAAGTAGGTTTAAATATGCACCTAAACCTTATTTACACCATTATGATTCTTAGAAAACACCTTCTTTATACATATGCAAAGATCCCTAGCCCTCCTTTCAGAACTGCAAATAGATTCCAATTTTCGAAGATCAACAGCAAAGCACCCATCTGCTCTGCTAATGGTTAAACCCCTTAAAAGGCAACCCAGGATCTCTAAGGATGACAGAGAACTTTGGAACCAGGAGAAAGAAAGCACGACCTTATCTTCTGATGAAACAGGGTGACCCCAGGATTTTTGCAAGTGTGAGGGACCTTCTACAACATTCTGGTATTTGCCAGACACACTGACTTCATTGGTCTGAGGGCAGCCTGGACATCAGTACTTTTTAAATCTGCCCAGGTGACTCTCCATGGCATTCAGGGTTGAGAACCACTGGTCTAACTCCCAGTTATCTGGCACATTTCACATTTCAGTGGGCATTCCCTGAAATTTTTTTACATAAATAATTTTTTTTTAATTTTTTTTGGAGTAGAGTTGCTTTACAATGTTGCGTTAGTTTCAGGTGTACAGCAAAGTGAATCAGTTATACGCATACATATATCCCCTTTTTTAGATTTCCTTCCCATTTAGGTCACCACAGAGCACTGAGCAGAGTTCCCTGTGCTATACAGTAGGTTCTCATTAGATACCTATTTTATATACAGTAGTGTATATATGTCAATCTCAATCTCCCAGCTCATCCCCCTCCCCCTTCCCCTCTTGGTAACCATAAGTTTGTTCTCTACATCTGTGTCTTTATTTCTGCTTTGCAAATAAGTTCAACTGTACCATTTTTCTAAATTCCATATATAAGCGATATTATACACTCTTCGTTTTTCTCCTTCTGATTTACTTCACCTTCAGTTTCTTCTCCTGTAAAATGGGCTGCACTAACCATCTCACCCTGGGCAGCAGCGTCATCCCAAGGGCCAAATTAAAATTCTATGTGAAACCCCCTAGACCAGCACCTTGTCTGGCAGACCCTAGAAGCACAAATAATGTTGACTGAATCTACTTCAGCAGTTATGTGGGCCTTTTATCCTCTTAGATCTTTGGGCCCTAGTTGCCCCCTCTCCCCAATCCATCCTCTGTGATCTCTGTCTCTCTCACATCCTCCTCTCTGCCCACACCTTCAAGCAATCCCTGGGCACTGCACAGATAGAACCAAAGGCTCGGACATGTGGTGGGGTGGGTGGTATTTAGAAGAATGACTTTTCCTGGGCTCCAAGGGATGATCCTGAAAAACAGATGCCCTTAAAAGATGCCTTTAACGCCTTAATTTAAAGACATTAAAGTAATATGCCCTTAAATGCATATTACTGAGTAAAAGAAGTCCATCTGAAAAGGCTACATCCTGTATGATTCCAACCATATGACATTCTAGAAAAGGCAAAGAGTATGGAGACAGTAAAAAGATCAGCGGTTAGGGGAAGAAGGAGGGAGGCCTAACCGGAGCACAGGAGGGAATTTTTAGGGCAGTGAAGCTCTTCTCTAGGGTACCAGAATGGTAGATACAGGTCATTCTACATTAGTTCAAACCTGTAACATGTACAACACCATAATGTAAGCTATGGACATGATGATGTGTCCTTGTAGGTCCACCAGTTATAGCAAATGTACCACACCATGCGGGATGTTGATAGTGAGAAAGACTCCTTTCGGTGGGAATTGTGTACTTCTCATTCAATTTTTCTGTGAATCTAAATCTCCTCTAAAAAATAAAGTCTACAGTTTTAAAGAAGGATGGAAGATCCTTTCAGTACCTTGGTCCTCGGCAGATGCAGACAGCAGTAACCAGATTAGAGGAAGAGCTGTGGGGTGGGGGGATGGGAAGGATGGGGGTGAAAAAGGTACATGCCGAGGCATGATAGCAAGAATATGGATGCAAAATGAAAACATGCAGCCAGAATGCCAAGGGAGTAGCGTGAGATCCGCAGACCTAGCCTACCCTGGGCTCTCCCGTCCTTAGCCATCGCCAGCCCTGGTCCAGCAAAGTCAAAACTTTCAGGAGGGAATATGCCCTAATCCTCTAGCCCTCCCAGTCTCTGCCCGGCACCTTCATTTTCCTTTATTTGCTCTTTTTTTCCCTCTACCACAATAAGCGCAAGTCATCCAAAACTTTCCCTTTAACACTGAGCCTCCCTAATTAAGCTAACATTATTAGAAGGTTGAAAAAAAAAAAAAACCTCCCAAATTCTCTTTGCGTTTCAGTAGCTCTTTAATATGCGAGGCAACGAGAGATGAGCTTCTCCTAATTGCCGGTCCCTGGAGTAGCCGGTCAGAAAATGAATTGATGCATCTTTTTCCTTATGAACAATGCATGTAGCACAAATTGTGGTGGCCGTCACCAGAGATTTAATTACAAAATATCATTACTTTCACACATCATTTCAGATTTGGCCTGATCAAATCAAAGTGAGGGCAAGAGGGAAAGAAAACTGCACTCCTAGCAGGGTCACTCCTTCAGGGGTGGCTGGAAAGTGGGCGGGAATTGGCACTGTCGAAATGTCCTCGGGGCCATTGCAGAGAAAGCAGCTGCCAGAGCCACAAACGGAAAAGGAGATTCCTGGGGTTCAGTGTTTCAGCAAAGCAGAGGTTGTGGGCTGTGGGAGGGTCCCCAGGGCATGGAAAGGTCCCCCAAGGGAAGAATCAGGATGAAGAGAGCATCACAATTCTGCAACTCAAAGGTGCTACAGAAATTCCCTTCTGAACTTCCCCGGTGGCGCAGTGGTTAAGAATCCACCTGCCAATGCAGGGGACACGGGTTCAAGCCCTGGTCCAGGAAGATCCCACAGGCCGCAGAGCAACTAAGCCTGTGTGCCACAACTACTGAGCCTGCGCTCTAGAGCCCGTGAGCCACAACTACTGAGCCCGCGTGCCTAGAACTTGTGCTCCACAACAAAGAGAAGCCACCACAATGAGAAGCCCCCGCACGCCGCACGAAAAGTAGCCCCCGCTCACCACAACTAGAGAAAGCCTGCGCGCAGCAACAAAGACCCAACCCAGCAAAAATAAATACATAAATAAATAATTTAGGGCTTCCCTGGTGGCGCAGTGGCTGAGAATCCACCTGCCAATGCAGGGGACATGGGTTCAATGCCTGGTCCAAGAAGATCCCACATGCCATGGAGCAACTAAGCTCGTGTGCCACAACTACTGAGCCTGCATACCACAACTGCTGAAGCCCATGCGCCTAGAGCCCATGCTCCGCAACAAGAGAAACCACTGCAATAAGAAGCCCATGCACCGCAACAAAGAGTAGCCCCCGCTCACTGCAACTAGAGCCCGCACGCAGCAACAAAGACCCAACTCAGCCAAAAATAAATTAAGTAAATATTTTTTTAATTAAAAAATAAATAAATAAATTTTAAAATAATAATAATACATGGTGTGAGTTTCATATGGTGACGTTGCTTCTCCACATCATGTAGGGACTGTTTTACAGCACTGAGAACAAATATCATATGGCTAACCAAAGTCATGGCAGATGTATTGCAAATATGGTCCCAGTTGTCCCTTCCCTGTAACCACATCCCTTGCCGTATGACTTCATGGCTCCTCCCATTGAGAGATGAAGTCCATTTCTGCACATCTTGAACCTGGGCTGGCCGTGTGACTTGCTTTGCCCATCAAAACATGCTAGAAGTGACACTGTGCCAGTTCTGAGCCCAGGTCTCAAGCAGCTTTGCATGCTGCTGTTTCTTCCCATGGAGCCCTACTCAGCCACCATGAACACAAGCTTGACCTAGCCTGCTGGAGGATGAGAGACCACAAAGACCAAAATGAGTCATCCCAGCCAAAGCCATTCTAGACCAGCCAACAATCAGCTGACACAGGAGGGGGCCCCAGCCGAGAGGAGCAGAACTGCTCAGCCAAGCCCAGCCGAGATCTGCAGAACCAACCATCAGGTGACCCAGAGAATTATGAGTTAGATCAATAGTTGTTGTAAGCCACTAAGTTTTGGAATGGTTTGTTACATAGCAGTAGCTAATTGATACACACACTTGGGGAGGGGGTGCCTCGTAAGAAACGAGAGAGAAACCTGTAACACGGTGTGATGCTGACATATCCAACTTGTGTGCAGAGTGATGCGAATGCCTAGGAGGGAGGGCTTAGTTCTTCAGGGAAGAAAGAGGGGCCAGTTAGAGGAGGCTTTCTGGAAGAGAAAATATGAGCACGTTTGTCCCAGGAACTCACCAGACAGAAGAAAGAACACGGGCAAAGGCATAACATCATGAAGAGAGAGGGGGCTTGGTCAAGAGCAGGGAGCTTCAGGCTCCTCTAGGCCAGGCAAAGGGGCAGAGCTAAAGGCAGAGCATCAGCTAAGGAGCACCTGGCTGGGAGGAGGTGGGGAGGCACGTATGAACACCTGCTAGGGCTGCAGAAGATGAGGCGAGGGGCTCAGACGGGGGGCTCCCGGACAGATAGAGTCAGGGCTGGAGAGCCAAGGAGGAAGCATGACTCCTCCACCAGACCCACGCTACTCCTGGACATGATGTAGGTCGCAGGGGTGTCCTGGACCAACCCTAAGACAAGACCATTTCCCCCACTGTGGGGTCTTGGCAAGTCTGTCCTGTCTGAGCCTGTGGGTGTAGGACTCTCACCCCAGCTTCTCAGAGGTCCTCCCAAGGAGATCAGGAAATGAAGCCTGGGAAGGTGCCTTGTAAACTAGCAGACTCATGCAATTGGATGGGGTGGGAGTTATTCTCATTCCTCCTTCTATGTAGTTTCTCCAGCTTTATCCAGCAAAGGGAATTTTCCTCCCCAAAAAAAGAAAGAAAGAAAAAAAAAGAAGACCTGCACATCAGTTGGAATCCCACAGGAAGCATACAGCAATTGAGGGGAGTTTAATTTTTTTTAAGTTGAGCAGGATGCAGGAAAACTGGCCAGGATGGCGCTGTACCTCAAGGATGACAGCAGTGGGGGTGCCTGCAGGGGGACAGTGACTGGGACAGAGAGGGGGTAGGAGCTACTGGCAGCAGCTGTGGCTCCTGTCACCAATCTGGTAGGGAGGGAGGTAGAGAAATCAATGCCCCAAATCTCCCTCTCCTCCCCCTCCAGTCTCCAGCCAGAGCTCCCACTGGTTGGGCCCATCCAGAAGGCAGAAGGCAAGGAAGGTCACGATGCAGTCCTTACGGCTCAGCTGCTCAGTGCCAGAGCAGGGTAGGAAAAGTGGACAGTGGACCCAGGGGCACATGGAAGACATCCAGCACCACCTCCTTAGAGGATGTACAGGTTTCAGGAGGAGAAGAAGGCAGACACTCCAAGGCCTGCCATGAAATAGGCCAGGGACAGGACTACCGCCCTGCATCCAACCTCTTCTCCACGCAGCCTTCAATCCAAAAGTTCTCAAAGTGTGGCCTGGGGGGCACCCCTAGGGGTCCCTGGGATCCTTTCAAGGGGTCCACAAGGTCAAAATATTTTCATAATAATCCTAAGATGTGATTTGCCTTTTTACTCTCCTTCTCTCACAAGTGTAGGGTGGGATTTTCTAGAGGCTACTTGAGGCAGCCACAATCCCCTGAAACGACTGTGAATTCCTCCCTCTTCCAACGGCGTATTTCAGTGAGGGCAGGTTTTCTTTATACATTTGAACCAAAACAAGTTATCACCAGAATCAAATGCAGAAGCAGATATGAGAATCTAGCAATCTCTTATTAACCTTAATCTTTTCCAAAAATGTGATGTAAATTTATGTAAAAAGGACTTAATGTAAAACAATGCCACTCCTCTCACATATTTTCCCTTGTTTTGGAAAATATATTTTCTGTTAAAAACGTGATTTATGCTGACACGTAATAGGTTGATTATTGTTATTATAAATGAATGAATAAATATTTTTGTTTCCATTTTGATTTCTAATACAGTAAATATTGATAGAGATAGCCCACATAAGCAAAACCTCTTTGAGGTATTCGGTCATTTTTAGAGATGTAAAGGGGTCCTCCGATGAAGAAGTTTGGTACCCACTGCTCTATGGGATGCTCAGAACAACTATCTATACTAACCACACTGACCGTAACTCACACTGCCCACCTCCTGTTAGGGAGGACACTAAGGCTCGGAGACAGGACAGGATGACAACTCCCCAGTCTCACACGGCTGGTTGATGGCACAGCCGGGATTCCAATCTGGGTGGTCTGGCACCACGGCACACACACTCCCCGCCACGGCCCCACCGCCCATGAAGCAAGACGCCAGGGGAGCAGCAGATGATGGACCAGCACCTGTTCTGCCACCTCCTCCGAGGAGGGAAAATGACGGGGATTGATTGATCTCTATGATCAGCTACAAATGGTCCCTCCGTGTGGCCATGTTAATCAGCTTCTACCAGCCAGGATCTGACCAGTTTGAAAGGTTTATAGCAACAACGTGGTGCTGATTTATTTCACCTTAATAAAAAAGTGATCAAGGGAAACCTGCATCTATCATTCTATTTATCGCTCGGAGTGATTTATGAACTAATTACACTTGCAGCGGCCGCAGGCTCTGAGGATGGGCCATGGTGGTGAGGAGGTGGGGTCAGGATGGCCCTCGGCACTGCCTGGGACGCGCCCGCCCAACCAAACGCCCTTCTCTTCCAGCTTTGCTCCTGATGCCCAAGCAAGACTGAATTCTCCAAGGAGTGTCGAGGCTCTGAGAAGATGGGGGTGGGGCGGGGGTGGGGAAGTGGAGAAAGGGAGGAGCTGTCCTGTCCCAGCCATTCCCTCCTTCCTCACTTCCTTGTCCCTGGAGCAAGCAGCTCTGCTACCCCAGCTTCCTCCCAGGTCTCTGGAGGGAAAGGGGGTCTTCAGACAAGATCTGGAGGGTATGGATGGTTTGGGGAGGGAAAAGATGCAAAGCCAGCAGCCCAAAAAGGGGATTCCAGGCGAATGGGAACCTGCCAGAGGGTCTCCTTTCCCCTTCCTTGCTGCTCCGGGTAGGGCTGCAGGTAAAACATGGGACACCCAGTTAAGTCTGAATCACAGCTAAGCAGTGAATCACTTTCTAGTGCAAGAAGGTCCCAAATATTGCATGGATGTCCTGTAAAATCTAGCAACCCCGGCTGCAAGGCCGTGAGGGATCTGCTGCAGTGTTCAGCAGACTGGAACGGTCAGCACTACCAGGGTCCATAGCCACGGAGAACCTCACCCTGCCCACGTGTTCTCTGACTGCTGGACCCCTCTGGATCCTATGGGCTTCCAACGGGGGCCTCCGGGGTGATATGACTTCTCAGAGCTGGTGGGCAAAGCCCCTCAAACTCCCTGAGCCTTATCTGTAAAATGGGGGTCCCTACCCTGTCCCTGTCCTTCTCCTGAGGGCCACACAAGGTGGCGGGAGTGGGTATGTCTTTCCTTCACCAGCGTGCCACAGGGGTGGGGAAGGGGCTGTCTTGGGGTCGTCATGGTTGGGCCCCCACCCCTCTGTGAAGGTCGGGTTCCCTTTAGTTCTCTTGGGAAAATAACAGCTATCACTCCAAACTTTTTTTTAATCATCTTCCCTGGAGCCTTGGGTTTGCAGTAGGAAAAGTCAGAAGGTAAGCTGGCACGGCCTTTGTGGGAGAGCACGGTACAGTATCTATTGAAATTGAAAGTAAATGTGTGCGGGCTTCCCTGGTGGCGCAGTGGTTGAGAATCCGCCTGCCGATGCAGGGGATACGGGTTCGTGCCCCAGTCCGGGAAGATCCCACATGCCGCGGAGCAGCTAGGCCCATGAGCCATGGCCGCTGAGCCTGCGCGTCCGGAGCCTGTGCTCCGCAATGGGAGAGGTCACAACGGTGAGAGGCCTGCGTACCGCAAAAAAAAAGAAAGTAAATGTGTGCAACCATCCAGGTCCCAGGCATCCAAAGGAGGGAAACACTGGACTCTTGCAAAAGCTGTAGGAACAAGGGTGTCCACCAAAGCATCATTTCCATCAACCCCCAGAAAGATCGGAAGCTGCCTGAAATCTGTCAAAAGAGAACTAGGTAAGTGGATGGTGATGCTCGCAACCTACGCTGAAGTACAGGAGGGAGGAAGAGAAATTTACTAACCTGTTAAGATTTCCAAGAAATACTGCTTTTAGAAAAGAGCACGTTGAGGAACATTCTCTACCAGGGTTTCTGGACCTCAGCACTACGGACGTTTTAGACCCGATAATTCTTTCCTGTGGGGGTTGCCTTCTGCACTGAAGGGTGTTTAGCAGCATCCTGAGCTCTACCCACTGGATGCCAGTAGCACCAACCCCATGAGCTGTGATGATCAAATACATCTCCAGACATTGCCAAGTGTCTCCAGAGGGTAAAGTCACCCCCCTAGGGAGAACCGCTGGTCTAGGCATCATCAGGGATGTTTACACGAGCAAAAGCAAACACCAAAAACAGTCTTTCTGTAGGGACTTGGGTAAGTTTGTGAGAGCACAGAGAAAGTCTGGAGGGCAAGTCTCTGGACAGGCAGCTGGGGTCACCTCTGGGGAGGGAGTGGGAGTGCGGAAGGGGGAAAGAGGAGGATCACAGGAGGCTGTCACCTCCTTGTATTATCTGCCGGTTTGCCAGGAAGGATGTATGTGTTTCTCCCTTAATTGTATAACAGAGAGGAAAGAGAGGGGAGAGAAAAGAAAAAGAAACAAGGAGAGGGGAGGGGAGAGAAGGGGAAGAAGGAAGGAAGGAAGGAAGGGAGGGAGGGAGGGAGGGAGGGGGAGAAGGAAGGAGGGAGAGAAGGAGGGAGGGAGGGAGGAAGGGAGGGAGGGAGAGAAGGAGGGAGGGAGAGAAGGAGGGAGGAAGGGAGAGAGGGAGGGAGGAAGGGAGGGAGGGAGGGAGGGAGGAAGGGAGGGAGGGGGAGAAGGAAGGAAGGAAGGGAGGGAGGAAGGGAGGGAGGGAGGGAAGAAGGGAGGGAGGGAGGGAGGGGGAGAAGGAAGGAGGGAGAGAAGGAGGGAGGGAGGGAGGGAAGGGGAGGGAACCCCAAAAGCCAGGTCTGGGCCGAGGTGCTGTGGGACCTCTGTGCTGTCTTTTCCTCTCTGGTCCTCAGTGTCCTCAAAGCAAAATAAAGGGGGCTGCACCCACAGGAACTCCTGCCCTGTGCTCAACCCCGGTGAGCCCCAAGGTGACCTCGCCCCTCCCTTGGGCCAGTCCTCTGCACGGGCAGCCCAGCTGTGACACAGAGAAAACAGGGCTTGGGGCCTGCTCTCCCTCCCAGCAGCTCGAGCTGATTAGCCTCCTGGGGGAGAGGGGAGGACAGGGTCTGGTCAGCCGCCCAGCTCCACGCTGAGGACTTGGTGAAGGCTTGATTAAATAATTACACAGAACCCACTGAGTAATCACACCATCTCCAGAAACAAGGAGCACCTTCAGAGGAGGACCCGTTAGTGATTTGGGGGCCTGTGAGTGTGTCTGTCTTCTGCCTATGAGAAAATTATCATCACAAGGCCTCATTTGCAAAATGCATCCATCTCCCCCCATCTCACTCCATCCCCTCCCAAACCTGGGTGTATAACGTAACCCCTGTTCCACGGCCGAGGACCCTGAGGCTCGGAGAGGTTTGGAGCTAGTTCAAGGTCCCAGGAGAAGGGTGGGGACAAGCCCAGCTCTGTCTGCCCCAGGGGGCTGGTGCCCAAAGGTGATCAGGAAGTCGGCACAGCCAGGACAAGGTTCAGGACTGAAAGATCCTAAGAGAGATTTCCAGTTCTTGTTTGTTGTTTTTGTTTTGTTTCCGCACTGGGATTATTTCTCTCCTTTCAATTTTGGAAAACAAACCTACCATAAAACCGGCCCTGTGAGCCTTCCCAAGGTCAGCTGCTGCCAAGACAACAGCCCAGTGTGTCAGGTGAGAGATGGGACACCCCTGCAGCTACCCTGGTCCCCACCTGCCCAGGCCGAGGAGGGGGTGCTGGATGATGGGGAGCCCAGGGGTTCCAGGGGCTCTGCTGTCAGGCTGGGACCTCCTGGTCTTCCCCAGGGTGAGGGCCACGGGTGGCTGGCTGGATGGGCGTGAAGACTCTGGCACCCCTTCCAGCCAAGTGTCTTGTTTAACTGAGCTCTCCGTGGCCCAAAGAGGGGTGCCCACAGCTGACTCTCTGCTGGTCCAGCTACCCACCAGCCAGCCCCATTGGCTCATTTATGCTGGAGCAGCCCAAATTCTTTAATAATGATTAGTCTCTCCTCAAGAAGAGGTTCACAATCAAAGGGCCATTAAAATTAAGTGCTGGAGGAACGTGGGGGGGAGGGGGAGGGGCACGGGATGGGGGAGGGGCGGGGAGGGGCAGGCAGAGCTGGGCGTCAGCACCCCCGGACTCTGACACCTCCTTGCCGCGGGACCTTGGGTCCGTCACACCTCGGCCTCATTTTCGAGGATTTGAGGCTCAGTTTCGCCATCTCTGAAATGGAGGGGCGGTTATGACTACAGGGTCAGTGATAACACGAGTGGTAGCACCCAGCTTGGGGAATAAGTCTTGGGAGACCCTAGGATGAGGCTCCCAGCACCAGGACCCCGGGGGAGTTAGTGGAAGGGGAGGGGGTGCCCCCTGCCAGGCCGGACCCCTGGAAGTGCCTTTTCTCACCATCCAGCTGTGCTCACTCTGGTCCCTGGGCACCATACACACCCCCCTCGCAGCCCCAGCATCCCTCTCCTCGTCTCCGGGCTGCAGCAGCAGAGCCATCAGGAATAGCGTGGGAGGGGAGGGGGGGCGGCCGGGTCACCCACCCCTGGAGGAGGCTGGACCAGACAGGGCGTCCCTGCCCTCAGCCCCCCACCTGCCCTGTGGTTTCTCGGAAGGCCTCAGGGGCAGAGAGGAGGCCAGGGGCCCACACCCCACTGACCCTCCACCTGCGTGGGTGACAAGAGTCCAAGCCATGGCCCTCAGCTGGGCACCAGGCCATCCAAAGTGGAGTCCCATGCACGGGCGGCTGTGAAACGCACCCCCCTCTCAAGGAACAGAATTCAAATAGGAACAGAGAAAAGAAGCAAAAGGAGAAAACAGAATCCTGCAGCCTATCAGGTCTGGCCCTTCCTTGGGAGAAGGGGAGACGCCAAAACCCCAGAAGTGCTGAGCCCCAGGTTGATGTGGCCGCCTGATTCCTCTTGAGGACAGGAAATGGAAGGTTACAAAGGCCCCTATTATGTGCCAAGCACTCAACCTTGTTGCTTCATCTAACAACCACAAGGACACCACAAGGTTGGAATTAGTCATTCCCGTTTTACAGAGGGAAAAACTCAGAAGGACAAAGCAGCCTGTCCAAAATACCGTGTCTGGGACAGTCACAGTGCCAAAGTCAAGATTCAAAGCCAGGAGCATTGGGTTCTGACTCCCTTCTCCTTCCACCCTTCCACATGGCAACCAGGAGACTGGTGATGACATAGGTGGTGATTACAGCTGACACTTCCCAAGCCCCTCCACAGGCCAGGCTGCACCTCCCACAGACCTGAGTCACCCCATCCTCCCCACAAACCCACCAGGCCTGGACTCTCCTACCATTTCAGAATGAAGACACTGAGGCACAGCGAAGCTAAATGACTCGTCCAAGGTCACGGGATAGGACATGGCAGAGCCAGGACTCCACCTGACTCGCAGGGCCCAGCCTTGCCCCACACTGGGACCCACTTACACAGTGCTTGGAACAGAGCGACTGGTCCATAAAGAAATATTGGACAAAAGAGAGGATTGGTAGCGAGAGGGAAGGATGACAGATTAGCACAGCAGTGGATGGTGATGGTCAAGAGGGGGCACCCAAGAGCCAGATGGCCTGGGTTCAGATCCCAGCTTGGCCACTTTTTAAGTCCAAGCTTCTTAATTTGTCTCTGTGTCCATTTTCTTATCTGAAAAAATGACTGTAATAATAGTTCTTACCAGCTAGGGTTTTCAGAGAAACAAGGAAGTTACTCCACAGCCTGGCACCTGCTGAGAGCTCTATTCCACCGTGGATGAGTGGAGGGCAGGCAGCACCAAAGCTTTGGACTGGCTCACAGGCCAGCCCCAGGGTATTCTTTTGAGGCCACCAGGGGCGGTCACATTCCACACTGCACAAGCCCAAGAGTGAGCACATCCTTAAATTTTGCACCCTGGGCGCCTGGCTTGCCTCACCCTAGTCCCATCCACCCTCGTCTGCCCACTAGTTTCTCCCTGAGCTCCCCCGGTGCCACCACCCAGAGGATAGGTGCTCTCAGACCATCCCTGCCAGGGTTTCCAGCCTGGTGACAGTAAGCTCCCCATCACTGAGAGGTTAGAACAGAGGCTGAATGGCCACATGGAGCCCTACAGACAGGATAAGGGCTGCAAGGAAGCTGGAAACCCACTCCAAAGCTTTGAATAAGCTGATGGGGTGAGCATCACCGGTGTGAATGATCACATCGCCACCTGGTGGTAATGTAAGAGATGGGCCAGTTGGCCCCGGGGAGGGCGGAACAGAGCACCCTCCAGCCCCCACCCCTGGCCCCGCCCAGGAGCTTCTCACAACGGGGGCATTTAGACAATTAACAAATGTTAATCAAGGTCCTAATACCGAGCACTACTGATGAGTTATTTTCATACATTATATCATTGAATTCCAACAACTCTAAGGCAGATATTGTTATCCTTTTTACAAATGAGGATACTGAGGCTCAGAGACTCAAAGTTAGTTGCCCAAGGTCACACAGCCAGCAAATGGCAGAGCCAGGATTGGAGCTCAGACATTCTGACACCAAAGCCTTCCCTCATAATCGCTAAGCCTCAGGGGATTCAGTGAGAAAGAAAATAGACACCTCCCCTGGCCTCACAGAGCTTACAGCCTAGTTGGGGCACAGAAATCACAGATTCATTTATTAGGTGTCCACTGTGCATTAGGTGCCAGGGATGAAGAAAGTAGCCAGGGTCCCTGACCAAATCAAGCTTGTGGGGAAGATGGACATTAATCAAATAGCCACACAAATAAATATACAACAGTGTAAAAAGACCTGAAGGAAAGGTATGGGCTCTGAGACTGGACTTCAGGGTGCCTACCTGGCCTGGGGGGTCAGGGGAGTCTTCCCTGAAAAAGTGATGCATGGAGCTGAGATCTGGAAGATAAGCAGGCCTTACCTAGGCAAAGGGGCATGCATTCGTTCATTAGCAAATGAAAGCAGTGTGGCGCATCCATCCATGTTTGCATTTTTTTGCTGTTGCACATATATAAATCCAGAAATAACACATGGAATATTTGCCTTTGCAACTTGCTTTCTTTTTTTATTTTTATTTTTAATTTTTATTGGAGTATAGTTGATTTACAATGTTGTGTTAGTTTCAGGTGTACAGCAAGGTGAATCCGTTATACATATACATATATCCACTCTTTTTTCTTTTTTTTCTTTTTTAGATTTTTTTCCCATTTAGGCCATTACAGAGTATTGCGTAGAGTTCCCTGTGCTATACAACAGGTCCTTATTAGTTATCTATTTAATATATAGTAGTGTGCATACGTCGATCCCAATCTCCCCTTTATCCCTCCCCCACTTTCCCCCGGGTAACCATTGGATTGTTTTCTGCATCTGTAACTCTATTTCTGTTTTGTAAATAAGTTCATTTGTACCACTTTTTAGATTCCACATATAAGCGATATCACACGATATTTGTCCTTCTCTGTCTGACTTACTTCACTCAGTGTGACAATCTCTAGGTCCAGGCCCATCCATGTGGCTGCAAATTTGCAGCTTGCTTTCCTTTTTTTTTTTTTTTTTTTTTTTTTGCAGTACACGGGCCTCTCACTGTTGTGGCCTCTCCCGTTGTGGAGCACAGGTTCCGGATGCACAGGCTCAGCGGCCATGGTTCACGGGCCCAGCCGCTCCACAGCATGTGGGATCTTCCCGGACCGGGGCACGAACCCGTGTCCCCTGCATCGGCAGGCGGACTCTCAACCACTGCGCCACCAGGGAAGCCCTGCAGCTTGCTTTTTTTGTTTGTTTGTTTGTTTTTGTTTGTTTTTGTTTTTTCTTTGCAGTACGCGGGCCTCTCACTGTTGTGGCCTCTCCCGTTGCGGAGCACAGGCTCCGGATGCGCAGGCTCAGCGGCCATGGCTCACGGACCCAGCCGCTCTGTGGCATGTGGGATCTTCCCGGACCGGGGCACGAACCCGCGTCCCCTGAATCGGCAGGTGGACTCTCAACCACTGCGCCACCAGGGAAGCCCCTGCAGCTTGCTTTCTTACTCCACATTGTACTTCAGGTCTTTGCATGTCAACACATAGAACCATTCATTTTCACTAAGGAGGTCGTCATGCCATGGACACGCCGTATGCACTATGATTTATCTATCCATAGTCCTGCTGATGGCATTTGAGTTGTTTCCAAATTTTCATGCCTAAAAACAGTACTACAGCCAACATTCGCCAAGCGGATACATCTCAAAGTGCACGTATGTTAGAGTTCCTCTGAAGTAGGGGCCTGTGTTCTTTTAAATACTTTTCAACATCATTTTGGTGGGGGTGAGGAGAAAATACATTTCTATTAATAAAAAATGTATCTTTCCACCATCTTTCCGTGCTGCCATAATGGTGTACATGAATGTCCTGGCTGATGCTCTCCAGAATATCAACAGTGCCAAAAAGAGAGGCAAACGCCAGGTTCTTATTAAGCCGTGCTCCAAAGTCATCGTCAGGTCTCTGTGATGATGAAGCATGCTTACAATGGTGAATTTGAAATCATCGATGATCACAGGGCTGGGAAAACTGTTGTGAACTTCACAGGCAGGCTAAATAAGTGTGGAGTGATCAGCCCCAGGTTTGATGTGCAACTCAAAGATCTAGAAAAATGGCAGTAAAACCTGCTCCCATCCCACCAGTTTGGTTTCATTGTACTGACAACCTCAGCTGTCATCATGGACCATGGAGAAGCAAGATGAAAACACACAGGAGGGAAAATCCTTGGATTCTTTTTCTAGGGATGTTATACATACACGCAAATAAAATGCCTCAGAGGACTCTGAAAAAAAATAAAAAATAAAAAAATAAAATGTAAAACAAATGCATTTACTAGTTCATTTAGCCTGGCTGAAGCCACTTTAAGGTTCTGAAACATTTGCCAAAATGTTTCCCAAATTTCTGAAGACTTTGTTCTTTCTTCCCTTTTTTTGTAAAATTTTTCCCAGATGGACAGCTTCTTAGAAGACATACTTAACGGGTTTTAAATGATGTGGGGTTTTTATTTTTTTTTTTTTTTTTTTTTTTTTTTTGCGGTATGCGGGCCTCTCACTGCTGTGGCCTCCCCCGCTGCGGAGCACAGGCTCCGGACGCGCAGGCTCCGGACGCGCAGGCTCAGCGGCCATGGCCCACTGGCCCAGCCGCTCCGCGGCATATGGGATCCTCCCAGACCGGGGCACGAACCCGTATCCCCTGCATCGGCAGGCGGACTCTCAACCACTTGCGCCACCAGGGAGGCCCTGATGTGGGGTTTTTAAATCACTCGTTTCATAAACAGGACTGCCTTTTGCAAGCCTGAGTTCAAGGTTTCAGCTGAGTGCCCTGTGGCCTTCAGGCTGGCGGGTCTCAGGCAGGTGACACCCCTGTAGTTACACCAGGTCACCTGGAGATGTACATTACCTGAGGTAGGTGGCTCCTTGGAGGTGGGGCTCACGTTTCTATTCAAGCTTTTGCACGTTGGACCAGTGTGCATGCTGCCCAGTCTGTGACGAGTTTCATGGGAAAACCTGAGTTAACCAGCACCCTACTTCCTGCTGACCCCTTTCACGTGTTAGGGCCCCTCCACCTGGCTCCAGGTGTATGTGTAAAGTCCACATGAGAGGTTTCTAGAGCATCAGGTCTGACACAGACCTTGAGGCCCATGGTGGTCGTGTGTGTGTGTGTGTGTGTGTGTGTGTGTGTGTGTGTGTGTGAATGTGGGATGTGGGGCGAGGGGTGGCTGCCCAGTTCTCATCAACCCCTTTTCAGGAATTGCCTCTGATTCTCAGAACTATAGCTAGGGTAGGGTGAAAGGGACTCTAAAGCCAGGCCTCACCACCTTCTCTACCAGATTCACTCACCGGGCACTCCCCAAGGTCCACTCTGTCAGGACATAAACTGAGCGGAGCAGGGCTGCACAGAAAGTCACATCCCCGGAGACAGCGTATCTGATCCAGCAGCAGTTCCAAAATCTGCCACCAGGTGGCAGCACAGCTCCTGTTCTGGCCCTCGTCTCTCAGTGGCTTGGGGGTCCACTTGGACCCTCAGATCTGCATCCAGAACCTGTCTTGCGGTTCCTCTGCTTGTCTCAGCTGTGTGACTCACTCTGAGTCCCCCTGCCCCCATCGGAAACCCCTCCAGCTGGCTAAGATACTATAGTCAACTGAGGCACAAGGAATCCTGTGCCCCCGAGAATCTGTGTTCCATTCCATCACACTGGAGGCACAGAGTAGGACTACCAGACAGCCCTGAAAAACCCAGGAGGGAATGTGAGGAGGCTCAGGCCAATGTGCAGCAGAGAGAGGTCTTCCAGAACCCAATAAAGTAGCCCTGGTCCCTGTCCCAGCTTCTGTCCGTCCTTCACCTGTAGCCATAAGACCCTGAACCAAGGGTGAGTAGTCTGTGGCCACAGGTCAAGCCCGGCCTTCTCTGCCCACCATTCCAGGCAGTGCTGAGCTCACTGGCCTCAGCCCCTTATACGATATGCCTCAGCAAAGGGGGTCCCCATGCGAGGCCCCAGATCTCTGGACCAGCACAGGTCCATCTGATGGCCCCCAAGATGCTGTCTCTAGCCTGGATACTGACCCTTAGTACCCTGATCCCTGGTCAAGGCAGAGCAGCCTATATGGAAAAGTGAACAAGGACAAGCCATGACCCTGGAGCCCCTGCCCAAAGCCTGAGGTCTGAAGCCTGAGGCCCGAAGTCTGAGGTCTGGCAGGTTTCCAGCTCCACACTCACAGCTTCCAGGACAATCTGTTCATTCCATACATGGCAATTGTAATTGCATGACATGTGTGTTTGTGTGACCTTTGAATGTCCCACTACCCTCCTAATCTGTAAGTCCCATAAAAGAAGGGGCCAAGTTGACCCCGGTAATCACTGCACTGAGCACAGTGCTTGGCACATAGTAGGTGCTCAGAAAAAGACTGTGAAATAAGTAAAAGAATAAATGGATATCTTCCCAGGGAGAATGTGAAACACCTGTCAATTGTTTTACAATTGTTAAGGCATGTCCAAAAGGGATCTCATTTCATTCTCCCCATCAGCCCACAGAGTAGATACTATTATTATCCCACATCACAGTGTATTCCTTTCCTATCACTGTAATAACAAATTACTATGAACTTAGTGGCTAAAACAACACAGTTTTATGGTCTTACATTTCTTATGGAGATAAGAAGTCCAACACAAGTCCCATGGGCTAAAATCAAGATGTCTGCAGGGCTGCATTCCTTCTGGAGGCCCTGGGGAGAATCCATTTCCTTGCCTTTTCCAGCTTCTAGAAGTTGCCTGCATTCCTTGGCTCATGGCCCACTTGCTCCATCTTCAAAGTGGACACTGTCCCATCACTCTGACTGAAGCCAGGAAGGGTTCTCTGCCTTTAAGGACTCCTGTGATTAGATTGAGACCACCTGGATAATCCAGAATAATCTCCCCATCTCAAGGTCTGTAACCATAATCACGTCTGCCAAGTCCTTTATTCAATGTGAGGTAACATATTCACAGATTGCAGGGATTAGAGCATGAATATCTTTTTTTTTTTCTGGTGTGGTTAGGTATTATCCAGCCTAGCACATACATATTCAAAATCAGAGATGAATTGACCTCCCCCTCCCAGCGTGTGACTAATGAAATGGGTTCAAACCCAAGTCTTTGGGGCTATAGAATCTGAGTTCTTTCTCCCCTTGTTGCCAATGCAAACACCCAGGGTCTCTGGACCACTTTTTAGGAGGCAGAAAGGCAGGACACATCAGCCCAGCCCCCTTAAGAGTAAATACAGACTTTTGTTTATATTTTTTTAAAAAAGTGCTTGTCTAGACAGTGGGAGAATGTGGGAAAACGTTCTCTTTATTTCCCTTTATTGTCATTGTTTTAACATAAATACAGTTGATCCTCGAACAAGGTGGGCCCAACAGAGTTGAAAATCCTCGAGTAACTTTGTAATAATTGACCCTCAGTATCCGCAGTTCCACATCTGGGGATTCAACCAACCTCCAATCAGGTAGTATGTTATTTAGTGGAAAACATCTGCGTATAAGTGGACCCGCGCAGTTCAAACCTGTGTTGTTCAAGGGTCAACTGTGAATCATTTTCAACCAGAGGGAGAAAGGATTAACCCACCTGATTGGCTGGAGTAGGGGAGTGCGCCTGACATTCCCGTCTCTGGACTTAATGCTGCTCCTCTCCGCAATTAAACAAATGGCCAGCAGATGGCGTGCCAGGCTCACAGCAGGCTTCTCACCCCCTGGACCACCCCTTTTCTGGGGGTGCAAAGGTGGCAAGTGTAGAAGAGGTCTTCCCCTTCTCTTCTCCAAAACCGGTGCTAAGAGGAAATGCCCAGAGGGGTCTCAGCAGGTCAAGTCAAGGGCACAAAATCCAGGGACTCACACAGCTTCAGGGCAGCCAGTTTAGGGACCTCCTGCCCCATCCTCTGAGGCAGGTGCAGGGACCAGAATTCAAGCCTGTGTGAGTTGAATCAGAGGCTCAGTCTTGGCTTCAGGGCAGCAGAAAGGAGGAGCAGCTAGTTTACAGAACACTTAAGATGGTCAGGCACCTTACATACTTTTATACACGTATTATTTCATCTCATCTTTCCTGTGGCCCTATAGGTGACCTGGCATTAAAAATAGTGACTTGTGGGGGGGGGGATGAATTGGGAGATTGGGATTGACATATATACACTACTATGTATCTCAATAGATAATTAATGAGAACCTACTGTATAGCACAGGGAACTCTACTCAGTGCTCAGTGGTGACCTAAATGGGAAGGAAATCTAAAAAAGAGGGGATATACATATACGTATATGTATAACTGATTCACTTTGCTGTACAGTAGAAACTAACACAACATTGTAAAACAAATATACCCCAATAAAAAAACCTTTTTTTTAATGGTGACTTGCTGGGGAGATAGTAGCAATGCCAATCTCTCCAAATTCCAATAAAAATAAGCAGGGCAAATCAGCAAAAGCAAAACCCATGGACAACATTTGCTTCACAGTTAGGTGGCAAAGGTATCCCATGAACACCAAAATAATATGAGTGGAGGAGCTCAACCCCTGGTAGCCACCTGCGTGTTATCAGATGCCCTGGGGTTTCCCCCACCCTCACCCCTAAGTTTCTCCTAGCTTGGCCTCCAGCCTTTGGCATCCCATCTGTTGCCAGCAGAGGGAAGCAAGGGGGTGTCTGAGGGACATGACAGGAAGACAACCCCCAAATAGGCAGCAGGTATTCAGTGGAAAGCATGGAGGGACAATTCGAGAAGAGTGACTGAATCTGGGAGGGGTTTTGCCCACTCCCACAGTGAGCGAGGGCAAGAATCCTCAGGAAGGACTACGAACCCTCAAAGGTGTTTGGTTCCCTTCCAGGACAAGGTCCCACACTGCAGAGGAAATGCTTTGGAGTGGGATCAAAACGGAGGAGGACTGATTAAGACAATGGAGAGGAAGGAAGAAGATCCAGATCAAAGTGGCGGGAGGAGACGGAGCCGGGAGACCTCAGAAAGCAGGTCACCAAGTCTGTGTGCACCACTTGCAGACAAGAGGAGGGGGAGCTCTTGAGGTTAGAAATGCATCCCAAACATCACCTTCAAGTTCCGGAAAACTAATTTCACATTAAAATGAGCAACAGAGGGCTTCCCTGGTGGCGCAGTGGTTGAGAGTCTGCCTGCCGATGCAGGGGACACGGGTTCGTGCCCCGGTCCGGGAAGATTCCACATGCCGCGGAGCGGCTGGGCCCGTGAGCCATGGCCGCTGAGCCTGCGCGTCCGGAGCCTGTGCTCCGCAACGGGAGAGGCCACAACAGTGAGAGGCCCGCATACCGCAAAAAAAAAAGAGCAACAGAGAAGTCTGGAGGTCAAATCCCATACATAGTTAACATAAGCAACAGGAGATTCAGGCGCCAAATAGCATCCCTAGAAATAGGATAAAGCAAGCCAGAAAGACATTTCTTCAGGACAGATCAAAAGCATAGCCTTCTATTTCAAAATGACCTTAAAGACATTTTTTAAGTATTCAAGATGTGAAAGAACAACATAAACTACAACTAGAGAACCTTAATTAGAAAACAGAACTCAGGAAAGAATTCGAAATACAAGGGAAAGAAATCATTTTGGAAATGAAGGCTAAAATAGAAGAAACACAAGAGCAAATTAACCCAATCTTAAGATAATGCCTTAAGAGAAAAAGTTGAAAAGGAAGAAATATTATAAATCAACAAGAAATGAAGACAGAGGGTCTTTTTTAATATTCTAGAGAAAATGACAAATATTGTAATTAGGCAAAGACCTTTCAACATACAAGTAACAAAAGTCCCCGAAGAAGAAAACCAAAGCAAGAGAACAAATACTAAAAACTATTAATCAAGAAAACTTACCGAAATTTTTAAAAATTAAAATTACAAATTGAAGGAGCACACTGCATACCTGAAAATATCAACCCACAATAATCAGACATATTCAAGACATTCTAATAAAATAACTGGACTTCAAGAAAAGAGAAAAAAAATCCTCCAGGCTTCTAGGTAATAATAATAATATTTGACTTATAAAGAAAAATAAATTAGATTATTATCAGGCTTTTCAAGAATAATGCTTTATGCTAGAAGAAAAAGAAGTCACATACTTAAGATATTCAAGAAAGGAAAATGTAAGTTAATAATTGTATGTCCAGCAAAAGTGATTTGTAAGTAAAATGGACTCAGACAAATAATGATTAACGTAAAAGAACTCAGGGAATATTGTTCCCATGAGACTTTCCTGAAGAATCTGCCAGAGAACAGGTTTCAGACAACCAAAATGACTAGAAAGAAGAGAAAAAAGGACTGGTAGTGAACATTAAATATATAGTTACTGGAACAACTAAGACTCAATGGGGATTGAAAAGAGATGGTACCGCGTGTAATGTCTATGTGCTCTGACAGTGTATCTACAAGACCACTATTAAAATATGGAGAATGGGAAGAGCATATACCAAGAAAAAAATGTTTTTAACTGTTTCCAATAATTATGTTGGTGGTGGTATTCCTGTCATAATTTTGAGACTGCTGTGTGTGTAATGTGGGATAAAGCATAAGTAATTACGGAATATTCTAATTCTACCATCCCCTATACCCTTGCAAATGTGATTCTCAGCATGGAAGAAAGGAGAGATGTAATACAGAAGCGATTAAGTAAAAATCCTAAATGTGGATTGGAAGTATCAGTTTGAACACAGGGTTCTGTCCTCTGGGATTTTGGCTTAGGAGTGTGCATGATAAAATATATTTCTTTGTAATCAAACTAGTAGCAATGTGTATCCCTAGCACCTGGATAGTGGTCATGAAATACCATTTCCCTTTTCTTTCTTTTTTTAATTTTAAATAAAAGGCCTTCTTGGAGAAAGAAGATTCTAGGTCTGGAGCAAAAAATGTAGAAGATGAGTCTGGTGCAGCTTGTCATACAGAAAGACAGGAACCTCTCAGGGACAACTAGGGTTGTATCGAAAAGACTCAAGAGCCAGCTTGAAGAAGCTCTCCCTGGCATGGGACGACAGAACGGGACAAGTTGAGCTTCAAAAAACATGATACCTGTAAATGATTGTAACCCATCAAATATGCTAAAATCTAAGAGTTCACATGACATTGAAAAGGAATTAATTGGTCCTCTCCTTCCGAGGATGATAAAGAACCAATTCATTTTCTTGAAAACTGATGAATAAAGGGAAAGAAGCAAGCATGTGTCCTGCCTTTTCTATATGACCTGTATCACTGGGCAACAAAGAGTAAATGAGAGGAAGCATCCCTTTCTAAAAGTCTCTTTCCAATTGATAAATGAAAAAGAAAGATTGGCACTGAAATGTTGCCACGTGCAACCCCAATGAATTCAGGAACTAAGACCATCGACAGACAGCTGCTAAGACAGAAAGAGAGAACACCCAACATCATGTGCCGCCAGAGGAAAGCACTCAAGCCCCCCAAGGAGCTAGCCAAAGGGATGGAACCCAGGTCTGATCAAGCCTCTGGATCCAGCTGCCAGCTTCCAGGAAGCACAGAGGACCCAGGAGCACACTGAACGGTACTGTTCGGATAAAGTCAGCAAAATCCAGACTGGGGGAAACTCTACAAGGCAAATAGTGTTCCTTCAACAAATAGCTTCTAAGGAAAAGAAAGGGTCCAGGAACATCTCTAGATTAAAGGAGACTTTAAAGATGTATCTTTTTTTTTTTAAGAGGCAAGTCTAACAATATCTAGGGATACACACTTAAGTGCTAAAGTATTGCAAGAAAATTACTGTAAAAGTCAGGCTTCTCGTTCGTTGCAGGAGGGTGAGAGGGCTTAGATTGGAAAGAGGCACCTGGAGAGAGTTGGGGGAGAGGAGTGCTTGCAAAGTTCTGTTTATTAACTTGGGAAGTAGTTACAAAGTTATTTACCGTAAGATGACTCATTGGGGGCTTCCCTGGTGACGCATTGGTTGAGAGTCCGCCTGCCGATGCAGGGGACATGGGTTAGTGCCCCAGTCTGGGAAGATCCCACATGCCGCGGAGCAGCTGGGCCCGTGAGCCACGGCCGCTGGGCCTGCGCGAGCGGAGCCTGTGCTCCGCAACGGGAAAGGCCACAACAGTGAGAGACCCGCGTACCACAAAAAAAAAAAAAAAAAGATGACTCATTAAGCCATATATTTATTTTGCGTGGTTTCTGTATCTGTGTTTACTTTACAATAAGGGTTTAAAAAAAAAAAGGCTGAAATGAATGAATGAATGAACCACCCTAGGAGGTCTCCCTGTTCTCTTTTGATGGATGACAAAGGGACAACTCAGAGAGGAGCACAAGTTTGCCCAAAGCCACACAGCTGCTAAGCCGCCCAGCTGGGCTGGAAACCCAAGTGAGATTCATCTGTTCTCTTGACAAACAGTTGCTGACACCTGCTGAGTTGGTTTCTGGGCAAACAGCTGAGTTAAAACACTCTGGCTTCAGATCCACCTGCCCTGCATGGGAGTAATGCAGGGTGTGTGTGTAAGGGACACACGTGGGTCTTGGTACCCAGCTGGGTGTGGTCACAGCACACCCCAGGGCCCCTCCCTTGTGCAGGGCCCACATGGTGCTCTCAGAAACTGTGTCCACGCAGCTTTTCTCACCCCAGACTCTGGACACAGAAATGCATTTGATCTCACCTGACCATCTGGTGAAGTTTCGCTTCTGTTTCTCAACACCGCCCGGAATGTTCTGTCCCCTGGAGAAGAGAGAGGGTCTGGGAAAGGGTCCTGGCCTAAAACTAAGAGGCCAGCTTGCACCCCTCCCTTGCTACTCCACCTGAGAGGGCGCCAATGAGTTGGGGCAAATGGGGAGAAGATGGAACTGTGCCGTCAGCTCTGCAGGCTAGAGCCCCTCCCTTATCTGCCTTGGTATCTGTCACCCCAGCATTTGACACTCAGTCTTGTAGAAAGCAGGGGCACCATACATGTTTGTTGAATGAATAAATGAATGAATTTGCTATATCACTTTTGATCTATTTTATACAGAGTCTAAGGCTCAATCAATGCTTTTAAACTATATCATCCTAGGGACTTCCCTGGTGGTCCAGCGGTTAAGACTCCACATTTCCACTGCAGGGGGCACGGGTTTGATCCCTGGTCCAGGAACTAAGATTTCACATGCCACGTGGCACGGCCAAAAAAAAATTTTTTTTAATAATATTATCCTTAGACCCACAGACATAGAGGACAAATTTACGGTTACCAGGGAGGAAAGGGAGGCATGGATTAGGAGTTTGGGATTGACATAAACACACTGCTATGTATAAAATAGATAACCAATAAGGACCTACTATATAGCACAGGGAACTCTACTCAATGTTCTGTAATAGCCTATAAGGGAAAAGAATCTGAAAATATACATATATATGTGTATATATATGACTGAATCACTTTGCTGTACACCTGAAACTATCACAACTTTGTAAATCAGCTACACTTCAATTAAAAAAATATATATATATGTATATGTCATCTTTCACTCTAAAATGGGAGTTATGATAATGCCCACCCCTAGGGTCATTGAGAAGACCGAACTAGTTAATAAATGTAAAACCCGGACTTCCCTGGTGGCACAGTGGTTAAGAATCCACCTGCCAATGCAGGGGACATGGGTTCGAGTCCTGGTCCAGGAAGATCCCACATGCCACGGAGCAACTAAGCCCGTGCACCACAACTACTGAGCCTGCACTCTAGAGCCCGTGAGCCACAACTACTGAGCCTGCGTGCCACAACTACTGAAGCCCGTTCTCCACAACAAGAGAAGCCACCGCAATGAAAAGCCCATGCACTGCAACGAAGAGTATCCTCCGCTCGCCACAACTACAGAAAAGCCCATGCACAGTAACAGAGACCCAACACAGCCAAAAATAAATAAATAAAATATATATATATATATGAAACCCTTAGATTAGAGTTTGGCACGTAGTGAGCTCTCAATGAGTTATTCCTGTAACTGAGAGAAGTTTGTCTAAGGTTAGGGCCCAGTCAATGTGAGACTAGGGATCAGTATGGGGCCAGGGTCAGAAGTCAGGGGGCAGAGAGAGCTAGTTTAGCATGGGGTTAGGATTAGAGGAAGAGTTTGTGGCCAGTCAGCAGTCAGCTATTTTAAATTAACCATCTGTGTGTTTATTTATCCCCCACATTGTTCCAGAAGGACTCAAGGCAGCTCTTAGGAACCCCAACTGCAGAAATCAGGAAAGAGAGATGGAAGCAGGTATGCTCCTGGCCTGGGGCATTCATGCTGATACCCCAGGGCCCTCTCAGCAGAGAACCACGAGTGGGCGACCAAATCCCAGGACTTGCTGGCCGCTCTGAAGTCCACACTGACAGCCCAGGGTCAAGCAGAACCAACCTCTCAGAGTTCTAGTGAGAAGTCCATGAGTTACCCATCAAAGTACCGGCACATAGTAAGTTCTCAATAAACGTTTACTATTATCATCAGAGAACAAGACTGAGGTGGACCCAGAGGGCCTGCTTTGAATGTGCAGTGAGCAGTGAGGGGTTGGCATTCTCTCACTGGCCAGACCAGTACCGCCTCTCCCCGTGAGCAGAGCACCGCCCCCCAACCCTGCCAACGAATCAGAGCCAGGAGAAGTGGACGGTCAATAGGATCAGACTGGGATGGCCAAGTCCACTCCATCAGGGCTGCCCTGACCAGCAGCTCCAGGGATGCCTGAAATCCATCGGCTCTGACCTCCTCCTCTCCTTGGAACGTGCCTGGATGGGTCCTGCCAGCTCTGGACTCTGCCAGACCAAACCCCAGCCCCAGGACACTCTTTTTCTTTATGTTGTTGAATATATTTGGCCAGACAAGGAAAAGTCCACAGGGCATATTTCAAATGCTGTGTGTGTGTGTGTGTGTGTGTATTTGGGGGTTGTATCAGTTTCCTGTTGCTAACTATAACAACTTAACCACTTGAACAATAAATAGCATCTTAATCCTGCAAGTCAGACCTGGACTAAAATCAAGGTGTCAGCAGAACCCTGCTCCTCCTGGAGGCTCTACGGTAGAATCTCTTCCTTGCCTCTTTCAGCCTCTAGTAGCTTCTTGCATTCCATGGCTCATAGCCCTCATCCATCTTTAAGCCAGCAACTGTATCACACGGTTTTGCTTCCTGTCCTCACATCTTCTCTGACTTTGACCCTGCCTCCCTCTTACAGGACCCTGTGATTTCACTAAACTCACCTGGATAATCCGGGCTAATCTCCCAATCTCAAGATCCCTAACTCAACCACATCTGCAAAATCTCTTTTGCATGAGAGATAACATATTCACAGGTTTCGGGGTTTAGGACAGGGACATCTTGGTGGGGGACATTATTCTGTCCAGCCCAGGGGCCTAGAGTTGTACTCCTAGGAAGCTGTGACTCCCCTGCTCTCTGTTCTACCCACTGGGGGGACTTTGGAACCAAGAAAGCAGCCCCTCTTCTCAGTCCAAAGAAATGTTGGTAAAATGTCCCATCAGAAGACAAAGAAAAGAAGCGAAGCATCCCTTTGGATCCTTCTAGAGATTGGACAAGAAATTAAGCTCACCTCCCTGGGGTCCCAACACACACCTGTGATACCAACCAAGGGGACAGCCAAGAGTAAGAGACAGTGGTCAGTATCAAGCTTCTCCCGCTGGGGAAATCCAGGCCGGGAAAGACTTCACCTCACTTCTGAGCTCACTTATGATTAGAAAGATCATTTCGTTACCAAATGAAATGGACAAAGAAGCAATGGCCCAGGGACCAATTTGAAAGCTGCCTTCCAGCTCGCAGAAAGTATAAACCAGACCCAAAGAAAAAAAAAAAACCCTACAGTGCCCAGGGTCCCAGATTTGCGTTCCCCGCCCCTCCACCGTGACTTTATCTGACTTGCTGACTCTGGGCCTGGGTTCCAAGTCACGAAGACAGCACAGGAAGGACGAGGCAGAGGTGCTCCAGAGACCTTCCAGCCCCAATCTGCACAGGCTGCCACAGCTTGGACCCATCAAGCATCCCTCCTGTAAAAATGGTTCTTTTAGCTGAAAGTCATAAATCTCTTCTTGTTTTGGTGACAGCTTGATTGTTGCCTTTGCTTGCAGGAGACACACATATAGGAAGCAGTCAACCTTCACAGTCAGAAGGGGGAAGTCGGTCAAATGCCAAGATCAGAACCCGGTCTGTTAATCCTCAGGCAGGAGTGTGGAGAGGAGACCCCACTGGGACCACGCAAACCCAGGGCACCACCAGATATCGTGCCTGGGAGGTGTCCTGTCTCTACCTGGAGCCTTTGCTGTTTTCTGCTCCTAATAGACTTGGCTGGTCCCAGCATTTAACTCTCAAAGGCAACCTTGTTACTCTCATGTCCATGTTCCAGAGGTGGCCACCTCACCATATTCCTCAAGAACTGCCAATTCAAGAGTAAAAAGGTAGGGCTTCCCTGGTGGCACAGTGGTTGAGAGTCCACCTGCCGATGCAAGGGACACGGATTCGTGCCCCGGTCTGGGAAGAACCCACATGCCGCGGAGCGGCTGGGCCCGTGAGCCATGGCCGCTGAGCCTGCGCGTCTGGAGCCTGTGCTCCGCAACGGGAGAGGCCACAACAGTGAGAGACCCGCGTACAGCACAAAAAAAAAAAAAAAACAATTAGAAAGGTAAAGAAATAGGGACAGAGGGGAAATGGGAGAAGGAAAGCTGAGAGCAGCCAGTGGTGAAATTAGGGCAGACAGCAGAGTTCAGAGTCCTAGGCACAGATATGACTCGGCTTCTTAGCAACCATTGTGAAAAGGGAAACAAAGTCCATCATGTGTCATAAGGCTTGTCAGCTAAAAGCAAAGTCATTTCCCCCCCACAGAAAATGCCTATTCCTAGTACTAAGATGTGGAAGAAATGTATCCTGAGGTTCCCATGGAGAAGCCACCATGGACAGAATGAAGGAATACTGTCCTCAGCAAGATCCTGACCGTAAATCCAGCAACCAGTTTCCTAGGGCTGTTTCTTATAACCCTTCTTGATGAAGGCCCAGAGTATAAGGCTGAAGGCCTACAAAATACCTGTTCAGATAAGGGTTACTAAGCATAAACAGTTAAGTGATGGAAGTGGTCCATCATGAGTTGTATGTGTTTGACAGATGTGTACATTTTTGCCTCTGTGCTTCCTGCAAGTCGGCAGCTGGATCCAGAGGCTTGATCAGGTTTGAGTTCAATCCCTTTAGCTAGATTCTCAATGGGTTTGTGAAACGCTAAACACCGGTGAGTATGAACTATCAACAAATACACACAGAAATATGGATGAATTTCACCAACACAACCTTGAGCAAATGAAAGCAGACACCAAAATGTGTACACAGGATAATTTCAAATACAGTTGACCCTTGAACAACGCAGGGGTTAGGGACGCCAACCCCCAGGCAGTCAAAAATCCTTGTATTGCTGTCTCTGCCTTGAAGACAAAGGAACTGATAAAGGACTCACTCAAGAGCAGGAAACTGAAAGAGTTTAGATAGAATCAGGACTCAAGCCCTCGTTTTTTTATTCCACGTACTGTGATCTCTAATCGAACCCAAACTTTTCCCCACACTTCATTAATTTAAAGATCCGTAACATGAAGATACAGGTACCATGTTTATTGAAAAAAATCCACATATAGGTGGACCCGAGCAGTTCAGACCTGTGTTGTTCAAGGGTCAACTGTATATAGAAGTATAAATACAGATAAAACTAATATATGCTGCTGAGAGTCCAGGTAGTGGTTAACCTTGGGAGGTTGTGGGGAATTCCCCGGCTGTCCAATGGTTAAGACTCCACGCTTTCACTGTCTTGGGCTCGGGTTTAATCCCTGGTAGGGGTACTAAGATCCTACAAGTTGCGTGGCACAGCCAGAAACAAACAAACAAACAAACCTTGAGAGGTTGTGGTTGGAAGGGCAAGAGGGCTTCTGGGATGCTGGCAATGAGTGTTGATTACGTGGATGTGTTTCGCCTGTGAAAAATTCTTGTGGTATGGGCACTTTCCTCAATGTATGTTACACTTCAATAAAAAGTTTTTAGGTGGTATCAGGTCAACATCGTATGAATTTTAAATTAGGGGTACTGTTTGGGGGAACAGGGCTTCAGGCTGTGACCACAGTTAGAACTCATTCCAGGACTGGAATGTGGGCTCAGCTGGGATAAGTGTCACTGTGGGCACAGGGTCAAGACCCAGCTGTGGTTAGATCAGGACTGATCCTGGCATGAGGGCTCAGTGCCTCAAAGTCTTCAGCTTGACCACTGCCTTTCCAGGGTCTGACCACTTGATGTCTCCACTCGACAAACTGCTAAGTGAGGAGAAGGCTGGATAGAGCCGTTTGGACCCATAATGTCCCTGAGCTGGATTTAGGTTGGGAATGACTAGAAAATGTCAGAGGATGAATCCGAGTGGACCAGAGCTGGCTCAAGTGGGCTGAGGGACAGGCCCTGTGGAACAGTGGGCAGCAGAGGGGACCGCAGAGGCAAGGCCAGCTCAGAAGCCCCCAGCTTTGTCCCCTATCCAGTCAGTATTATTTCCTTCCTTCCTTCCTTCTTTCCTTCCTTCCTACCTTTGTTCCATGTTTAATGAGCTCCTGCTCTGGACCAGGCACTGAGGATTCAAGGGGGGCAGATGGGCCACAGTCCCTGTCTTCACGGAGCTCACATCACCCTCACACCTCCTCTCTCCCTGCCCAGCATCCACGGCTCCCACTAAGCCCAGAAGAACTGCTGATATTAGAATCTACCTCCCAACCAGCTCCTCAGCCAGGACCCCCCTTCTTGTTTGTCTGTCTTTCCCACCAGGATGGATATCCAAAGGGCAGGGGCCTCATCTGTCTTCCAGACCCTCGTGTTCTCTGGTTGTGGCCCAGAGTAGATGACCAATAAATATTTGTTGAATGGAAGTGGGAGAGCAATGAGCTCGTCACATCATCCCTTCAGAACTGAGCAGAGCAGGGGTGCTTTCTCTGAGTCTGGGGCATGAGGCTGCCAGACCTTGCAATTCTGGAAGAAACCTCTGACAAGGCTTTCTGTGGGGTGGACGTGGGCACGTGAGTAGGTCTGAGAGCTGGAGGTTTCAGGGCCAGGAGGGCTGCAGGGGAACAGAGAACCAGAACGGTGCTGTCAGTCCAGCTCCCGGAGCCGGGTGCAGTCCCACTTCCCCTTTTTCAAAAGCAAACACAGGGGGAAGGAAGGGGCCGGCTTCCACACCACCCTTTGATAGGCCCAGGTACCTGGCTACAGGAGCAGGAAATATGAGCCAGCGGAGTTAAGTAGGAACCAGCTGGGGGTGTGCTCTGCCTGCCTCCATCTCCACGCAGTACCCCAGCCACCTCCACCCGGCCTTGGCAGAGGATGAAGGGTAAGTGGACCAGCTGCGTCGGGACCTGCTAGGGTCCTGAGAAGGAGACTTGGGGGATGAGGCAGGGCATAACTTTGGGGAAGCAGGCTGGAGGGAAAGGGATGAAGAGCAGGACCTGCAAGCAGATGCTCCCTGGAAGAGGGAGGAGGCTGCGAGAGATTGAGACACAGATTTGGATGATCACGTGGATCTGGACAGTTCCCCTGGACCTTCAGAGAACCAGTTTTGGACCATTTCCCTCAGCATCAGAGATGGAGGTCCTAGGATGGGACTACTGCCCCACACACATCCAAATAACATTTCCACGTTGGCTGTTCCATGGGAGTCTAGAGTAGATCAGCACTGTCCAATAGAACTTGCTGCAATAAAGGAAATGTTCTATAGGTTCTATAGGTTTTCCAAGATGGCAGCCACTACAATATGGAAGCAGCTACCATATTGCACAGCACAGCTCCAGGCTCACATGTAAGGTGAACAAAGCCACTTCCCACTATTTCTTTCTTCCCCTCCCTCTCGTTCCATTCTCTCACAACCTACCCTTCTTCTTACGCCTCAAGCTATCAGTCAATAACGATGTCGCAATGCGTATGAGTTTCACAGGCCATAAACTCATGTAAAGCAAATATATAAAATAATTTATTTTTCTATCATTGAGTGTAACATCTGTCTCAAGTACCCATCCTGTAACAGAGATTTACTCTCAATAAGTTCAGGTTAAATGCAGTCCAGTGAAGATTTCCTCCTTCTTTACCCACAAAATACATCTAAGTCCATATCCTATTCATTTAATCTTTTCTTTTATCTCCAAACTTCATCTCTGGATTCTACTATTTCTACCCCTCCTGCAGGGGCAAGTGAAGCAGGCATAGAATCCCTTCTCAAAGACTCATCCCAGCATCTAATGCCACTGTCCCCCTGCCCACATACTCCTGTTCTTCCCACCCTTTGTTAACATTTATTGAACACCTCCTATGTACCAGGCATATTTTTTTAATAATTTATTTTTAATTTTTATTTATTTTTTGGCCTCGTTGGGTCTTTGTTGCAGTGTGCGGGCTTCTCGTTGAGGTGGCTTGTCTTGTTGCGGAGCATGGGCTCTAGGTGCATGAGCTTCAGTAGTTGCAGCACGCAGGCTCAGTAGTAGCGGCATGTGGGCTCTAGAACGCAGGCTCAGTAGTTGTGGCACACGGACTTTGTTACTCCGCAGCATGTGGGATCTTCCTGGACCAGGGCTTGAACCTGTGTCCCCTGCACTGGCAGGCTGATTCTTAACCACTACACCACCAGGGAAGCCCCCTATTCTAAGCACTTTAAAACCATTCACCCCTTTAGTCTTCCCAATAACTCTCTGAGGCAAATACTGTTAATATTCTCATTTTGCAGATTAGAAACAGAGGCACAGAGAGGTCCTCGGAAAAAGCTCACACAGAAAGTATTCTTGGGCTAGGACTTCAAAAACCAGTATTACATATGCATCACCCAGCAACCCTACTTCTAAGAACCCATCCCAAAAATAGGCTGCCAAAATCCTGAGAGTGATTATGCACAAGACCTTCTGTTATCATACTCTTTGTAATAGCAAATGGCTAGAAGCTATCCAAACGTCCATCAACAGGGAATTAAATGAATAAATCATGGTACTTTACATGGTGGAGTACTATGCAGCTGTGAAAATGGAACAAGTGCTATCTCTACACATTTTAATAGGGTGAATTTCAGAATATATCATTAAAGACATGCAGACATATTGTTAAAGACAGCAAAAACTTCGGAACATATATACTGAAAGAAACGTATATGGTATGCTACCAGTTATGTAAGAAAGAGGGGATATAAATATATATACATATATATGCTTATACTTTTTAAAGTTAAAGAAGAGGGAATTCCCTGGCAGTCCAGTGATTAGGACTCTGTGCTTTCACTGCTGTGGGCCCCACTTCAATCCCTGGTTGGGGAACTAAGATCCCACAAGCCATGTGGTGCAGCCAAAATAATTAATTAATTAATTAAAATAATAAAATTAAAGAAAAAAAACTTTAAAAAATTATTACCTCTCAAAAGAAATGTATATGGTATACTACCAGTTATGTAAGAAAGAGGGGATATAAATATATGTACACATACATATATGCTTATACTTTTTAAAATTAAAGAAGAAAACAAAACAATTTTTAAAAATGATTACCTATGGGAGAGGGAGAGACCAGAGTGAAGGGAACAGGTATAGACTCTAGACTTACCTGAATATACTTTATTTTGAAGATTTGGCTGTGGAACGGTATCATTGTTCTACATAATTATTAAAGCAAAATTGAATTTCAAATAAAGTAATCCCTAAAACTTGGAAATAAAATGAAAGAAATGCATCAAACTAGAAATTAAATTGATAGTGTAACCACTCAGAGAAGAATTATTTCAAATAATTTTGATACAGTAATTTGTGCATTCTTAGATTGTACATAAATCTAGTGTTATTGCCATTAGAAACCAACACTCTCAGCATAAGAGAAAAAAGATACAAATATAAAATCAAAAAAGTTAAGCAAAATCTCTATAATCTGGGACTTCCCTGGTGGCGCAGTGGTTAAGAATCCGCCTGCCAATGCAGGGGACACGGGTTCAAGCCCTGGTCCGGGAAGATCCCACATGCCCCAGAGCAACTAAGCCTGTGCGCCACAACTACTGAGCCTGAGCTCTATAGCCCGCAAGCCACAAATACTGAGTCCGCATGCCTAGAGCCCATGTGCCCCAACAAGAGAAGCCACCACAATGAGAAGCCCGTGCACTGCAAAGAAGAGTAGTCCCCACTCACCACAACTAGAGGAAGCCTGCGCACAGCAATGAAGACCCAACGCAGCCAAAAAAAAAAAAAAAAAAAAAAAAAAAAAAAAACTCTGTCATCTAAATTAAATTTTAAATTATCAGTGTGAACTCAAGACCTCTTAAAATTTTTTATCTCTATCCACTGAAAAGACCTGGAAACAATTACCAATGCAGTAGCTATGAGCACCCCTAGAGAAAAGATTGTGAAAGATCTAAACATCATTTCCCAAGAACCAAGGGTACTTGAGAAATGGCCAATTCAAGGTCTGGGGCAAAAAAAAATGTACAAGATGAACTTGGAACATCTTGCCATTCTAGAAAGCAAGTAAGCTACAAGGTTATGTCAAAAGGACTCAGAAGTCAATCTGAAGAGGCTCTAGCTGGCCAAAGATGAGACACTTTGAGCATCAGTAAAGTTTAAAATCAAACAGGTTTAAAATCCATAAGTTCATAACGATATTCAAAAAAAAGAAGAAGAAAAAGAAAATCTCATTGCATTCCCTTTGAGCATGTTAGGGAAACAACTCAACATTTTGGAAATTGGTAAATAAAGGGAAAGAATCAAGCATCTTTTTTCTACTTTTCCTATATGAACTGAATCTCATTGTAACCAGCTAATTGATTAGAGGAAATTTCTCTTGATAGACATATTTCTCCTAATAAGTGAAAAAAAATTTTAAGAATTAGAATTTTGCATTTTGGGTTTTGCAACCTTTAACAAAACAATGGGTTTAGGCCATGATCATTAATGGCTAGGAATTTCACTAAAAGAGAGACAGATACATAAAACTTCCTAGTGGAGGTGTACATCACCTGTGAAGTATTCTTGCTAAAAAGCCATTTAACCTGACTCTACTAAGATACTAGTCACATGAAATAAAGGGGTCAGCAGATATGTGAAACAACACCACAGGGATGCAATCAGCCAAATCCAGACTGTAGGAAACTCTACAAAACAAATACCACATTTCTTCAATAAATAAATTGAAGGCAGAGAAAGGGGGAAGTCTCTCCAAGTCCTGTCTATTCCACTTCCCACACTTACAGAAAAAGAGAGAGATGGTGGAAGAACCTATATATTAAAAGAGACTTAAGAGATATATCAATCAACGCAATATGTAGACCTTGTTTTGATCTTGATTCAAGCATATTATACATTTTAAAATTAGACAACAATTGGGCATATTTGAACCCCGATGGGATATTTCACAACATTATGAATTTGTTGTTGACTTTGTAGGTGTAATAATGGTATTGTGGTTACATGTTGAAAGTTCTTATCTTTTAGAGAGACACGGGGAAATGTTTACAGATGAAATGATATGGTGTATGTTATTTGCATCAAACTCATACAATGGAGGGGCTTCCCTGGTGGCACAGTGGTTAAGAATCTCTCTGCCAATGCAGGGGACATGGGTTCAAGCCCTGGCCCGGGAAGATTCCACATGCCACAGAGCAACTAAGCCTGGGTGCCACAACTACTGAGCCTGTGCTCTAGAGCCCGTGAGCCACAACTACTGAGCCCAGGTGCCACAACTACTGAAGCCTGCACGTCTAGAGCCTTAGAGAAAACCTGCACGCAGCAGCGAAGACCCAACGCAGCCAAAAATAAGTAAGTAAGTAAATAAATAAATAAATAAAACTCATACAATGGTGGGGGGGTAGATGGGCACATAGTTAAGTTCATCCATGAGTTAATAACTGTTGAAGCTAGCTGATGGGTATGTGGAGGCTCATTATATTATTCTCTCTGTTTTTGTATACACTTAAAATTTTTTATTATAAAAAATTTTTAAATAAAAACATTTAAGGGAAAAATCTCACACTGATTGCTTTCTATTCTTTCTGCATTTCTGCTATAAAAACCACCTCTGAGGCCAAAGGTACTAGTCTGAACCTGAAAAGATGATGGGGTACAAGGCTGTACAAAAAAAAAAAAGACATACATCAATTAATACTTCAAACTATTTTTTAAATTGAGGTGAAGTTCACATAATATAAAATGAGTTACTTTAAAATATACAGTTCATTGGCCTTTAGTACATTCACCATGCTGTACAATCACCTGTACAGTTCCTGTACAATCACTCTGTCAAGTTCCAAAACATTTGCATCCCCCCCAAAAGGAAACCCCATACTCATTAAACAGTCATTCCTCATCCCCCAGCCCCTGGCAACCACCTGTCTGCTTTCAGTCTCTATGGATTTACCTATTCTGGATATTTCATATAAATGAAATCAGAGACTATGTGACCTTTTATTTCAAACTATGTTCAACCACACATGTACTAAGCTCTATTATGTACCAGGCACGAGCTCAGCGCTAGAGATAAGATGGTAAAGACAGGCACGTGATCCAGACCCTCCTGGGGCTTCAGAGACCATTATGCAAATAAATACAAACAATTAACTAATTACAGGAGGATGTATTTTTATAAATTTATTTATTTTATTTATTTTTGGCTGCGTTGGGTCTTCATTGCTGCGTGCGGGCTTTCTCTAGTTGCGGTGAGCGGGGACTGCTCTTTGTTGAGGTGCACTGACTTCTCATTACGGTGGTTTCTCTTGCTGAGGAGCATGGGCTCCAGGCACGTGGGCTTCAGTAGTTACGGCACGCGGCCGAAAGTAGAGTTGTGGCTTGCGGGCTCTAGAGCACAGGCTCAGTAGTTGTGGCTCAAGGGCTTAGTTTCTCCACGGCTTAGTTGCTCCGTGGCATGTGGGATCTTCCCAGACCAGGGCTTGAACCCGTTCCCCCTGCATTGGCAGGCAGATTCTTAACCACTGCGCCACTAGGAAAGTCCCAACTACCTAATTACAAATGTGCAAATGCTACAGAGTTGAAGAACAGAATCTACAGGAAAGGTAAAACAAAGGGGGGGGGTGCAGATTTAATCTGCTGAATGAGGGACGGCTTCTCTGAAGAAGTGACATTTAAACTGAGCCCTAGGGACTTCCCTGGTGGTCCAATGGTTAGGACTCGGCACTTTCACTGCTGAGGGCCTGGGTTCAATCCCTGGTCAGGTAACTAAGACTCCACAAGCCGCTTGGCAGGGCCAAAAAAAAAAAAAGTCAATTAAAAAAAAAACAACTGAGCCCTAAAGAATGACTAGGGGGGAGCCAGGAGGAGGAAGGATGGACAAACCTTCCTGGCCAGGTCGGAGGGCAGGCAATGGAAGCTCTAAACAGAGTCATGAAACTTGATTTGTTTTTGTTTTTGTTGGATTTTTTATTAACTAAAATCCATAGTTTACATTAGGGTTCACTCTTTGTGTTGTATAGTTCATTGGGTTTTTCAAATGTCTAGCAACGAGAGTTCACCATTATAGTATCATACAGAATAGTTTCACTGCCCTAAAAATATCCTGTGCTTAACCTATTCCTTCCTCTCCTATTCCTCCCTGCCCCCAATTGACCTTTATACTCCCCCCCCTACAGTTTTGCCTTTTCCAGAAGTTCATATTGTTGGAATCATATAGGATGTAGCCTCTTCAGACTGGCTTCTTTCACTTAGCAGTATGCACTTAAGGTTCTTCCATGTTTTGGGGGGGCTTGATAGGTTATTCTTTTGTGTGTGGAGCAGGGGGAGTAAAATATACATAACATAAGAGTTACCATTTTAAACATATCGAAGTATATGGTTCAGTGGAATTAAGTATGTTCACATTGCTGTGCAACCGTCATCACCATCCAACCCAAAACTTAGCTCCTTCGTTATTGCTGAATAATATTCCACTGTATGGATGGACCACAGTTTGTTTATCCAATCACTTACAGAGAGATGATTTCTTTTTAAGTAAGACCACTGACTTCCATGTAGAGGACTGATTGGAGAAGGACTAAGAATGCAGGCAGGGAAGCTGGGGAGGTAGCTGAAGGTGTAGTCCAAGCAAGAGATGATAGTGGCTTCAACTGGGGTGATCTCAGCAGAGGTGGAGAGAAGTGGACAAATATGAGATGATGAGAGGGTGAAATTGTCAGGACTTGAGGACAGACTGGATGTGGGGGCTCTGGGAGAGGGAAGAGTTAAGGATGAGGTCCAGCCTTGCTGCTTGGGGGACTGGGTAGGTAGGTGGTGGTGTCATTGACTGAGATGAGGAAATGAAAAAGGAAGGATGGATTTGGGAGAAGACCACAGGTTCAGCCTTGGATCTGATGTTTTGGATTTAAAGTATCTGAGAGACGTCCAAGTGGAAATGTGAAGTGACCCATTGATTTATGGGGCTCAGACCCCTTTCCCCTTTCTTATCAAACAATCTATCCTACTGGTCTTAATTCTATTCCTGAACAAGCCAAGTTTCCTCCAGCCTCAGGACCATGGCATTGCTGTTCCCTTTTCCCAGAATACTTCCCCTGAGATGGCCACATAGCTAACACCTTCTTAACACTCAGATCTCAGGTCAAATAGCATCTAATCAGAGAATCCTTCCTTGGACCCAAGCTAAAGTCAGCATAAGGAATGGGTTAAGAGATCCACATGGGCCAGATTTTGCTGCAACGATGCTGCATAAAACACAAATTCCTTCTTGTGGTGTTGATTTTGAAATGCAGAGAAATATCAAATTAGTATGTTGTGTAACAGGAACTGACATAGTGTTGTAGGTCAATTATACTTCAAGAACAAACAGACCCAGCAATCCCACTTCCAGGTATATACTCAGAGAAAACCATAATTCAAAAAGACACATGCACCACAATGTTCATTGCAGCACTATTTACAATAGCCAGGACATGGAAGCAACCTAAAGGCCCATCAACAGAGGACTGGATAAAGAAGATGTGGTACATATATACAATGGAATATTACTCAGCCATAAAAAGGAACAAAATTAGGTCATCTGTAGAGATGTGGATGGACCTAGAGACTATCATACTGAGTGAAGTAAGTCAGAAAGAGAAAAACAAATATCGTATATAATTGCATATATGTGGAATCTAGAAAAATGGTATAGATGATCTTATCTGCAAAGCAGAAATAGAGACACAAAGATAGAGAAAAAACATATGGATGCCAAGGAGGAAAGGGGGAGGGGATGAATTGGGAGATTGGAATTGACACACATACACTATTGATACTATGTATAAAATAGATAACTAATAAGAACCTACTATACAGTACAGGGAACGCTACTCAGGGCTCTGTGGTGACCTAAATGGGAAGGAAATCCCAAAAAGAGGGGATATATGTATACGTATAGCTGATTTACTTTGCTGTACAGTAAAAATTAACACAACATTGTAAAGCAACTATACTCCAATAAAAGTTAATTTAAAAATAAAAGCAAACAAACAAACTCATAGAAAAAGAGATCAGATTTGTGGTTACCAGAGGCGGGGGTGAGGGAATTGAATGAAAGCAGTCAAAAGGTACAAACTTCCAGTTACAAGATAAATAAGTACTAGGGATGTCATGTACAACATGATAAATATAATGAACACTGTTGGATGTTACATATGAAAGCTGTTAAGAGAGTAAATCCCAAGCATTCTCATCATAAGGAAAAATATTTTTTTCTACTTCTTTAATTTTGCATCTATATGCGATGCTGGATGTTCACTAAACTTGCAGTGGTCATCATTTCATGATGTATGTAAGTCAAATCATTATGTTATTCACAAACTCATACAGTGCTGTATGTCAATTATATCTCAATAAAGCTGGAAGAAGAAAAAAAAAACAGCTTCCACAAACTGAGTGCTTACAAAAGTAAACATTTATTTCTCACCCAGGGGTCTGCGGGTCAGCTAGGGTTCATCAGGGCTCTCCTGGGCTGGGTTCCAGGCTGTGGGGTGAGTGCAGAGCTGCCTTATGTATTTTCTCATTCTGAGTCCAGCCTAAAGCAGCCCCCACTGTGTGGGACTCACGGTTCTCATGACCGATGACAGCTGCTCAAGAGGGGGGAATGGACGCACTGGGTATCTTGGAGCTGGCCCCTGTCACTTCCACACATATTCTTTTGGCCAAAGCAAGTCACATGGCTAATTTCAATATCAAGAGAGTGAGGAATTGTATTCCTCCCATGGTGAGGAGGGCTGGGGGAAGTAAATATTTGATGAACAATAATACAATCTACCACCAGACCCAACTCTTTTCTTCCTAGATGGCCATGTTTATTGAGTAATCTTCCCACGCTCTTACAAAATACCATCTTCTATGAATGAATGGATGGATGGATGGCGGAACGAGCCTTTCAAGGCAGGAAGATTCTCCTCACCCTTCAGATGAGAAACCTGAGGCTCAGAGAAGAGAAGCAGCTTGCCCAAGATCACAGAAACCACACATGGCCAGCCCACCCTGGCTGGCACCTTCAGCTCAGTTCCCTAGACACGGTGAGTGAGTGAGGGGGGAAAATGCTATTCTCTGGGCAGCAGGGCCACAGCTCCCATTCTGCCCTCTCACTAAGGCTTGCTGGACTTGCACATAATTGAGGACAAGTACACAACGGGGTCTCCTTGCTGAAATCCAATCTCAGGTCTCACTCCAAAGCCAGGCGGGACCTTGATTCATCATTTCAGGGTCTCAGAGTCCTGAAGGCTAAGTGTATGCTGGGGGAATGAGTCATCGGTGGCTTTAACTGCTGATTAAGTGTTCCGTGAAATTCTGCATCCCATCCCAACAATGCCCGCCCTTAAGGTACAGACAGTCATCTGGATTTCTGAGGGGGCCCTGCAGTATCTACCACGGAGAGGGACGAACAGTGGCGCTCAAACGCTAGGCACCGGAAAAATCTGGAAGGGCATGTCTCAGATAAACAGTGGGTGCCTCAGAAAAACAGTGAGCACTTCTTTCAAAGCAGGATTACTCAGGACTTTGGCCCTCAGTTTTATATCTGTATGTAATGTTTGAACAGTTCGCAATGAACATATAAGTTGCTTCTGCAATCAGAGAGGAAAAAGCCGTCTGGAAATATTTTCAAGTTCATACTAGTGTGCAAAAAGCAACCCCTTGCAGGGTGGTTGGGAAATTCCCGAAAATTGTCCTTCAGAATCCTCCTCCCACACATTGTCAGAAGCCTGTTTTCAGAAACACTGAGTCAATTCCCAACCACTCCTGTAGTCAGCAAGCCAGCGAGTACCTACCACACACCAAGGGCTGAGTGAGACACCAGGGGGACGGGGGACAGGCTAGGGAACCGATGGGGCCAGAGCCAATGAGGTCTGCATCCATACACAGCTGACACAGATGGAACCGGCCCCTGGGACAGACACGGTGCTAAGTGTTCCTCGTGGATTATTACGTTTAATCTGCACGACATGTCTATGCGGTCAGAGCTATTATTATCATGTTTTATAGCTGTGGAAACTGCAGTGCAGAGAAGCGAAGGAACTTGCCCAAAGTCACATAACTAGCAGATGGCGGAACTGACATTCAATTCCAGAGTCTGTGCTCTTAACTGCTACCCCACATTGCCTCCCCGTAGGAACCTGCCTGAATTCCACAGGCAGGAAGTTGCAGAGTCAGAATTTAAACCAAGCAAGGTTCTTCAGCCTCCAAAGGACATTCATTTCATTGATGAGGTGTCCTTCTCCCTTCCAGCCCTCCCTGTTTCTAGACCCACTGCCAACATGCTGGGTGACATGGGTTGCTTCCCTGAGCCTCAGTTTCCGTGGCTGAAAATGGCAAGAACATTGCTTACCCCAGGGAGTTGGAGAGGCATTTGTGGGAGAGGACACTTGCTCCCCTGGATCACGCTAGGCTCTCGGTTTAGATACATCTGTGTTCTTCCTGCTTTCCAGGAGTTCAGTGCAGTTGGTCAAGTGGACACGGGAGCAAGCCCGTTCCAGGAGCTCTATGGGTGAGAGGGGCACTAGGTGCCAGAGGCTGGGCACTGGATGAAATGTCAAGGGTTACTACACATCCAGAAAACTCAGCTGAGGGAAAAACTGAAATAAACAACCCCCCAGGAGGAGGGGAGTTTGGTTTGTCATCTTTCCTGTTTTCCCAGCCTGGCCCAGTCCCAAAACCTCTTAATCTTGTCAAGATTTTGGCCCTTCACCCCAGGAAGGAGCCGCCAGGAGGCCCACAGCGGGCCAAGTCTTCAAGGAAGTGATGTCTTCCGTGGGTCAAGAAAAGGGAAGAGGCTTTCTGGGAGCAAGGAGAAGGCAGGGACAGAACCAGGAAAGTCCCTCCTTGAGCCAGTGGAAAAACTGAGGCTTGGGCTTCCCTGGTGGCGCAATGGTTGAGAGTCCGCCTACCGATGCAGGGGACACGGGTTCGTGCCCCAGTCCGGGAAGATCCCACATGCCGCGGAGCTGCTGGGCCCGTGAGCCATGGCCGCTGAGCCTGCGCGTCCGGAGCCTGTGCTCCGCAACGGGAGAGGCTACAACAGTGAGAAGCCTGCGTACCGCAAAAAACAAACAAACAAAAAAAAAAAACCCCCCAAAAACTGAGGCTTAGAACAGGGCAAGTTCTCTTGGTCTGCTGGTGGCAGGGTTGGGGCAGGCAGCGTAGCTCTGGTCTGCTGGTACAAAGTCTTCTCCACCGCCCAGCACCGACTGCTCTCTCCCTTCCTGCTCTAGGATAGCCCAGGCAGGGGGAAGCTGCCTTCACTCCCCCTCCCCACAACTTTTTCCAGCAACGTCTCCCCAGCACTGCACTGGGGACTTTGAAAACAGAGATGGGTCCTGTGGGTACTGGAGGAGGAAGTGGTATCTTGGTGTGTTTGACCATGTAGGAAATGGGACTTACAGACCTTCTGAAACAAAGAACCAGAACTCCCTAAGCGCCTACTGTGAGCCCATGTCGGGCCCAGCACACTCAACGTGTCCCATCATCTAATCATTTTCCCTTACTCTGGGAAATAGATCAGGTCCCCATTGTGCATATGAGGCACCTGAGGGCCACAGGGGAGATGTTTCCTGCCGACTCTACTTCCACCCCCTAAATCTCTTTCAAGAGCCAGAGCTGGCTGTTCACGTCACCTTAGGCATCCCCACTTGTATACCCCACATTCTTCTCACCCTCAACTTGAACGATCCTAAACTCATCATCTTCCCTCCACAGCCTTCTGTTTTCCCATCACAACCTCACTATTCAAAACCCGGGGGGGGGACTTCCCTGGCAGTCCAGTGGTTAAGACTTGGCACTTCTACTTCAGGGGGCACGAGTTCAATCCCTGGTCGGGGAACTTAGATCCCACATGCCGCGTGGCGTGGCCAAAAAATGTAAAACTAAATAAATTTTAAAAATTAAAAACAAAACGGGATATCAACCTTGGCTCCATCCTCTCCCTTGTCCCATCTCCAAGTAGTAACCCTGACCAGTGGTCCCATCTCTGACTCTTTTGCCAGACACTGGATTTCCTTAATTTCAGGGTTCGCAGAGTAGTCCAAAGTTCTCGATGACTCCAACAGCTCCTCAATAGATATTCTCCCTCTATTTTATCCCTACTTCCATCTATGTCCCATGCAAATATCAGGGTCATCTTTTTAAAATGCAATTCTGCCTATCTTCACCTAACTGAAAACCCTCCAGTGGTATCTCATTCCTCCCAGCAGAAACCCCTTGCCAGGGCTCACCAGGCCCTCCAAATCTTGGCCCTGGCTGCCCTCTCTGGTCTCACATTGGGTCACTACCTACCCTCTGCCCCCCAAGTGTCAGACATCCTGGAATACTCACAGTTTGCCTTTCAATTCCAGGCCTGGGCGCCTGCAATTTTCTCTGCCTTCCTCTGCCTAACTCCTTCTCATCTTTCACGTGTCAGTCTAGTCACCACTTCCTGACCGGCCTCTCTTGAAGCTTTGTGAGCTGCCCCTTCAGTGAATTCCCAGAGTCCCCTGTACTTCCTCCACTGGGCTACTCACCCGCTCCCTCTCCCATGTTCCTGTTTCAGCCACCAAAGCCTGCCCAGCATCTCAGAATGTTGGAGCAGCACCCTCCAATGGAAGCATAATGCATGCTTCATGCATAACTCTGCATTTTCTAAAAGGCACATTTTAAAAAGCAAAAAAAGGACTTCCCTGGTGGCGCAGTGGTTAAGAATCTGCCTGCCAGTGCAGGGGACACGGGTTTGAGCCCTGGTCTGGGAAGATCCCACATGCCGCAGAGCAACGAAGCCCATGTGCCACAGCTACTGAGCCTGCGCTCTAGAGCCCGCGTGCCACAACTGCTAAGCCTGCGAGCCACAACTACTGAGCCTGCACGCCTAGAGCCTGTGCTCTGCAACAAGAGAAGCCACCGCAATGAGAAGCCGGCGCACCGCAACAAAGAGTAGCCCCTGCTCGCTGCAACTAGAGAAAGCCCGTGTGCAGCAACGAAGACCCAATGCAGCCAAAAATTTAAAAATAAATTTGTAAAAAAAAAAAAATTTTTATTTAAAAATAAATAAATAAATAACTTACGGCCTTTAAAAATACAAAATATTTTTTTTTAAATAAATAAATAAATAAACAAAAAGAAACAGGTGAAGTTGATTTTAATGGTACATTATAACCCAATATTTCAAAAATCATATTATTTCAATATATAAGCCATATAAAACCCTTTGATTTTCTTCTTAGACTTTGAAATCTGGTGTGTGTTTTACCCTCACATCTCAATTTGGAAAAGCCACTTTTCAAGTGTTCAGTATCACCATGGGCTAGTACAGTTTGGGAGGATACTTTAAAGCTGCTTGGCCTGTGTCCTGTTCTGGGGGCACTAATTCTGAGAAGTTCTCATAGGCATTCTGCAGAAAAAGGGATTCTAAGTCATATAAGTCTTCAAAACACTGACAAAGTGAAGCCCAGTTTTTATGCTTCCCATCTCCCAGAGTCTTAACTGTGCGAATGTAAGATGTGATACTAGAAACAGACCAGAGAGCCTGGAGCATTTGCCCAACTCCTTTGAGCTCAAAGCTCTATTTTCGTAAAGCATTTCTGGGGATTAGTGTCCAGTGGAATGTTCTTTAGTAATGCTGGTTTAGCCACATCTCTGAGTCAGTCAATCCCGGGATCCCCATGGGAAGAATTCAGGGTTCAGGAAGCCCCACCTCACGTGCCTCTGAGCCTGGAGCTCAGGAAACACCCAAAACCTGATTACTGAATTGACTAATTAATTCTGGGAGGTTGCAGAGGGCAGGGCTAGAATCAGTAAGCAAAAATTGCAGCATATTTGAGCTCAAGGGAGAAAGCTTTGGGGGATTTGTGTGTGTGTGTGTGTGTGTGTGTGTGTGTGTAAGTGTGTGTGTTTTTAACAGCTTAAGGCTCACTTGCCAGATCTTCCTGGAAAATGCAGTATGTAGCCTTATAAGATGATGATTTCTCCATCTAGGAGCAATCAAGGCTGGAGTTCTGGGGTGGTGGGGAGCAGGGTCCTCCCCAGAGTCTCTAATTTCCCTCCTTCAGAACTAAACAAATAAAATAAAATCAAGAAGAAAGAAAGTAAAAAACTGCACTGACATAAGATCTTGAACTTTAGAGGAAGTGATCAGATGTGCATGCATGTTCTGGACCCTTTATTAAGAACACACTTTGGGGGCTTCCCTGGTGGCGCAGTGGTTGAGAGTCCGCCTGCCGATGCAGGGGACACGGGTTCGTGACCCATTCCAGGAAGATCCCACATGCCGCGGAGCGGCTGGGCCCATGAGCCATGACCGCTGAGCCTGCGTGTCCAGAGCCTGTGCTCTGCAACGGGAGAGGCCACAACAGTGAGAAGCCCGTGTACCGCAAAAAAAGAAAAAAAAAGAAAAAAAGAACACACTTTGGGATTCTGGAGGCCCGGTGGAGGGTTAGTTTACAGCCAAAGCCCCTTTGAGGCCACAGGTCTTTGGTTTAATTCAGATTTTTGATCCATTTTATACACAGTCAACATCTGGTCAATGACTAATTGAATCAGTCAATCAATCAAAATGTGTGTCTAGGGGGGTAGACCAGAGGATGGTCTGTTTCTCTTAAAATTGTTTCTGTGGGACACAACCAGGCAAGACCAAGCCGTGCTGTTAGAAGCCATCAGGATAGTGGTTATGTTAGGGATAAGGAGAGGAAGAAAGCACACAGGGCAGGGGGGTTTCAGGGTGCTGGAAAATTCAGTTTCTTGATTGGGTACAGGTTATTCAGATGGGTTAAGGTGGTGAAAATCCATCAAGCTGCATACTTTTTTTTTTTTTTTTCCTTTTTTTTTTTTTTTTTTTGCGGTATGCGGGCCTCTCACTGTTGTGGCCTCTCCCGTTGCGGAGCACAGGCTCCGGATGCGCAGGCCCAGCGGCCATGGCTCACGGGCCCAGCCGCTCCGCGGCATATGGGATCCTCCCAGACCGGGGCACGAACCCGTATGCCCTGCATCGGCAGGCGGACTCTCAACCACTGCGCCACCAGGGAGGCCCCAAGCTGCATACTTTTGATCTGTGCACTTTTCTGCACGTATGTTACACTTTGGTAAACAGTTTTATAAACTGCTTTTGTGATGATCTACTACTTTATCACACTAAGAGCAAAAGTGCGATTGTGATTAACCTAAATAAAATTATCAGGCCGGTCTGAGATTTGAGCTGAGGAGGAAGAGGTTAACCAACAGCCAGGTGTTTCTCATGTTGTCTCTGAGCAATAGTTTTGCCGGCTCAGGGGGCAGCTAAAGTTTAGCCAAGCTGCAGAGGGGCCCCAACCCTCCACAGACAGGCAGCCGATGGATTCAGACCAATCATCTTGGAGCCTCCAGGTGCCCATCAGTAGTATACCTGGAAGAAGCTAGAAGAACCTGGAAGCTAGAGCCTTTAAAGTTTGGAGTCTGTGCCCCCAGGCCATGCATGAGGCCTGGCCCAAAGTAGGTGCTCAACTGGGTATCCCTTTCTTTTCTCTTACCTGGATTTCAAGTATGGCATTTCCAGAAGTGCCAAGGCCTTCTGCCAGAAGGGGCTGGAGTGCCAGCAAGGATCACGGAGGCTGGCACAGCTGGGCTGAGAGTGGAAGGGGAAATGAAACCCTTGCATGACTCACACGTGCTTAAGCAACTGCAAAGAAGCCACCTGTGGTCAGTTGAAGACCTGGAAGGGGGAAAAGGAGGGAACTTCAGAGGAGTGGGGGAGGTGATGAAGACTGTGCCTTTCAGGTGATAGAGAGGGGGGAGGTTAAAAAAAAAAAACAAACCAGCAGTTGAGAATAACAGGTAACACACCATGGGGTGTAGTCTGGGGCAGAGGTAGGTTTCAGGCAGTGGAGATAAAGAAGGTCAAAGAAGACAGCCGTTTATAATAGGCAACACAACGTGGTACAAAGGAGAGGAAGCCTGGACTTAGAGCTGTGTGGTGTTGGCAAAACACATAACGATGGAGTTCTCTCATCTGTAGAAATGGGACAATAATAGTTCCTTCCTCTTGGGGTTATTGAGAGCATGAAATCAGTTGAAGCGTGAAAAGGATTGTGCAAATCTTGTGGCTGCTGTTCATAATAATAAGGGCATTGGTGATAATGTGGTAGGGAGACGCTTCTGATTCTGAAAGGAGATCAGGGAATTGACTTGGGAGCCAACAACAACCAGAAATCTAGAGGGGAAGAGAGAAGGAGAAGAGAGAGACCCTCTAGAGGAGGGGTTCTTAATTGGGGTGCATTTGAACTTCTATGCAAAACGCTGTATTTAAGAGTATATGTGAATGATTACATTAGAATGGATAAACAACAAGGTCCTACTGTATAGCACAGGGAACTAGATCCAATCTCCTGGGATAAACCGTAATAGAAAAGAATATTAAAAAAGAATGTATATATGTGTATAACTGAGTCACTTTGCTTCACAGCAGAAATTAGCACAACACTGTAAATCAACTATACTTTAATTTAAAAATCAAAATGTTTCAAAAAAAAAAAAAAAAGAGTATATGTGTTTTTTGGAGGGAGAAGGCCCATAGCCCATATCAGTTTCTCAAAGGGGTCTAGGACCCCTCCCAGCAGTTTAAGAATTACTGATCTAGAGAACTGAAGGCTCAAGAGAGAGAGGCAGATGAGACAAGTGGGCCACAGTCATCCATGGATGGAGTGAGTCATCTTCCTGACCCAAGACATGGGCTTAGCGGGGTGGAGAAGAATCTAAAAAGAAGACACAAAGGAGAGAGAGTTTGTTGCAATGAGGTCTCAGAGGACAAAGCTCAACTCGCAGTGGGGATAGGGTTGGGGGGAGGGGTAGCTCAGTTTTCACTGCGGCCCAGAGAAGGCTCGAAGACGCTGTTGGCTGAGTGAGTGGATGGATGGGCAGGAACGCAGCCCAGCAGCTGAAGATTCAGGAAATTAATGGGGCAGAATGCAGATGGAGGGTGGGGTGGGCAAGATCCTGATTATAGATGTGAACTTAGGCCTTCTCAGTATGTAATTGGTCTGAAGATTAACCCTGACTGTGTGTCTGGGGAACTGTGGAGGGACTGAGTGGAGAAATTCTTCCCATTCGCCTGGTGTGTGATGGGAAAAAACTGTCAGCCACTGTACACTGTTTTCCATCTGAAATACTCTCGCTCTCATGAAGAGTACTCTGCTAAGGGGAGGAACTCTTAACTACTGGCTCCATGGCTGTTATAAGGATTCCCCCCGCCCCCAGAGTGGGGTGAGCAGAGACTTTGTTATCTGACAGTTGTGGGTTTGTATCCTGATTTGGCCATTTCATTCATTCATTCATAAAACAAATATTTCTTAAGCATCTACTATGTGCCCAACTTTCTACCAGGAGCTTGATATGCAACAAGGAGTAAGAGATGACCCTTGGGCTCAAAAGTCTTACATCTAGTTGGTGAAATGGACAATGACAGTGGAGAATGATAGTTGCTGGGGATATGCCCAGGTTACTATGAGAACAGAGAGGAAAGGCACTCATACTTCTCCAAGCTTCAGTTTCCTTATCTGCAAAATGGGAATCACATTACTCACTACAGGGGGTTTCCTGGCACATTCCAGGTCGTCACTTGACACATGTAGGAGCTCACTGCAGCCCATGAATTTTCTGTTTGTTTGTTTGTTTTGTTTTTTTGTTTTCTGTGGTAGTTCTTACTTAATATTATTTTTTAGCTATTGATAACATAGCATGGCAGAAAGATTACATCAGCAAAAATGTGATATAATACAACTGTTTTCATTGAAGGCTTATACCTTACTATTCCCTAGGCTATTTGGAGTGTCCCCGCCCCTTGCACGAAAGTACAACTGTGATGCCTCTACTGCCACGACTAATGAATTTATTCAACAAATATTAATTGAGCACCCCATGAGTGCCGGGCACTGCTGTAGATACTAGAAATTTGGCATTAAACTAAACAGAGAAATAGAGTAGTCAGGAAAATTCTCACTGAAAAGGAGATATTGTAAGTATCTGAAAGAAATGAGAAAGTAGGCCATGGAGATATTTGGGGGAAGGATGTTCCAAGCAGAAAGATCTACAAATGTAAGGGTGCAAAGGGCAGAGGGTGAGTGGTAGGGAGGCCAGTGAGGCTAGGGAGAGGTGATGGAGGTGGGGAGCACTAGCAGAGGAGGTGGAGGGACCAGGGAGGGGGGCAGGCAGGGGAAGGCCTTGGGGGCCATTGTAAGGACTTTGACTTTTATCCTGAGTGAGATGGGAGCCACTGGAGAGGTTTGAGCAGAGGAGTGACAGGATCTCACATTTTCAAAGGACCACTGTTTTAAAAAATCACTTGTTCTGAGGATGTCCTACAGGAAGACAAACACGGAAGCAGGGACACCAGTTAGGAGGCTCCTGCACTAAACTAGGTGGAGATGATGGAGGCTTGGGCTAAAGTGGAAGCAGAGGGAATAGGGAGAAATGTTTAGCCTCTGGATATTTAAGGTGGTGTCCACGGGATTTGCAGACAGATTGGATATGGGGGGTAGGTGAGCAAGAGAAAGATCCAAGGACTCTGAGGCTTGGCCTGAGCCTTTGACTGTGATGGGGAAAACCAAGGGAGGGGCAGGTTTGGGAGGAAAGATGGAAGTTTGGTTTGAGGTGTTGTGTTTAAGGAGCCCATTGGAGGGAATTCCCTGGTGGTTCAGTGGTTAGAACTCGGCGCTTTCACTGCCGAGGGTGCAGGTTCAATCCCTGGTCAGGTAATTAAGATCCCACAAGCCACAGGGAAAGAAAAAATAAAGAGAAGCCCATTGGAAATCCAGATAGGGCTATAGGGTAGGTAGCCGGATATACAAGTCTGAGGCTGGGGCAGGGCTAGGGGTGGGCAAAGTCCTGATTACAGATATGAACTTAGGACTTCTCAGTATGTAACTGGTATTTAAAGTCCTAGGAGTGGATGAGATATGAAGAGGGAAGTTCTGAGGACTGAGCCTAGGGATTCTCCAACATCCAGCAATGATGGCCTCACCTACTATTCATATGGGGGTTCCAAGGCTCAACTTGGATATTCTGTAAGGCTTTGTGCAAATATTTCCCCAATGTTCTGTCTCCCAGTTCTGAATACACACGCACAACAAGAAGCAGGAAAGTCTGCAGAGGAACAAAAAGTCAATTTAAAATACATTGTGTTGCCATTTTCCCCCAAATAACAGGAGAGCCAAGCTCTGGGTCTGTAGGAAGATTTGGAGTCTTTAGCTTTCTGCCATCAAACCCTTCAGGCTGGGCTTCCAACGAAGAGTCTGCCTGGCTTCCCAGCCCTGAGGGCTCTCTCATGAGGTTCCTAGACCACCGTCTTGTAACTGGTGGTTTACTTGTCTAGCTCCTCTTCTGGACTGTGGGTTTCTCCAAGTGGAGGCCCTGTCTAATTCATCACAGGACTACTACCAGGACCTGGCACCAAACAAGCATCAAGAAGTGTTAGCGGAAATTAACCACATGGCAGAATCCAAGGAGGAACATCCATCCCCCAGGTTCTGGGTGTCTTTCGCTACATTGGTGTCTATTCTGCCAAACCCCTTCCCTGACACCTGCAGGTGAGTCCTGGAAAGGGAGAGATGGATCCTGCAGGGCTGCACTCTACCCTTTGGGAGAAGAATATTCTCGGCGGCCTGGATAAGCCATCCTCAAAAACAAGTTCTCTGAGTCCATCCTTAAGTGAGTTCTGGTGGGAAAGGGTCCAGAACCCTGGAGGGAAGGTTTAAGCAGCCTGTGGCCTCTGAGAAGCAAAAAAAGGGTATCTCCTCCAAAGGGACCTGCCTCTTTATCTGACCCAGAATTCCTGGGATATCAACTCGATTGTGCCAGCACTTTGTCCAAGGAATAGAATGATCCAAAAGACCCTCTTCTGGACAAGTGTGTGTTGTCCATCATAAAACAGACAAACAAACAAACAAAAACCCTCTTAACCCCAGGTTACTCTGGTTCCTGCACTGTGTTCCACCTCCTGCATATAGCTAAACGTCTTCAACAACTTGTCTAAACTTGTTATCCTTCACTTCATCACTCAGGCCCATCCCTAAAATAAGGCTTTCCTTCCAGGCCCTCCTAAATGACCTCATCTAGACTAATCACTTCAGGTACCACTGCCAGTTCCTCTCCTGAGCTCCAAACCCATGTATCCAACTGCCTACCGGACATCTAGACCAGGCTACCCCACAGGCACTTCAAACTCGAAAGTACAGAGCTGAATTCATCATCTTTCCCTCAAACTAGGTCATCCCCCAGTGTTCCCTGCCTTTGTAAATGGCATGCCCATCCATATCCTCGAATCCTCCCCTCTCTCTTTCTCTGACATATATAATCAATCCCTGATACTTCAACCCTCTGTCATGAGTATCCCTCAAATGCAGATATACTCCTCTCCATCTTCATGGCTCTTCTGCTGATTGGGGCCATCATCAACATCATTTTTGCCTAGATGTTGACATCAGCCTTCTTAACTGTGGCCTAACAAGTCTCCAGTCTTGACTATTTCAAAGCCATTTTCTATACTGTAGGTAGCATTTACTAAAATGCATATGATTATGTTCCTCCGTTGCTTACAACACATCAGTGGCTCCCCATTGCTCTCAGGATAAATTGCAAACTTCTTAACCAATACAAAACCCCCTGCATGAGTTGGGCCTTGCTTACCCCTTCAGCCTCATCTCTCACTACCCCTCCTCCCAGTCTACCCCTCAGCCACACTGAATTACCAGTAGTTCTCCAAACAAACCCTGCTCTGCCCAATTTCCAAGTCCTTATTCCATTTGTTCCCTGGGCCTCTAGTGATCATGTCCCTCACTTGTGTTCTCTATCTTCCCTAACTTTCACTGGCTAGTTTCTGTCCCCACCTCAGGGCAGGCCTCAAGTTTGAATGTTATTTCCACCAGGAAGCCTTTGCCTGGACTCCTCAATTCTGGCATGACAGCAACCTTAAAGGGCTCCTATAGCAAACACACTGCACATCACTCCAAAGCATTTATCGGAGTAAGTGGCAATGACTTGTTCTCTTGTCTGTCCCACCTACCAGGCCTGAGCTCCTTAAGAGCAAGGACTTGGTCTGTCTGATTTGTGACTGAATCCTTAGCACCAGGCACGGTACCTGGCTCACAGTTGTTGTGTATTTATGTGTTTGTGTTTGTGTGTGTGTGTGTATGAGATGTAGGAAAGCCAGGGAAGGGGCACATGCCATGAGAACCCGGGGGAAAGAGGGACAGATAATTACAGAAGTAGGTCTTGGCAGACGCCACAGAGACAATTGCCACTAATGGGATGGGGAGGACAGGATCAATTCAAGAGGCTCCAAGGATTTGAGCCTGCATGACTGGGAGGGAGATGGGTAGAGCTATTCACCAAGCAGGGACCATAGAAGGGAAAGGTAAACCCAGGGGAAAAGTTGAACTCAGGAACAGAGGACTGTTGGAGACCATCAGGGGGACACATGCAGTAGGCAGCTACAGATAGTTCTGTAGCTCCAAAAAGAAGTCAAGGCTAGAGATACCCATTTGAGAAGCTATCTATGGGAGTCAGTATAGAGTCGGTAAAGCTTCCAGGAGGAGAGTGGATAGAGAAAAGAAGGTTGAGGACAGAAGTTTGGGAATGCTTCCATTGTCATGCGAGAAGAGGAGGCAGAAATATGGCATTTGCGGAGATAGGAGGAAAACCAAGAGAATTCATGGTCACTGGAGCCAAATGGGAAGGACCCAAAGAATGTGCCCAGCATCACTGAGTGCTGCAAGAAGGTGGAGGAGAATAAGGCTAATCTATCTGCAAACTAGGAAGTCTCTGATTAGAATGGAAGTCCGATCAACAGTGTTTAAGGGGTTGGATTATAAAGCAGAAAAGGCAGCAAGCATGGACTATCCTTTCCAAATATTTCAAACATGCCAAGGGACACAGTGACCTAAGGACCTTGGAAGGCAGTACAGGGATTCAGAGACTGGGCTCCATAGTCAGACTGCTTGGGTTCAAATCATAGCCCCACCATCCATAGCTGTGTGACTAAGTTAAACTTACTCCATCTTCCTAAGCCTCAGGTTCCTGGTCTGTAAAAATGATGGAACTAGTAGTACCTGCTTGGTAAAGGTTATTGTGAGGATTAAGTGAGATAATGTATGGGAAGCACTTAGTCCAGGGCAGAGCCCATGGTAAGTAATCAATTAATGTGAGAGATTATTTTTAACAAGGTCAAGAGGGAAAATTGGGAGGAGGGAGCAAGTGGAGAAGCTGCCATGCAGGAGGGAGAGAAGATGCTGGATGTGGAAGGGATGGGATGGAGGACTCGAAGGGCTTGTTGGGGGCGTGGGGAGGTAGATCTCTTTAAAACCTGATCTTGGTGAAGCTGTCACCTGCCGGTTATTGAGCGAGGCTGCCATCTCTGTTCCATTTTCTTGGGAGGGTCATGCTGAGTCAGCTTGGGGTTTCACTCACTCCCAGACTTGTCCAGGATTTCCTGGAGCCCCAGTTTCTGCCTCTTTGCCTCTCCCAGCCCCCTGTGGAGGCAGCTGGACCTGAGTAGCGGCAGGATGTCCCAGCAGTATACCCTGTGAGAGGGAGATTCAGGGACAGTTCTCCTTGGGCTGTACCCTGGACACAGGTCAATATCCTGCTGTCCCCTTCATGGTCTGCATCTTCACGGTTATTCCGAATGACCCCCAGCCCCCATAGTTAATGCTGCTTCTGAAACACTTTCAATGGCCTTCACGGGCCTCCTGGCTAATCTGCCTGCCTCCAGTGTCTGCTCTGCCACACTGTCCCCACCCTGCTGCCCATGGTTGTTCTCTCACCTCCTCAAAACCCCATCACAGCTCACCCTGCAGTAGCTCCACTGTCACTGGGGGAGGCCTCTCCACGTGCCCAACCTTCTTCTCTGGTTTATCTTCACCCTCTGCTCCATCCTGACCAAAGCTGTTCCTGCCCATGACTCCCTGCCTTGGCCCAGCTTGGTCTTCTTCCTGCAGTACCTTCCCTTCTCTTCCACAGACCAGCCCCTCCTCATCTTGAGAGAATGGCATCCAACCAGAAGCCTTTCCTAATATTGCCCCCCGCTGCCACCACTGGTGAGTTGGATGTGCCTCTCCCACCCCAGCATTCCCACAGTAACCACTGCTTCCATGTTATTCTTTGTACCTTATGGTAACAGTCGGGGAATATGTTTGTCTTGTTATCAGACTAGGAACTTCTCCAACATGAGGATTAGGTCTTATTAATATCTGTATCCCCAGGGCTTAGCATAGTACTTATCTACCACATAGCCCCCGCACCCTCATTTCTCAAGGAATACTGGTTGAATGAATATATGTCCTCATCACAGAAAGGAGGTCTTCTGGCAGGAAGACAGAGAAGGAATGTGAAGGTGGACACCCCACAGGGCCAGGCTCCTACATGCTTATTGCCTGTCCTCTCATTCCACAACTCCAGGGTTTCTGATTGTTACTGGGATTGCCAGCCTGAGTCTCCTTTCTGGGGCGTCAAGCAGGTTCTTTTCTAAGCATCACCTAAGTCTTAAAAGGGCAGCGGTCCTTAGGCAAGGCACCCACAGGAAGGGAGATCTACCAGAAGACACTGCTGCCCAAGAATTGCCAAAGTCGAGACTGTGCAAGCATCCAAATTCAAAATGCCAGGGGGCATCCAGGTGCCATAACATGAGGGGCCCAGGTCCAGGACCAAAGAGAAAACAGAGGCCTTGAGAGTGCCCAGGAATCAAGTGTAGCTGAGGACTTAGTATAACTTGGAGCTCTTGGTCTTAAGTGACCCATCAGAGATCTGTTAAGCAAAAATGGGGATTTATTGGGCCTCCCTGGTGGCGCAGTGGTTGAGAGTCCGCCTGCCGATGCAGGGGATACGGGTTCGTGCCCCGATCTGGGAGGATCCCATATGCCGCGGAGCGGCTGGGCCCGTGAGCCATGGCCGCTGGGCCTGCGCATCCGGAGCCTGTGCTCCGCAACGGGAGAGGCCACAACAGTGAGAGGCCCGCATACCGCAAAAAGGAAAAAAAAAAAAAAAAAAAAAAAAAAAAAGGGGATTTATTTAAAGGTACAAGAACAGGGGTGAAATAAGGCCTCAGGAGATAGTAGGAACCAGGGCCCTGAACTCCATCAGAGCCTTCTCTCCTCCTTTCCTCCCAGCTTTTTCTGGCCCTTTTGGCAGAAAATACCAGCAGGGCAGCTCCCTGATTTACATATGACACATCCATCTGCAAGAAGAGACACCGAGCCACTTTCTCCTTCCTAGCTCCAGAGTCTCAAGGAAGTTGATCTGAGTAGCTCAGCTTGGGTCACACAACTGTAGCCCGAGGGACAACAGCATAGTTGTGTGTTTGTGTACACTGTGCAGAAGGACAGGTTCCCTGAAAAGCAGAAGTTGTTCAGACAGCCCTATATGTGTTCAGTTCTGGGAGCCAAGAGTTGGGCTAAAGTAATAACAATCCCAGGAGAGTCAGAAGCAAACGAGTATGGACTGAATCTTGAGTGACCATCTAGAGCAGGTGGCCTGAGGGCTGGTCATTCCAAAGAGCCCAGTCTTAAGAAGTAGTCTGGGAAAAAAAAAAAAGGGTTTCTGGGCTTATATACATTTTGGAGATGCTACACGCCATGTGTATCAGCATATGGACAACTCTGGGAAGTCCTGCGGGAAAAGACCTGTTTAAATCATAACAATGCATACATGTGTGTTTGTGTATGAAGTCCTTCATACATGTGTGTTTGTGTATGAAGTCCTTCTTTTAGTGGAATATTGATAAATCATCCACCTTTCACAGTGTGTACATTGGAAACAGGCCTGTCCTCTTCTAGTGGTTTTTTTTTTTTTTTGCGGTACGCAGGCCTCTCACTGCTGTGGCCTCTCCCATTGCGGGGCACAGGCTCCGGACACGCAGGCTCAGCGGCCATGGCTCACGGGTCCAGCCGCTCTGCGGCATGTGGGATCCTCCCGGACCGGGGCATGAACCCGTGTCCCCTGCATCGGCAGGCGGACTCTCAACCACGGCGCCACCAGGGAAGCCCCTCTTCTAGTGATTTTTATGGGGGTTGGGATGGTCCATGAGTGAGTGGTCTTGATTTAAAGCAGTGTTTCCCAAGCCTCATTTATGTCTCTGACCTTCCCGGAGTTTGTCTTATATGTTCCCTCTGTGCCATTCCGTGATATTTTTATTTAAATCAATCAACCAACCTTTTTAAAAGCCCCATCCTAAGCAGTGATATCCTTAAAATCGTGGATTTGATATGATGGTTATACTTTTTTTCTCATACACATGGAAATATTTACATAACGATTAAAATGAAAATGTCTGTACAGGCGTTACCTATAATTTTCTCAAGTACTGAGGGTAGGTGGACCATATCGTGGGGATACCAGATTGAAGTATCAGCAATCAGAGAGGGGTCACGTGGCCTTGGGTAAGCCAGCCAACATCAGAGCACTGCCAGCCACATATGCTGGCAGAGAAGTTCAGCCTGTGACAAGACGCCCAGATACTTGCATGTTTGTACACGGGGACCATGCTTGGGGTGCCATTTTGGCGTGTGTGTTCTGTTTTCATGCCTAACCAGATCTTCCTTGAAAATGAATGCAGATTCTCCCTGGCTTGGGAGGGTGGCTGTGGTAGTGGTAGGAAGCACTGTTATGCCTTAAGGCAGTCCTCAGCTTACTTTAGCCTTACTGCAGCAAACAGGTAGGAGTTATATGCTTCACCTGGTGGCCTGGGACTGATTCTGAGATGGAAAGACTATGATGAAAGACACCAAAAGTAAGGTGAAACTAGTTCTAGCAACCTGTTTCAGAGAACGAGAATAACTTTGGAGTCAAGCAGACCTGAGTTTGAATCCAAAACTCAGCACTTACTAGCTGTGTGTTCTCAGTCAAATTTAAAAAACAAAATTCTCTTAAAATTGCACCATTATCACCATTATCCAGTTGTGGAAACTGGGGCTCAGAGAATTAAAGCAATTTGCCTGAGGTCACAGAGCTAATAAACAGCAGAGTAGAATTCAAAACTAGATTGGTCTGACTTCTGCATGTGTGGTCCTAACCACTATATTACCCAGCTTTCATTCCCTCACTGATCGCACATCTCTTTTGTAGGATCTGCAGCTGGACGCTGGGGATCAAGTGCTAAGCAAGATAGACAAGGTCCTAGCCCTCATAGACCTGGCATTCAGTAGGGGAGAGAGACATAAAGTCACTAGTTACCCCCCTTAATAATTGAATAACTGTGATAAGTGTTACAAAGGAAGAGGACACTATGAGGGGCACTTGATCTGGGTGGGGAAGGAGGAGTCAGGGAGTGTGGAAGGGAGAAAATGGTACTAAGATTGAGCTTTGAAGCATTCACAAGAATTAATTTTTCTTAATGAATTAAGAATTAAAGTGTTTACCACTAGATGTGGTAGAGGTGATTTCAGTGGCCCATGGATGAACACTTTTTGTATTTTATTTGTAAATGATTTCATAGACATTATTATTTCATAGCTATTATTGCTTAGGATGAAGCTAAAGAAAGAAGGGGGATCAATTAAAATATTAAGTAATAATAGTAAAAGTGGTAATACATATGGAAAAAAATTCACAAAGGTCACACTTGAATTAAGCAGGTTATTCAGGATCTTGGCAGCTACTTTAAGAATTTTGAACTTCGTACTAAGATGAGGGGAAGTTTGCGGAAAGGGGATAATGGTTAGATCTGGTGTTGAAAGAGCACTTTGTCTACTGTTGCAGAGCAGCTTGTGAGAGAGCCAGAAAGGAAGTAGGGATCCCTGTTAGGAATGTATTGTAAGAATTCAAGCAGGAGATAATGCAGACTTCACAGGTGTGTGGGCGGGGGAAAGAGGATTGAAGAGATGCAATCAGCTGGACTTTTGAGAAACGGAGAGGAAGATGTCCAGGGTGGAGCTTTTCTAGCTGGGTGGCGGAGGAAGATGGCGAGTTCAGCCTTGGAGAAGCTTGTGAGGTATCCAAATGAAGATGTCAGGTAGGTTAGTAGGTTACGTATCTCTGACACAGTTTAACTTTAGTAAAATAGGCGACCTCACGGAGCTATTGTGTGAATTCAGAGCGGAGTACACAGTAGATGCTCCATAAACGGCAGTTCTTTCTCCAATTCCTCCCCCCTACACCCCATAGCGCGTTATGGACCCAGCCGGGTACAGAACCAGGTCGTGTTTACCCCGCGATCTGATTCCCTTTGGTCCCTACCCAACTCCTCTCCTTAGCACAATTCCTGGCTCAGGGATGTTTGAAGAATGAACGAATGAAATCAGGCCTCTTGTAACCCAGGGCTACATGTACCCGGCTGAAAACTGGAGCTAAACCAGACCTTTGGCGGGTTGAAAAATTAAAATAAATTTTAAGAAGTGGGCGTGAAATCATCCATAATTTGGAAGGTCTGGACAAAGGCTGGGGTGAAAGCTCCTCCCGCCAAACAGCGTCGGGGTCCGGTTAGCGAGAGAAGAATAGCTGGTGAGAGCTCGGGGCCCCTGCTGCCAAGGTATTTGCAGCTCCCTGGAGATCTCGGACCGAGCCCTGCCGCTGTCCCGCGGCGGCCTTTAAAGGCCCACCACGTGGCCGAGCTGCCGGCCCCAGTCCGGAGGCGGTGTCCGGGCTGCGCCTGCGCACTGCCTAGGGGAGGGATCTGGGATCAGAGAAAAGGCACTGGGAGAGGAAGAGAAGATTTCACAGGGTGGGCGGCCGTGGGCGGAGTCAGCTCCTTATGCAAATCACATTGGCGCGCGAGGGCTAGGGGCGGGGCTTGCGATGCAAAGCCGGGTCCACCTTTGGAAGCGCGAGGGGGCGGGTCCCGCAACCCTCGGCCTCCTTCCGGAGTCTCTGACGTCAGGGACGTCGCATTTAAAAGCGGCCGCGCAGGCGCAGTGAGCCGAAATGCGAACTTAGGCTGTTACACAACTGCTGGGGTCTGCTGTCGCCGCCAGCCCGGCAGCAGTCAGCCTCGCCGCCGCTGTCGCCGCCTCAGCCGTTCCGGGAGTCTCAGGCCCTCCCCGCCGCCGTTTACACGCGTCTCCGGGAGCCTCACGGAGCCCCCGTCCGCCCGAACAGGCCGGCCACGACCGTCTGCGTCTCCTCGGCGCCCCTCGCCGCCCGCCGCGCTCGCCGCCTCAGCCGTTCCGGGAGTCTCAGACCCGCCCCGCCGCCCTTTACCCGCGTCTCCGGGAGCCCCAGTCCGCCCGAACAGGCCGGCCGCGGACGTCTGCGACTCCTCGGCGCCCTTCGCCTTCCGCCGCGCTCGCCGCTCCGGCCGACATGAGTGGGGACCATCTCCACAACGATTCCCAGGTACTGCCCTGCCCGGCCCGCCCGGGCCCACGGCCCCGCTCCGACCCTCCACGACCCCCGGCGCAGGCCCCGGCCTCGGCCCGGCCGCCGCTTTGACAGGCCGGAGCCCCCCGCCAGGGGTGGCCGGCCGGAGGAGATCGGCTCCCCGGGCCCCGGGCGGAAGGCGCCAAGTTACAGTTTAGGGGGGTTGGCTGACCCTTCAGGCCGTTCCCGAGGCGCCCTCATCCCGGGGGGCGCAGGGTGGGCCCGGCCCCAGGCAGCGCGCGCTCGCCCGCCGCCCGCGGGGTGAATGTGCCTGTTGTTTCATAGTCCCTCCTTTTCTTTCCCCAGATCGAGGCGGATTTCCGATTGAATGGTGAGTGAGCCCCCTCCCCGACCCCGGTCCCCCCGGCCGCCGGCCCCGCGCCCGGCCCGAGCCGGGCAGAGGACAGACATGGCGTCCCAGAGACTAAGTCCCGGCTCCTCGCTCACCGGCCCCATTGTTCCCATCGGGCCGCCTCTGGACCCCCTTTCCGGGGATCCCAGCGCCCCCAGATCGCGGCCCTCCCAAGAGGGGGCAACGGAGACCCCGCGTCGCCCGCCGCCGGGCCTCTGGCAGCCTTTCCGGGCCCGGATTCCTCCCGGGAAAGTCGCCTTGTCGACAGTCGGGACTTAGTCTCTGCGCCATTTTCTTTTTCTCTCTCCTCTCCTTTCTGTGCCTATGTCTCTTTCTCTCCCTCCCTCGGCTCCTTCCTTGAGCTGCCCAGAAAAAGCTTTCTGCCGAGCAAAGCCACGTAAATCACAGACATCACCAAGGGGAAGGTTGGGAGCCTGAATTGTTACTGTTTTTTCCCAAAGAGAACTTTATTTGGGGTGTTATTCCCTCTTACTGCTTCTTGTTTGTTTCCTTTTCTGCTTCCAGAATGAAAGATACCCTTCGGAAACTGTTGATTTTTTTTTTTTTTCCTCCCCTTCCCTGGTAAGATGTTTATGGTAGGAAGTAGGGCGCTAAAGCTAAAGCCCTCCTTTGTGGAGTTCTTTATATTTTGAGATTGCTTTCCCCAAGTTGTGTTCTTTGCAAAGGTAGTGGTACCTGCCTTCAGAAAGTTTGCAAGTTCTCTGTTGGCCATCCATTGTAAATGTTGGGCTCAGGCATGTTGATTTTTTTTTTTTTAATTAAAGTATTACAGAGTAGAACTTCAGTGGGGCTGAGGTGCCTAAGGCACTGGTTTTTTTTTAGAAATGCAGTTTAGTTGTCAGGAGGAAAGGTTACTGAGCATCTCATCTGGCCTGGTGTATTAGGCTTTTCTCATGGGCTGTGGGGTAGAAAAAAAGATTTTATTTATTGAAACAAAGATGACCAGCACCCACCCCTGCTTCCTGTTCATTCTTTTTCAGAAGCCTCTGTTTTTCAGGAATCGAGAGCTAACTTGCTTTTGCCTGATCTTTATGTTTTGTACCCTTTTCAGCCAAATCAAGGCATTTATTCTTTGAGTATTTCCACTTCAGTTACCGAGTGAAGATTGCCCCAATAGAAAGCTCACCCTTCGAGTTTTCAACAATCCTGTTGAAGGAGAAGGTACCCTCTGTAGTGTGCTGGGAATTCCCACTGATTCTGATGGTACATAATCCTGCTTAGTTGGGTTTGGGTTCTGGGAACCTAGCCAATGGGAGAAGCTGATGACTAGGTTTTCTGATGTTGTAATCAGCAGTCCATCGTGTTAGCCTGCTCTACTGCGAGCAGCCTTATGTTCAGATTTTGAAGTAGGGCATCCAGCAAGAGATGGTACTCTGTGAGGAGAGAATCTGGTTAAAGTGTAGCATTTCTTGAGCACCTAATATATGCCAGGCACTGTGCTTAGTGCTAGAGCTGAACCTTTGGCCACGAAGTGCTGCTCTTGCCTTCAATCCAGTCTATCTGGGGGAGACATAATTAGTTAATTACAAGGTAGGTGCTGGGACAACTCTATACCCAAAATGCTTTGGGTGACTAGGGGATTTAATTTTGTCTGGGGGTGGGGAAATTTCTCAGGAGGTAGCTTCTGGGCTTGGTTGTCAAGACTAGGTGCTGAGTGTCAGGAGTTGGAGTATTTCTTAACTATGTTTAGTCAACCTATCAGGGTTTTAAAAGCGGGAAATGAGGCCCCTGCTGTTCAGAAAACCGCAGAGGGTAGATATGTTTCTTTGGGATGTGGGAGCACAGAAAGGATGTGGCAGGTGAGGATGTAAGAAGTCCTTTTGACCTCTCTTGGAGGAAGGTAGGATCTTAATACAGAATAAGTGTTCTTTTGACTCTGAGACTGGGCTGAGCAAGTAATGTATCTAGTAATGAAACAAAGTGTAGTCCTTTCTCCTCAGAAAGTTAACCTCCATGGTTCTCGCCTAGGTTATATAAAGGAACTGTTGAATATGTGACTGATTGTAGGCTGGGTAGGTTATTGCTCTTTAGTGCCATTTTTGTAGAGGCTGAAGTAAACCGGCTTTATTGACCTTTAGAATGTGTTTTTTCACTTGTAATAGCAATAATTGCTGGTACTTATTGAATGTTTACTGTCTATCAGGCATGAATCTCAGTTCTTTCCATTGGATCATCTAGTTTAATTTAATCCTTGGAAGAACCCTTATGAGTTGGGTACTATTATCTCCATTTCCATAGATAAGGAAACTGAGCCTTAGGTATATTTACTAGTTTTCCCAAGGGCAGTGAGTTGGCACTACAAAGCTCACAAGCTTAGCTACTATGCTATATATGATTCTAGTATGAAGAAATTAAAAGCTGCCTCATCTCTACTTTCTTACAGAGCTGAAAAAGGCAAGAGGGAAAGATTTGATAGTTTGTTGTTTGCTTTTTATCTAAACCTGCTCCTTCAAGAGAAAAAGCACTTTAACTGCTTCCCCACCACACTGAGGGTCTGACAGTGGAGTATTATCTTTGTAAATATTGTCTAGAAGAAAGATGTAGTATTAGTAGCTGTTTGCTTGCTCTGTTAAGTAATACATTAGTAACTAGTGATTGATTTATGTAATATGAAAGAGTTTTTAAAAGATAAAGATCAATTTTTAATTATGATCAGACAAGTTATTATTGATCTTTGTATTAAGAGTTTGCTTAAGCATGATTTTAAGTGGACCTAACCCGTCTTACAGATGAACTGTGCCAATAACGTTAAAACAAAACTCCCTCATTTGCCTGCCCTCGTCCCCTAAGAGCTAAAAGATTTTTTGCCTTTGGAGTTCATTCTTTACAATAGTTAAAACTGTTACTGTTCGTATAGAATTTAGAACATTCCGGATCATACTCAACTGCTGGGAAAAATCTGTTATTTGTGAAATGTATTTATATTTAAAGTATTGCTGGGAGTTTCAGGAGCAGAAACCATAATCTCTTATACCTAAGAGAAAAGGCTTCTTTTTCTAGGTGTTGGTAGCACTCATTGAAGTGGGGCTGAGTCATTAGCACAGTACTGTGCAGACTACTGAATTACCTGTAGTGTTGATAATGGTAACTATCAGGTTGGGGCTCAGTGGTCCTATTGCCGTTTCAAGAGCTTGATGTTCTTGCCCATCTCCTCTGGAGTAGTAGGGTTCTTTCCTCCCTGGCATGAGTAAAGTATAATGCTTGGTTTCATCAGCGATTATTCTCAGAAATGTTACATGGGCTCATTGTTTGGCATTATCTTGTGTTGATTCTAGTAGCTTAGTGGATTCAAACTGGATGATGGAATTAAATATCAATTGTTTCTGATGCTAACAGATAGTTATACTTCTGTGCTGTTGGGCACTGGTTGGGGTGGCAGGTGGGAAAGCTAATGATGTGGCTGTCTGAAAATTCCCATCACATTTTTAAAACCAAACTGATGGCACCTTCACATGAAATCTGGCATGTCTTCCTACTCCATCCAGAGACACTTAAGCTCTGGGCTCCAGTGTTGTCCTTCCTTCCACTGCAGCCAGATTTCTTGGGGGCACCTTTTCAGAATTAGTGAGCTGCTGTAGGTGAAACGGAGTTGCTTGTCAACATGTGCTTTTTAGATTACTAGCATGTCAGAACTCACAAACAAATTTTAGATTCCGACGTTACCGGTAAAACAAGAAAATCAAGTAGTTACTAAATCAGAAATACCTCATGGTTTAAAAAGTGAAAACTGGATAATATTGCTTGCTATAATTAACTCATACTTGTCTTTGGTAAGTAGATAAAGTAAAATGGAAAATAGGAAGTCAGGGTCCGTTCCAAAATCTCATTTTAACCAATAGTAGCAAAAAAAGAATTGAGTCTGGCTTTTTTCCTTTAACATCAGCATAATAATGGGGAATTGTGAGAATTTGAAGAGAGATTCATTAGTTCTAGGTGAGTCAGTATCCATGTATACAAGTGCCAGGGATTCTTAACATGTCTCAAAGCTTATATTCTAAAATTAGGCTGTTGGGGGGGTTTTGTTTGTTTTTGGCGTGTGTGAGGGCATGCAGAAAACATGGCTGACTTCTGAGCTTGTGAATATGTGTTGTATGTTAATCACAGTAACAGTTACCTGTTGCTGCCAATGGTATCAGACGCGATTCTGTTGTGCTTTCTGGGTGTATTTCATTTTAGGAACTTTCAGACATACTTCAGTTGTTCATGTTATTTCCTAGTAGTTGGGTATGAGTGCATACGTATGTTATTGGTCTTTAACAGCTTTTGCCATACTTACAGTGCAGAATACTGATTTTCTTCAAACCCGAAGTTATTTCTCCAGAAGTGTTTTGTGAGGGATTGCGTGTTTTCCATATGAAACTATGTTGAACTCCAATAAAGTTCTTGGTTCACTGGGAAAAATGGATTCCAATGTAATTATTTACTTTTGAATGAGGCTATGGAAATGCTTGAAATGAGTATTTGATGTGGGATCCTGAGTTAAAAAACTGTCTTGGAAGAAAGGTAAAATATGGTCCATTCATTGCGTTTGGAGACGGAAGAGAGTCAGTTCACTAACTTTTCTGTATCCTGTGGTTAAGATTATCTGACTGCCCCTTAATTATTTTTGAATTCATTAACTTTGCGAAATGAGGGCATTTGGGCAAGCAGTTGAGAATTTGGCTTCTTGAGGTAAAAAGTTTGGGATGGGAGAAGTTCCCAACTGGCCCTTTAGAAGTAAATGAGATACCGTGTTTAAAGGAGGCTTTTAGATTGTGTTTAAACTTTTAGTAGTAATAGTTGGAACAAGTCTTTTCTGTTTCCATGCCTTGTAAATCTGAAGTTTGTGAAGCAGCTTTCTATCCCCATGGCTTCAAGCCAGTAGCTAAAGTAGGAAATGTAAAATAGAGGCCATCGGTATCAAAGAAGTAGCATTTGCCAACCTTTGCCCTTCCCCCACCACCTGCCTATCTAGGTGTGGGCAGTATGTAGTATGCTCCGTGTTGATAGCATAGGGCCTGGGTACGCACAGGGGGATAAAGATGGGGGAGTGGTGATGGTGGGTGTAGCCTTGGCTTTATTAGGTGGGAAGAAACTTAGAGTGGAATATGTTAGATATTAATGGTATTTGGGGTAGTGTTGTAGGAAATGACTAATAGTTTGCTAAATGATTTTAGCAGCAGTAGATATTGTTTAAAATGATATTTATTCTGTATATTCAAGAAAGATTCTAAATATTTTTCAGACTGGGAGAGAAGTGACTCAAGTATATGTCTAGGGTATACAGATTGTAATATCATCAAGCTAGACCACCCATTGTCAAAGTTTGTATTGTGTCTTTATCTGTCATTTATGTCTCTAAGGTTTAGTTAAGAAAGAAACGGCAAGGGATATTGGCAACTTAAGTTTTAAATTTCTTTTTGGTTGGTACTCGTTTTTAATTTGTTGCCTTATATTTTTAGATCCACTCAGTTATCTCCCTGCCAGCTTTACCTTTCTGTACTGTTCTTGAGAATTTTTCTGAAATGTATAGTAAATATTTTTATTTACATCTCCCTTTTGCCCTCCCCATTAGATTGGGTAGAGATGCGTGCATCTCTGCCAGTCTCTGTTAATTCCTCTCTGAGCCTTTGAAGTTAACTTTGTTTCTGTGGATTTAAGGAACTGAAGAACTCCGTTCATTAGCATTCCTGAGACACACCTAGATAAGCTTCAACAAAAGGTGTTAAAGCAGTCAGCATAATTGAGCACTTTAATTCGCTTGTCTTTGTTGTTGACGTTGCTGAGAACAAGTTTAATAGATCCCTGGGTATTATGACATTTTCCTGTATTTTAAGAACAAAAACACATCCACCAACCCTTGGTCCAATATTCTTTGTATTTTTCTCAGCACAGCCTAGGAAAGATAGAGGGCAGGAACCTTCTTGGAGGAGATATCCTTAGCTATTTGGAGTTTACCAAAAAAAAAAGTTGTAAGTTGAAGGTTATTCCTACACCAGAATACACTAGAAGTGTACTCATTGCCCCTTAGTAAAAGTCCAGATTTTAATCTTGCTCCCAGATACGAATGCCTAGATTTATAAAGTTTTGTAGGCAAAATACGAGTTGGGCAGAAGACTGATCTAGCAGATTTCAAGATCAGTGGATTAGGGAATCTCATTGGCTAAGACCCCCTTGCTTTACCCAGCTCCTATAAGGTAGCCCCTTTATTTCTTTGTAGTCAGCTGTCTGAGCTCTTGCTTGGCAGCAGAAGGGGAAGTGGGAGGAAGGGAACTAATTTTGGGAGTTTGGTAGACAATATGTTTTTGTATTCATTAAATCTAATTGGGAGATTGGGATTGACATATATACACTAATATGTATAAAATGGATAACTAATAAGAACCTGCTGTATAAAAAAATAAATAAAATTTTAAAAATAAAAAAATAAATCTGAATTTAATGGGAATAGTACAGATTTGTGGGAAAACCTTCTCATCTCCCCCCCTTTTTTTAAATATCCTTTTTAAAAAATATTTAATTAATTTATTTATTTTTGGCTGCATTGGGTCTTCATTGTTGCACGCGGGCTTTCTCTAGTTGCGGCCAGCGGGGGCTACTGTTCGTTGCGGTGCGTGGGCTTCTCATTGCAGTGGCTTCTCTTGTTGCGGAGCATGGGCTCTAGGCCTGCGGGCTTCAGTAGTTGTGGCACATGGGCTCAGTAGTTGTGGTCACGGGCTCTAGAGCTCAGGCTCAGTAGTTGTGGCACGTGGGCTCAGTAGCTCCACGGCATATGGGAACTTCCTGGACCTGGGCTTGAACCTGTGTCCCCTGCATTGGCAGGCAGATTCTTAACCATTGCGCCACCAGGGAAGTCCCTCTCATCTCCCCTTTTTGGTAGCATACTGCCTTAGTCCAGATTCCAGAAACCCCAGTCAGGTGGTAATTGGTAAGCTTCTAATACGATGTCACAGCCGGGACGTGCCTGGTAGTCCAGTGGTTAAGACTCCCTGCTTCCACTGCAGGGGGTGTGATTTCCATCCCTGGTTGGGGAACTAAGATCCCATATGCCGTTCAGCGCAGCCAAAAAAAAAAAAAGATGTCACAGGCTGCCCTTAATTATATGCTCTTAGAGATAGCCTTAGACCCCTTATATCTTCAAGAGATGCTATGGTATTAAGGCTGGAACCAGATTGCTATTGAAGTAGGGGAATAAGTGATGAAGAGGGAGGCTCTGGGGAGATACAATGCTCTTGAGCAGCTGTGGTAAAATAGAAAGTTGGAGTAGAAATCAGAACAATCTAGATTAAGTCCCTGTTCTTACTATGAAACTTGCCCTGGCCGCTATACCTTGTTTTCTTTTTCTTTTTTTTTTTTTTATCTTTATTGGAGTATAATTGCTGTACAGTGTTGTGTTAGTTTCTGCTGTACAACCCTCTGGATCGTCAAAAAGCATCAAGCTGATCTCCCTGTGCTATGCAGCAACTTCCCACTAGCCATCCATTTTACATCTGGTAGTGTATATATGTCAGTGCTGCTCTCTCACTTCATCCCAGCTTCCCCACCGCCCCACCCCACCCCACCCGTGTCCTCAAGTCCATTCTCTGCGTCTTTATTCCTGCCCTGCCACTAGGTTCATCAGTACCGTTTTTTTAGATTGTATATATGTGCGTTACCATACGTATACCTTGTTTTCTCATCTGTAAACAAGGATGATATTTCTGTGCTTCACAAGCTATTGAGATTTAAATGAGTATATGAAGGTGTCTCTCTACCTACATTTTAAAATTTAAACTTTGATCAGACAGCTTCTGCTCTGAGATGGATCTTTACCTTACATGTTAGGTTTGAAGTAGTGAGTTGGTGGCTCTTTCCTTCCCTCACTGGTATTCTCTGTTAACATTTTAAATCTTACTGACATTTACACAGTGAAGAGTAACACATAACTAGAGTTAGTAGATAGAGTCTTTACCTAACTGAACCGCATAGCCTACGTGGCTCTCTTCTGACTATTAAGCAATCACCGTAAAATAAAAGATGGTGTTTCTATATCTAGGTTTGGGCTAAGTAGGAGCCAAATGTATACCTGGTTCTTACTTTTCTAAGAATAAGTGTAAGGCAAGGTGGTTACTGCTGAAAGAACTTCTTCCAGCAATAAAGGTGGGCTTAGAAATGAAGGAAGTGTATTGATGTGGGTAATTTCTCAACCTTTTAATAGAATTATGGGTTTTCTATTAAAGTCACCCAGAGCTTATACGTCATTTATACCTCAATTAAAAAAAAAGGATAACCAGGGATTTATCTTTTAGGTACATTTAATCAGTGAAATGCCTAGTTCATTATTTGTGGGTTTTTTTTTTTTTAAACCACAGAACTCAGTAGGTCTTCCATCATCATGGTTCTTCAAAGGGTACTCTTTTACTGCCTGCCACCCAATATATATATATATATATATATATATATATATATATATATATATATATATATATATAAAATTTTTTTTTTCCTGCATCAGGTCTTCGTTGCTGCGCGCAGACTTTCTCTAGTTGCAGCGAGTGGGGGGCAACTCTTGCAGTGCGCGGGTTTCTCACTGCGGTGGCTTCTCTTGTCATGGAGCACGGGCTCTAGGCGCATGGGCTTCAGTAGTTGTGGCACATGGGCTCAGTAGTTGTGGCTCGCAGGCTCTAGAGCACAGGCTCAGTAGTTGTGGCACACGGCTTAGTTGCTCTGTGGCATGTGGGGGGATCTTCCCGGACCAGGGCTCGAACCCGTGTCCCCTGCATCGGCAGGCAGGCAGATTCTTAACCACTGTGCCACCAGGGAAGTCCCCACCTCAATATTTTTAAACTGAGAAGACTCAAAGCACCTGAGAGTTACTTTTATTTTTCATTTATTCAGATGGTTGCTTAATGTGACCACCTCAACTTGCTGTGAAATAGTAATTCTTGGGAATAAGTGCCTTAGATAATAAAGCTTAGGTATGAGAATTTAGTAGCAAACTCCATGTTAACAATTGTGCATGAGTATAGGCATTTGGGGGATTCCATGGAAAAAAATTTTAGTAATGGCTCATAAGTCTAGGTAATGCTGATTATTGAATTGCCTTGAATTTTTAATTTGGAAGTACTACTTAAGATAAACCGAAGTTAGTTAGGGATATGTTCACTAATGTACATTAAATTTAGCCAAATGGATCTTAGTAGGGATCTTATACCATGGATCAAAAGGATTATCAGAGTAGCATCACAACAGGAACAGACTTCAAAATTAATATTCAATTAAAGGTAGTCCAGAGAAAATAATTTTGTAGGATCAAAATTACAGCACAGGGTCTAATTTTAAAGAGTCTCAGAGATGAAGTCTTGAAAAGATAAACATCTCAGGAACAAATGGTTCTTAAAGTACCTAGGAAAAAAAACAGTGAGAAAGTGAATATTAATACTGCATGGCTGTATTGCCCTCCGTATGTTAGAGTGTCAGAAATAGGATTGGGTTTAAAAGTCTTCAGAGCTTGGACCTCTTTCTCATATCATTTTTCTCTGATTAAGAATGTGAATAGCCTTGGGTGGGGAGGGGATCCACGTGTCTCCCCCCACCCACCGCCAAATCAGGCAACCATAATATAGTGGAAAGGATATTTCAATTTGAGCTCTTGCGCTTCTGCTCAATGGCGAGGTCTTTGGACAAGTTAATCTCTGAGTCTTAGTCCTTTGCATCTAAACTAGGTCTAATACTGAGGATTAAATAGCATGTGAGGATCACTTTCTTTCTTTCTTTCTTTCAATTTATTTATTTATTCATTTATTTTTTGCTGAGTTGGGTCTTTGTTGCTGTGCACGGGCTTTCTCTAGTTGCAGTGAGTGGGGGCTACTCTTTGTTGCGGTGCGTGGGCTTCTCATGGCGGTGGCTTCTTGTTGTGGAGCACGGGATGTAGGCTCATGGGCTTCAGTAGTTGTGGCTCACGGGCTTTAAAGTGCAGGCTCAGTAGCTGTGGCACACGGGCTTAGTTGCTCTGTGGCATGTGGGATCTTCCTGGACCAGGGCTCAAACCTGTGTCCCCTGCCTTGGCTGGCAGATTTTTAACCACTGCGACACTAGGGGAGTCCCGAGGATTACTTTAGTAAAGGTGAAAACTTAGAACAAAATTTTGAGTTCCTTGCCAGTCCTTAAATTAAAAAAAAAAAAAAAAAAAAAAAAAAATCACCCAAGCACCTTTTCAGAGATTGCTTCATTAGTCTTCTGTACAAAGGGAACGTCTTCAATTTCTTTAAATTTGGGTATTGTGAGATTTTACTCCAGGGGAGGAGGGTCACTAGGGAGCTTTGAACATGATACTGTTGCTGTGAATCTGAGATGGGCGGGCTCAGGAGGGTGCTGACTCGCCTTTACTTTGTGTCTGTGTACAAACCACTTTGTTTCTCATACCGCTTTGCCCTGGGGATGGTGCAGTATTTAAGAGATCTACTTAGGAAGCTAAAACATTCATGTTTAATTGCAAATGGAAACTTTAAGTTGCCATGTTCATTTATTTAAACATTCACAAAGTAAATACCTGTAGTGACTAGATACAGATGAACAATACAAACCCATAGGGCTCTCAGAAGGAACACTTTGAGGTTAGTAAGTTGCAGGTCTGTATTTTTACTTCCTCTGTTGAGATTCCATGTGTTTTCATCAGTGCAAAGGCTCCTGTCGTACCAGGTTAAGTGGGAACGGAAGGTACTTTCTGGCAGCTAATGCTTCACTATCAGTGAAAAAGAGTGATGTCTCCATTTATTTCCAATCCTAGGAGATTTTTTTTCTCTCCTTGGAAAGAATTGGAAAACCTAGGACCTTAGATTTCCAAAGATGTCCAAACTCATAACTGTTCTAGAAAAAAAAAATTTAGGATACCTATAAGCTCATTAAAACTTTTCCACCTGGAATAGCAGAATAAAAGTTTAGTTTTAAGTTCTGTGTATTTTCCATTATCTTTTTGTATCAGATACCTGTTTTGCATGAATTTTAGGAAATTAGTTTTCAGGTTTCCCCAAACAGGTACATTTGTCAGGGTGACGAGAAACGTTCACATTCTGTGCAAGAGATTCATATGACAGTAGCTAATCAAGTATTTGCTTGAAATAGTTTAAATCCTTGAATGCACTGCCTAAAATAAAAGCTGTGAAATCACCATCTTATTAAATTTGAAGAACTGAAATCTTAGAGGTTAGACTCAGGACTTAAAGTCCTGGGAAACTAATTTTATGAAACATTTCAAATATATTACTTATTGTTACTCCTTCCTAATCCATGAAGTGTCTTGATACGGGCAATACATGAAAGCTGTTAAACTCCTCAGAGGAAGGTTCAGAGTACATAGTAGTGTTAAGTATAGTGATTTGAACACTAGAAAACTGATTGAGACTAAACGTTAGCTTTACTCTGCCTTATTCTTACAATCAGTGTGTTTTCGCAGGAGTAGATGCAATGAGAGTAGTTCTTGCTATTTAACATCGAAATTTTCACAGTTCTAGTTAACCAGGAAAGAACAAAAATGGGGAGGAGGAATATAAATTGGCTAGTCTTTGTAACTGCTGGCTTGTTACACTTGACTTCCAAACTGAAAGCTCTCCAAGGCCACACAGCCCAGCTCTGAAAAGTCTCCCAGTTAGCTCCCTTAGCATACAGAAGTCCACGACAGACGAGGTGGGCTCAGTGGAGATTCAGCTGATGGTGGTTTGACCATAATTAATTACTCTTTCCACTTAAAAATCAAATCACCTTCTTCCTCCCTTGAGAGCAGTGTAATATAAAAATCGCACTTCCACAGACGTTTATAATCTTTTTACAGATGTTAGCACCCTCCTAATCTCAGAATGTCAGGAAAGTGGTCTATGAGCAGAAATGTACTTGTTTTCTCTTTGGGGAAACAGATTCTAGTTGGGCAAACAAGCTAAAAATTTTCCCTCAATAGTCCTGAAAATGTTATAGAACTTATTTAGGACTGGAGCTAACTTCTAGAATTTAGATGTCAGGTAGTGTTTGTGTTAAGCTCAAATTTTTAGGGGAAGAGTTTAAAGTTATAGTACAATATGATGAAATATGTCTATAAGTGACTGAAAACAGTGAAAGCGTTTGCATAAATAAGACGAGCGGACTATCAAACAGAATTCATCCTGATTGCACACGTGTAAATATGCATGCCAGTAGGTGCTGTTGTACAAAAGTGAAGATAATTTTGCTCAGTACATTTACTGAAAACTTGATTTTTTTTTTAAAGGCCTTCTGCAGCAACCCTGTTTCCCAGAAATAAAGTTCAGTGTGTGTTCTTCTCCCAGAAGTCTATGATCATGTTTTGTTCTGTTAAAATATTCCTTTTTACCCTGGAATGCCTCCTTAGTGTTTAGAATTTGGTACAGTTTAGATAAAGTATATCATCTCCATTTTCCTATCTATTTTTAGGAAGGCATTAAGTATTGTAAACTCCTTGAGAGTTAGAAACATCTCAGAGCCTGTTTCAATATTGAAGGCATAGTCTTAGATACTCAGTTTCCTTTCCAGTGAAATCTGTCTGCAATCAACACTTAACCCCAAGCCAGAAGTAGCCACTTTTCTCTGGCTTTCACTGAGCCTTTGTTGTCCTCTTCCAATTTTTCATTCTAGGCTTTAGAAATTTATGTGGTTGGCTTATTACTTACTAGGAAGTGGGCAAGAGCACTATCTCATCTTATATGGTCAATACAGATGCTTTTAACAAATGTTTAGTTGTGAAATGGGATCCTCCCTCTCTCCTAGCTCACCAACTGGTTGAAAATCAAGTTAGGAACATTGAGAGTTTTACACTAAGTTTTCAGTTCTTAAGCTAATTTGCATAAGAATTACCTGGGAGTGCTTGGTAAAAATACATATTCCTAGTCCTATGCCTTGAAGTTGATTCTGTTGTGGAGCTATTAAGAAATCTGCATTTTAAATATATCTTTAACAATTCAAAATGATTCTAATACAGGTGACCCATAAGTCACCTTTGGAGAAACTGATCTATCTGAACTATTTTATTTGGCTAAGATCTGTTTTGTTTTATTTGATTAAGGTACTCCATTGGTTTAGTTATTAAATTTACAGAATTTTTAAAAAGGCACCAGAACGGTGTTTTCCATATGTTTATAAATGCTTATTACTTATCCCACTCTACCTTTCAACGAGCATTTAGATAAATAGCAGAGATAGTTAACTGCCTTTGCAGCTGTTTAACTATGTGTCTCATCAGAATCCTAATCTTTTCTCCTACTTCCATGTTTAACTAGCCATTATTTGATCCTGATGTCATCTTTTAAGATTGGTTGACTAAGCGGAGCACGAAGAGTGAGAGGCAGTTTTCATGCTAGTGTTCCTAGGATGTTGAAGGCAGGGCTTGAGGACGTGAAGTGGAGAGTAGTTTAGTGGAATGCTGTGGATCTAACCTGTGGAGGGCACTATCTTTAGGTTAAACTAGGGGTCTTTAGTTACTGATGGCACTGATTGAAATGGGAGGACTTTAATAGAGCAGTGGTTCTTAAAGTGTGGTTTCTTGATCAGCAGCATCAGCATGGCCTGAGAACTTGTTGGGGGAAATGCAAATTCTTGGCCCTCATGCAAACCTACTGGCTCAAGCTCTGGGAGTGGGGGCTCACCGTCTAGATTTTACCAAGTCAGCCAGGTGATTGATACACATTGAGGTTTCAGAACCAGTGGAATAGAGTAAGATTTGAAGTTCACCTTCTCCTATTGTGCCTCTCACATTTTTAGGAGGAATGAAAGACAGTTGATGAAGTCCACGTGCTCACCAGTGAAACATAGGCTTTGGAGTTAGATAAACTTGGGTTCAACTCTCGGTAGTTGAGTGACCTTGAGCAGATTATGACTCTGATTCACATGAAGCCTATAACTAGTTTTGTAGTAATTCAACCTCTTAAACAATGTTCCTTGTTTTTTTCACAAGGCCCATGTCTGGGCCTCAATACTTGTTTGATACTTATACTTCCTTATAGTTAGGAATTCGGAGTAATTCAAAATGGGAGCAAAAAAAAAGGAGCCAATTACATGATTAGCACCAGAAAAGCTTCTAAAGAGCATGTATATATTCAGGCTTACACTTTCTGTAGCTAGTTACCCAGAGAATGACCTGTGCATTTCAAGCACAGTCAGTAGTGATATTCTAGACAAAAAAGGCCCGTTGGCTGAATTAGTAATAGGATGCATGAAGCAATGCATCAACACACTTGATACCTTTATGGCCAGACAAGGTGTGGACTTGGGGCCATTTGAGGCCCATGCCCGTTGGAAATGGGCAGCTTAGGCTGAGCTGGTGGGTTCCTATGCAGCATAGTCAGGAGGTTTGTAGTCACTCTCACTACTTCCCAGGCATTGAGGGCCCACTTAATAGAAGCAAAGGAAGGCAAGCCTGCAGGAATGAGCCTGTCCTGATTGAGCTGGCCTGAGAAGGTACATTTTCAGGTTAGACACGTCCTTTTTCTCTTTTAAGTTCTGCCTCCTAGGAAAGGAGAAGCATTTTCAGTACGCGGATGTCCTTGTGAAAACATTACTCACTACAGAAGAGTATGTAAAATGCAAATAACCCTCCTAAGGATCTTGTACTGGTTAATTACTTTCAGAGGCAAAAGTAAAAAATTCCAACTTTGTCTTGCATTTAGAGAACAAAGATGAGTTAGTAAAATGGGACTTCCTTGCCATACTCCTGAAGCTTAAAATAATTGCTCTATCTGATTGGACTAATACCTTAGTTGAAATGTTCTCTGGGCAGCACTCATTGAGTCTCTGATTCCCCTGGAACTCTGCAGAAGTGGCCTGCTTTTGAGATGGCAAACTTTGGCTGACCTTAAGGAACTACACAGCATAGTGTCTTGCTGTGTAGGGAAAAGGCCCCTGACTGGGCTCCAGCAGAGGAGTCGCTGGTGGAGTGGAGAGTGCTAGGCAAGGCATCAGGACACAGGAAGTCTCAATCGTGGTTTTGTCAGCACTGTCCAGTGGAATTTTCTGTCATGATGGAAATTGTTCTTGATCTGTGCTATTCCACATGGTAGCTGCTGGCCATATGAGACTGTTGAGCCTTTGAAATGTGGCTAGTGTGGCCAAAGAACTTAATTTTCAAGTTTTATTTTTTTTTAATTTAAAGTAGCTACATGTGGCTAGTGGCTTCATATTGGACAGCACAGCTCTAGGTAAAATTTAGATAAGAGAAAAGAGATTTGGGTTTAGATTTTACTTGGAATATGGGAGGTTGGGGCTCTTGGAACTTCAAAATCCAAAACAGGTATGAATTTGTGTTATGAGTTTGAATAACGAACTTCCTTCTGTATGTCTACATTGCCTTATCCTGGGTGACCTGCTAAGAGGATTCATGACTGGTAAGTAAAGCTGAGTTTACCAAAGCGATTGGAAAGCTCAGACAGTTTTCCATGTTACTTGACCCTTTTAGTGCTACACAAAGGTGAACATTTAAGGTACCTGTGGATTGAATAAATTTTCATTTTATCTCAGCAACCCTGTGAGATAGGTCATGTCTGTTTTGTAGTTGACAAAAAGAGATTAACTTATGTTTACATATAATACCTTTATGGATCACTGTCCTTTAAAATGGTTGGTTTTAGCTCACAACTTAATTTGAAATTGCAAGTTTTTAGTATGTTGCTATAACAAGAAGTTAATTCATATTTGTTCCATTGTAGTCAGTAATAAGTAAATGCCTGACTATAAGTGGTAGAGAATCTAAGATTGTCCAGGCAAGCAAATAACACCCAAGATTTTAACTCACCCAAGGTTCTGCTTATATAGTAAAAGCAGATCAGAACTCAACTTCTCGACCCCATTTGGGATCTTCCTGTCATTTGCATGCTCACAGTGAACACAGTGAGTGAGTGTTGACTTACTCATAAGTAATCTAGTCCACCATTAGCCAGACAATCTTAGTCTGGTGGAACAAAGTGGGCTTTTATAGCCTTGACCACTGGAGTATAGTGAACGTATGAGGTCTTAGAAAATAACTTGAGTAAATTGCTTAAAGACCAGGAACAGATTCAGTTTCCTTCAGCTTTAGCTTCAAATTATGATCTGTCTTTTTGGGGGGGGTGGGAAGACAAAATGGAATTGGGATAAAATAAGTAGCTGAATTTTGAACATTTATTATCTCCACTTTACTTTTGAAGAAACTGAGGCTCAAGGCTATATAGTTAGTAGTAAGCCTCACAGCTGGGAGGCTAATCGAAGCCTGTCTGATGCCACAGCTTGAGTTCTTAAATGTGACACAAAACAAGGTAAAGGGGAGCCTGGGTGACTCAGTTGCCTCCTGGGAATACTGGGTTGTAGTGGAGTGACCTGTGTGGTATCAGACCAAGGACTTGCATTTCTTGGAGCACTTGCCTTCATTTACAGTGGATCCTTATCAGACTAATATGGACTAGAAGACTCTGTTACATTTTAATGTGTAATTCTTTCCTTATTAAGGAAGGCTTGCCGGCTTGTGCAGCAGAGACCCCTGGATAATTTATTTTTTAGCAGTTCACATTGTGCTTGGAGCCAGTTACTCCAAAAATCAGTAAAACCTCTGTTTATCTGAGTACTCAAGAAAAAGGATCTTTTTGTTAACCAGGGATTTACTAGACCCCGCCCCCCAACCCCCTTATTTTAGAAGGATCTCTGAAGTCTGCTTATATACTAAGGAGTTTCATTGGAGGTGGTTAGGAGTGTGAACAAGTGTGATGTTGTTACCACTTCAAGGGGGATAAATAACAAATTTAACTAGCTTGCTGCTTAAGAAGCAGAATTAGTAGTGGGCTCAGCCTTGGCCTCCCCTTCAGAGTTCTCATTCATGTGACTGACTGGCTAGTTTTGTAGAGCAAGTAGATTTTAACCACTTTTAAATCAAGTATGGCCATTCATGGGCTGTTTGAAAGGAGGAGAGAAGAGGGAACCAGGCTGAGCATGGATATCATTTAGGGGAAAGCCTTAGGTAAAGCAAGGAGGATATTCTTCATTTACACACCGAGCTTCAAAATGGCACCGCTCTCTCTACGGGGGCATTGGGGATAGTTTCTAGTCACTATTAAGTAATTGCAGAGTTCTGCAAACTGTGCCTTCTTTTGTATGGCCCATGGTGTTTATATTTTTTTACTGGTTGGGGAAAAAATTATTAAATACACCTGAAACTAATATAATGTTATGTCAGTTATACTTCAATTTAAAAAAAGAATATTATTTCATGACACAGGAAGATTATATGAAATGCAAATTCCAGTGTCCATAAATAAAATTTTATTGGAATGCAGCCATGCTCATTCATTTACATATAATCTGTGGCTGCTTTTGTGCTACAGTGGCAGAGTTGAGTATCTGCAACAGAGACTGAATGGGCCACAAAGCCTAAAATGATTTATTACCTGTCCCCTTAGAGAAAAATTTTGCTGAACCCTGGCTTGGTGAGTAGTGCCAGACGCTTACCTTGCTGATTCACACTCGTATGTATCACAGGAAGCCCACGGGACTCTTTTCATAAAACTTGGTAGCCTCTGGCTTCCAGAGGAATCTGTATAAGCCAAGTGTCAAAAGTTTACTGTGAGCTTGCAGCTTCATTAAGTCTTATTCTATCTTTTTTCTAGTCATTCATCTTCTCAACTGAGTCCCAGTGGCAGGACTCAAGTTACCTCTGCCTCTAAGCACGTCTGTGCCCGATGTCCAAACAACAAAAGAAAATTTCTATTCTAAAGCACCTGACTACCCTACTCCTTATCTAAGTTGGGGTAGCTGTGTCACCCCTAATGTAGCGCTTCCTTCTTCCTTTCAAATAGGGGCTGGGAAAGTAGCAGGTGAGAACCTCTTTCTTCCTCAATTGTAGAGCCTCAATATTCTCAGCTGTAAATTAAAAAAAAAAAATCCCCAGGGACTGACTCAGCATCTTGTGCCTGCCTTTTAAAGGAACAGAGAGACCCAACTGAAGTAGAAACTGAAAATAAAATCGGTAGCATGTCCATTATTGTAGGTGGCTGGTATTTGGTATTAATCACTGCTCAAAGGACCAAGACATGACAGAGCAGGGTTTTTCAAAATATGATTATAGATTATAGTCACCTGGAGAGCTTGTGTTAAAATACACATATCTGAGGATGATCTTATTCCCAGGTCTCATACATAGGAAAGTTTGAGAACCACTGCTCTTAAGCATTTAGATTTTTCCTTTTTATCCTAATTAGTTTGAACTAAAACAATTTTTGAAGATCATAGAATTCTTGGGACTGTAAGTGTAAGAGATCAGTAGAGGTCATTTTACAGATTAGAAAACTTGAGACCAGAGTAGAGAAATAAATTACCTAGGACCCCGTCATGACATTGCATGGTTTTTTATTTTTAATGTAATCAGTTGGTCCCTGGGAATGAGAGCCAGAGGAAGAGAGGAAGATGAACTTGAATTTAAGGAGCATATGGAAGGAGTAGGATGGGAGAGAAAGTTATAAAACAAGTGAAAATGGGGTACATAGACAGGAAGGGACTGAAAAGACAGATTAAGGTAATTGTAGTGTTGTAAAAGCATAAAAGGAGTCCAATTTAAATGAGGAAGTGGACTGGAAGAGAAAACATCCTATGACCATTTAACCCTTTTTTGTATGAGATTGAGGCCCAAAGCAAACCAGTTAGTTGGCTGCTTCATGTTGTGTCTTTTCCAAGGCAAGGACATGGAACAACATCTGGCCACTAATCTTACAGAATTGCTGATGTTTAAGAACCAAGATAGGTCCACTTAGGTGTTTTTAAGTCAGTTTGTGGCATTTCTTCTAAGCATATAGACACTTGGGAAGATGTTGTGATTGGTTTTAGAATTTGAGATTGTGTTGCAGAGCTGGTAAAAACAAAATGGAAAATGCTAGACTGCTATCTTTGAAGAACTCTTAGTCTTTTAATGCATTGTACTACAAAGTTTTTGATGATGAAATTTTACCAAGTATTGAACATTGAGGAGAAAAACTTAAGTACTTTGCAAAATATTTGGCAACCTTCATCTGATTGTTTGGCCCTTTCTTTGACATGGCGTCTGTCACTTCTTATGAAGGTATCTTCCAGCTGCAGTATTGAAGTCCGGTTCTGGAACTTCATGGGGCTAAGTCCAGGGGAACTTGGGAGACCCTTATGGAGACCCTTTTTCCCCCCTCCCTTTCCAAAGTTACTCATTTAACAGCTGCTGGGTTGGGGTGATTATGATGCTTATTATGGGACTTCATGAGACCAGAGACTTGGTACTGTTTTGCCACACCTAGAACAATGCCTGACACAGAGTTGGTACTCAGTAAATATTTGAATGAATGAATATTGTGAACCCCAGCTTCTTTAAGGAGAGAAGAAGAAATACTTTCATTTGCATTTTCTCCCTGGAGTTTTTTGTCTTATTAGCTTGAGAGTACTAGGTCCCTAATGAGGAAACCCCATTAGTTTCAATAATGAACAAGTCAGTTCATGACAGAAGGTCTCATTTATATACAATACACACTTGGGGAGAAAAAAATGATAATTTGGACTTTAAAAATTGGAAATGTTACTAGTGTTTAGAGCTGAATCCTCCCAACATTTTTCTTTTAAATTCCGGAGCTCTTTGAACTTTTAGCCATAACAGCCTCTGTCTTGCATACTTTGAAAGGCTATTAACTATGCACTGGAATTTTGGAAATGTTGTCAGTGAGAATCACTGTAAAACAGTGATAAGGACTCTTCTATGGGCTGCAAATTGAAATCAGCCACCCATTAAGATGGATCACAGACTGAATTTCCTGGATTGAAACTAGATTAACATTGGTAAAGTCTGAATTTAGACAGCTGTGTGGGGAGAGAAGGAAGGGTAGAGTTCTCTCACCCCCTCAACCCATCCCCCTTTCAGTGACAGGCTCTCAGTCTTCGTGACTGCTTTTAGTTTGGCATTAAGTTCCTGAGGAGATTCTTGCACACCCCTGATACCGACTACACTCCGGATGCCAGTCTTTATCATTGAGACCAGCTTGTTATCTGTCCTAGACAAAAACAGTCTCAAAGTGTTAGAACGTACTGGATGTAGAGTGTTAAGTAGAAATGGGGATTTTGTTAAAACTCCAGCTTCTGGGGATGTGGTATCCATGGGTTTAAAGGTTAGGGAGGAAGGAGAAGATACAAGGATTTATCCCAGTAGAAGTGATTTAATAAATGAGCAGGTGATGAATATCTTCTTTAGAAAATTAATTTCTTCTTCTTTTTTTTTTAATATTTAGGCTGCGCTGGGTCTTAGTTGCGGCACGCAGGATATTTAGTTGTGGCATGCATGTGGGATCGAGGTCCCTGACTAGGGATCGAACCTGGGCCCCCTTCATTGGAAGCACAGATTCTTACCCACTGGATCACCAGGGAAGTCCCTAGAAAATTAATTTTTTCACCCACTGTTTTCACCCAAATCATTCCACTGTCCACTTTCCTAAGGCACTGGCTATATATCTGTGTGTCAGAGATGAGCAGAGATTACCTTTGACAATGTTGTTTGAGGGCCTCGGGCCTCTTTGGGGAAGGCATCTTTTGGTTGAATAACTATTCCCCACCCCCATCCTCCACACACTTGACTGTCTTTGAAGGAAGAGCCCATCATATTTTACAGCTACTGCTTTAAGTCTCAAAACCTGTTGTCAGAAGTCAGTGTAAGGAGGTCTGCCTCAAAGCTTGGCAAAGAACCCTTCTTTATACCAGAAAAGTCCCTGCTTTTGTTTATAAGGAAGCAAAGGACTCTCCTGCTCTGATCTGATTACCCTAATCATTTAGAAGAAGGTTGGAGTGGTAAAATCCTTAAAGATCATGGAGCAAAAAAAAAAAAAAGATCATGGAGCAGTTGATAAAATGGTCAGAAATCTTTGCCAATTCCTTTGCCTTTTCTCTTAACAAAATGTAAATGTTTGTGCTTGGGTTGAATTGTAGTTGCATTAGTGACTTATGCAGCTACATAAGTCACTATGTAGCTTGTAATAAGTTTGGTAACACTGTTAGCCACCTGCTGATAACCGCTAAACTCATGCAAATATTTCTACCTGGGGGTGTTAACTGGTTTAGCAGTGTATCCCTTAAAACCAGTAGGTATTTTAGGCTTCTGGGTACAGGATTGTTAGATCAGGCCAAAGTTTTACTTCTTTCTTCGTAAGCTGCATCCAGGAAAGAAAATCAGACAGCCTTTTATTTATCATTGGCTGGTCAGGCAAGGTGAATGGGCATGGTTGCTGCTTTAAATGCATGTATAAAACTTGAACCCTAAGTTATTTGGAATGATTGGGTAAGTTCATTTCAGTTTCATGTAAATTAATCATGAAGAAACAGTAACAATTGGTACCGTAACAATTGTACCTTATTGACAGTTGTGAACACGTTTGGAATTTTGTGGAGATTAGCCAGGAATTCTGTTACAACCATACACAAAGAATCTGATTGACTTTTGAAGTTAAAATTCTTTCAGGTCACTTAAATTTTCTGAGCCCCAATTTCTTCATCTATAAGAGAGGTGAGTTAACTGAGATTACAGGTATCAAGTCAATGATGAACAGATTTGAAGCTCTTAATCACTGACCTGTGCTGCCTTCTTATAGACCCAGTAGTTAAGTGACTTTTACCCAAGGTCATACAGTCGGTGGTAGAACAAGATTTTAATCGGATCTTTTTCACTCTATTGAACCAGTCTGCTTCCTTCAGAGGTTGTTTCCAACCTTCTGTGCTTGTCTGTTATGTCTCTAATCGTCATTAGGGTTTAACTATGATCTTTTGTTCTAAAGGCATCATTCTTGAACTTGTTTTCTTTTTTTCTGGCCCTGCCAAGCGACTTGTGGGATATTAGTTCCCTGACCAGGGAGCGAACCTGAGCCCTCGTCAGTGAAAGCACAGAATCCTAACCACTGGACTGCCAGGGAATTCCCATTCTTGAGCATATTTAACAAAGTGTTTTATGGACTTGGCTTCCTTCTTCATATAATTTGTATATGTGTCTGGTTTCCCTGTGAGGAGTGAACTCTTCATCTTACACCTTGATACTGATTTGGCTACTTGGGGCTGGTTCTGTACCTGGTTTCCAAACCTGCAGCTTCATTGTCATCCTGGGATTAGGCCAGCTTTCAGGTACTTTATAACAATTGGATCAAATTTTGCTGGATTTATTTGATACTGAAGTTTCTTATTCCTAGGTGTTTTGTTTCTCTTCTGTCTAAGCAGAGGATTGGGACTCTAAAGCTACAAGCAGTAGAAGTGTATCTATATCTTTTTTAAGAAACTGCTTTTGGGACACATGGCTTTAGAAAAGCAAATTAAATATAACTCTGGGATTTTATTTTCTTGTATGCCCTGACAAGAATCAACTCTACCATTTCCTAGCTGGCAGGAAGTACATCACACTTAATTTTGCTCAATCATGAGAAGATACATTTCTCAGTAATAACAACAACAACAACAATAATGATAGTAATAATAGGTAGTTGACTTTCATGGCTCATCTGCCAAGAATTCCCTCTCTGTCTCTACCTTGCTAACTCCCTCTTAGGCTTTAGCAGGACTTAGTTCAAATACTGCCTCCTCCAGAAAGCCTCTGTTAACGCCTCATTGCCCTGTTGGATCCAGGCTCTTTATTTCTGTTCTCTGGTGGAATCAGATTGTTTCTCCTCATTATATTACTTTTCACTTGGAAACAAAGGAGGCAGGTAACCCAGATCCATTATTTTTACTCTTAAGACTTGTTTCAAAACGCTCATAATCCTACTACCTTACTACCCTTTCTAAAAAATAACAGGGCAGAAAAGTAGAAAATTCTACCATGGTGTAAGAGACAGAGGTAATGACACCCATGTGTTTTATGTGTAGACATTTAGAAAAATGTCTGTTACCTTTTTTTTTTTTTTTTTTAGCGGTATGCGGGCCTCTCACTGCTGTGGCCTCTCCCATTGTGGAGCACAGGCTCCGGACGCGCAGGCCCAGCGGCCATGGCTCACGGGCCCAGCCGCTCCGCGGCATGTGGGACCTTCCCGGACCGGGGCATGAACCCATGTCCCCTGCATCGGCAGGCAGACTCTCAACCACTGCGCCACCAGGGAAGCCCTAAGTTTTTTTTTTTTTTTTAATATATTACGTCCCTGCCATATGCTTGGGCCATAATAGCAGATCCTAATGTTCTGTTTCTTGTTTGCTAAATCTGACCTGTAAACAAAATCAAACAACACAGACTTCATTCTAGGTTGTAGTGCTGGTGGCATGTTTTGTCATTGTTATGGTTTTAACCATAAGTGCTAGTTGGGCGCAGAAGTAATGAGGGTATTAATTATTGTCAAGTGAACAGGGGCCACCAACTTTGTATCAGATTGACTCAGCATTTTAAAATTTTAGACTTGAGATTTTCAGAAGTTGGAGGATTCTTTATGCTACATGGAAGGTTGGGTTCAAGTCCTATTTCTGACACCATATGATTTTATTTTCCCATCTCTGTGGGATGAGAATTTCTTACAGCTAGGGGTACAGTCATGCAAATTTCTGTTTCCCTAGGGCCTGAGTAGATACTTAATGGATTGTGCCAAATGTGGCTTCTTTTTTTGCTGTGAGCCAGGAGTAGTGTGAACACACACATTGCCTATACATTATTGTTAGTTATCTTTTGCTATTAAACATGTTATCTCAAAATTTAATGGCTTAAAATAACAAACATTTGTCTTACACAGTTTGTGTGAACCAGGAATCCAGGAACAGCTTAGCTGGGTGGTTTTGGCTCAGAGTCCGAGACTGCAGTCATCTGAAGGCTTAATTGAGGACCCACTTCCAAGGTGGTTCATTCGCATAGCTATTATCGGGAAGTTTCAGTTCCTCACCACATGGGCCTCTCCATAGGGCTGCTTGGATTCCTAACAGTATGGCAACTGGATTCCTCCAGGGCAAGGAGAAAGATCCAGTGACTTTTATGACCTGGTGTTAGAAGTTGCACACTGACATTTCCACTTTATCCTGTTTTTAGGAGTGAGTCACTAAGTCCAGCCCATATTTAAGGAGAAGGAAATTAGGCCACACCTTGAAAGGAAGAGTATCAAAGAATCTGTTGGACATATTTTAAAACTACCACATGTGTTGGATACATAAACTTCTAATTGATTCATATTCAACATTGGGGTGACATGTCCCCAGTGAGCTGCATTTTTAATATGTCCTTGGGTTAATTCTGATGCACTAAAATTTGAGAGTCACTAACCTAAAAAAGTGGAGAGAGATACTATGTTTGTGGATGCAAAGACACAGTAATGTTTTGATGTCACATCTCTCCAAATTGTCCTATGAACACAAACTCCCAGCCGGCTTTTTTTTTTTTTTTTTAAAGAAATCAACCAACTGAATCTAAAATTTATATGGAAATACAGGAGACAGAATAGCCAAAACAATTTTGAGAAAGAACAAAGCTAAAGTACTTATATTACCTGATATCAAAACTTACTATGGAAAAAAGCTCTACTGTGAAGCTTTAGTAGTCAAGATAGTGTGTGTGTGTAGGATAAAATGGGGTCCAGAATCAGATCTATGATTATGTGGTCATTTCATTTCCAGTAAAGAGGCCTAAGGCAATTCAATGGAGAAAAGGCAGTCTTTTCAAGAAATGGTGCTAGAACAACTGGACATCTTTATAGATTAAAAAAATGTTCCCTGTCCCTTACCTCTGTAAAACTCCTAGAAAAAAAGAATATTCACAATACACATGTCTAACCAAAAATTTGTAATGGATAATGTATAAAGAACTCTTACAACTTAGGAATAAGACAAAATTTTTTAAGTGGGGGAAAGACTTGAAGAGATACTTCACAGAAGGAGATATATGAGTGGCCAATCTGCACATGAAAAGTTGCCCATCATTTAATTAGGAAACTGGATTAAAACCACAGTGAGGGGCTTCCCTGGTGGCGCAGTGGTTGAGAGTCCGCCTGCTGATGCAGGGGACATGGGTTCGTGCCCTGGTCTGGGAGGATCCCACGTGCCGCGGAGAGGCTGGGCCTGTGAGCCATGGCCATTGGGCCTGTGCGTCCGGAGCCTGTGCTCTGCAACGGGAGAGGCCATAACAGTGAGAGGCCCGCGTACCGCAAAAAAAAAAAAAAAAAAAAACAGTGAGAGGGACTTACGTGGTGGCGCAGTGGTTAAGAATCCGCCTGCTGATGCGGGGGACACAGGTTCAAGCCCCGGCCCAAGAAGATCCCACATTCCACAGAGCAACTAAACACGTGCACCACAACTACTGAGCCTGCACTCTAGAGCCCATGATCCACAACTACTGGGCCCGCATGCCACAACTACTGAAGCCCGCGCACCTAGAGCCCATGCTCTGCAACAAGAGAAGCCACCGCAGTGAGAAGCCTGCACAGCGCAACGAAGAGTAGCCCCCGCTCATTGCAACTAGAGAAAGCCTGCGCGCAGCAATGAAGACCCAACGGAGCCAACAATAAATAAATAAATTTATTTATTTTAAAAAAAAGCGCCACAGTGAGATACCACTACATACCTGCTAGAATGGCTAAAATTAGAGACTGATAATACTAGGTGCTGGTGAGAATTTGTAGCAGTTGAAACTCTAATCCGTTGTTGGTGGGAATGTGTAATGATACAATCACTTGGGAATACAGTCTGGCAGCTTCCTATCAGGTTAAACATATACTTACCGTATGACCCTATAACTTCACTATTAAGTATGTACCCAAGAGAAATGAAAACACATCTACACAAAGACTTGTATATGAAAGTTCATAACAGATTTATTCGTAAAAACCAATGCCTGAGAACAACTCAAATGTCCATCAACAGGTGAATGGATAAATAAATTGCAGTGTATCCACACAATGGGATACCATTCTAATAAAAATCTAACCAATTACTGATACATCCAGCAACATGGTTGAATGTAAAAAAATATTTTGCTAAGCGTAAGAAGTCAGACACAAAAGAGTAAATTCTGTAATTTCATTCATATGAAACTAGAAATGGAGACAAATCTAATCGATTGTGCTATCAGGTCAGTGGTTGCTTCGGGCTGGTGATGGAAAATGGGGATTGACTGGGAATGGGCACAAGGGAGACTTCCGGGGATGATGGAATTGTTCTAAATTTTGATTGTGGTGGGGATTATATCTGTGCATATGTTTGCTAGACTTACCACACTGTATCTTTGAAATGTGTATATCTTACTGTGTAGAAATTATACTTCATTAAAGTTGATTTAAAAACAGGTGTCTCTTAAGGTTTGAATTTTCCAGAAGTTACATAGATAACCATCTGATCTTGAAAGTCAGCGTTCAAGATTTATCCCTTCGAATCATTTATGGCTTAGTCTTCATAGTACCAGATCTAGGAGAAGAATACCAAACTGTTGCTTCCTTTTACGGTAGAATTGGCCTCCCCTCCTCTTCCTGCTTATTTGTAACACGTCTTGGTTTTAGAGGCAGGGTAATGGGATGCCTTGTCTGGGCTGCTTTGTGAAATCTTTCCCTCCAATGGAATGTGCTATTATGGCTACCATGTCATTTAAATCCTGTCATTGTGCTTCTTGACCAGCTTGTCAAGGTAGGTGGGCAGGAGATAGCTCATGACTGCTCTTTACTGACTCATCTCTTATGGTTACAGATTCTCATAAACACAAAGATAAACATAAAGATCGAGAACACCGGCACAAAGAACACAAGAAGGACAAGGAGAAGGACCGAGAAAAGTCCAAGCATAGCAACAGGTAAGGGTTGAACCAGCAAGTCCCTCATCATTCAGCAGTGGGTTGGCTATGGCTTGGCTCACCTGGAACAGGCCTTAACTTGAACCACAGGTAAATACCATGGATAGCAAAGTCAGCAGAGACTTTGATTCCAGAGTTGTTAAGAGGATGGCCTTGACAATTCAGGCCTTACTGGGGATGCCATTTTTCAGATCAGGATGTACAAAGCAAGTATGGTGAATTGTTAACACATGATGGCATTTAATCAAGTGTCCAGAGAGCTTGCCTTGATAAAAGGTGACTGGATTGGAGACTTGATAGATATATATTTTTCTTCTTTCCGTACTTTAAAGGGTATAAATTTTAAAATTCTTAACTTAGGCTTCCATGGTTTGTAAGCCCCTGAAATCATATACAAAAGGTTGGGTATATGAGATATTCCTGGAGAGAACATTCCTAGCTTTTGTCAGGTTACCAGAAGAGTTCAGCTCTCACAAAAGCTAATAACCACCAATGTAAATGAAACTCAGCGGTGCTGCCCTCTGGGATCCAAAGGAATCAGAAAGATGTTTTCTTGTTCATTTTGCTTCCATTTTTTTGGTGTAGGAGACAAGTGGTTAAGCCGAGAGACTTAGGGTATCTTTGGATATAGGACCACTTATTGAAAATGAGGACTTAAACTTCCATTTTGAGTTAAAGGCAGTTGTTGGTGAGAAAGCCATAGGGTATTCTCATAGTGGCCAAAGTTTTGTTAGAGGGAACATAAAGTTCAGTCATTTATTGGCACAAGTGCCTGTAGCCTAGAGTCTCTTAGAACTACTTCATTAGGTTGGCTTATTGTCTGTGGACAAGATATTTTCAACATAAATAATGGTCAAAAGTTTCTTGTCCAACATATACAGAAATCTTCTATAAATAAATAAAAATGAGGCAGATAATCCAACAGAAAAATTCATGAGAGGATTGAGTAAGCTCTTCACAAAAGAAGATATCCACATGGCCAATAAAAATACTAGAAGACGCTCAACATTACTCATCAGGGAAATGCAACCTCAATATAATATCCTACACATTGTAATAATGGCTGAGTATTAAAATAACACTAATACCAAGATCTTACAATGATGTGGATCAATCCCATTTCTGATGGGACTATAAATTGTTAAATCATTTTAGAAAACTACTTAGCAGTGTCTTGTAAAGTTAACATATGTATACCCTATAACTTAAGAATTCCATTCCTGAATGTGTTCTCAACAGAAGTGTGTGTATTTGTGCACCAAAGGGCATGTACAAAGCTATTCAGAGCTGCATTACTTTTAATAGCTCCAAAGTGAAAATCTCCTAAATGCTCATTAATAGTAAACTGGATAAAGTGTGGTATATTCACATCTTAGGATACTATATATAAATAAATATGAAATAACTACTGTTAAAGTAATAAGCATAGGTGAATTCCACAAACCTATGTTGAGTGAAAGAAACCAGCCAAAAAATATATATTGTGTGCTTCAATTTACTTGAAGTTCAAAAACAAAACAATTAATCAAGACCTTTAGAATTCAGAGTCATGGTTATCTTTGGGAAGGAAGGAAGGGTAGCAATTGTAAAGTGGTGTGAGGGGAACTTCTGGTGGGGTATCAATGGTATTTTTCTTAACTTTGGTGGTAATCACATATTTATCGTTATTTTATGATAACTCTGAACTCTGCACGTATGATCAGAATATAATTATGTGTATATGCTACTTTTATTTTTAAAAGTTATAAAAAATAAGGCTTATCAAGAAAAAAGATAAAGTGAGAATTCTAAGTCTGTTCTTTTTATGAGTAATGAAAAATTTTTTAATATTTTAAATGAAAATTTTAAATTAATAAGTCTTCATGAATCATTAAAATAACCAGATTAATTTCTCTAGTGAGGATGTTACTTCACAAAATCATCTATCACTCCTGTGGTCGGTCTTTTTTTTTTTTAATTTTTAAATTTTATTTCTTTTTTTTTTTTTTAACTTTCTGGCTGCTTTGGGTCTTTGTTGCTGCACGCAGGCTTTCTCTAGTCGCAGCGAGCAGGGGCTACTCTTCGTTGCAGTGTGTGGGCTTCTCATTGCGGTAGCTTCTCTTGTTTCAGAGCATGGGCCCTAGGGTGCGTGGGCTTCAGTAGTTGTGACACGTGGGCTCAGCAGTTGTGGCTCGCAGGCTCAGTAGTTGTGGCTCGCAGGCTCTAGAGCACAGGCACCGTAGTTGTGGTGCATGGGCTTAGTTGCTCCACGGCATGTGGGATCTTCCTGGACCAAGGATCAAACCCATGTCCCCTGCATTGGCAGGTGGATTCTTACCCACTGCGCCACCAGGGAAGTCCACTCCTGTGGTCTTTCCCCACCACTCACTCATTTCTTACCACTTGATTATCTAGTTTCCATTTTCATTAGTCTAGTGATTTTAATTTTAGTAGTTGAATCCAGTCTCAGTTCACATGCATCTTTTCTTCAGTTTGTAGGTGTCCAGCCTGTATTAATATCTACCAAAGTAGATTTGAGAGTAAAGAATATTGCCAGTAATGAAGAAGTTCATTTCATAATGATAAAAAGGGACCAATTAATCAGGAGGACATAGCAGTTGTAAATGCTTATACACTGATATCAGAGCCTCAAAATACATGAAGTAAAAACTGATAGAATTGCAAAGAAAAATAATTCTTATTTATAGTTAGATTTTACTACCTCTTTCTCAATTGATAAGCAGAGAGAAAATCATTAAGGATATAGAAGACTTTGAACATCATCAACCAACCTGATTTAATGGACATTTATAGAATATTACGCTCAACAGTAAAATACACATGGAACATTTGCCAAGATATACCATATTCTGGGCCCAGGCCTTCTCCTTGAAACCAGCTTCCCTTGGCTTTCCACTTTTCTGGCCACCTTTTTCATCTTCTCATTCCAGTTCACAGAGTGATTCTCTAAGTCTTTGGCTCTCTTCCTCTGCCACCTCTCTTGCCATTTACCCTTTTCTCATATTCCATTTCCAGTCTCCCTGAACTTCTTTTCAGTTCCCCAAACACAGCATGTCTTCTGAATACTCTAGGTTTTAAAATATGCTGTTACTGATTCTGGAATACTCTGTTGCCCTCTTAAGAACATTCTTTTAGTTGCAGCATAGAGTTTACTTCTTTCAGGTATCCTTTCTGCCCTCCACCCTCATATTAAAGTGCCATTTTTATGAGTTCTCCCGCACCTGGAATATATCCCTATCACAGTAATTACCAGTTGTGGTGGTGTTGTAATTGTCTCTTTACTTTTCTGTGTGCCCTATTAGACTCTTGAGGTCCCTGGGAACAATGTTGGGGTCTGTTGTATTCATTTTACATCCTCAAGGCTTAGTATAGTACCTGGCAGATAGGTTTAGTAGCGTATGTTTATTGAATCAATGAGTGGTTGACCTATGGTTACACCAGTTACCATCTTCTCTCTCCTTTTCACGTATTCTCAATTCTATAGGATGGTTCCCTTTGGCCATCCCACATTTCAAGTACCTTTTTGTGTGTGTGTGTGTGTGGTGAAATATGCATAACATAAAGTTTGCCATTTTGAAGTGGCATTGTGTACATTCACCATATTGTTCAACCATCCCCAGTATCCATCTTCAGAACTTTATCATCATCCCAAATAATCTCTGAACCTCTTAAATAATACCTCCTCATCCCCCCTTCCCCCCATCCATTAGTAACTTCTATTTTCTATCTCTGTGAATTTTTCCACTCTAGCTACCTCATGTAAGTGGAATCATAAAATATTTGTCATTTTTGTGTCTGGCTTATTTTCCTTAGCATAATGTTTTCAAGGTTCATCCAGCTAGTCAAATATCAGAATTCCATTCCTTTTTATAGTTGACTAATATTTCGTTGTATGTCTACCACATTTAAAAAAATTCATTCATCTGTTGATGGATACTTGGGGTTGTTTCTACCTGTTGGCCATTGTGAATAATGCTGCTAAGAACATGGGTGTACAAGTATCTGTTTGAGTCCCTGCTTTCAATTCTTTTGGGTGTACACTTAGGAGTAGAATTGCTGATCATGTCAAACAAGAATTATCTTGCTTGCCATGTTTATGATGTGCTAGTTGATGTGAAGTGCCAAAAAATGTGAGATAGTCTTGACCATGAAGAACTTCATCATCTGAGGAAAATGCTTATAGATCAGATGAAGAAAAACTAATTTTCATGTTACCTGAAATCTGTCCAAAAAGACTTTTTAAAAGATAGAAGTTATTATTTAAACCATAAGCTTTTTTTTTTTTTTTTTAAGTTGAGAATTACGTTTTATTTGACGGACTTGCTGAGGACTTAAGCCTGGAAAACCAGCCTCTCAGGTGACTCTGAGGGACTGCTCTGAAGAGGTAAGGGAGGAGCCAGGATACATAGGAGTTTTTGCAAGAAACCAGGTAGTAGGAACATCAAAAGATTATTGTTAATTAAAGAAAAACAGGGACTTCCCTGGTGGTCCAGTGGTTAAGACTCCAAGCTTCCACTGCAGGGGGTGTGGGTTCGATCCGTGATAAACCATAAGCTTTTAAAAATGGATCTCTTACTCTCTGACACATCTTACTTCACCAACCATAATTTGCAATTGTGTTGGGAGAAAAGATTAGGTAGAAGTGGCATAAAAGGCTTTGGGACATAAATTTGGCCCTCTCCTGTTTTACCAGAATCTCCTTTTTAAAAATAAAGGATGACACAGACCTACTAGAGAATGGACTTGAGGATATGGGGAGGGGGAAGGGTAAGCTGTGACAAAGCGAGAGAGTAGCATGGACATATATACACTACCAAACGTAAAATAGATAGCTAGTGGGAAGCAGCCGCATAGCACAGGGAGATCATCTCGGTGCTTTGTGACCACCTAGAGGGGTGGGATAGGGAAGGTGGGAGGGAGGGAGACGCAAGAGGGAAGAGATATGGGAACATATGTATATGTATAACTGATTCACTTTGTTATAAAGCAGAAACTAACACACCATTGTAAAGCAATTATACTTCAATAAAGATGTAAAAAAATAAATAGAAATAAATAAAAAAATAAAAATGAAGGATGTAATTTTGGCATCATTTTTCTTGAAAAGTCCACAGTGGTTTCTTGCCTGTATCTAGGAAAAGGCCTCTGGTCTGGTCTATCCACTTAGGTCTCATGAGATCTTGACTAGGTTATCTAACCTTCCTCAACTGAGCTATCTCGTCTTCCTTAGTTTCCTCATATTAATACATGCTTCAGAAGGGACCCTGGGAGTCAATAAGTATGAAAGCTCTTTAACTGTGATCTGCTCTACAGATGTGAAGAGGTAATATTTTGTACATCTATTAAAAGCATACTTTTCCAAGATTATAGCATAGGCAGTCAGGAATTTGTTCTACGCAATTTTGTGCCTTTTAATATTTTCTTCATTTCTAATCAGAATACTTGAGAAAACAGTAGCCTATTTGCCAAAAGGCATTGGAAGAACCTGCTCTGAGTTTCTGTTTATATATGACTAAATCTAGCCCTGGATCTCTAATTCACATGTGAGTAAGTTTAAGACAGTTTAACCAGGTGATGTGTTGTAAGCCGACTTTTAAATGCTTCCTGTTTTGACCTCTCCTGACACACTACCTCTTTGCAACAAAGCAAGTGTATTGGTTATGGTCCAGTAAAATCCTGTACACTGTGTTCCTTTTTAAGTGACTTCTGATCTTAACGGTAGTTTTGGGTTTCTTCATTTTTCTTCTTAGCATATTAAGGAAACCTTGAGGATTGTTTAATCACCTCTGAAGCCCAGAATAATTAAGATGTAGCATGTTCTGTTCCAAAATGCTTCACTTTATTTTAACACTTTGCTCATCAACCCTGCCTAATTTTGTGGCTATCTATATGAGGAAACAAGTTCTACAGTAATGTGTTTCTATATTCCCTCCTTCTCTGCTAGATATTAGCATCAGTCATTTTTCTTTAGGCTACACTTAGGAACCAAATCCAGGAGGCCTCTTTGTCCTGCATAGTAATATGTACTGCATATTTGGAGTGTCAGAGAATGGGAAACAAGCCTTTCAGAGATAGAATGGGATTTAGACCTACCTCTTAGGAGATCCCATCTTATTCATATGCTTTCTCCTTTTATTATTCTAATTCAAGGTGCAAAATAGGGGAAGGGGTATTAAAGATCATTCCACCTCATCTCTTTTTTGTGTGGACATGAGTCTGAGGTGACATGCCCAAAGTCACATGGCAGGGTGGTAGCAGAGCGAGGAGGAGAGACCAGGGCTTCTGAGTCCTAGTATGATTTTTCTCCCACTACATTATTCCTTCCAGTAAAAAACAAAATGTGACAAAACAATCTCCCTCCCTAAGAAAGGTTAGTTGTTGCTAAACTATCTGTGTTTAAATACAAGCATCTCTTTCTCATATGCATATTGTAGGCAGCTTAGGTTTTAAAATGCCAGATCATTTCAGGCGCTGCCTCTTTCTTTGGGCCCCAAATCCCTAAAGTTTTTGGCATTAGAAGTATTAATCTCATTAAATTCTGACCCTGTGAAAACCCCATCTCTGACTCTCTGGCCTATAACATCACAGGAAGTTTCTACCAAAGTCAAATAAAAATAATTTCTTCTGTTATTTGTCTCTGATACTGCTTCTTTCCATTAGCATTGATATTTAGCATTTGAGGTCCTTTAAAGCAATATATAAATCCTCTCTAAAGAAATAAAAGGAATACTCTTACCAGATGCTAAGGAATCACTGGGCTTGTAGGATCTCACCAGATACTTCTCTTGAAAGGTTGCATTCTTAGCATAAATTATCTTTAATACTAGACCTCTTATATATACAACATCATTAAAAGCAATTGGGGGGGAGGCTTGATTTTAGAAAACAAAGGACTGTCACATGTGAAACATAAGATTTCTCTTGCTAGCTTTTGACTGTGTGCATCTCTTGTCATTTTTAAACCTGACACTCAGGGTGGAGTGACAATTTTGTGGAAGACCAGGGAAGATAGAGAGAACTACTGTGAAATAGTAAGGGAAGTGCTTTTCCAGCCACATTGGCAGTGCTAATTTATACAGTCAGTGTGAGAATAAGGATGCTTTTGGTTTCTGCTTTCCCTTCAGTTCCAAATCCTACCTGAATTAGAGTTGAGAGAACATAGGCTTGTAGGGAAATGCACTGGAATTAAGCAACTGGTTCTCAGATTAGAGGCCGTTTTTCTGAAAGTAATCACATTTAAAAGATGTGTTTACTGCTTTTTTTGTGAGCTGTTGCTGAAGCCCTCCATTTATCTACATGTCCTTATATCAACCTGTCTGGGGGAAATGGACAGTTAACATAGGTAAATAGGGAAGATTGGGTAGTTTAGAGATGAGAAAACTGAGTACCACCACCATTCACATGGGAGTCAGTGTGATGTAGTGGAAAGCACACTAACACAGAAGTGGGGAGGCTGGGTTCTCATTTACTAGCTGTGTGTCCTTATCCAAGCCGCTTAACTTCTGGGTCTTTTCCCATTTTGGTTGAGTGTTGATAGCAATACGAGCCTGGTCAAGCTTTCAAGTGTGTTGGGGGAGAATTCAATGTAATTATGCAGATAAAAGCTCTTTGGAAACTGTAACATACTCAGTAATTGAGATTATTATGATTACCACAAAGCCTGGTAGAATATCATTCAGATAAATTGAAGCTGTTGATTTTGGTAGTTGAATCTAATTTAGTAGTTACTTATTGATAACATCTATTTTGGTGCCCTGGTTTTCAATGATATCTAGCCCTATTATAATGACCTGCAGTCTTTTTTTTTTGGAAGATTTCATGGTGGAAAGGGTATTTGAGCTAGCCATGGAAAGATGGTTAAGATCTTGTCAAGGGAAGGTGATGGCTAGAAAGAGTGACATTCCAGACAGCGAGAAAAGCATAAACAAAATATGGAAGCATTGTAATGTACTTTGCTCTGGGAAGAATCCAGTTAGGCGGATGCCAGGGTTAACAGGATGGGTTAGAAAATGAGGGCTCCAAAAAATTGCTTGAGGCAAAACTATTAAATGCTATTTTAAGAAGCTGGGACTTGATTCTAAAGGAGCAAGAAGCCTTTGAAAATAGTTGAGAAAGGGAAATATAGGACTTAGCCACAAGTGGCATGAGGGGGTCTAAGAAAAAGGATTCCTAGCTCGGATAACTGTGTGACTGTTCATCCTATTAGTAGAGATAAAGAACTTAGGGGAGGAATGCGTGTTCAGAATGTGTATCGGCTTTGGCATCTTTGGGCACATCCCTTTATCTGCTCTGGCCTGCAAACAAAGGATTAAATAATTTCTAAGATTCCACTCAACTCCCAAGTTTTAATAATTCTTGGGATTTTGTTTAGTAACCTATTAATGGTGGATGAGCATTGAGAAATCTTCATTTCTCAGAGCCTTTCAGAAACTAGCTGTATTTTTTCAAGAGGCAACTTTTGAATTTACCTCCTAGAATGTTTAATTGAACAAATATTATTTAAGCTCTAATTGTCTGCTTTCCTTTGAAGGGTTTCCTCCTTTCACAGCTTGGAATCTTTCTAGGCTCTCCCATAGAAATCCCCTGTGACTCCATTGGCTGCAACCTGCAGGGGTCTGCTGCCTTGAGGAAGTGGGCAGGTTGCTGGAATGAGTTTGTTCTCTTAGCCATTAGTGGCTAGGTCCTATTCGCAGAAGATAAAGAGGCTTCTTCTCCCCTTAGCAGTGTTTCGTTTTGGCTTTGTTTGGGGAGTAAGGCACCAGAGTGGTCAAATGCATGACTGTCTGAGTTTAAGTCCTAGTTATTGTTCGTTCGATGTACTTCCTTGGGCAAGTTACTGAACCTTCCCGTGTCTCAGTTTCCATATCTGTAAAATGAAAATACTTACCTCAGTTTTGTAACGGGGATTAAATTGCTTAGAAGAGTGCCTGGCACTTAGTACTGTTTAAGTATCTGTTACATATTTTTATTGCTGATAGAGGACAGACCATTGTTTTAGTTTTCTTTAACAAATTAAAATGGTTTCCCATAGCCAACATCCTAGCTTCCCAGAATATCAGACACAGGGTTTTTTCCTAAAGAGGCAGCAAATGCCTTCTTGCAGAAAGAAAATATTTTCACTCTTGGCTTCCTACTGCCATCCCCCTACTTCCACCCTCTCTCCCATTCTTCTTCCTAAGTGTCTAGGGGAACCCTGGTCAACCCTCTCTTTTGTCTGCTCAGGTCCAACAAGAGTCTCACTCGAGAGGTGACTTTGAATCTTCCCATTTACTCTGTTTGGCATTGACTTTTGCTTGTCTAGGCTCTGATGTTAGGTAGATCTTTTCCCCAGACAGACATGAGCCCCGAGCCAAGGAGCTGGCTTCTGTGTATAGCCAGTAATTGGATGTTTTCTCTGTGAGTTCCTGATGATGAAATTCATATTTCATCCAAGAGTATGACCATTTCAGAGGTTCTAGGAATGCCAGCTACTGTCTGTATTTTGACCTTCAGTGTACCCCAGACCAAACTCATTCTTAAAATGTATTTGTTCTTCAGATCTTTGGGTTTCCTTACTGTGGTCATTATTCAGCTTTTCTTCTAGTTTATTTTTCTTATTTAGCCACACTGAAGTTTCTTCAGTGTTACAGTCCCCTGTACCGCTGCCCCAGACTGGCCAGTATTGTAGTCCTCAGTTATATTTAAAACCCATTCTGTGACTTTTACATATTGTGTCTGGAAAAGTAGCAGGATCAGTATAAAGACATGGGTAATGTCTCTTCTTTTTTTCTTTTAAATAAATTATTTATTTATTTATTTATTTATTTTTGCCCGTGTTGGGTCTTTGTTGCTGTGGGCGGGCTTTCTTTAGTTGCGGTGAGCTGGGGGCTACTCTTCGTTGCGGTGCGTGGGCTTCTCACTGTGGTGGCTTCTGTTGTTGCGGAGCATGGGTTCTAGGCACGCAGGCTTCAGTAGTTGTGGCACATGGGCTCAGTAGTTGTGGCTTGCGGGCTCTAGAGCTCAGGCTCAGTAGCTGTGGCGCACAGGGTTAGTTGCTCCGAGGCATGTGGGATCTTCTCAGGCCAGGGCTCGAACCCGTGTCCCTTGCATTGGCAGGCAGATTCTTAACCACTGTGCCACCAGGGAAGCCCTGGGTAATGTCTCTTAAAACAGGTAGTCAGCATATGAACTCCTCTTCTGCACTGGACAGAATTTCCATCATCTCACTATCATAAGTGGAAAGGTGCTGCCCTTTAAGCCAGTGTGAAAGTCAAGTCAGTTTTAAGTCTTGGAAAAAGAGGTACATGTTAGGAAATCCTGAATGGTGATGAGTCAGCCTAACTGATCCAGATTGGCTGCATTTTTCTACCACTGGCCAAATTCTGCTTCTGACTTCCATGGCACAGCCTTAGACATGCTTCTGTATGGTAGGACTTGGACCCCCAAGTGCATCTGCTACTTACTTGAGGTAGGTTCCTAGGAGAGACTACCACTGCGGCTCGCTCTTGGGCAACACTCCTGTCGCTGTGGGCTTATGGATGAGGGCTAGGACTCCCGGTGCTCTGCTCTCTAGTTCTGGAGGCAGGGACAGGAGCAGCACCAGACACGTAGATATGATGTTAGCACTGTGTTCAAGAGACTGAACAGGGCTTCATAAACCCGTATTTCTAATAGTCCCCAATGGAATGCATTGTACCACAAGATGTTCCTTAACCCTGAATCACCGGAACTCACTTAGTCTAAAAATCTAAACTTGTTCTCTTATATCTAAACAGTTGGGAATAGAGAAGAGTGAGTTGCCTTTGGAGAGTCAAGTTGATAGTTTCATCTCATTTTGGTCTTTGTGATTAATTATGACCTGCAAAGGGGTTACTACTCTAGCAGGAACTTTGAATTTCCTGAATAGATTTCCCTCTGGTTAGCAGGCAGAGGAAGTACTGACTTTTTTCACTTTCCTGGGGTGGCCTGGGTACTATCTCATTGCCATGTCATTTGTTGACTTCTTTTCCCTGATCTCTGTTTGGTGTGGTAATGAATAGCAAAGCAGAAAACTGGAGGCCTATGTGTATACTTATGGTGCCCATGCTGTGATTGCCAGAAGGCCAGACAGCCAGTTTTCTAGTGAAACAGACTAATGTTCTAAGAATTGCTTTCATTGAGAAAGAGAACAAGGGGGGTTTGGGGGTGGGGGAGGCGTGGAGGTGGAGCATAAAGGAATAAGGAATATAGAGCATTCCTAAACTTAGATTCCTAAGTCAGCCATTTAGAGTTTCATGGGAAGACAAAATGAGAAGTAGCTGTCCCAAGGGTTTTATCATTTCAGATATCCTAGATCTCTATTCTAGAAAGTTTCCACTGATGGTAGAATAAAGTTTTGATCTTATACATCAAATCTCAGAGTGGACATGCATTTGTCTCTAACAACACCAGACTACGCTTATGTGGTATGTATCAACTTCATGGAATTGTAATGATATTCATTTAGTGGAAAGTGCTCTGAACTTGGAGCTGGAAATACTCAGTTTAAATCCCAACTGCCCTTCTTTCTAACACTGTAACTTTGAATAAGAACCACTGGCCCCTCTGTTTCTAAATCAGTCTAAGGGGATAATAAAGCCTATTTCACACAGGTGTTGTGAGGACTGAATGAAAGAATGTTTGTGAAAGCACTGAGCAGCACAATGCTTGCTTAGATTTATCTTTTTTCTTAGTCTAGGGAGGGATGTATATATCCACCCATTAATATTATGGATGTAATTTTCCACATTTTTTGCTTTTAGGCAGAAACTTCTGTAGATGACCATTAATTCCTCTTACAGTTAATGTTCAAAACAAAACAAAAACTGAAACTTCAGTGCTTATATATAGAATAGTAAGCTCAGACATTTTGCTGGTAATATCAAAACCATGGGCCTATGATTTCATATATGTAAACTCCTAAAGAATCAATTGCAATCTTGGCAACTTTGTTTTTTCACCATTCTAAAGCTGGAAGAATTAATGAGAACTGGAAGTAAGAGTGTTATTGTAATCGGGAGCCATTTTGTACAAAATAAAGAATAAATTTGTTTATAAAATGTTGCGTTTTGGTAAAAACAGATTATGAGAGAGAGCACATTGAGTAGAGAGTGACATCATAATAATGATGAGAATATAAAGCATGGTGGGAAAAATTGATCATCATGTGCTTCCAAGCATACTAGAGTTAAAAAGAAAAGTGTGCTCATATAGAAATTTGTTATTTTTCAGTGTGTGGCACATCTAAATAACAACGTAATGAGAACAACATAGAGGGAGGAGTACATCAACCAGGGAAAGTGGACATTGCTTAATTTTCCATCTGTGGTAGTTCTGGGTCTTCCCTAAATCTGTAGTCCTGTTTATACTAGTCCCGCTGCCCTCCTGGCTGGATTTCATAGAGTTTCTGCTTATTTATTATCCAAACTCCTATCTTTAGTTGGGGCTCCTTTTGTGCCCAGAGATGTGAGTGATAGCGATGCTCTCCTAATCCACATTCTGGGGCTCTCACCTAACTGGTCGCCATCATTTGTTTCTCCCTTTTTGGCCTTTGATGTAGCTGAGTAGGCTAACCAAATCTCTTTAGAACAAACTTCGTGGGATGGTTGTAATCTAATGAGCTTACTGCTGGTAAAATCTATTTTTTTCCTCCTGTGCTGAAGGTGGTAAATGTGAGATAGGAAATACAGTCTATGGCGGGAAAGGCAAGAGCCGATGCTGCCTATAGGTTTGACTGTCCCTGTCAGCTGGGGTTGCTGTCAGCTGTCCGGTGTCTGGGGTGACCCCCAACTCATAGCACTTGAATTCATGCTCTCTTTTGTTAACTTGTGGAATATATTGGCTGCTGAGGTGAGCAAGTTTCCTAAACCTCCTGCCCAGTGTACTGAAGAAAATAGTCATCTAGTGTTCACCTTAAAATACAGCTTGTGATTTTTGCTCTTTAGTCTTTGTCTACATGCATGTTTTTATATAACTGCAGTCATTTTATATATTCCTTTTTTCCATTTGTGTCATAAACATTTTCCATGTATATTTGTAGGACTCACAAATTATAGCATAACAGCTACATAATGATAATGATAACTGTGATGTATAGCTTTGATATATCACAGTTTCCCCCTCTTGTTATTTACCAAGGCCGTATCTGGTTTCTTGGTGCTTTTTTGTTTATTTATTTGTTCTTTGTTTTTTTGTCATGGGAGGCATCAAAATGAACATCTCTCTGTAATGTTTTACCCAGAGAGAAATACCCAGGAGGAGCTAGACCCAGGATATGAACACTTCAATGGCTCTTGTTTTGTAATGTCATATTTTGTTTTCCAGAGAAGCGGCACCTTTTTACAGTGCTACCAGTGTGCCCACAAACCCCTTTAAAAGCAAGGTTTTAAATGTTTAGCACAGGAAATGCCCTTGCTTTTAGATGGATCTTTTCTTATTCTGAGGAAAGAACCAAGCAGGATTTATAAGCCCTAGCTAGAAAAGCTAGAAGTGACTAGCTTTTCCTAAGCTGGCAGGAAACACTGACTGTGTTGGGCTGCTGACTGCACAAAGCCCTGGCGTGGCTACCTTTGTGATATGTCTCACATCTGGCACTGAGCCACCAAATGATTTTTGGTGAACTGTTTTTACCTCTTCACATCAGATGTGAGAGCTCAAGTTGGAGCTTTCATTATAGTTTTCTGCTGGTGGAATGTTGTAGAAATACAGTGGGTTTGCTGTATAGTCTTAGTAACTTAAAAAAATGTCCTGGTATGTTTAGAATGACTAATGTTTTTTCTATTTGATTCCTTTGCTCCTTCGAAAAAATTAAAACATTAAGCAAGATAAAGTCTGATATAGCCAAGAGCCTCTACTTGAACCTTCTGTCAGGACTATTTATTTAAAGCATTGCAAGTTTCCATGGTTCATGTTATCTCAGGGTATCTTGTGAGTTAATCTTGTGATATGAACCCTGTGGTCCCTACTCTGTTTGTCCCTACTCTGCTAACTGTTTGTGTCTTATTTTTCACAGTGAACATAAAGATTCTGAAAAGAAACACAAAGAGAAGGAGAAAACCAAACACAAAGATGGAAGTTCAGAGAAGCATAAAGACAAACACAAAGACAGAGACAAGGAAAAACGAAAGGAGGAAAAGGTACAGAACTTTCCAGTGGGGAATGAAGAGGTGTGGGCTGTACTTTTAATTTTGTTTACCTGTAAAAGCAGGTATTGAAAGTACCTTCATGGACTAGTAAGATTCCCTGGCCTTTGAGTGAAAAAGGTCTGTGTCAGGAGACGTCAGAGCCAACCAGAGTCTTAAACTATGAAAACCAAAGCCCTTTACCATTGTATTTCATGCACCAAACCTATCCATGTCATTACCTTACTTTATATGGAAAATGGATAAATTGAGGGATGTAGGGTTTCTGGGAAGGTCAGTTTTCTTTCATGGGGAAAATTAATTCTGCCGGCCAAATCTCTGTAGAAGGGCCTCCCTGGTGGCGCAAGTGGTTGAGAGTCCGCCTGCCGATGCAGGGGATACGGGTTCGTGCCCCGGTCTGGGAGGATCCCATATGCCGCGGAGCGGCTGGGCCCGTGAGCCATGGCCGCTGAGCCTGCGCGTCCGGAGCCTGTGCTCCGCAACGGGAGAGGCCACAACAGTGAGAGGCCCGCATACCGCAAAAAAAAAAAAAAAAAAAAAAAAAAAATCTCTGTAGAACAAACTTTGTGGGATGCTTGTAACCTAATGAGCTCATTGCTGGTAAAATCTGTTTTTTTTTCCACCTGGGCTGAAGAAGGTGGTACATGTGACATGCACATCTGGCTGTGAATAAGTAGTAGTACTGTGCATAGGCTTTTAAAAAAAAAGTTTTTATATTAGTTTCTAAAAAGGTAATGCTGGATGGACTTGCTAAGTTCAGACAATATGAAATAGGGAATAATAGTGAGAAATACATCTCCCATTTACCCTCAAATCACTGTCGTCTATCTTTCCCTTTCGGGAGACAGCCACTGTACTATTTTTTGTATTCTTCCATTGGTACCGTGTGTGTGTGTGTGTGTGTGTGTGTGTGTGTGTGTGTGCGTGCGTGTGTGTGTGTGAAGATTTTTGTAATGTCTGGAAAGTTGAAGGAGGGCAAAAGTAAATATACTTTGCCTAAATCAGAGAAGATAGGAAATAAAGTACTCCTTTTTGTTTTGGTTTGGTTTTTTATTTCTTGTCTGCACTGCCAAGGGCAAATCCTTGAGAGGTGGAGTATATTTATTGAGGGGGAGGGACCTACCATCATTTAAAGGTAAAAAGCCACCATTTTGAAGGGAAACATTTCTCAGTAAATTGGACAGTTCATCTGAAGAATTGTTAAAAAGGAGTCTTAGAAAAGTGTCAAGACCTTTGGTCCACCTGTTTAGTTTTGCTAACAAGAAGAGTCAGTCTGGGATCAAGATGCCCCAAGAGTGGAGGCCAGATCATCTCAAGTAAGGTAGAAGCTTCTTCAAGTTTAGTCCTTTTAAGGTACTAATCAGTTACTGTTGTTTTACCTTTCAGATTAGAGCCTCTGGGGATGCAAAAATAAAAAAGGAGAAGGAAAATGGCTTTTCTAGGTAAGATTCCTCGGCTGCCTTGGCTTCCCTTTCTCTGTGCGTCCAGTAGGCCAGCTGCCCACGTTACAGTGTTGTCTGATCTTACCTAAAATGCACTGACTGGCCATCTCCAGGTTTTCGAGGAAGTTGGCAGTGAAAGGACTTGGTCTAAGCCAATGTGAGCATTTCTAGAGTGCCATTTAGTGAGACTGACCAGCACATTTTCTAGAAGGCTGTTTTGAGTGGAGAAGGTTGACAGGAAGAAGCTTTTTAAAATTGAGATATAATTTAACATTCCATAAAATATACCCTTTTAAAGTGTACAGTTTATTGGTTTTTAGTATTTCACAAGGTTATGTAACCTCCCCATTATCCCTATCTAATTTCGGAACATCTTCGTCACCCCCAAAAGAAACTCTATACTTAGTAGTAATTTTGGAGTTTCCTGAAAAACCCCTACTCTGAACCCCTACTCTGAATTGCCCCTATTCTGAGGCTCATATATAGAAACTAACTTGATTTGCATTTTAGGGACAGGTGTAGATTTGAGTAGAAATATTTTATATCTTTTCCAGAGGTCACTTTTCCTTTACTTTTTGGGGCCATTTTGATTCTGTTTTCCTCATCAGCCTCAACTTCCTAAAATAAGCCCGAATGTCTCCTCTGGTTTCAAAAAACCCAGAACTTATATGATCATATATTCTCACCTGCTCCACTGAATGGCAGGATGGATATACGAGGAGTTGTGGGGAGTATTTGCATTACTGTCCAGGGCAAAGTCTTTTGACGGTTTTTCTTCCTTGAAACTTTGAACTTTCAGTTTCGTTTGAGAACATTTTTGAAAATTGTGCCATTTACTCTGGGTCCCTTAGACCAGGGAGAAGCAAGTGCCCTCTTCAGGCATGTTCTGTAACTGTTCTAGGAATGCAGAATAGTAAAATTCAAGAAGCATTAGAGCTCAAAGCTGGGCATTCTGATTTCTTAGATAACAGTGACTGAACACAGGGCAACTATTTTCTGCCAGGAGACTGCCTTGAACTTTTATTAAACTAAGATATGATTAGACTCTCTGGACTTGGGGTGGAGTCTTGGGTTCAGTTTCAGACTTTCTGGGCTAGACGGTCAGAAGCACACCCTTCGAGGCAGTGGTCTCTGTGTTCACTTTGCTGGACTGCTCTCTAGCTTGCATCTGTATCGTGGTAGAGAATCCACATGCTTCACTGGATGGAACAGTTTTCTGGTAATTGTTTTAAAAATTCTTTCTTCAGGCCTAGTAACCCTTCCCAAGTGTTTTTAACTTCACTCATGACAGTACTAGGATCTAGCATTTACTTAACTAGTTGGGTAAATGGCAGCATTTCTTTCTCTCTGGTGCAAAGCTTTTGGAAATTTTGGACACTTGGGGCTGTGTCAGTGGTTTCCGTCATGGGGAGAAACAGCTATAGAGGTCAGCATTTGGGGAGTGTGCATAAATAAGGAAAGAAAGCTAATCTGTTTAAACATTCAAATCCATTTGCAAGCAAGGGGGTCCAGTATGCTTGGGGTGGGAGCGGGGATGGGGGGACAGCATTGAAACCCTGTGAATATCCTTTCTTTGGCAGCTAAATCTGGATGCTTATCCTTTGGCCCCCCTAGAGATGAGTGTCTTTGTGTCTGGAGGCCATTCCCTGTGCTGAGTTAGTTAGCTTTGTAGATGCTTCTGGCTGTGAGCAGTGCAGTTCCAACAAGATGTGCCAGGCCAGGGAACATCCCAGGCTGTGGTGATTGCTGGTCCCATTGGTTGTTGTTTTTTTTTTCTTTTTTTAAATTTATTTATTCATTCATTCATTCATTCATTCATTCACTCACTTATTTATTTATTTATGGTTGTGTTGGGTCTTCGTTGCTGCACGCGGGCTTTCTCTAGTTGCAGTGAGCGGGGGCTACTCTTCGTTGCGGTGCGCGGGCTTCTCATTGTGGTGGCTTCTCTTGTTGCAGAGCACGGGCTCTAGGCGCGTGGGCTTCAGTAGTTGTGGCACGTGGGCTCAGTAGTTGTGGCTCGTGGGCTCTAGAGCGCAGGCTCAGTAGTTGTGAGGCTACTTAGTTGCTTAGTTGCTCCGCAGCATGTGGGATCTTCCCGGACCAGGGCTCAAACCTGTGTCCCATGCATATATGGCAGGCGGATTCTTAACCACTGCGCCACCAAGGGAAGTCCAGTCTCATTGGTTTTTTTAACTTACCCCTTCCTCTTTTTGGTTCAAGATAGTCATCTAACAGAATCATCTTTTTATATTCAGAAGGCAGAATCTTAACAAAAATAGGACAAGGTACTCTTCTGTGTATAAAGTCAGTAAACCAAAGGAGGAAGTTGAACAGTGAATAGATTTGGCTTAGAATGACTTCAGTTTGTTTTGGGACTCAAGTTTGGGGAATACATTTTTATTCCTTTTTTTGTGAAAGCTATATTTTAGCTTTTGGAGCACTAGAATAATCAATTCACATCGCTTGAGGGATCAGATACACAGACCCCTCAAATAAGGGGAGGAAACAACTTAGGTTTGTTCCTGTTGTGGTGTGGGTTCCATTGGCACAGACAGCTAAGATGTAGTGGAAAGAATCCTGAGAATAAGGAGTCTGGATCCCGAACGTTGATATCGCCTCTTCATCTGTAATTGAGATCAATACTGTCTACCTCACAGGGTTGTAGTGAGAATTAAGTGAGAAAAAGTGCTCATGGAAAACCTTTTAATATGTACACATGTATGTTGTTATCCGTCCACTAGCTACTTCCTTCTACTTTGCATTACTTGATATAATGTAGATGTTCCACCACTCATTAACTAGCAATTTTTTTCTCTAATTTAGTCCACCATTGATTAAAGATGAACCTGAAGATGATGGCTATTTTGCTCCTCCTAGAGAGGATATAAAGCCATTAAAGAGACCTCGAGACGAGGATGAGTGAGTATTTCTTATTACTTTAATTTTTTTAAACAAAAAGGAGTTGTTTAGACAATAATACATAGAACAACTGCATTAGTTGACTTTTGCTCATTAGGAATTTGTGATTAATAGACTGGGTGACTGATTTCTCTTTGAATTATGAGAAATAGCGTTTCCTAAATAAATAAGTAGTGTGCCTGAGGCTTAAATGGAGAGTATATATTTACACTTTTCTTATGTTTTTTCTTATTAAAAAGGTAATACATATTTATTGTTGGAATTTCAAATAATCCAGAATTCACAAAGACTATTTAAATTATTTAAGTTACTTTAAGTTTATCATCACGTACCACAGATAAGTTTTCATTGCTGAAGCAGTTTTTCCTAGGATTTGTGCCTTTTAGTACCTTCTGGGTGAAGTTTCCATGTATAGAAGTAATAAAATTGCTCTTACTTAAAACAGTTATTTGAGACTTATATGTACCTCTTTCTCAGGTTGAGTCATTGAGGTTAAATCCTGTTCATTATTTTCAATCTTGCAGAGTTTATTATGTTTTGGGACTCTACAAAGGATTTATGGTAGAAGATGGATGGAAAGGGAGGAGGGAAATACTTAATGAGCTCATTTGTATATATTCAGAATTCATAGAGAATTTCTTTCCTCCCCTTTCTTTTCCAGTTATTACTTTGTGGTAGCCATTGTTGCCCTGTGTGTGTGCTTCCCAGATTTCTACCTTCTAGTGTTGTCTATTTTTTGTATGTATCCCTCTACTCTACTTCCCTTCCAGGCCTGCGTGTAGTATAAAGTTGTTTGTTTTGTTCTGTATAGGACTATAACTATTGGTCCTTGGTCTGGCCTTTTTTACTTTCTCCATTCCTGTTCTTGACTGTAGAATGCCCAGCCAAGAGTAATAACAGCCACGCCTGCCTTGGAGGCCGCCAAGAAGAGTTTGGAGGTCCTAATCCTATTGGTGAGAACTACTGAGTCACAACTGTGTTAACTGCGTATTCATGTTCCCCTTTCTAGTGCTGATTATAAACCTAAGAAAATTAAAACAGAAGATACCAAGAAAGAGAAGAAACGAAAACTAGAGGAAGAAGAGGTTAGTAAAGAGACTTAGGCCCTTTGGGGCTTGAGTTTGGAATAGGGAGTTTTCCATAAAATAACTTCTGAAGGCCAAATGGGTTTTAGGAATTTATTGCTCTGTTGCAGAGGAAACACTGGGGAAAACCCTTAAGTATGTTACAGTGGCTGCGGCACTGTTAGTTTTAAGATCTCAGCCTTCCTGGGTGTCTACCCATAGCTATGCTGCCAAATGACATGTTCTTGGAGAAACTATGCTATCTTCATACATACAGGGGAAGTATTAGCAAGAAATCATATTTTGGCTTACAACCCAGAAGAGTTTTCCCTAGGAATGTTTTTTAGTGCTTTCTTATATCTAATAAAGCTTGCTCGTCACTCATTTTGGGTAACCCTCCCTATTTAAATTCCTTTAAATGGGTGTCCTTTGGATACAGGATTAAATCCAAGCTCTTCACAGCTTCTTCCGATCTGGCCCCTGCATCTTGTGCTTCTTCTCTAATTTACCTTGTTCCAGCCTCACAGACCTCCTTTGTTTCTTTCCACACCAGATTCTTTTGTGCTTCAGGGCTTTATGTAACACATGCTGTTCCCTCTGTCTGGAACACATATACTCTTCCTCTTTTCTTTCTTCTCCTAGCTTATAACCTTCCTTAAAATCTCAGTTTCAATTCAGGTACTTTTCTAAAGGTTCTATTTGATGCTTGTGGTAGATGTAACATATACTAATATGGTTCCTTCTTTTGACACTGTCTATTTCTTGGACTAAAAACTGTGGGCGAATAATTCAAGAAAAAGATGTCAGAAATTCACAGGGGTCTTAATCTTGCACTCTCCTAAGAGAAGGGGTTGAGTAAGTTATTAGCTTTGCTGCATTTGAGTTTAGCCATGGTCTTGGGCAAAATGGATTCACAAGTATAAAGTCGATAGCTTGAAGTATCGTCAGTAAAGATAGTGATAGTAAGGGGCAGTGAATCTGAAAAGTGTAATCTATCATAGTAGTAATAATATTAATAATTCAAATTAAATGTACTAGATGCTTACAGTGTGCCAGGCACTATTCTTCACGCTTTATAGGTATCATTTCATTTAATCCTTAAGACAGTCCTTAGAGATAAATATTGCTACTATTATCTCCATTTTACGCATGCAGAAACTGAGGTACGGAGAGGTTAAATCATTTGCCTGAGGCCACACAGATACCAAGTGGTAAAGCCGGGATTTGATCCCATGTGGTTTGATTCCAGAGCCAGCACACTAGCTGCCATGTTATCCTGCTTCCTGTGGAACTTTGCTGATCCTCCAAACCCACAAGAAGGCAGGAGTGTCTTTAATGAAATCATATTAAGAATATGAATGAGTAGGTAAGCCGTAGAGAGATGATCAGGGCCTGCATTTAGGGAATTGTAGCTTTTCTGACAACTAGCCTGTTCTTGGCAGAAGCTCAAGTGTTATAAGAGCCAACTCAAGGAATCGAGAGTGAAATGTTGAGTAGTGAGTATGATAGTCACTCCACTTTCATGTAGGTTACCAGTACAGACCAGTCAATAAAGAAATGTAAAACTTTAGCTCTCCATGCGTTCTATATTGCCTTTATGCTTATGTTGCATTTATGTAAAATAATACCTTTCTCTGGGTTTCACAGAGGTTAGTAATAACTGTTAAAACCATTTGGGAGAAAGAATGGTTGACTTCATTTATTTAATTGTCTTAGCAAGCCTCTCCCTACAGGGGAGGGGGAAAAAAGCAGGCTGAAAGACTAAATTAATACCCGGTCTTATTGTGGTAGGGACCCCAGATGGCAAGATCAGTCATTAAACCCCACTTGCTGGCTATGGTGTTTTTCATTTCTGGGAATTGTTCTGAAATCTCCTAGTGACTGATAATCCCATTTTGAGGCTTGAAAACATATGATGTAGCCAGTAGTTTCCTGATGAAACCATCTGCATGCCTGTTCAGAAGCTGTTTAGAGAATGTCTTAACTGAAAAACATTTCCTTTTCCTGTGGTGTGTTTCAGCCTAAACAGTAAACATTGTCTGAATTAATGCGCTTCTCTAGTATTTTCTCTTCCCAGACATACTTACACGTTTATATTCTCCATTCCTATTTTAAACTATGTGTAGTACTGTAGTCTTTCCCCTTCTTTGTACACTGGAGGCCATTTGCTTTCCCTGAGTTTATCTGATTACCATCCTATCATGTGTAGTCCTAGAATGTTTATATATTCCAGCCATTCCTATGAGTCACATTCTATTATTTTTCTGGTAAACTTGGGCTCTCATCATAGTCAATAGCAGCTTTTTGACCTTGAGCAAGTGACAAAACCTGTTTCAGAGTTTCCTTGACTATAACTGGAAGAGGTCAAACCAAACTATAAAGTTCTTTCAAGTTCTGCCATTCTGTAACTGACTTTAAGATGACTCAAAACCATTTTTCATAGCTATGTAAAACTTGCTGAATAAAGACTTAAATTATATTGAATAGTTAGGACAAAGGAAAATATTCTTCAGAAGAGTTTAGATTCTGTTAAGCAGGACCCCCACCTGTTGAATAGCACATTTTTGTCTGGTTGTGTGTGTGTGTGTGTGTGTGTTTTGAAATTTATCACCTGTATTGATGGA